>NW_026517032.1:0-600000 GCF_026229845.1 Diaporthe amygdali
CCGAACCAGATGCACCCGAGCCAGTATCAGAACGCATTCGCCCCGAACCAGATGCACCCGAGCCAGTATCAGAACGCGGTCGCCTCGAACCAGATGCACCCGAGGCAGGTGCCCTCGAAGGCGATGGACGAGGAGGATGTTTATTTGTGGAGGAACTGAGATGACGCATCAAAATCTGCCTTCAGCGTTACGGGGCACGATGCACCAGGGACAGCATCGTGAATGTGACTCTCGGCTTCGTTACTAGCAAAATGAAAGTGCCTCATTCTAGGGTGAGGTCATTTGAAATGAGAAACAGACAGAAGCCACTCGGCCAGCCATGACCCTTTGTAGACCTTCCTGAAACGTGAAGACGGGTCCCTATAATGTAGGTGGCAGATTGAAGGTTTCTGTAGCAAGGCATCATTTCGCGACTACATCAAAAGGCCCCAGCAAATATGTCACTATAGTAACTGCCAGATCATCCCGTTGTCACGCACCTGGTCCACACATCTGGCCCTCCATAGCCTCTGGCCTAGGTTCTCTGCAGGGACACGTGTATAAATCAAGACAGGATGTTCCCGAGACTCTTGAGCTCGTCCACATCAACAGAACCCACCGACTGATTCGTCAAACAGGATGAGTGAGACCAGACGCGTGAGCCCTCGGGTCGTGGCAGCTTGTCTATTAGAACCCGTGCGTTGGAGCTCCTGACGCCACCTCCCACAATGACCTCGATGTGCTCGGTGGCAGCAGCATGGATGACCCGGCCTAGCACGTCCAAGTTGTCGACCGCCGAGCCTGGGCCGCCCGAGGTGAGCACACCGTCGAACCCGCATGCCTTGACAGACTGCAGTGCCTCCTCCACGGAAGAGCCGCTGCTGCCCAAGACCTCGTCAAACGCCCGGTGAAAGACACACTTGAAGGGGCTCGCCAGCCGGACGAGCTCCGAATTCCGGTCGACATCGACGAGCAGACCTGCTCCCACCCCGCCATCCTTTGCTTTCAAGATTCCAAACACGAAGCCGTCGCCTCTTTCTGCGCGCAAGTATCCAGAGTCTTTGAATCTCTGGACGTCCCGTCTCATCTCCTCAAGCTCGCCGTCGGAGTAGATGAAGTCGGGACCCTCGTCTGGGGGGCCACGTGGCCTGATCATTATCCTCAGGGGCACGGCCACCGACGACAGGCTCTGCACATCGAGCGTTTCAGGCGTAAGACCTCCCTGGGGGTATGAGCCCGCGCGATTGAGCTCCAGGCGATTTGCCTTAGTAAGGGCGACTCGCGCAGAGGCTGGTGAGAAGACGGGAACTTCGAGATGAGCCATAGCTCTTGTCTCTGTGTCAACAGCGAATGGCTGTTAACAACCTGGTGAATTTTCTTTTTTCTGACTTCCAGAACTCTGAAGTCGAAGTTGAAGCTTTGATAACAAATCCAATCTGTAATTGGGATGTGGAAGCATTTGCAGCGAGGTTGCAATGCTGTGGCTGTTGGGTTAGACTGAGTGAGGGGATGGGTTTCGCTGCACGATTCAGAGCTGCGCTGGCTTTGGTCTGCGTTGGGCGACCTCTAACAGTATCCTCCTACAGCGAAAATCCAGACACGTTCAAAGAAGTATTGGAAAGATTGTCAAGACATAGCTTCGAGTGAAATTATCTGCTCGCCGGCGAAATAGGAATTTTCCAGACAATTGCTCATGAACGCGGGATTGCGATCCATCCTAACCCATGCTTCATGGTGCCGCGGCGGCTCTCATAGTATGTCAACCTCAGACAGGGAGAATTGGACCAGAAGCGGCACTGGCGACCCCAAACCAGCGATTTCCTATGTCCAAATCGAGAGACAGGATTCCTCAATGAGGCTCAAGTCGCGATACTGATAACCTAGCAACCTAGGCCTTTACTTGTTACGCTATCAACATCCTCAGAGTCGGGCGATCAAGCACAATTCGCTACATTCAGCAGAGCAGGCTGTTCTATCTAATGTGTCTACATGTTATTATAACCTCCTTCTATCTGCATCTCCTGATTCTCGTCATCAAGTCACTCTTGGCTTTTCTAAGCTCAGTGACTGACCAGCCCAATATGTTGCAAGTGTTGACCTGCGGGACATTTAATTATCCCATTCGGCGTCGATCTTCGCCCAGTTGTCCAAAAAGCCCCTGAACCACTTCACACCCAGACCTGGGTCCAAGGCGCCTGTGGTGGCCCTAATAGAGTGCATGGAAAGCTGCGGCAGCCCGGCGTCAACAGCCCTCACGCCCAACATAGAGCTGAGACTTGGCCCGATGGTACCGCCTGATCTGGAGTCATTTCTAATCATGAAACGCTGGTTCTTGGTTCCACTCAGCTCGGCCACGCGACTGCAGATGGCTGTGCTGATGCTGTCTGTCGTCACTGTTCGAGATTGTTAACGCTGTTCGATGTGCTGGCTTCTAGCAGGAATTCATATAAAGAAGTGTGGGCAAGAAAGAGGACGCCGGTGGAAAATTAAACTTATACGTACTATGTCCATTGCTGTCCGCGCAGATCGTCACGCCAACGTTCAGCAGGGGAGCATGGTCCGCCTCGTACCGCTCCAGGAAATTCGGGTTCGCAGCGTGCGTAACGTCGGAGGAAACGAGGAACGAGCGAGCATAGGTCTGACCTACGATACCCGGGCCAAAAGTCTTGCCTGCGCTGGAAGAGAGCGACTCAACCGTGCGCTCAATCACCGAAGGTAGGAAATTGCCTTTGGCACCCTGTCGAAGCAAGCTGCCAATCTCCTCATCGTCAAAAAGGGCCACAAGCTTAATTCCACTATCGGACGGCGCGTGGTCCCCGTAGAGGAGACCAGTGAGCGCAGCCCATGAGCAGAGCTTGTCATCGATGCGTCCCGCAGAGATGAATTCCTTATTCAGACCGGCGACGGTGGCAGGCTGGAAGTCGAACAGCTCGAGCTCCCAGTTGATGATACTGCTGTAGTTCTGGGACTTGATACCCAGCTCCGAGGCAATGAGCTTCACCAGCTTGGGAGGCTGGGAGGATATAAAAGTGCCCGCCTCACCAAGAGCCTCTTCCGGCGAGGCGGACTCGAGGCCGATAACGGGGACAGCTTGCGTCTCCTTGTTCTGCGCACCTACCATCCCGACACCAAAATGAGGGGCCAAGGTTGGGACCTTGGCGATCGGCCAGCCCAACTTGACCAGCTTGCTTGTGGTCTTGCCCGTCTCCGCGTCGCGAAGAATCACGCGACCCCCAATAGAAAGATCTCTGTCCCACCAGGTCTCATTAAGGGCCCCGGCGTACGGGGCAACACCCAGCTGCAAGTACCCTGCTTTCGTGGGCTTCTTGCTGACGGGCTTCAGCTTGGCGGTCAACGCGTCTATGTGGCCTCCGATGATAGCCACGCCATTTCCAGGCTTGTAGGCCTCGCCAACTACGAACGCTGCGAGGGTACTACCATTACGCGTAACGTAGTATTTGCCGCCAGCTTTGATCTGACCAGACCAGTCATCCCGAGTGGGCAGCTAGAGGCGCTGTCAATCTCCTAGGTCTACGACATGTCTCTGACGGGGACGCTGGCTTACCTCGGTGAAGCCAACAGCAGCCAGCTTCTCCTTGAAGTACTCTACGGCGTGGAAAACAGTAGGGTTCTCAGTCAAGAACTGAATAAATGGCTTGGTGAAGGCCTCGGGCTCCAAAGACCTGAGATGGCAGATCTTGCAGGACGGGCGGTCAAGAAGCTTGTAGTCTTGGCCGGACTCTGCCCTGACGGCGTTTTCCTGCTGTTGAGGGGACAGACCCAACATGCAGCCCCTGCATACCTTGTTCTCGCTCCTTGGGGCGCGATCCATCTCAGCGAGGATGAAGCACTGTGCCTCCCTGGAGAGCTCTCGCGCCGGCGCGGGAGAAGGAGGGTCCATCGCGGTCGAGGCAGAGAGCAGCGAAGCGGATGAGTGCTGGTGACGCAGAGGGAGGGATGCAATGCTTCGTGTCATCTCTGAGCTCAGACAGACAAAGGAACAGTTCGGTGGGATGAGATGATAGCGGTGCAGGAGTCGTGGAGGGAAAAGAACACCTTGGCGAGTGAAGGGGCCGGGAGGATGAATGCTGTCATCGGGTCCAGCTTGTCGTGCTCATGACCACTTATCAGCCTTATCGCAATGCCGCGGCAACACGCCCCAATAGGAAGGAGATGCCCGCTGTTTCTCTGACAGGGGTTTATACCCACCCTATAAATACAACGATTATCTACCAACCCTCTAAATTAAATAGCTACCACCTGCAGTCTTGGACTCAGCATCTTGGGCGTGTGTCAAGATATACTTGATCACAGATGTTGGGCGGCGTGAAGAGTTGCGCCCTCAGCAACGCAATTCGACAACAAGATAAAACAGAAACACACGACGTTCACGAACACCAGCGCACACTAAACCTCATTTTGCCTGCTACCTCCTGTGGCAACTATCTCAATATGCTTTAGTTCAACTATGCCATCGAGCACTGCATATGTGCCCTTCGTTGAGTGTGCGCTCGGACGCCACGCCCTTTCCTCGCCTCTGTCGAGGCAGATGACCCATTGCAGGTCAGGCGGGCCAGCCCGAGGGTGTCTTGACTCGTTGGTGCCGAAGGTACATAGGCTAAAGGCGATTATATCCCAGTACACATGTGATTAAGTCCATCGAAAGACAGCCCCTTTCCCTTAGACTCAGGCTGCTGGTGTAGATGACTAAAATGGGTGTATCATCTTATCCTTTAAATATAGTGTGAGTACCTCGTTGAATCTGTGTGATGCTTTGTCAAGACTTAGCCTCGTTCAAACCATGAACTCAGTTCTTAGTTTTACGTCGTTATAAATTAAACCGTTCATTCGCATCATAGAAGCCAGCTGTTCTAGGTTCTGAAGTACTTCATACGTTTACTGGGAACCCGGGGCCAGAGGTAATGTCCCAATACAAAGACTGAAATTGATCCATCAAGGGTTTGATGCCGGTCTGTCTAAGGGGAATCAAACGGGAAGAATAGGTGTCTCGGTCTCTCAGGGATATATATATAGATCCATGGGAAGAGATGGGTCAACCAAGGCAAATGCAAAGCATCTTTATTGTTGATGTGCATGCCTGGCCGACAAAGGGCGGCAGCCTGCAGGTGCAGATGCAAGGGTTTGAGGGAAGCTCCACCTGCCTGAAATAGAAGTCATTGCTTACGTTGATTTCGTTTCATTGGAGCCTTCCTCTGGAGCACTCTCGCAGACCAAAGGTATGAAGGCTTGCAGCCAGGAACCATCCCAGACTCCAGCATATCCACAGCCATCATCCGATTTCAACGACCATCGACCAGTGTGTCTTTCATGAGCGTGAGCGTGAGGTTGTATCGGAATCTGTACTGCGAGATTGTTATTGACTGATCTCTAGCATCGATACCGGTAGTGTGAAGCCAAGCCCCACTTCCCAGCTTATTCCTCTCCAGCAACACCGTCCAGGACTTCAACATCACCAAACTCTTCATGGCAAGCAGCCGGCTATATTGGGGCTCATTTTGGATATTGGGTAGCCTGAAATAATCCGTCGAATCATCATCTCGGTCACTTGACTCCAATTGCCTTGCACAACATCAACATGTCTCTCGCCAAGTTCCACCTCTTCGGCGCCTTGCCAGTGGAGATCCAGGACATCATCTGGGGGCTTTGTCTCCCACGGCGTGTCATCAGCCCATGGTACTCTGCAGTTTCACAGGAATTTCTTGGCACGATTCCCGGCGAGGGACATCAGACTGATATGCCTGTCCGCGCTCTCATTCCTCATCGTCCGCCTTTGATCTCTCGAATATGCAGACGCGCACGTGCAACTGCTCTGAGATGGGGCCATTTCACCTCCATTATGGTCGAGGAGCAAGATGATTTCATATCTGAGGGACACGTTTGGCTCAACAAGAAATCAGACTCGATTTTCTTCAACTATCAGACCATGATGTTTGGACTCGATGAAAGTGGTGTGGCACCGCAGGTTTTTGAGCTGGCTCGCGACGTAGGGGTTCCTCTCCTCATTGACAGCGACATTCAAAGCGATCACGAGAATCCACTCCACATCGATTGGGATCTGAAGCCACTCCACGAAGATCGGGAGGACGAGGAGACGGTAGGATCCAGACTCTACAAAAGCTTCCTCAAGGGAAGGGACCGTGTCTACTACGTCATGATAGAAGTCGTATTAGTTGCGACAGGCAAGGGTCGCGAACATGTCGTCGAGACGGGACTTTTTGGATTGCTTGGAGAAGACATTGCGATCGTGCCTACTGCCGACAAAGCAAAGTTGCAGCAGTACAAGTCCTTGTACAACATGTACGACGCCAGAGAAGCCTCGGATGACTGCGTTGCCATGATTCAGCGCACATTGGATAGCCTCATCAAGGGAGAAGATCAGGGTGCACACGAACCACGAACTCTTATCCATGGACTCGTCAAACGCATCTGCTAGGAACGGGGCGAGCCTGACGTTTGTGAGGAAGATATGGTGAACAACGACGGCACCTTGAAGCCAGATCACCCTCTGGTTGAACGGCTCGGGCTGTCCATGCCTACCTGTGAGCCGGTCGTCATCTTCGAACTTCGACGTCTCGACGTTTTGCTGGAAGACTTGTACGACTTGCGTCGAGCCCAGGAGTTGATAGAAACAGGATCAGATGAGACCTCCCAGGAGTCTACAGAAACGGAATCAGATGAGACCTCCGAGGAGAGCAATTGAGAGTAGCTCTCATCCTTTCAGCACGCACTGCCTCCTTGAGGGTGATGACAACGAGCCCATGATTAGAAATATCATCGGACCAGCTTTGGGTGTTCGAGGTCACTTTTCCATGAATAGTACTAGTGTCATTGTACCGAGAATTTATGACGATTAGATCAAGTCTGCCTTCAAGCGATTCTGATGTGAGAACAAGGTGCCTTGATTCTCTGCTGTGAGGGCAGACTTTGAAGCCAGTCTACTGTCAGCCTCCCAAAAATGATTAAAGAATGTAGTATTCACGAATTCACAGTGTACGGAAAATGTAAACGCTACTTCGCTCGCATGGTGTACAACTAAACCTCCTTCACCTGCTCCGAACCACCGGGTGGAATACCCTTTAGCCGCGCCCAAACCGCGTATCAATACGGACGGCGCCATAGTGCTTCAAGAATCGGCCCCAGATGGGCCCCATTCTTTTGTTCCCCATGACACCTTCCTGGTTTCCCTCACCCATAGCTATAGGCCACAGGACTCTGCCCGCACCATCCTGCCAGCTAAGTGGCCTCTCGCCACCATATGCTTTCTCGAATTCAGGTGCTGCACTCATGTATCCCGGATCAACTGTGTTCATGCAGACTCGGTATTTTTGCCACGCGGTTGAGGCCTCGGTTTCCGTGATCATGTTCAGACCAGCCTTGGACATGTTGGTGTGGACGTGCTTGCCGTTCTTGGACCTGTGGCTGGGGCTGGCTTCAAAGATACCCTCGCGGGAGGATACATTTATAATATGACCGGTTCGTGCCTGCATTTGTCGAATACGCTCGTGGTGATCCATGATTGGCAAAAGCTCGCGGATGAGGATCAGCGGCACAAAGGTGTTGATGCTGTGGGCAGTGATCACGTCCTCGTAGGGGATATCTGCTAGTGATTGTACCCATGAAGATGGCTCTGGTGGTTTTATGAGCGCCTTTCCCGTGGTGTCATTGTCTGCCTCGGCATGTTGATTCAATGTCAAACCTTCCAGACCGATCGTGTCTGGCGTCGCATCCTTCGCAGACGTATCCCTCACTGGGAGCTTGCCTTGAGTGTTGTTCTCTAAGCCTGCTTCCCTCGGGGCATTATTCGCCGTTGCGCCACGCCAGACTCTTGCTATATAGCTGCCCTCAGCCAGCATAGGCGCTGGGTCGTTGCTTAGGATAACCTCCCGTCTCACCGCTGCCTCTTCCATCGCCACGCTGTCGGTTAATGTTTGTGCGGCGTTGTTGATCAGAATATCTAGGCCACATCCCCATTCTTTGAGGATGGATTTTGTCTGAACAACCAAAGCGAATGCATCGCTGGCAGTACGAAAGTCAGCTCCCACCACTTTCAATCGGTTCTTCCAGTCCGCGGCATCCCGCTGTCTCAGATAGCGCGCAACTGCGTCCCTGGGGTAACGTGTCGAAGCGATGACAGCTGCACCGCAGCGAAGTAGACGCAGGGTCACATGGAATCCCAAGTTGGCTCGAGCCCCCGTAACGAGGGCTGTCCTGCCCTCGAGGTTCAGGTTCTGGGGGTGGGAGAGACTAGAACCTGCGAGATTGAACTCGCCACAAGGTTGGCACATGGCGGAAAAGATTTTGTGCGGCTCATTAATTCGGAGACGGCAGATGTAGCAGTTTGTCTGCGTCCACTTTCCGGACTTGCTTGACGCGACAGCTGTGGCTGGATCGCTATCGTCTTGATCAGAGACAGCATCGCATGCTAGCACATGGCCATCCTCGTATTCTGGCAGCACGGGTGCTTTTGCGAGGTGACGCTTGAACTTTTGAACCGCAGCCTCCCAGAATAGCTGCCTGACTGCATCGTCAACCAGTCTGGGCCACATCTTCGAGACCACATCTCGCGTACGTTTCGACGAGAATGGAGGCATGTACAGCGCAGTCAAGCTGGGAAATGCTGTACTGACCGTCGAGTCCTGCCTCGAAAGTTCGAAGTCCACCAGAAGTTGCTCGGCGACAATCTCCGGGTCTTCGGCTTCAATATACTGTCGGTAATCGGCAGGCTCTAGTAGAGGCTTGGGTGTGTTTCTCCTGACTTGGTGATGAGACCACCTGACGCAACGCAGAAAAGACTCCAACCAGTCCATCTCCGCCGCAGGACTTGGGTCAGCGCGTCTGTCCTTCGTATATACGACGTGTCGCACTTGCATCGTCTTCCTGTCTCGGACACAACGCTTCTCGTGCCCTAGCTGCCCGTCATGCTTGTATATGAACCACAAGCCCTCAACCGCCCGTCTTGCATCCTCAAGTAGACTCGTATCATACGGCGAAGACTTGCTCGCTGTAAAGAATTGCAGTGCAGCATCCGTAGGTATCAGTGTTGGATGTGAGAAGCGGAAACGATACCAATCCATGGCGTTGACCTTACGAACTTGGCGGCATAGGGGCATCTTCGAGCGTATCCGACGGGCATCAGTCCGCAAAGCATCCCCTATGTGTTTAACATTGTTTCTTGGGGATGGCTCTTGAGGCCCGAGGGGCAACTTCAGCCAGGCGGGATACTCATCGTAAAGCGCAGCCAGTCGTAGAAGCTGCTCGGACTTGACCTCATTGAGCCTGTCGAATGCGCGTATAAAGTATGGGAGGAACGCCTGTAATTGCGCCGAATTCCAATTCTGGGCACACTTAAGCAGTGTAAAGGAGTCACATGTGTCTTCAACCGGGATGGTGCCCTGTGCTGAAGAAGTATCAGGAATGTCGCTGTAGTTGTCGGTGTCGATCGCTTTCAGTACAACAAGCGGCACAAAGAGACAAATGGAATCCAAAAGCGCCTTTGTTAGACTCGGTTCATGCCCTTTGGACACTCCCAAGACCTGTCTGAAGCCCCACCGGAAATTTGACTCGAGTCTTTCAACCACTCGAGGACCAAAGTCTGATCCATAATATCGCGCAAGCTCATCGAAAGAGATGTCCAGAGGGGTTGCGTTGAGGAAGGGTACCTGCTGCACATTCTGACAATTCCATGCCCATGCGAGCTGGCTGAGTGACCTAAAGATGCGCTGCGGGCGGTCATGACCGGTGCGGAAGACAGACCTCCAGGATGGGCTGCCCTCAATCTTTCCCCTCAAATGCGACGTGGACGGCGTGGCCGAGGGCGTATTGGCGAGCTGAAGAACACGGAATAAGCTGAGGTCCCTGAGAATTGGCTCGACAAGCTCTGCGGGCAGGTCGTCCAGTCTGGCTGCAACTCGAACAATCCGCTGCGGAATCCACGGCGGCGGCTCCATGGTCATGAAGGACGTATGGACATAAAGCTGGAATTTCAGGATCAGTGACCATTACGAAGGCACCTTTTCAAGCTTCCCAAGTACTTACGGAAAAGGTGCTGGCTATCTTGGTAATTCCTTTGCCTGACTATTGTTGTTAAAGAAATAGCCCTGGCCAACACCAGAGTGACTCTGCCCTGGCAGCGTTAGCACACATGTGTTTTGTGTCCCGAGTGGAAAGAAATAAGGAGGAAGGAATGCAGCCAGCAAATTCTGCAGGTGCAATTGGCCTTATATAGTCTGTATGCAGGCTGTGACGATTGCCTCTGGCGAATGCCAACTCTTTTCACCTTCTAGGTGGCGGGTGGGTCATAGTCCCTGGACAGCTGTGCCACATCAGTGTCTGCCTGCGCCAACTAACGCGCAATTGAGCAGCGCTGTCCACTCACCCTCACCGACAAATCCGCTGCAAGTCGCTGGGGCTCTTTTGTATTCGAAGGCAAAGTTTCAATATGTTTATGAGGATTGGGGTTTTTCATTTGCGTCTTTTGAAGCCAGACGGCTGTTCGAATTGAGTTAGAGAAACAAGCCTATTGCTTCCTCCAAGTAATTGGAGCTTGCCTTGATAATGTTATTCTGATACTAATGATCGCGTCAATTCCCTCGGTTGGCTTGGAATTGCTGAGAATTCGGCGAGGGATTGTTTCGCATACCGTGAAGGTGTCATATGCGAAGGTGGTGTGGTCGCTCCGTGGTCTAAGTAGGTGTAGCGAGGTCAAAATACATAGACTAAGTACCTCACAAGATTACGCTCCTGCTGAAGGTGGCGGGAGCCTGAACAATCTTGTAGCCCGCCTGTGTGCAATATCAACAGAGGCAATGCCGTTCAGAAAGGTGACCGGCCTCGTCATCGGGAGGAAATTCAAAGAAACAACAAGTTCCTTCCCGGTCTGTGGTAAGAACATGACTCTCAATCATGCCACCTAGGGAGTAATGTTGTATAAAGAGGCTGTATCCGATCATGAAAGCGTCTCATGTCTAGTGACCATCGAAATAGCAACACCCCTCTGAAGCATACCTGGTATCTCCCACAAGGCTTTACAATCTCATGGCCCAAACACCTTCACCGTACGCATTACCCGCTCCCACGAGCTCATTTTGGCCGGAGAGGCAAGCTGCCAAAAGCCCTATCCAGCTGTGCCCCTTGGTCGTCTGGCGCAGCCATTTCGCTCAGACCAGCTGGTCCTATGTCGGCCTGTTGTGCAGCCAGGCTCAACCCTCTAAGCTGATCACTTGCACTGAACCCGGCGATATCGCCCGTCATAAGATCCTTAGCATCATCACCGTTTCCACCCGTCCTCTCCGGCTCTAGCAGCCTCGCATCACTGTCCAGCCAGCCAGGAGCGACCCTGCGCTTCTCTGCCAGTTCCCTCGCCTTGATCCTGTCGTCCAGATCTCGGAGTTCCTGCTCCGCGTCAGACTGCAGTTTGGTTAGATGCGCCTGCAAGGCGCGACAACTCGCGATGATGTCATCTGGATGTGCAGCGTGGCCTGACTGCGAGACGACGTAGCGGGGCTTTTCGCTTGATTCCGGATCGGTGGCGGAGGTGACGCCAGTGGCTGACGGGGGCAGCGTAGACGGCATAGCCTTGTAGGTGTAGGGGAGGGTGATAGAGGTGGGCAAGTTGGTGAAAGGGGATACTGTCAGTGGCACTTGGGCCAGGAGGGGGTGGGTCCCTGGAATATGTGAGTGAGTGCTACAAGGAGTTAGTGATGAGGATGTCTACATACTGTTGTCATGCATCTTGACGGGCGGTCTTTCCCTTGTAAGCTGATTCAAAACCGGGTCTAGAGTGGGTGGTTGAACGTCTTGTTGTTGTATCAATGTGTAAGACCTCGTGATGAGAAGATGACGCTGTAAGAGTGGGTGGACGAGGGAATGAAACGGAGTGGCATGGACGTTGGGAACATGAGTGGTCTGTATCACGGTGGTCACATGCCGATAAGAGCCCCCTGAAAGCTCCAGTGTACCTGCTGTGGCAGGGGTTCAGAGGCTTATCGGAGCTCCCCTCCAAGACCAAAAAGTTGCCTGCGAATGGCACCCGCAGTCGCTTATTCTCCTCCCAACGAGCAATCCGGCGTACGCAACAAGACCTGAGATGTTGCCCACCACAATTCACGCGTCGCCGTCTCTGGCCGACTTCACACCCCTCTCAGAGTACCAATCTACGACTCCAGAATCTTTCCACGGCGGAAAGCCCGTCCTCCACTACCACGCGACGGGCGCGAAAGTGTGGCTCCCAAAAGACCAACAAACTACACTTCCCATCTTTCCTGCTGACTCTCCGGTTTCTGATGGAGATTCGGGTGAGATTATCTCGCAAGATGACGTTGAGCTGTTTGTCAATTCAGAGTAGGCCTCGTACGACCCAGACGCACCAGATTACGTTGCTGATTGTTTTCAGGGCATTCACCATTTTCAACCACAAGTCGGGCTCTGGCGTACAGATACCCTTCCCTTCGATAGCGCTGCACGCAATGCAACACAAGGCGGAGCCTGTCTCTACCAGCAACGGAAGCAGCGAGAGCGAGCCATCCAAAACCCCATGTATCCTCCTGCAACTGGACTTGTCCGACGGTGGTGCGGACGACGAGACTTTCGATACCGTGCAACTCACTATCATCCCACCAAACACGTCCACCGATCTCTCTTCTGCTGCAGAGGAAGGCTCGAGCCCCAGATCTGAGCAAGAAAAGCTGTTCGATGCCATAACCGCTTGTCAGAATCTCCACCCCGATCCGGAGGAGGAAGACGACGAGGAGGACGGCGAGGACTACGCCGACAGAATCATCTTTGAGAGCAATGTGGATGGTAGCGGTGAGGCTATCGAGGGTCTTCCAGGAGCGTTTAGAGGGAGTGCGAGCGGGGGGCTGCCCCCTCCCATGCCTGGCAGCAGCGGGTGGATCACGGCGGAGAATGTCAACGACTTCTTTGATGAAGATGGAAATTGGATTGGCGGTGGGGCTGAGAATGGAGACGAAGATGGTGAAGAGCTAGGAGATGGTGCTGGCAGGGTCAGGAGCCGGGATCATGACGGTGTCGACGAGGGCGAAAACAAGCGTCTGCGTACGGAGTGATCCACGATTACGTTGGCGCGGTCGCCATCTTCACAATCAATGAATCCAACCGACTTTCTGCGTTCTCCAGATGGAGTTCTTGACGGTCATCCAAATGTTTGGCCGCGACAAAGGGTGGTTCTTTCCCCCTTCCAGTGGACAGAGTCCTTTAGATGCCTTGGTAAGATTTTCCGCAATATCTTCGAGCCGGACGGGAGCTAATTCATGTTGTCGTCCTTAAAGGTGATTCAATTCAAATACTTGCTAGTAATTCGTTAGCTTTGTGGCTCTTGCAGGACCGGACCCCCTGAGCGTGAGAACCCTACTGGAATCAGATATCCAAAGAAAAGATATTGCGAAGAATCAACTTATGGCCGAAATTCTGTTGTTTAAAGAAGAGCTTCGCCTCCCAGCATCCCCAAAATCCCCCTTCCAAAATAATCAAACTTTCACAGTGACAGTCACACAACAATATCATTGGTGCTCCTCTTTCTTCAACGAGAGACTTCAAATATCTAAAACAATCAAAAGAACAACCATCGCCGATTCAAAATGGAACCTGAACATCCCCAACAAGCCCTGGCTTTATGGGAATTTCAACCATACCGCCAAGGCCGGCCATTAAACCACATCATCGACTACCCACCAAGAACCATGCTCGGCTCAACAGAGACTCGTCTACCATCTAGCACCCCCCCTGAAAGTGCGGAGCAAGAATCAACCGATGACTCTCCCGAGCTCGACTTAAACGCCGACGATTTCTCTTCAGAAGGCTCAGATGACCAAGCCTGGAGCGAGTCTGACGACCCCATGGCGAGACTTCCGGATTTCGACGAGGAGATCAAGAAGTTGTGGAGAGATATCGTCACGGATGGCTATCGCAGGCTCGGAATTCCACTCACTAACGATGAGGCGTCCAAGGCGCCCCAACGCCGGGAGCCTGGGCCACCAAGACAGCCCCAGCATCGCAGATGGCCGCCGGTGCCGTTAATCAGTATCCTCAGGGAGCCCTCAGCGCCTGGCAGCTTTGACCTGAGCCGCAGGGCCCGCTTTCAGCTGCGCGAACCTCGTGCGAGTCTTGGATATCTCCGGGCTATGGCCAACCGGAAGAAGGTGCGATTTGTCGAGGAGCCAGAAATTATCCAATTCACCCACGAGACCAAGACGGTCCAAACAGGATCTCAGCGATGTGGAGATGGCGACAAGGAGGGGACCCCTATGGAGGACTTATGGGCGCGGGTTTTCGACAGGAAGTGCAATTAAGACATATGCAAAAGGCGAGAAGGAAATAGGGAGAATGATCAGGAGGGAACACGTGCGAAGGGGGCAAAGAATGGGCATTTTTGGGCGCTAGGGGAACGACTAGGAATTTGAGCCATCATGTGGATTATTGCAATCCACTAGGACAGTATGGCGTGGCATTCTACACAATTGGTGATTTGCGGTTTATTGGATATACCCAACCATAGCAGTCATCATAGCTCATGTAAATGACTAGGGCAGACCAGGTTTTGAGTAGGAACACCGCTATCAAGACTATCGTGATCACATTTTCTTCATCATTCTCCCGTGTGATTACGGCTATCCAATAATGTCAACAAAACTCCCAAACACCCTGCGTTGCCCTTGTGATAGAGTAGAAAGAAAATTGTGCAGCCCTCAAAAAAGTCCGGCCTACACAATCGAACAATATTGTAGGAGCAGCCCAATGGACTC
Organism: Diaporthe amygdali; assembly: GCF_026229845.1. Lineage (NCBI taxonomy): Eukaryota > Fungi > Ascomycota > Sordariomycetes > Diaporthales > Diaporthaceae > Diaporthe > Diaporthe amygdali. Next base: position 14,760 of record NW_026517032.1, read on the forward strand.
AAACATTATCTCGTTCCCCTAGTGGCCTCCTAGCCTCGCCCTCTTCCTCAACCCATCTTCCCTTATCATCTCCAATTTTCCGCCTAAATAAGCCCAAGTCCTTCAGCAACGCATGCATATGCTCCTGCATCTCATTGTGTCGTTCCTCATGATCGTCTGAATTGTATGCCTCATCTTCGTCGCTATCCTCATAGAACGTCTCATCATCTTCCGGTGCATTCTCGTCCTCATTCTCATTCTCATCCTTTTCCTCATTTTTCCCGTCCGCTGTGCCCGGTCGGCTGTTGAGTGTGACGGGTGGGATCGGATTCTTCAGACTGTCCAATGCGAGCTTCAAGTGTAACCTGAGTGCCTCGTTCTCGGTCTGTAGGGACCGGATTTTGGTCTCGTACACTTGGCCCCTCTCTTCCATCATGCGCTGCATACTGCCCACACGGTCCTGGTACTCTTCTAGGCGTTCCTCTTGTTCCTTTGCATTCTTCTCCCTCGACCGACTCTCGGAAACTGAAAGTTGCAGGGCGCGGATCTCCTCCGCCATAGCAGCAATCTGTGCATCTCTCTCCGCACTGGAAATATGGTCTTGGTTGACCACTGCGCGCGTGCGAATCCGCTTGGCCTGGTCTGCATACCGCAGAGTGGACAGTGTCTCTTCGTAGTCAGAAGGCGCAATACAAGCTATCATGGCAGTCTTGGAATTTCCTCCCAAGGAATCCTTGAGAAGCCAGGTGAGGATCGAGTCCCGGTACGGAACAACCACGTCCTTCCCTCGACCACCCTTGCCGGAGCGCTGGGACTTGGGGTCTGCAAGTGCGGCGATGACGCGACCGAGGGTGGTCAGAGACTTGTTGATATTGCTACCTTCCCGCAGCCGCTGTCCAGTTGCCTCGGTTGCCTTGGCACGCTCGCTGCCGGCCAGATCGACGAGCCTGATGCGGCTGCTTCGCTCAGTAGTCTCGTCTGTCTCGACATCGTGGTGGATTTGCTTCAACATGATGGTGAAAACAGCATGACTGCGGCTAGACGTATCATTCATTTTCGTCGATGCCGTCGTGCGAGAATTGTCGCCCGTCTTCATATATCGCAGAATCTCGTCGATGCTGCGAACCGGCACCTCTGTCAGATCCTTGACGTAGGGGCCTTCTGTTGGTGACTCTCGAATTTTGAGATAATACGGTGCTTGATTTGGAATAACAGGAACGAGAAGATCGCGGACGTGCTCATTGTACACTTCAAAGTACGAGACACGCACGTTATAAGTGATGTTGGGAGTTTCGTTTTGCGCAGCTTCGATGCGCTCGAAGAGATCTTGACAGGTCCGAGGGATGAGTCCGGGGTGATCTGGTGTGCCCATCATCGTGTAACTCTTTCCTGAGCCGGTCTGACCGTAGGCGAAAATGCAGGTGTGGTAGCCTTCAAAGTTGTGGTCGAGAAACTCCTCGCCAAGACTGTTGTAAACATCCCCCTGTGTGGCATAGTGTGGGTCCTTGGTGTCATGGCTCCAGAACGAGCTGTCAAAAGTGAAGGTCTTCTCCTCAGTGATCTTGCGCGTCTTTGTCCGTTGGTTTGCTGGGTCATGATCATTGGGCACGAGCAGCGTTGTAGCCTGGTTGATGGGGTTCATGTCAATCAGACATTCCGCCCCACGCTCGATTTCTAAACGTTGTTGCGACGATCATTAGCAACCGCACAATCTCTAAACACCGACGAGGTGCAGGGTGAGATGTTGAAATACCTCGAGGTAGAAAGGCGCGCACGCGCACGACGACGCGCACGTTTCCACCGTTGTCCATCCTCGCGTGCAGGGGGACTGTGCCATCACGAGAGCGCAGCGACGGCGTCGAGGCGGATGAGCGGATGGTCCGCGGGTCGATCGCGGGGGATGGCATGAGGCGCGGTTCGAAAGAAATCCCAAGCAATGTCTCCGAGATGTCGTCAACCACTTCACGATATCGCTGCCTTCTTGAGGAATGCATCGGTCTGGCAGCGCATTGCGCCTGCCAACATGTGTGCTGCGGTTGCTGGTATTGATACGGATTCCGATTGGGGAAGGTGGGTCAGCTCGTTTCCCTGGCAATTCTACGTCAGCCACCCATTTTCACCTTTTCAGCTTGCACTCTGACAAGCTCCCAGCTCCTTATCGATTAGGAGCCAGCCACCCCAGCTTGTAGCTCGGGGCGTGTGGTTTACTTGGCATGCTCTTTGCTGCAATCACTACTGTCGATTCTGGGGCGTTTTTGAACACCTTGTATCTGTCGGCTAATTCAAATAGGCCGTAACTCCAAGCGCGACAGATTGAATCTTGTGTGCTTTGAAAGTGCTCCAATGCGGGTTCTTCACTGCTCAAGTCAGACTGCAAGGGTCGATTGGTGTAAATAGACCAGTGCACTTTGACTCAATCACCTTGAAATGAGTGCCATTGTTAGTTCAACGCAAGAAGCGATAGATTCGCGTTAAGTAGGAACGGCACAACAAACAGATATTTTGCAAATTAATTGAGTCGAACCGGCATGACCCAGCTTGATCAGAGGAGGACAGACAAGATAGCACACAAATTGTCAAATATGCTCACTGTAAACCTAGATTCTCTAAGCTCTTTCACGGATTGGTGTGCTGGAATAGAGCATAAAATCCAGGATTTCAAGTGGTTCCAAGGCTTTATAGACGTGTGCCACATGAATACATACGTAAATATGCTATGCCTCTGACAGAAATGAACTATCGCAAACGCATCCACAGTCTCAACGCCTTCGAAGCATCCAGATTCAACAAGCGTTGTCGCATCACTTGATACTTCAACTATCACACAAGATCAATAACCCCGTTCCGTTCATTGGAAGTCTTGTTTCAATCCTTGCTATTCCTTCCATTACATTCTCCAGTCGACAGCATGACCAAGAGATAATATAGGACTTCAAAGAGATCAATTTGAATCCTACGTGTTTCCAGATTATTTCTTGGCCTCAATCGCCTGTGCAAGCACTATAAAGCTACAGCAGCATGTAATCTTGCCAATTTCAGGTTGTTTACATGTGAGCAGCGCCACCGTGCCGCATAGGAGTCTCTAATAAGAGCTTGTTGTTGCACAAAGAGAAGAACTAGAAGGCTACGGGTCACAGGCGAAGCCGTGGCGCTTATATGGCGAGCCACAGGAGGGTACCGTAACAAGTAGCTCGACCGCCTTCAACGCTCTCCATGGTGTGAATTTCCCAACCCATATTGGAGCTCGCATCTACATAATGGAATCAATTTGCGCAACACACCGTGCTGGGTTACAGATGACAAGCCAGACAGTGCAATGACATAGAAAATAAATGGATATCTCTTTACTTGTTTTGTTTAAAAAAAGATTTAAGATCAAAAAGCCATTTGAGTCTGATTCATTTCTCAAAATGCCCCGCGGAAGGAGGTGTCTTTGTTGTCTTCGCATCGATTTGTCCGAATAAATCAGCAGATATCAGTTGACGCGCCGTTTGGGTCCACTGAAACTACGGATGTTTCTGTCACTCTAAATCATGTCTGCTAGCAAGTGGTTGACTTCAGCATAATTCGACAGTCTGGCTTTCTGTTTCGCTTCTTTGGTCTGCTTCAATATCGCCCGCCATGTCAGGTCGTCGAGAAGGCGCTGCACGACATATGAAGGCTGCCCTGCCGATTGCCGATGCAGCAAGAGATATTCGCTCAACCCAAATTATACGTAAGCATAGATGACTAGCAGTAGGCTGAACAAGGTGCAGGAGAAGATGATGATATATTGCCACAGCGTGACACTGGGCTTTGTGCTTGTGCCCAATTAAGGTTGCCTGCCACAGGCTTTCCGCGGCTGCACGCAAGAAGGGGGGGCGTTGGGCGTTTGGGCTGTTTGTGGCCTAGCTCCCGGTCCGGCGGAACGAAATTCAGTGCCAGGGATCGTCTGTCACTGGATTGTCGCCTTCGTAATTGACGCCATGCTTGAAATTTTCACCACATCCCCCGTCAACAGCGTTCTCATCGCAAACCCTGAAGCTCACTCCTGCCTCACTCACCCTGATCGTGCTACCTTTGCTCGATCATCGGCGTTTGTTGTCTACTTCGAATAACCCACCCTTCAATGCTATCGCGCTTTTTCGCGACCACCACGCGTACTATTGCCCGCATGGCTGAATCCGCCCCCTCCCCCACCGCCGGTGCTTCTGCATCCAGGTAAATATCCCACACTCATTGAGACTTCCATCGTGCATCCCAAATCTTGATGCCCAGCATGTTATTCGCGCGCGTCCGATGACTGCGCTCCGCCTCTCGAGAATCCTGAGGGTCCTCCTGCTGCGCTTAGGCGCCGCACAATCCTTCCTGCCCAGATGTACTTCAATGGCCAAATCTGCGCCATCCCGTCGCATTTTGGGTGCATGAGTAGAACTGATCAGTCTTCACACACGAATACAATCTTCACTTCCAGTTTCCTTCCTGCCATCTCTATGCTCTACGTGATGCTAGTGCCCTTGGTCTGCCCTTGGTCTTGTCAGACCTCTCATCTGCTGCTGTGAACCAAAAAAGTTAAAAATTTGCGACCAGGTCCTTCTCCGGTACCCCTGCCGCCAGGGCGACTACCATCTATGTCGGGTAGGTTATGCTCTACACATCTCGCTGGGGAGCGTCCGCTAATGTTCGTCACAGCAACCTGTCATGGGCCACTGATGACCAGGCCCTGGCCCAGACCTTTGAGCAGTTCGGCGCAATCGAGAAGGCTGTCAGTTTTGCTGCACGATGATGGAAATTTAAGCGGCGAGTGCTGACCCAACGACATAGACCGTTGTCATGAGAGACGGCAGGAGCGCTGGCTTCGGCTTCGTTGACTTCAACGATGACCAGGCCGCCAAGACCGCCATCGAGGAGATGAACAACTCTGAGTATGTCCATGCCTGAGCACTGGCTCTTTGGTCTTTCAGGGAACCCGTAACCTTTCCGCAACATATGCTAATCCGGTTTTGGATAGGCTTGATGGACGCACCATCACCGTTCAGGAGCGCGTCCAAAGATCCGGTGGCTTCGGTGGTGGCCGGGGACGCGGTGGGTACAGCCGCGGCGGGCGTGGCGGGTACAACCGTGAGGGAGGTGGTGGCTACGGCGGCCGTGACGGTGGCTATGGTGGTCGCGACGGTGGCTACGGCGGCCGCGACAACGGCTACAGCCGTGGCGACCGGGGAGACTCATACCGCGGTGGCGGACGTGGAGGCGGTTGGGGACGTGACAGTGGCCGTGACAACGGCTACTCCGGTGGAAATGGCAACCGTGAGGAGCCTTACTAAGGCGTTTATGAGGAAACAATGTGGCTCTCAAGGCATATCCAGGTGATGATGACTGACGAGCTGTTGGAAGACTGAGCTGCTTGAGTGGTTTTTGGAGGTCAATGGTTGTGATGCATTAAGCTGCTGGGCCTCGTTTGGGCTGTTACACTCTGGTTCATAACACGACTTCTTATCCATGTCTTCTACTGTCAGGTGGAAGGACTGTCACCACTTCATTCATGACACGAGGTGTAAGTTTGTTCTGAGCGACACACGATTGCGCTCAAAGGATCCGGGCTAGGTGTGCTAGCTGATATGACGGTCCTGGCGTTGCCCACTAAGGGATGTTGGGCATTGATCTCGTGGAAGCTACTCTGTAGGGCATGAACAGGCCCATTGACTTGCACCGTCCACCCTTAAGTGACAAGACAACAGACCACTGTCCAGGGTACGTTCCAATCGAGAATCGCTAGTGCATCTCCGGATACAGAGCAGCTTCGCCATTGCATTATTTGCAAGGTTACGTACATCCCTTATACTCATGCTCGTTGTTATAGACCTTGCAACAGAGTCTTCACCTCTTCTGTGGTTTCACCAGCCGAGAGTGCCACATCATTGACAACCTAAGGTGCTAGGCTCTCAAAGGTACATTGGTACCCCACTCTTTCCCTCTTAGCGCCATTTCCTGTTCAGTGGGTCTCAGCATGTGAGATGGCAGGCAGGTACAATGTAATCTTCATGCTTGCAGGCAGGTCGGCAGGGCATCCAGGCACAATGGGACACCCTTGCAGTTGCTGTCCTCACCCCAACTCATGGATTCATGCCAGTCACTGGGTGCTGGAGTGCTGCAGCAGTAGCGAGCCAGAGCTGAGCAGGCGGCCGGGGCAGAGCCAGAACCAGAGCCAGAGCCATCGCAATTCAGATCCCAATTCCCATCCCTGGGGCTAGGCGGTCTTGTCTGGCCTGGGGGTCCAGGTCTGATCGCGCGCCGCCGAAGTGAGCCAGCCGAGCACTGAATCCCTTTCTTCCACCTTTTTGACTTTTACCCCATCCACGAAACCACCTTGCGTCTCGCGGCAGGGCTCCTTGACATTCTCAGCTCTTTTACTTGCCTATTTTTGTTTTCATTTTCTACAACCAGAAAGGGGGCCGACACTCTGCCTGCTCCCTGACCTGCTGTATAGCCTTGGTTGCTGAGTTTTCTCAGCTCCAGCCAGCCAGCCAGCCAGCCCGCTCGCTCGCCCACTCCTGAAGGCAGATTTCTCCAACGTCACTGGAAACCGGGCCCAAGCAATCTCCCATTCGCCAGACGCCAGCCGCCAGGTCCCATACTCCCAAGCCTCCCTCCCTGCCTCCCTCCCTCACAGCCGTCGCGTGCCCCGACGCTCGACGCGCGACATCATCGCGACATCCCCTTCCATTCATCGATACACACATGAAAGGTGTCAACTGCTGCATTCGGAAAGCGAGTTATGATGGTTGGAGGGCGGTGGAAGTGGTGAAGATATAGCTGTCGGTTTGGACACGATGACTCGCCCCTCTAGTGCGAGCTTCGCGCAGTTCTTCCCCGCGGCTCCAAAGGCGGCTAGGGAGAGGGCGATGGAGCGCGAGAAGGCGAAACAGGAAGCCACAGAGTCGCCGTCGTCTGGCCATCTGGACAAGACCACCAATGGTCACCAAACCCCCAGCGCGCGACAAGACGATCCTGCCACCTCGAGATCCCGCCGGGACACCTCAGTATCAGATCCATCGCGAACCCCCGCTGATGATATCGACAACATCCCAAGGGATATCCCCAACACAGTTGGCTCAGAGACTTCGAATACAAGCATGGCATCCTCATTGACAAGCGGTTCCTTGCGACCCAACGGTGTTGCCGCCCCCAAGAGCTCATCATACTCTCATCTCACTCCTTTGACGACCATCGACTCGCCGTCTCCGGCCATAAATTCTCAGCAGTCTTTCAAGTCAACCCAAAACAACATTCCATATTCCGAAATGACCAACGGATCCACGATGAATCTTGATGGCGCCTGTGAGAAGCATTCCACGATGGACCAGGCCGGCCTCGTACATCGCGTACCGGCTCGAGACCCTTCACTTCGCACGCAAGTAATCAAGTCCATACATGAGCCTTCCATCGATCGGTCGTCGCGGGATAAGAAGAAGCCAAAATATAAGGAGTTTGGGTTGGTACGTACACATATATTCAACCCGGCAAGGGGGAGCGTCATCTTCTGAATTTGAAAAACCTGGCTAATAAGTTACTATGTGAACAGGAAGATGACGCTCCCCCTCCAGCCGACCCGCGACTTGCGAAAGGCAGTCGCCTCGACTACATTAATGTCGACTACCATCTTCCCAAATCTCGCATGCGGCAATCACCGTACAATGTGAAGCCGTACCCGTGGGATTCCAAGACCTCTGTTGGCCCTGGGCCTCCGACCCAACTGGTGGTATCCGGATTCAACCCCCTGATCACCTTTTCCAAGGTTGCAGCCATTTTTGCCTCATTTGGCGACGTCGCAGAGAGCAGCAACAAGATGCACCCTGAAACTGGCAGCTTCCTGGGCTTTGCTACTTTTCGGTACAAGGACTCGAAGCCAAATCGCTCACGGCCACACCCAGTCATGGCCATTGATGCTGCTAAACGCGCCGTCAGGGCGATGAACGGCAAGAAGATAGAATCTAACGTCGTACGTGTCGAATTCGATCCTGAGGGCAAGAAGAGTCGGCGCATGTTGGAAGAGGTTTTGCACAAAGAACGTGAAAGGTCGCAGCCCTTGATCACAAAAACCATACCCACGGCTCCCAGGACCACAGGATTCATCCCAGGACCGCCACCGACAGCACCAAAAGGCCCTGCTGCCTATAGACCGACACCCGAAGTCCGCCCCTTGCCCATCGCGCCGCGGGTATCGACCTTGATCGAACAAGTACCAGTTGCAAGCCAACTCAAAAGCGACCCATATATCTTCGTCGCCCACGAATTCGTCCCAGTTATGCCGACTACTATTGCGCATATGAAAAAGCGGCTTAAGAATTACCGCTGGGAGGACATTCGTGCCGACAGGCTTGGATACTACATTGTCTTTCGAGACTCATCATTCGGTCGCGCCGAAGCTGAGAAATGCCAGACGTCAGCAGATGGTACTGCGTTCTTCACATACAACCTCAATATGAAGCTGCACTTGTTCGGCGCTGAGGGCAAGCCGGCGGTGAATTCCACATCGCTGACTTATAAGCGGCGGAGTCGCAGTCCGCCGCGGCGCCCGGTCGCAATAGAACCACCGAAGCGAGACGACAAGGAGCGTGCAAGAAGGGAGGACTTAAGGGATCTGGAAGATGAGAAGCGCGAGCGAGCGAACAATTTCGATCCGGTCAAGGAAGCCGCTGAGGTCGTGCGACGAGAGATGGTCGAGCATCTCATCAAGCACATTCGTCAGAAAGTTGCTGCGCCGAGCCTGTTCAACTTCCTGGACCCTGCTAATCATGCTGCCAAACGTCGCAAGTTCGGCATCGAGGATCCAGCCGGGGCCAAAACACCTGCCTTTCTTTTCGAGGACACCGAGGAGAAGTCTCCTGCGAGCACGCCTAATTCACGGGCGGACCCGATCGAACGCCGTACTAAACATCTTGATGTCACTGCACTACCTCGGATTCGTAAGGCAAAGAAAGGTAGCCTTATCCGGAGACCTGGGTTTACCGACCCCTTTGCCCGAGAGAGACCGACCTCTCATCGGCCAGCCTTTCGTTCTCTGCACCATCGCCTGCAACATGCTGAAAGTGACGCGGAGTCTGAGGACGAAATTGAAAATCGTGACTCTTTGGCGAGAGACACTGAAGAGCCAGAGTCTCGACCTCGCAGTCGCATGAGCACTGATGATGACGCAAAGGATGACTTTGGACAATGGGGACCTGCCGAGGATGACTCAATGACCGAAGCCAGCTTGGCACAAGATGGGCCACTTCCACGTATCAAGAAGAGAAAGCTTGACCTGCAGGTAGAGACTGCTATCAAGCGCCAGAAGAAGAGTGACGAAGAGCTCTTCGGAGTGACCATTGATCACATCGAAACCGAATACCCTCTCCGGGACGCATCCGAAGACGTTCTCTTGGAAGATGCAGACTCGATGGCAGCCACTCTAGATGACTCGTCTCTGGCTACTCAGGAACCGATCTCAAAGGCTTCGAAGAAGGTTCTTACCAAGTCGAAAAAGAAATCCAAAAAGCAGATATTTGAGGAGCGCGAGGCTCTCAAACGACAACAGGAGGAGATATTTGAAGAGGAAGCCGAGCAAAAGTCCGAATCTCTTAAGCAGCCCACGCCGCCACCAGACCCAGATTTCAAGCCTACGCCGCCCCCTGAAGATCCAGACAAACCCTTACCGGATCCAGCACTGTACCCTGAGCATGTGACCAAGGCACTCGCCCTTCCTGTCGATTTCAAGCTTGACATTGAGTCTATGCGAACCGTGCTTCCTGGGGACAGTGACCGGCCCAATATTACGAAGCTGAAGAAGAAGTTCACCGTGGAAGACATTGGCGACCCACAAGCGTGGATTTGGAAACGAGACCGTATCAGGGAGCTCAATTCGTGGGACGGGTCCGGTGAGATTGTGGGCATTGGAGGCTACTACGTGCCAAACCCAACCGGCTGTGCACGCACTGCAGGCATCAAGAAAATTCTCAATTCCGAGAAATCCAAGTATTTGCCGCATCATATCAAGGTGCAGAAGGCGCGCGAGGAGCGCGAGAAAGCTGGTAAAGGTGGTAAGGTTAAGGGGGCTCTGGCTGAGGTCAGCAATACAAGAGTCGCGCCCGATCACGTCGCCTCTCAGAGCAACGCCCGCGACACACGCGCCAAACAGCGCGACCACAACTCTTCCCTTGAGAAGACTCAAAAGGTGTTTGGCCAGGCGTCAGACGTTCTGCGCTTCAACCAGCTGAAGAAGCGCAAGAAGCCCGTCAAATTTGCTCGCTCTGCCATCCATAACTGGGGCCTGTACGCCATGGAGAACATTGCCAAGGACGACATGATTATTGAATATGTCGGTGAGCAGGTGCGGCAGAAGATCGCCGATCTCCGCGAACAGCAGTACACAAAGAGCGGCATAGGCAGCAGCTACCTGTTCCGAATCGACGATGACACTGTCATTGATGCGACAAAGAAAGGCGGGATTGCGCGGTTCATCAATCATAGCTGTGCGCCGAACTGCAAGGCCAGCATCATTCGCGTGGAAGGGAGCAAAAGGATTGTCATCTACGCCGAGAGGGCCATCGCACAGAGTAAGTAAACCCCAAGCATTTAGTTGTGGCATTTGACTAACGCATTCCTTGCAGACGAGGAATTGACATACGATTACAAGTTCGACCGAGAGATGCGATCGGAGGACCGTATCCCTTGCCTGTGCGGCACGCCAGAGTGCAAGGGCTTCCTCAACTAATCCTTTACTCTTACGCAATGTCAAGATAGAAACGGCCACGGAAGGCACATTGTCTTTTCTCTTTCATTCCCAAGGAGAGAAAAACGACACGTCGCTGGTATGAGTGGCAGCATAGATGAGTTCTTGGTGTGCACGCGGAATGCTTCTCACGCGCTGGGTTGGATCCATGGTTCTCTTCTCGTTATATACCTGCATTTAGTGTTGGCCTCGCATACCGGTGGAGGGGGCAATAGAAATGACTCTGGGGGCCCGCGGAAGGAGTTGCCTCGGGGAGGGGCGGGGCTGTAGGAAGTGCTGAGGATGGAGAGGGAACAAATTGGGCTTTCAGATGGAGTACGTCAAACCTTGACCTCACCCAGGGAAGCTAGGACGCCGCACAGGAGAACGGAAAGGGTTTCCACTCTGAACTCTTAGCCAACCCATAGAATAATGAGGGCGAGAAGGGGAGAACGAGCTACAGGTACCCTCACCAAGAGGTCCTGTGCTGAAAAGATAATGTGGACAATTAAACAAGCTGCATGTCTCACAGGCCTACTTCCTGCTTTCCGCACTTCACTCTGGGCAGCCAACAGTGATTATCGACGGTGGGCAGTGTGATGTCAATACACAAATCAACAATGCGGCTGCTATTCGACGTGCTTGAAGTCTCAGCTAACATATGCTGGTTGGTACGCTCTCATGGCAAGACCGGGACTCGGGACTCGCAGCCAGACCCTTCTCAGAAAGTCCTGATGGTGAGAACCCAGAGCCTGACGTTTACTGCTCATCCTGCAGTCGTACCTCAATAATAATCGCTTCACTGCGACAAAACATGCCATGTACTCGGCCTTGGGTATCCCTATGAATTCGTGGCCTTCATTCCTGAAAAGGACTCCTTCCCCCCCCACCCGGGATGCCCAAGCCCACCACCCTGACCATAACCTTCCAAAAACGCCGTCATGACCCTTAAAAAGGAAAAACGGAGTGATCACGGGCTCAACTCCAGCTGGAAATCATCCTCATCGTGCTCGGTTGCGCCAAACAGATCATCATCTCCGTTGGCATCGACCTTCCCAAAAAGACCACCATCGTCATCTTCATCAAGCTTGGGGGTCACATCAAAGATGGAGACGAACTCGGGCTTCGATATCGCATTATCCTTCGCGTAGGACTCCGGCGTGACGGTTGCGTCACTAGCCGAGCTCGCCGTCCTGGAGAAGACGCGCGAAGTTGCTTCGGACCTGCTCCGCACGTGCTCTTGACCATGAGCGGTGCCATTGTGGAGGGCTGAGGAGGCGCTGCGGCCTTTGCTGTAGCCAAGAGTGCTTCTAGAGGCAGCGAGGCCTGCCGTTGAAGATGGCTTGGGCCTGGAGGTCACCGCTGCTGATGGCGGCGCCGGCCTGGCCCTAGTGGGTTGCATGAAGCTCGGCAACTTGCTCGCGTTGGTAGCTGAGGCCGATTGGGCAGCCAGGGGCTTTCGCTGGAGATTCGTCATGGACGTCTTGCCCGCCATGCCCAATGCCGAAGCTGCCCGTCGTGAAGTAACGGTTGATGGGGCTCTTGTCATAGCTCCAGGACGGACAATGGTTTTGTCCGTCGCCTCTGGATCCTTCGCAGGCACTATCTTCCTCTTCTTGGGTGACTCCAATAGTCCCAAGTCCCACTTGAAGCCCTGCTCCATGTCCTCCTTGATCTTTGCCTCGGCATCCTTGTGACGCCTCACCCTAGCGGCCTCCATCTCTCTGTCGAGCCTTGTCATACCATTCTCGTCCTTCCGATTATGATAGTACTCGAAGTGCCCCTTGAGGCGGTTCTGAGGCTTGATGCCATCGAAGGTCAGGACGCCGTCTGGCCAGACATCGGACTCATACGGAAGGGGCTCAGGAGGGGGCGGATTGGTGTCGGGTTCCGTGGACAACGGATCAGAGGCAATGTCTTGAAGGATATGTAGCTTGGATGCGTCCGCTTTGGAGCCTGTGGGCTTAAGACGAGAGACAGTGGTGGGTTTGAGTTGGCTTTTCTCGATATCACTGATGGCAGGGGTCTTGCCGACGGCTTGCTGTCTCGCCTTGGTATTGGTTGTCTTGTCTCCTAGCACAGGCCGTTCTGTCCGCGGTTCTGCTCAAGTTTTGTGAGCGCTTGAATTGGGATCGAGCATAAGACCTGCTTTGACTGTTGAGAAGTTTGCTTACCTGCAGGTGTCTGCCACTGTGCCCGGTCTCCCTTGGTCTTGTTTGCCAGCACGCTCTTCCCCCCAAGGCCACGCACTGCGTTCTCATCATTAAGGGGAATCTTCAGCGGTGTCTTGGGATATCGGGCTCCAGGAGTCTTTGGCTGAAGGGCTCTGACTGTGGCTTGCTGCTTGGTGGCAGCATTGGCCTGGTGGATGGAGACCAGATTCTCTTGGTCTTGGTGTGCTCTCAGCATGGTGATTGACGTGCAAGGCGCGCTGCACCAGGGAAATTGGTAATCTCAAGATTCACAGCCCTTTAATTAGTTGTCCTCTGAACTCGCGCTGTTTCCGTAGGTGATAATTCCGATGGTTGAAGAATACGATGCACAGTGTGCTTTGTGTGTGAAAGGCGAAGGTTGGAACTCTGAATCATATTGGAATGGCAAAGCTGGGGATGTTGACCATGTTGTCACAGCAACATGGAAGCAGGCCGCGTTCTATGATTACATACTCAAATACTGTGGTGCCACATGGACCCCTGGAACTTGGGAAGGGTGGCAGCAACAGACGACAGGCGGCATTTGGTTGGGGTCACAGGCCACGGCAGCACAGGAATGAACAGGCAAGGTGGGCGGGCAATGAAGATCCCTGTTCATGAGGGGGCCCAGGCATGGGTAGGTACTTGCGCAGGGTACTCAAAGAGGTGGGTGGTCTTCTCCGTAATGAAGAGAAAGAAGCCCCCTAGAAGGCCAGCGAATCGGCCAGGGGGATTACAGAGGGGCAGCTGTCAGTACTATTTCAGACCTCCACCAGACCTCCTCCCAGACCAGTCTGTCACCTTGCCGTGCTACTAATACCCAACTGTCCTGTCGCCAACCTCCTTTCTTCTGCTCCTGTGTCCATTCCATCGACTGTGCTCGCCTCTGCCTTCCTACATTTTTAGTCTATCGAATTTGCTGAACTCTTCACCATGGATCGCATCAAGGAGGTAAGTGTGACCAGCTGTTGAAAGGGGGGGAGGGTCGGGAGGCTCCTGCTGTCGGTGCCGTCATGTCTGTGTCTGTATCTGTGTCTGTCGTTGTTGCTTGGTGTTGGTGTGTCACCTCTGCTGCCCCTCCATTGTTGGATTCACTCGTGGTATGCCGGCGTCCGTTTCACTGCAGGTTTGACTGCATCGCCGTGACAAAGGCCTGAGGCAGCATAGCAAACATCTCGAAGCCAGCAACACGCAACACGCAACCTACCTTGACTTGGCCTATCACCGCACCAGAACACCCCCTGACACCTTCCTACACCCTAAACACACAGTGTCAATCAAAAAAAAAAACCGCCAAGATGTCGATACTGAGTTCCGTTACGCAGAAAATGAACCAGCTCCGCCTGGAGGCCGACGATTCCGCCGCTAAGGTCGAGGAGCTTCAATCCAAGGTCAAGACGCTCGAGCAGGAGAACCTGTCCAAGGAGCAGGACATCACTTCCCTGCAGCACAAGAACGGCCTGCTCGAGGGCGAGGTCGAGAAGCTCGAGACTGCCATCAAGGACTTCAAGAAGGCCGCCGAGGACGGCACCCAGCACTCCACCACCAACGAGAGTCTCACCCGCCGCCTCCAGCTGCTCGAGGAGGAGGCCGAGGAGGCCGACAAGACGCTTCGCGAGGCCAACGAGAAGTGGGTAGCCCAGTACTACACATTCAAGTCACACGATTATCTGACTTGGAGGTGCTTGCCACATTGCCTTTTTCCTTTACTTCCTGCCCATCCTGTCCCCGCTTGATTGCGATCCAGACTTGTGTTCCTACAAACAAACGCTGACCTCTGTTTTTCACTGTTCACCAGGCTTCGACAAACCGATGTCAAGGCGGGCCACTTCGAGCGAAAAGTCCAGGCCCTCGAGTCCGAGCGAGACCAGTGGGAGTCCAAGTACGAGGAGATGGCCAAGAAGTACGCAGACATCAAGAAGGAGCTGGAGGAGTTCCAGGCCGAGATCGGCAACATCTAAGCTGCGTTGGGAGGAGGAGATTATCAGTACAGCTACCTTTGCGAAATGTTTGCTGCGAAGTTGTAACGAGTCTCTGGTCTGCGCGGACAGAACAAGGGCCCGCCATTGCAACCGCACATTATCAATGCACCCGAGTGAAGGATGCAGCATTCTTGCGTTTAGGAGAGGTGTTCTCATGGATGCACTTTAGACAACGGTTGGACTTGATCACAGCACATTGCTTCGGTAATTGAATTTGTTGATGCTTCGACAATCAGAAACGTTCGTGACTTGGGTATCAAAACTGCGTCGTCCGGGATTCCGAGATTCAAGACCGCTCTTGGACATACTCTAATCTCTTGACTTTCTCGCCCTGTTCTTCTTGTCCGCCAGCTGCCTGACGACCTTGGTCTCGTATCTGAATTTCTTCTTTTTCTTCTTGGGCAGGCCTTTTCTGCCTTCGTTCGTTGTAGCGTCCTTTGCGTTCTTAGACTCCTTGTCTTCCTGTGTACTGCCTTCGTCGTCGTCTCCGTGCACAGCCTCCAGTTCGGCTTTGTTATGCAGACCGTCCCTGTCCACGCTGACCGCCTCCACCTTGACAGTCGTGTAGAGATCCTCATCGATGTACTCCTCTTCGTGGTCCACGGCCTCCAGGGCTGGCGCTTGCGGGGCCTCGTCGAACCCCTCCCACTCGTCTCCATCCTTATCAGAGCCACCGTTCTCCGACCCTTCTTGATCCGAGCCCAAGCCAGCCACTTGCGACCCCTTCATGATGGCCTCTATGTTCTTGACATGCTCCTCAACTTGCTTCTTCCTGTCTTCGCGTAGCTGTACCAATGATGCTCCTTGTCAGCGCCAGTCCACGCTCCAGATTCCATATCAATGAGAGAGGGCCAGAGCTCACCTGTTTGCGGAACTCAATCTTCTCCTCCCTCGCCCTCTTGGCAGCCTCCTCCTGCGCATGCTTTTGCCTCTGAACCTTCCTCTTGTGGAACCCAGTCAGGTATTCTTGCCTTGCGCTGTTGTCGAATGTGACCTCCTCAACAGCGTGCGTTGCCTTGCGC
This sequence comes from Diaporthe amygdali, assembly GCF_026229845.1. Lineage (NCBI taxonomy): Eukaryota > Fungi > Ascomycota > Sordariomycetes > Diaporthales > Diaporthaceae > Diaporthe > Diaporthe amygdali. The sequence continues at coordinate 30,661 of NW_026517032.1, forward strand.
TTCTTGGAGTGCGTGGGAAGTATTGGCTTTTTCGGGCGTGGTTTGGCGAACATATTGGCAGTGAGGATAGCTTGAACAAGTTGTTGTAAGTGAACGCGTCTGGAGGTGAAATATGCAACTCGGGAAATTTTACTTTTTGGAATGCGCTGGACCCCTGGACATTAGCTGCAGAGCCGCCTGTATTTTAGTGACGTGATGCGCTAACTTTGGATATCCTCGACTGGGATGCTGCGTGCCGGTGAGCGCGGCTCCCAGTTGCAGCTTGCTGGGCGGATCTTGCCGACGGCAACCTGAATCGAAGGAGCTGCTGCCACGAGCTTCTCCATCATCATCATCACTTGTGCATCTGGCTGTTCTCTGATATCCACGAGCCATACGCTGCGCTGTCCTCACCAAAATCACTTGTTCGGTTGCCGCTTCAGACACAATGCGTTTTTCGACGACGACAGCCAGCCTGCTGGCTTCAACAGCCGCCGCCTTTAGCGACTCTTCGCCCCTTGTCCTATTCTCTACATCCAAGTACACACGCGGCCCCTAATTACGACGCTTCTCGTTCATATGTGCTGATCAGCTCTACTATTAGGCTTTCAATCCCATCTGGCGAGACTTCCCAGCTCCAATCGACATCCCGAGCTCTGCACACGACCCATGACATCCTGTCCAGCTGTCCGACGAGCCGCTACGTACTCATCAGCCAACCCAATGTGCATGCTTCGGATCTGCGCAACCCGCAATCTGGAGTATGCCACTCGGCAAACCTGTGCTCTGCAGTGGATGGAGAGGACGTAAAAGGTCGCTACGATGTTGCTGAGGTCATTGGGGATGATATCAGCCTCGACGGGCTGAGCAACTACATCAAGGCCGCCTGTGCGGAAGCAGGAAAGAAGGATGGGTTGAGTGTCAACGAGCACCGGCTGGAGGCTCTGCCCACGCAGAAAGGTGGTGCCAGAGCCACGAAGCTTGCTGAGAATGGTGTGCACCTCCTTTCACCTAAGAGATTGGCAATGAGACTAACCAGAGAGCAGACGTCGAGATCGGTGATATCCTCTCCGGCGCCCAAGCCAGTGGTGACGACTACACAGTGATCTACTTCTCATCCCCTCACTCACCCGCTGTCTACGAGTCCGAATACGTCGAGTCGGATGCCATCCAGATGGAGCTGAAGAGGCGGACGGCCGAGGTCATCGAGCCCAGGGCGGGCAACGCGAACGACTCTTCTGCGCCATTGTTCGTCAAGTACCAGTTCTTCACCCCGGGCATCTTCATGGGCCTAGTGGGTACGATCATCATGCTGGCTATTCTCTACGTTGGACTGTCGGCTGTGTCAAGTCTGGAGGTCTCGTATGGCGCTTTTGACAAGGAGAACGGTCCGGCCGCGCAGAAGAAGAACTGAATCAAACGGCTGGAGACATCAGTTTGCATGAGCAGCTTGAGGTTGTGATGTGGGGGATGTGTTGGGTGTTTTGTTAGCATAGTGCTGTATCACCTCAGGAGTTTTCTTTTGCTTTTTGGGCAGGTTCAATAGGTTTCCTCGTAGATATGGAATGGCACCGAGGAGTTCAGAGATCACTCGCTTTACAATGCTTCCGCTTCGTGACCCTACTAAATGCTCTCTGCCCCTGTGTGGTGGTCACCTGTGCTCAAGGTCTTTCCTCGTGATTTTGGTGCCGAGGTTCAAATGTTGGTATTTTCCCTTTCCTGAACGCCATGCCAACCCATGCGAAACCTGTTGTCTTCGTCTTCCAGCCTCAATATGCTAGCCTGTTCAGAGTCTGTTGCGGGCCCAAGACTGTGATGCATCCCGCCAAACTGTCGAGCAAGCTCCCTCTGTAGCCCACCAGTCTATTCTATCAAAGACGCCAATCCTCCGTCCCTCGTAGATCTGAAGACCCTCCACACTGGCCGTCACCACTTCTGTCTTGCTAAGACTCTAGACCAAATGAGAAGGCAGCAAAAAGTTGGCTATCCCCTCCCGCACGTGGTACTCGTGCCCGCAGTGCCCGCAGACGAGCTTTCCCTCCATCATCTGCGTCTCCACGAGGAGCGAGTGCAGCTCCTTGAGCATCGCCTCATTGCTCTCAAGGTCCTCTGCGGAGGGCGGCTCTGCAGGGAGCTCTGGGAAGCCCAGCTTTTCATCGCACACGGAGGTCAGTCTTCAGCTCACATGCTGTGTGGGGCTGGAATGAGTCTTTTGAATCAAATGAGAAAATAGTCACCTCAGTTGATGTGGTCTTGAGCGCCGCCCAATCAAGGCGGGGCAGGACGTTGATGAGAAACTGCGGGTTGAGCTCGATCTCGTCCTGTGCAAGCTCGGCGTCCTTGGGGTGCAGCGGAAATGACGCCGACGACGACTTGCAGGTCTTGACCGCGCAGGTCAGGAAATTTATGCTAAGTACCTTCATCTTGGCAACAATGACTTATTTAATGAGTGATGGGCGATGTCGATGTCGAAGCTTCACATGAAAATTTACAGTCGGTCTTTTGCAAGTGGGGCACGTGACGGTGCCTGTACTATAAATGCCTGATCGAGCTGTTGGATAGGTGCTTGCACCGCAAAAAAGAGCCCAACGTATCATATTCACAACGCCTGCGCATGCGACAACTACTTTAAATCACTGTACGTGTACCTTCCCATTTCTCGGGTATGTTGAGGACTTTACGCCATCGTCTTCTCGTAGCCGACACCTCTTGGGTCCCTCTTCCTCGAGATGCGCACATACAGAGCAACGCAGCCAACAATGACTCCAAATAGTGCGCCCTTCTGGATATAGGACCACTCTCCGTGGGCAGCGGTGCCGTCTGCCTGTTGCTGGACTTCTTGTTGGATTTCCTCGGCCGGTTCTCCCTCGGTGAAGCCGGCAGCCCAGTCGGCGCCTCCGTAGATTGGCTCTGCAAGGCGGGCAAACAAGGCGAATCAGTAAATACACGAATGACATATGCGCGGGCACTTAAGACGTTGTGACAGGGACCTGATCGCACTTGGATTGATTTTCTAGGAACATGTGTGTGTATTTCTAGGTGTGCAATTGGTGTTGTCGGTGCAGATACGGTGGTAAGCGGCCACTTTAGAGCTCCACGTGAATACCTTCTTCTGGAACCGGCAACTCTCCGCTCTTGGCGATCTTCACCGTCTCCTTGGGCTTGTCGCCAGGGTTCTTCTCAACATTCTCGATCTTCTCGACAATGTCGTAGCCCTCGAGGACCTCGCCGAAGACGACGTGCTTGCCATCCAACCAGCTGCGTACACTCCATGTCAGCTTAAGAGCCCGGGGGTGCCATAGGTGGGGATTGATTCTTACCCAGTGATGGCGGTGGTGATGAAGAACTGCGAGCCGTTGGTGTCCTTTCCAGCGTTGGCCATGGACAGGAGACCCTTCTTGGTGTGCTTAAGCTTGAAGTTCTCGTCGGGGAAGCGGTCGCCGTAGACTGTTCGTTAATGACATTGGTCAGTCTCTCGCCTCCACCTATCAATTCATCGCCCATCGGCCAACATATCTACTTCCATGATCATGATTACTTACTTGACTTGCCACCAGTGCCGTCTCCCTTGGTGAAGTCACCACCCTGGATCATGAAGTTCTTGATAACACGGTGGAAGTTGGAACCTTCGTAGCCGAAGCCCTTCTCGCCGGTGGCGAGAGCACGGAAGTTCTCAGTGGTCTTGGGGACCGTCTTGCCATACAGGCCCAGAACAACGCGACCGAGGTCCTCGTCGCCGTGCTTGATGTCAAAGTAGACCTTGTGGGTGATCTTGGGGCCCTTGGCAGCGGCGACGGTGGAGCTGAACAGCAGCATCGAAATGCCGACAAGCAGCGCCGCCGAGACTATAAGTCGCCTCAGATTGAACATCTTGACTGTTGTGTTCAGGGAGGGTGTCAATTGATAGGGAAAGGAGATGGAATTGAGGTCCAGGAGTAGAGTTGACAAGAGATCCGGATCTCAATTGACAGCTTTATGGGGGCTGGCAAGCGGCATACGGGGAGAGACACGTTTCAACTGGATGGACTTGGAGTTGGGGTCGAACCAAGCACATGCCGGCTGAAGCTGCAGATGTAACTCTCCCACGGTGACCCCCCCAGAGCCTCCTTCCCCACCACTCAGGGACCTTGGAAGCTTGAACTCAGGGGGCACCAGCCATCCTTAGCGTCGTGGGGCGTGGAGCTTACGCCCGCGCGGCCCCATAGGCACCTGCAGCTGTGTTGCTGATTACCCGTCCGCCAGAAATAGGGAAGCCAGCAATCGTCATATCCAACTATTGAACAATCGCAGTTTTACTCACAACGGCTCCCACACCCTACGAACGCATACACAGAACAACTCACAGGTGTATGAGGGCTCGATGCTTCAGCTGACGGTCTTTCAAAGGCCAGACCTTCTCTGCCCATCATGATGTCCTCAACGAACGAGGAGGACCCCTTCCTCCAGGTCCAGCAGTACGGCCCCTGACCGCGTCCGCGACCACCACGCCCAGGTACTGACAGTGATCGCTAGAGATGTCCTCGCCCAGATGGAACAGACGCGGCCCCTCTTCACGTCCTACCTGCGCATCCGCTCCCTGACCACCACCCAGACCTCCCCGGAACTGGCCTCCGCGCGCTCCGACCTCGAATCCGCGCTCGAGTCCCTGGCAGAAGACCTCGCCGACCTCGTCGAGTCCGTGAAGGCCGTCGAGGCCAACCCGGCGCAGTTCGGCCTCACGGCTCACGAGGTCCAGCGGCGCAAGCGGCTGGTGCAGGAGATCGGCGGCGAGGTCGAGGACATGCGCGACGAGCTCAGGAAACACATCTCCTCGTCCACCCCCAGGCGCAGCGGTGCGGGCGGCGCGGGCGGTGATCTGCCCGACCCGAATGCGTTCGCCATAGCGGATGGCGAGTCCGGGGAAGGGGACGAGGACTACGCGGCCGAGTTCGAGCAGAGGCAACAACAGGCCATGATGCGCGAGCAGGACGAGCACCTGGACGGCGTGTTCCAGACCGTGGGCAACTTGAGGAGGATGGCAGACGACATGGGCCGGGAGATGGAGGAGCAGATGGAGATGCTGGAGGTAACGGACACGCTGGCAGACCGCGTGGGCGGGAGGCTGCAGACGGGCATGGAGAAGATGAAGTATGTCATAAGGCATAACGAAGACCGGCTAAGTAGCTGGTGTATTGGCCTTCTGATCATGGTTTTGTGTATTTTGTTGGTTTTACTCTTGATTTTATGAGCGTTGGCGCAAGTCTGGTGTCTGGTGCAAAGGAAAGAGAGGATCGAGATGGATCCGTGATATCAATTGCTTGGATACGTAAGAAATAATGAGTCTAACAAATTCCAAATGCTCTTTTGAGTGATCCAGTCATATTCTTCAAGATGTTGCTTTGATCAAGGATCTGAGGCAACATGCTCAGCATCTAGAATCTATCTTCCATCCCATCTTCGGCATGTGATACTTGCCATTCACGCCAGGTTCAATCCAACTTTGGTCTTCAGCAGTTCTGCATGCACTGCCAGAGACTGTACCGCGTTGTTTTTCAAGCCTGCAGCCGTCGCCGCCGCAGGGAAGTCCACAAGTGCTAGTCGCAGTGCTGCGATAGCTGCCGATCCGTAAAACTGCAGGAATCTCGCCTCATGATGGTCAATCATGGACCTCAAGACAACGCACTGCGTCACTGACATCTGTTGGGGCGGCGTGTTGACTATTTTGGCCATCGACTCCCAGTAGTGCGTCATGGGGTACGGATTCTGCTTCTTTGTTTTTGAAAAGTCTCTCAAGGCAATCGCTGCGTATCCTGCGGCGAGCCCAGTCATCCTGTCCATGTGCTCGGCTTCAGGGACCCAAGCGGTCCCTCTGCGCTTCCATCCCACGAGATCTCTTCCTGCGTCCGTCTTCTCGGATCCTCTAGCGCCAATGAGTACTGGGCAGACAACGTAAATCTTTGCCATGAGTATATCAATAAGTGGCTGTCCCCGCCATTGGAAGGTTGGATCTGAAAATATGGCAGCGGCGCAAACTCCGATTGGGTCCGCGGTCTTCGTGTTCGTCGCAGCTTCATTAATAAACTGGTTGATGATGGCCTTGGCCAAGTGGTTGAGGAGGAATAAAAATAGTAATGGCAGCTCAGCATTATGCATAGCGCCCTCAACAGGCTGTCGTGGAGAAAACACTACCAGGCTGGGATCGACCATCGGGCTGCCGACCTCATTTGCTAGTGCTTCTTTGAGGATTTTGGTAACCTTTTGCATCTGTGTATATTGTCAGTCGGCTTCCGAAGAATGTGTGGGACATTTACTCACGACTACTTTATTGCCATCCTTGTCGAGTGACAGTTGGCCAATGACCTTCCGAAGTTCTCTCCGGAGATCTCCAGATCTCGATTTCAGAGCTTTGTTCTGCGAGGCTTGCGAGGCCATGGCTGCACGGAGTTGTTTGAGACTTTTGTGGATTTCAGTGGCGCGCTGCCGCTTCGCATCGTGAGGCGCGGGCGTGGGTGTAGGCGCGGTCGTGGTCTTAGGCGCGGGCGCAGGAGTGGGACTTGGAGCGGCAAAGGCATTGGAAATCGGTGGTTTGAGCGTCGCGCTGCCATTGACTGTCGCAGCAACGGCTCTTCCTTGTGCCAGCGGTTGCAGTGAAGATTGAGGGGATGGGCTTGGCTTCGCTGGCGCCGCAGGAGCCTGCTGAGCGGTCGTAGATGCTGAGGGAACCGAGGCTTGAGGTTGTGAGGCTGTAGGTTGCTGCTCAATTTTAGGTGTCGGGAGAGGTGGTAGTGGTGGAATCTTCTTTGCAGCAATCTCTCTTAACCGTTCCTGCTCCTCGCGCGCGGCCTGCTCTGCGCGCAATCGTGCTTCCTCGGCCTTGATCTTCTCTTGCGCAGCTAAAGCGTTCGCTTCCTCCACCCTCGCTCGTTCTCGTTGTTGCCGCGCTTGCTCAAGCAACTGCTCCCTTTGCAGGTTCTGCTCGTGAACGTAGAGGGTGTGAATCCTTGCAGAACCAATGCGTTAGCAGGCATTGACCACATCACCAGCGAGGGCTGCGAAACAGCTGGAACGGTGTTCTCTATACTCACGCTTTTGCGCGAATCCTGTCATGCTCGGCGGCGGCAGCGGCGAGGGCATCTTTGTGGTTGGTCTCAGAGTTGCGGTCGGGGCTGAGGAAGTCTGCTACCGACGAGCTGGCAGGGCTCGGGGTGGGCGGGTTCGCGCGCGGATATCGCGACGTTCGAGTCGCAGGCGACGGTGTTGTCATCTTGACTGCATGACGAGGAAGGCGGCAGCGGGCGATCGTTATTGCTATCGGGGTTGTTTGGCAGATTGAAGCTTCCTCGACAGGGTCAAGTCAAATTGTATATGGGACTCCAAGGTTGACTTGACGCGACGGGTGAGGAAACTCGATCAAGGGACGGCAGAGGGCGCAAGTCAGGGTCAGGCAAGTTCCTTGTACTGCATTGCATGCACGCATGTAAGTGGCAGAGGTGGGTCTAAGCTCTGCCGATTCTGCGGGCAGAAAGCGCGACCGCCCGCGCCCCACCTTCTCGGGCGGTATCTCAGGTCTCTCCACGATGGACTGTTGTGGTGCGGACAATACATACGGCTACTGTTAGCACAATACGACGGTATCTACCGGGCGACTGCCCGCGTCCAGGATGGGCCTGCGACAAGCAGCGACAGCGAAGTTAGTGACACCCATACACCCGAGCTCCAGGTCCCAACTGGCCAGAGGCAGACGCGAGGTTACGTATTGGCAGTTGGGCCTGTTGTGCTTTTTGGTGCCACGAGGCTGCGTCTCTAAGTACTTAAGATATTGGAGTGGACCAGAGGCTCAACGATGGGGAGGGCCGCTTGTGAAGCCTCTGGACCTCGGATGTGTCGAGCAGCTCACACAGACCTTTTGAGCGTGGGCCTGGGCTCGTGGTCCCCTGGCTTGTCGTCCGCAAATGGACGTTTTGTATTCATAGTGGTGGACCCGAGCCGAGTGAAAAAAAGACGGCCCGCGCGCCATGCCCCTTTTTTCCCGTCTGTATGGCTGGCTGTCACAGGTAGCCACTCCTTGAAGCAGCAGCCTTGACCGTCTCGAATCGCTCGAAACAGATGTTCTCAATGGGTGAGGTGGCCCGGCTGAAGGGGCGTGTTTTACGAGTCGTGGCACACGGGATCGGCTGCGCAATCCTTCTTGCGGGTTTCCCGTCGATCACCTCGTAGGACATCACGAATGCCAATGGAGAGTGGGGGGTTCTCCTCAGCTGGGGATTATGAGATGCTGATATGCTGAGGTGACAAGAAAAGACTAGGTGCTGACTGACCAGTAATGCCCCGGCCATGGTGGCACAAGCTCAACCGGGTTACGGAGGACCCCACACAAGCACATCCCACATACGAGAGGATGAGGGACAGAGCTTGCCATGGTCGGGGCATCGTGGGGTGGGTGCACACATGTCCTCTCTATCTCGGCCCCAGTCTTGTCTGACCCTTGATGAGCATCATGATTTACGAGACACACTGCACTACTGTACCTGTGCTGCTGGCTACCAACAGAGCTATGAGAGACCAAAGACCGCGATGTATGCCATCACAGGGGCAACCCAGCGCTAGAGGAAGAGATGGGCAGAGATGGACGGAGAGAGAGACAGACACTATCCTGTATCTAGCTGGTGTAGATCTGGAGGGAGAGCTCGCGGACAGCGTCCGCATCCCACCCCAGTTTCGGCTGGGCAGAGGCGGACGTCAAACCACCCCTGTAACCAATGAGCAGGTCCGTTTCAATAGTGGAGTCCCTGCTTAGCCGAAGCAGCACCTGGCACTCCAGTCCTGGCAGTGGCACTCTGTCACTCCATTCAGTCTGGGACGCTGGGCACTGGGCACACTGGGCACTGGGCACACTGGGGCCTGGCACCTGGATACCTGCTGGTGGTCCAGGCAGGTACCTAGCTTCCTCGCACTAATTCGGGTGCTAACTAACAGCAGACTTGAACTGACAGACACCTTCCCAGGTTGACTCGCCTTGCCTTCCAGTCTTGGGTCCCAGCTGTCTTGGAGACTTCTCCTCTTCCACACCTGGACATCGACCATCGACCTCTCTCTCTCACCAACTCCAACGTCGCCGTCCCCTTTCCATCGCCAGCTGCTTGCCATCCTGTCAACTGCTGGAGGCGGAGCTGCGACATCCATCCCATCGATACACTCCTTGCACAGATACTTCATTCTCGTCCTTTCATTGACCTTCCTTTTGAGCTCCGTTCTCGAAACTACGCAATACCTATCCAACCAAACGCACACAGCCAATCCCATACGACCAGACAACAACTACTGTCTTTCCGTCCCCTGCCCAAGTGTCGTGCAACAAGTCGACAGACACAAACACACACACACACAAGCTCCTCCACCACAGGCGCTCGCCTGCATTGGCATCGACTCCCGCGACCGCCTTGCACACCACGTCATCAGCCTGTCCTGGCCTGTTCCGTTCTGGTCTGAAGCTAGCTCACCATGGAGGGGCAGCAGCAGCAGCAGCAGCAGCCTCCAACCGGCGTCTCTGGCCCATCCGGCCGGAGACTCCATATTGCCCATCGGCGGAGTCCCTCTGAGATGACCCCGCTGGTGAGCATGTTCACCGGAAATCCTGGAAGTAAGTCGAACGGCCACATTCCCTTTATTGCCAAGCTTTTCGAAGCCGAAACGTCCTGCCGCTCAGATATTGCGCTGTATTCTGCGCGCACACATCGTGCGTTCTGCAACATGGACTAACACCTGGCTTTCTCTTGTTAGTGGAGCAAATGGCTATCCAGCAGCAGATAGAGCTGCTCCAGCAGCAACACCAACAGATCCAAGCCCAACAGCAATATCTCAACATGGGCATGATGCCACCGGGCCAAGCCATACCTGGATTCAACCCAGTCCAAGGCATGCCTAACATGTCCCCCCAGACAGGCTTCCAATTTCCCAACCAGCTACCGCAGCAGAATATGTCGATGGGTGCCCCAACTCAACCCTTGTCACATCGCCGTAATCAGTCGGCTCTGCCCAACATGAGCATGGGCCCACCGCCCGCTCCTTCTTCGGGAGCATCGGGATCTGCCTTTGGTAACTTTGAGCTGCCACAGCAACCGCAAGGTCGGGAGAACGCCGGTGCATCACGTGGAGGCCGCGGAGGCGGAGCTGGCGCCGGCGCAAGTGGTCACCAGAGGCGGCACTCTTTGGCTCTTGCCGATGCGAAGAAGGCTGCCGAGCTCGCTCAGCAGAAGCGTACAACTTCCAGCTTCTCCTTCCCGGCAGCGCCTGCTCCCGAGGATGAAGCGAAGCCCGCAACGCAGGCCCCTGCAGATGCGCAGGCCACCCAGAGTGCTCCGTCCAGAGGCGGGCGCGGCGGTGGCCACGGCAGGAGCCAGAGTATGGCTGCAGGTGCCAATGGTCGCGGAGGCGGCGCCGCACGCGGAGGCTCACAAGTTGCTACCGACTCTGCCCAGGGCAACGATTTCCCACGTCGTGGATCTGGCCACAACCGGTCGTCGTCTCGTAACTTTGATTCCAATTGGCGAACCCCACAGGCTCAGACCCAAGACCAGGCTGGCCAGAACCAGGGCGGCTTCCAGCCGGGCCACCGATCCCGTGGTTCCATGAGTCAATCCGTGAACTCTATCGGCGCTTTCCAGTACCCTGGTCAGCCCCAGCTGATGCAGGTTCCTGGTCAGATGATGATGCCTCAGATGTATCCCGGACAGCAGCTTAACGCCCTGCAACTGGGTCAGCTTCAAGCACTCCAAGCCGCTCAGATGAGTGGGCAGAACTTTGTTGGCTTGCAGGGGAGTCAGCATGCGCCTCAACTCTCCCAACAGCCCCAACAGCAACAGAGGAAGACCCTGTTCACTCCCTACCTCCCGCAAGCTACGCTGCCCGCTCTACTAGGAGAGGGTCAACTCGTTTCCGGCGTCCTGCGTGTGAACAAGAAGAATCGTAGTGATGCTTATGTGTCCACTCAGGACGGGCTCCTCGATGCTGACATCTTCATTTGCGGCAGCAAAGATCGTAACCGTGCGCTCGAAGGCGATCTGGTTGCCGTTGAACTGCTTGATGTTGATGAAGTATGGTCGCAGAAGCGCGAGAAGGAGGAGAAGAAAAAGCGCAAGGACATTACCGACACTCGATCGGGCTCCACAAACGGTGGTGGCCAGAGCAACCAGAATGGCGACGACAACAATGCCAACGATGGTGGCATCCGGAGACGAGGCAGCTTGAGGCAGCGACCTACACAAAAGAAAAACGACGATGTTGAGGTCGAGGGCCAGAGCCTGCTTCTTGTCGAGGAAGAGGAAATCAATGATGAGCAGAAGCCGTTGTATGCCGGTCACATTGTTGCAGTCATTGAGCGTGTTGCTGGACAGATGTTCTCGGGCAACCTCGGCCTGCTTCGTCCTAGCAGCCAGGCCACAAAAGAGAAGCAGGAGGCTGAGCGAGCTGCCAGAGATGGCAATCGCCACCAGGACAACCGTCAACAGGAGAAGCCCAAGATCGTCTGGTTCAAGCCGACAGACAAGCGCGTCCCTCTCATTGCTATTCCAACAGAGCAAGCTCCTCGCGATTTCGTCGAGAAACACCAGGACTACGCTGACCGCATTTTCGTCGCATGCATCAAGCGCTGGCCCATCACTTCCCTGCATCCTTTCGGCACCCTCGTTGAGCAACTTGGTAAGATGGGCGACCTGAAGGTGGAGACAGACGCGCTCCTACGGGACAACAACTTCGCCTCAGATGAGTTCTCTGAGGCTGTCCTTCGTAGTGTTGGCCTTCAGGACTGGTCACTCGCCAAAGAAGACGAGGCTGCCATTGCAGCACGCCGCGATTTCCGCGACGACAAGACATTCACTTTGGACATGGACGGTTCCGCTGAACTCAGCAACGCAGTCCACGTCAAGACCCTCGCTGACGGGAAGATCGAGATCGGTATCCACGTTCCCGACGTCACTCACTTCGTGAAGCCCAACTCCCTCGTGGATCGCGAGGCTAAAAAGCGTGGCACGGCTGTGCACCTGGTCAACAGGACATGCGCGATGCTTCCGCCCAAATTGTTCGCCGAGCTCTGCTCGCTGACGCCCGGCGAGGAGCGCCTGGCTGTCAGTGTTGTGTTTTCTGTCAACCCACACACGGGCGCGGTCGCCGAAGGTGATACTTGGATTGGCAAGAGTATTATCAAGGCCACCGGCAAAGTCGCTCTCTCTGAAATTGATAGTGCGCTCTCGGGAGAATCCGAGTTCAGCCACCCTGCTGTGGAATTGAGAGACATGCAGATTCTCTACGTAAGTGATCCAAGAAGCATCTGGATTTTCCTCAAAGTGCTAACAGACCGCAGGGTGTTGCCCAAAAATTCAGGGAGTCCCGTCTGGGTGCTGGTGGTGAGCCCATCGCACCTCTTCGTCTACTTCACCAGGTCGATGACGAGAACATCCCTATCAAGGACAACATTTTCGACTCATCGCCGGCCATGGAGCTGGTGGAAGAGCTCATGCACAAGGCCAACGCGTATGTTGCGCAGCGTCTTGCTGAAGGCCTTCCTGAGAAAGCACTGCTCCGTAGACAAGGGGCTCCAAACCCTCGCAGGCTCCAGACATTCGTTGACCGCATGACTGCTCTGGGCTATGAGTTTGACAGCTCCAGCAGTGGTGCTCTGCAGAACAGCCTCTTCAAGGTTGATGACAGCGATGTGAGGAAGGGCATGGAAACGCTCCTGCTGAAATCTATGCAGCGTGCCAAGTACTTCATCGCTGGCAAGACCGCCAAACTGCTGTGGCCTCACTATGCTCTTAACCTGCCGCTATACACTCACTTCACGAGCCCCACTCGCCGCTATGCCGATATTCTGGTTCACCGGCAGCTCGAGGCTGTGCTGTCTGACGGCAGCATTGAGTATAACGAGGATCTGGAGAACCTGGTGAAGACCATCGAGAGCTGCAACACCAAGAAGGACTCTGCTCAGAATGCTCAAGAGCAGAGCATTCACATCGAGTCCTGCCGTACCATGGACAAGAAGCGACAGGAAGTCAACGGTGACCTTATCAGTGAAGGCATCGTGCTTTGCGTGTACGAGTCCGCATTCGATGTCCTCATTCCCGAATGGGGCTTCGAGAAGCGGGTGCATTGTGACCAGCTGCCCCTCAAGAAGGCCGAGTTCAGAAAGGAGAAGAGAGTCCTGGAGCTCTACTGGGAGAAAGGTGTCCCTAGCTCCGCTTACGTGCCTGAAGATGAACGGCCCAAGGCTGCAGCCTCGGTCCGGATGTCCAACGCGATGGCCGCCGCCAAACAGGCTGAGGAGGCCGAGCGGGCGAGGAAGGAACGTGAAGAGGCAGCTCGTAAGCAGACTGAGACAAACACCATCTCGACCAATGATGTAGACGCACTCTTCGACGACGACGATGACAACGCGTCGGACATTACGGAAGCCATGGCGGGTGCCTCGCTGGCTGAGCGTCCCACTCAGAGTGTCCCCGGATCACCCACCCGCTCGTCCACCGCGGGCACCTTGCACCGTACGAAGTCGGACTCCAAGGTTCCGACTGTTGAGGCCCCCGAGAACCGCCTGACCAACAAGGAGAAGTACCTGAACCTTTTCAAGTTGCGGGAGGAAGGAGGTGAATACATCCAGGATGTGACGGAAATGACCCGGGTCCCCATAATTTTGAAGACTGACCTCAGCAAGAGCCCACCGTAAGTTACCAATCTCCTCCAAACTTGAGCTTGTCTTTGCTCATGAACTAATTCTTTATTGCCCAGATGCTTGACCATCCGCTCCCTCAACCCTTACGCCTTGTAAAGTTAACTCATAACTTACGGCTTGGCTCAACTGGGATCTGAGGAACCTCTAGTAGCAGGATGCGGAAGAGTGGCTTGAGAATCGCTGAAAGCACGATGCTTGGAGTGGGAAGCTTTTGGGATCGAAAGAATTGGGAAAGGTTGAAGTGAATGGGTTAAGCGAAAAGATGAAGCAAGGAAGTTTGAGCTACTTGAAAGATGGACGTGAGGCAAAGAGCATAATATAACTGGAGTCTAAAGCACAGAGCGGTATGGTATTCTCTTAGTTGATTGGAGTGTTCGAGGTTGTCTGTAGAGGCAATGACAAATATTAGATAGTCGACCAACGCTAGAGAATTCTCGGTAGGAAAACAAGACAGCTTCAATCACCCCAATACCCAGAGCACACATATCGTGATTGCGTGCCGTGGCAGAGTCTGGCCTGAGGCCCCTCGAGCACTTTGATTGAACAGATGTCTAAATCATCTTGCCATCTTGGGGCCTAGTTTTGTCCTTCGTGCGCTTCGGCTCGCAACAAAGAGGAGAGCTATCAGATATGTTAAACACGGGCCAACAGATCTCCCCGCTGACTGCACAGGGAACCTGATCCATCTGCTGCTAACCCAATGAGCAGGTAAGCGAACGAGCCTACAATCCTTCGACACCAAGCGGATGTCTCACTTGCTTACTTCGGCGCCGGGACCGAGCCCGGACCCCCAATTCCTCGGGGTCGGGGTCGGGGTCGGGCCTGGGTTCGCTAACTGCAGTACACTAATCGTCTCGCCGTTGTTGGTGTTGAGGAAGCGCTGGAATCACATTTCGGATGCCCTTAATAGCAATGAGAGTGCATGACTGGTCGGGGAAGGAAGACAGCCACGCTGACCTGACGACCGAGCAGGATTCTAACCTGCTTATACGAACTCCGGGGATAGCACATACTGGAGATGTATAAATATGTTCACGTCTCACGGCATCATGGCTGGATGGGCATTACTGTTCTATCGAATAAGACCTTATTTTTCTCTTCCGATTCATCTTGCCCGAATCAGTAAACTGTTCTGAGTGTGGAATACTATTAAAGAGTCTTGTTGCCCGCGCCCTTCGAATCTCTTTTGGACTTCATACTGCATATCAATAATTACGGCTCACATACACAATGCTTCCTCCACCAGCTACGCCAGAGGCCGTGGCCAAGCGCAATGCGTCGATCCGGGACGCTGTCGCCCGCGTCGGCACAGCGGCCGAGGCGTACGCCGACGCCTCGACCAAGGCACTGGCCAGCAGTGTCTCAGCTGCAGACACCAGCTCGTCCCAGGCGGAGCTAGTGGGCGAGATCAAGAAGCTCCTTGCGGAGGTCCAGGGGCCGTTCGGCGCGATGTTCGACCTCTTCGGCGCCCTCTCCAAGGTCGCAGCCATCCGCTGCCTTCTTGAGATGGGGGTGTTCACCACCATCCCCGCCAGTGGCACACCCGCCACGGCGGATGAGATCCTGTCCAAACTCGAGGTCGACGTCGAGAAGGCTCTTCTCGTGCGCCTGCTCCGCGTTGCCAGCACGGACGGCCCCCTGGTTGAGGTAGGCGAGGAGACGTACGCGCAGACGCCCTCCTCGAGTATATTTGCACACCCAGACCTGATGGCTACGTTCAAGCACATCATTGATGAGGGTGCGCCTTCCATCATGCTGATGCCGCAGTTCTTTATTGAGAATGGGTGGAAGCAGCCCACAGATCCTACGAATTGTCCTGTAAGTGATACCCGAATAGTGACGTGGCCGCTTCACATGTTTACAATACCTCACTGTTACCCAGCCATCCTGCCAGTTGAGAAATTAATTCAAGATGGCGCAGTACACTTTTGCTCACAGGACTGGCGGCGATGAGATGTGGACCCACATTGCGAAGTTTCCTGAGAGACAAAAGAACTCTAATCGCGCCATGAAGGCTCAATCGTTCGACGGATTGTGGTCCGTTGGGTTGTTCCCTTTCGCTGAGAAGATTAAGGAGCTGGGGAAAGAAACGGACGCGTCGACACCCTTGGTCGTTGACATCGGTGGTGGTGCAGGCCACACGAGCTCTCAGATCCGCGAGCTATGCAAGGTCAGCCAGGCCCCAGAATTCCCTACCCTTTTGAAGGATATATTTTCCTCTCTTCAAACTTTTCCACAGTTCTGTACGGTAATTTCAGTCGGACAA
Source organism: Diaporthe amygdali (assembly GCF_026229845.1). NCBI lineage: Eukaryota > Fungi > Ascomycota > Sordariomycetes > Diaporthales > Diaporthaceae > Diaporthe > Diaporthe amygdali. The sequence continues at coordinate 46,605 of NW_026517032.1, forward strand.
TATCATCCTTGATATGTCGTGAATCCAGTAACAGGCCATGGGCTGAAGCGTCTCGAAATACCCTCAATCCGTGTCAAGTTTCTTTCAACATTGTTTGTTGCTGACTATACGCGAACCCAGGAAATTGAGGGAACAATTGTTTTACAGGATTTGCAAGACGTCGTAGTAGATGCCAGGCCGACGGACGGCGTTGTAACTATGGCTCATGACTTCTTCAAGGAGCAGCCTGTCAAAGGTCAGTTTACAAGCAACACTTTCAAACACCGCCTCTTCAACCACCACGGAATTTCAAGAGCACAGAATGATTAATACTCTTTCGCGTCAATCCAGGCGCGCCGATTTATTTCCTCCGGCGTATTTTGCACGACTGGTCGGACCCTAGCAGCGTCAAAATTCTGAAGCACATCGCGGACGCCATGGACCGCAAACTGCCTAGCCGCTTGGTTATTGCAGAGCAGATTTTGCCAACCCGGCATGTTACCAGCGAGAGCGCGCTGGTTGACCTGCTGATGATGACCTTTACTGGCATGGAGCGAACGGCAAAGCAGTGGGAGGAGCTGTTGGCTCAGGCGGGTCTGAAAGTAGTGCAATTCTATAAGGCACCCGGGACGCCGTTTGGAGCTGTAGAGGCAGTTTTAGCTTGAAGAGGCTGGTGAACAGGCGGTCAGGTATTGGAAGGAGGGTTGAGTAGACGGAATGAAGGAGTTCATTTCGTGCCGGGCTTCAATCCCATACTTGAAATGGATTAAGAAGGATGACGCTACTATCTGAAGATCAGGGCTTTGGGTGCGCTGCCACACAATCACTACTCACAAGAAAAAGACACAATCGAAAACAGCCAACTTTCACGTATGACCCGTAGCGTTGCTGTGCTGGACATCACCGGCATCCGGAGGACTACTGCATGAATGGTTCGTCAAGCTGTCTATGCGGGTGCGGTAGACTCCGAGCGCTTCATGGCCGGATCGTTGCGAAAATGTTTTCTGAATATTTTTCGAAACGGTGTTTTACGACCTCGGGTCGTAGCATTCATATGCGCTTTGCTGCTTGTTTTACTCCTTCGGAAGTGACGGGGAGTCGACGGGTCCGTCAGGCTCGGAAACAAGCTGCAGTTGGAGAGTCATGACGCGAACCTAGAGCAATGGATATCGGTGTTTGGTGAGTTGGATGGGATACAACTCACTGTGTTCAACGTGTTCCCGTCCAAGTTGAGTAAGTATCAATGTGAGCAGATTACCTAATACGAGAAACTCACCCTGCACGTCTGTCCGACTAAATGTTATCCCACTGGAGATTATGCCACCGGAAGATACTGGTCAAGTTATCCGCATACGTTTGGAATCCCTAGGATTCACAAGCAATGTGGGTATGGAGTCTTGAGCCGGGGAATAATGAGACTTTGGTGAAGCTGGGACGGAGCCGCAAGGCCGAGGGGTGGATCTGTTGGATCCACGTTCTGGGAAGGGTTGAGCTTGCGGATCAATGGAGTCGACATCAGATACTGCATGATGCGAGTAAAGGAAAGACTTTGTCAGATGGGAGGCGGCTTGGACGGAAGGGAGTTGAGGAAACATGGGATATTTCAGCCGATGTTTTCGGCCCAGCAAATGACCCGAGATGGTAACCAGCAGCCTTGGGAAGATCCGAAGTTGATTCGAGCCAATCGTAACCGTCTGTTTTTGGGACGAAGCCCACCGAGTGCGTTGCAGTGGCGGAAGGCCTGGTTCAGGAGGTTTAGGGCTTTGAGCAAACGTGCTCGTCTAATGAATCGAAACGTTAAGGTGCCGAGGCCGAAGCCGCCGTGTCCTCCCATTTCATCATGGATGAGATCAAGCCGAAGACAGGACGAAGAGGAAACGACCGTTTACCAAGCCACGTTAGTCGACATCTTGCGAGCTTGTCGAGGCGTTGAGGAAGCATGGCATCACGACATTGAATTGATACATTCCATGCGAAATGTGGCATTCTCTCAATTGTGACTGCGGGGCCATCACACACATGGGCGCTTCGCAGACAGAGAGGGGTGGCTTGCCAAGTGACGCCAGGAGCCTCAATCTCCGTCAAGGGAGGACGGTACCGAGCGTTTGCGAAGGCATGTGTGTGGGTGCGGACGCGGACGCGGGTGCGGCGCAAGCCCAGGCTGGGCTTTCTACTCAGGAAGTTGTCCGGGCCGGGGCAGGGTAGGACAAGGTAGGGCAGGGCAGGAGGCAGGCAATATGCAAGAGAGGAAGACTGGTCATCCGAAGAGCATGAATGCCATGATCGCTGGGCCGGCATCCGTGAGCACATCATTGTCTTCCGTCTCAGCGGTGGAGGTCTTTGGCTCTTGTAGGACTGATTTCCAACCGGCTCGGCGGATCCGTGCTGTGGGCCGGGGGCATGACGAAGACAGGATGAGAAGAAGCTTGACTTTTGGGTATTGAGATAAGGTTGGCGTGGAGCAGGGCGTGGAGCAGGGCGCGGGTGCAAGTCAGCATGCAGCATGTAGCCCACTGCATAGTACATAGTATAGTGGTTTGTGTCCGGGAGATTTTAGCCCGCAACACCAAAACAGACATGAGACAGGATGAAGTTACGACCCTGACAATGCAACCCCAACCCCTGCACCCCTGCACCCCTCACTGCCCTCAGTGCCCTTCCAACCCCTGCACCTGCAAGGCACGCAATATACGCAAGGCAAGGCAGGCGGCACGGCGCTGCACGGCAAGAGCCTCTTGGGCGAAAGCTGGGCAGCATCCAGCCTTGTTTAAGCAGTGCTGAATGGCTGTCTTCCTGTTTTCCCCCTGGCCCCTGGCCCATGCAACACCACACCCCTGCCCCGTCCTGTTCCCATCCCAAAGAAGTGTTCCCACCCCTCGGCCCGCCTATACCACAGCACGGCTGCTCGCCTCTGGTTGGCTGGGACTGACCTCATCTTCTCCTTCCGACGACCTAGGCAGCGCCTTCCTCGACGACGACCCGTGGGTTGCGGCTGCCTTCTTGCGTCTTACAGGAGGATTGACAAACGAAACGCCACCAAGCTCCGGTTTCTGGCCCCTGCGCGCAACCACCCAAACTTTCCTTTCCGTCCTACCCTCCTGCAGCCGTCCTACAGTACTCTCCTGCGCAGATGTGCGGTACCGCACAAAACTTCCCTCCCCCTCTGCCTTGCCCCTCCAACTGCCATCTGATCGTCTGCCCCCGCCCGGCCAGGGTGGCCCCTGGCTATAGTCTACGGTGCTCGACTACCCGTGGGTCTCCCATGTCGCCCATGTAGCATGTAGCAGCAGGAACACCGCGAGCCCGGCCACGGCTACTTGGCCTTCCGTGCAGACGAGCCTGAGTATCTTCGAACACATCCGTGGCTTGGCAGTCCGCCTCTATCACCGCACCGCGCGAGGGCTGTTTCTTCTTATTTGCTTTTAGACCCCGTCCTCGCCCTCTTCTTCCGTTTTGAGTTGTCTCCCATCTTCACTCGTGTGCAACTTGTTTCCCCTCCCGACGAACAGGATTCAAATACAAAGCACTGGTCTGCTTTTGTGAGATCATCGCGCTCTCGCTTCCTTTCCTTCACCTGCCTTCGTCAGTCCTTACTAGACTTTCATTAATACACACACCTTTTTAATCAACGGCAGGCCGCTTCCAACTATTCTTCACGACTCGCCGGCTCGATCTACAAGGAATTCACAGAGAGGAACTAAACAAAACCAACAATCTAATCACCAATATCAAAAATGGCTAGCATATCACTCAAGAGCGCCCTCGTGGCTGCCCTGGCTGCTGTTGCCACCGCGATGCCCGCTGCTCCCCGGTTGACGGACCGCCAGCTCAAGATCCACCAGGCTATGAAACGCCAGCAGGCTGCTGGCCAGGCTGCTGGTATCACCGATCCCGATATCCTGCAATTGTGAGTCCCTCCCCAAGCCGGCACAGGCTCATCAGATCGGACAAGAATCCTTGCTAACCATTTCACACAGTGCTTTGACCCTGGAGTGGCTCGAGACCACCTTCTACCAACAAGGTCTCGCCGCAGTGCCCCAGCAGCAGTTCCTCGACCTCGGCCTCACCCAGCTTCAGGTTCAGGATCTCGTCTCCCAGGGCAAGGAGGAGGAGACCCACGTCCAGCTCCTTCAGGGTGCTCTCGCCCAGAAGGGTGTCCAGCCGGTGCAGCCTTGCCAGTACAACTTCGGCCAGTCTTTCTCGTCTGCCACGGCAATGCTTCAGACCGCCGTCACCCTCGAGCAGGTCGGTGTCTCTGCCTACCTGGGCGCTGCCCCTCTGGTCTCCGACAAGAGCATTCTGGGCACGGCGGCTTCTATCTACTCGATTGAGGCCCGTCACCAGACCTTCACCCGTGTGGCTTCCAAGGTCGCTGCCTCACCCAACTCCTTCGACACTCCTCTGTCGCCCAAGCAGGTCTTCTCCTTGGCTGCTCCCTTCATCGCCAGCTGCCCTCAGGGAAGCAACCTCGCCTTGACGGCGTTTCCCAACATCACCATGACCAATCCTGAGGTCACCGCCCAGATCGCCGCTGCCAGCCCCCAGCAGCTGCAGCTTCAGAGCACCGCGACCGGCGCCGCGGCATGTGCCTTCTCTTCGGGCGATCTGCCCACCGGCACCGTGTTCACACAGTTCGCCAACGGAGCCTGCGCAACCCCCCAGGGCTTGTCTGGTGTTGTCTACGTCAACCTCGTCACCTCGATGCCCGCCGACTCCAAGATCACGGACGATATCATCGCTGCTGGTCCCATGGTCCTGACCCTCTCTTAAGGATTACGACCATGGAGTTCACTTTCTTTTTTTCCTTTTTTCACCAGGGAGATGGTGTTGACGGGAGACCGAGCATGGACTATAGAGGACGGACAAACCCCAAGCCCCAGTTTTATTTCGATTCGTTTCTTTATTATTGGGCGGACAACCTACGCAATGTCCACCTCTAATATCCCGCCTGTCATGTGTTCACATTTGAGTGGATGCTAGCTGGTAGGTAGCCTGTTTATACCATTATATATATATTCCCCTGGGGTTTGGGGGTCCTGTCCTCGTCCGCTTCGTCGTCTCCAATTGGTCGTGGTGGTGTGGGTGGGATAACTAGAAGATACCCAGATCGTGATCTCTACAGTAGCTAGTTGATCTTGAAAAACACTTCAATAAATTGTTTCCAATAATCTTCCTTCTCGCCTTTTCGCTTGACCTTGCAAAGAATTTACGCAGCATTGGCGGACGCGAAGCTCTTAGTGACCTAGACCCTTACAACGGCCGGCTGTGGCAGGCCGTGGCCACGAAAGCTTGGCTCTGGAAGCCAAGCTGACCTTCTCAGTAAGCACTATAGTGTTGCTTAGCTGCTTACGAGCACACCAGGCAGGTGGGCCTTAATCAATCCGTACCGAAACCTGCCAGTAAGCCGTCGATGATGCAGGCCGTGTGTGCCAAGCCGTCACACATATAACCCACCAGAATGTCCGGGGTCGATCAAACAGCTTCGAGGGAGTGGGTGCGCGCCCTCCAGTCTTGGGGAGCGGGGGGGCCCAGCCAGCCCTGTCACAAGAAGAAGAAGAAAGAAAGGACCAAACCCAATTAAGACACTAGGGAAAAGTTGCTCGGGGAATTCTCGAGAAGTCCTGCGACCGGAAATCACGGGCAAATATGGTGCCAATTGGCTTGTGGAGGGAAATGCCGTCCGTCGTTCGCTGTCCATTTATGCCGACTTTGCCTGTGGTGGTGCTCAGGCCTCTAGGCAAGGCACATTTCTTGATCGTCAACGGCTCCATGTCGAAATTTGAGGCAAGATACATGTCGGGACTTTGAATTTCACCTTAGCCGACATCCTCATCCTCATCTTGATCCTCGTCATCACCATGGCTGCATGCATGTCAATCACAATGCATCCACGCATACACACTTACACATACACACAGACAAACGCGAAAGGTTCCGGGAGATGAGCAACGTCACCCGCATGCCCGTATATTCTTGGACGAGGATGTTGAGACCGGATGGGGCGCGATCCTGATCTGACTAGATTGATCGATTGTCTGATTAACCTGGGTTGCGTGTGCAGCTTCCCGCTATCTAAGTTCAGATGGGTGACGGGGGGAAGAAAGTCTTGGGCCCGGGCGATCTACCGTTCCGAGACGACACCAGTCCTGCTCGAGTGAGAGACATATTGAAAGGCCATCGAATCCTGCCGCCGGGTTCGCGGAGCAAGTTATTTTTGCCATCTTCTGTTCTCCAGCTACCTTACTGCAATGCATTCCGCATTTGGCAATCCGGGATCAAAGAAATGGCAAGACTAAAACATTTTGCCTCGATGCCGCGCACCGAGGACTCGACGGTACTATCCCGAGAGACTAGGTTGGCTTCATTCACAACGTGTGCATGGACATAGGCCACAAGCAGAATGTCATCAAAAAGGTCATAAATTGGTATTTTGCTCCGCCGCTAACCATGAAGAACCCGCCATGAAATACTATGGCAAAACAGAATACTCCGGCCCAGCCCACGGGATGTACAGCATAAAAGAAACAAGGAACTTTTTTCTTCCCAGCATCATAACATCAAGCTCATTAGATGCCCAGTGATTTACCACCAGTCACCCTGGTCCCTCATGGCCTCCGCGACCTTGACGAAGCCAGCAATGTTGGAGCCAGCGACGAGCGAGGGCAGCTCTCCGTCCTTGCTCTCGACGTACTCCTTGGCAGTGTTCAGGCCGTTCTCGAAGGCGTCCTTCATGATGCCGGCGAGCTTCTGGTCGACCTCCTCACGGGTCCACGACAGCCTCTGGCTGTTTTGGGCCATCTCCAGACCCGAGACGGCAACACCACCACAGTTGGCCGCCTTGCCGGGGGCGTACCAGATGCTGGCAGCACCCTTTGACTGCCTGTCGGCCTCGAAGATGTCGATCGCATCCTGTGTGCAGCCCATGTTGGAGCCCTCAGCGATGAACTTGCAGCCGGCGGCGACCAGTGCCTGGGCCTCCTCCTTGGAAACCTCGTTCTGGGTTGCGGATGGCAGGGCGACGTCGACCTTGCCGACGTGGACCCAAGGTCGGGCGCCCTCGATGTACTTGTACTTGTTGGCGTCGGAGGCGGTCGCGACGAAGTCAGTCAGAGCCTTGTGCTTGAGCTTCAGGCCGGCGATGGCCTCGATCTCGGCGGGCGCGAAGCCAGACTCGGCGATGAGAGAGCCCTTGGAGTCGGAGAGGGAGACGACGGTGGCGCCGAGCTCAATGCACTTCAGAGCCGCGTACTGTGCAACGTTGCCGGAGCCGGAGACAGCGACACGCTTGCCCGCCCAGGAGCCGGCGCCAGCGTACTCCAGCATGTGACCAACGTAGTAGACGAGACCGTAGCCAGTGGCCTCTGTTGGGCGAGTTTGTTAGCTTTCATATTCCAAGTGACCACTCAATTGTCAGGGCAAACGTACCAGGTCGGATCAGACTGCCGCCCCAGTTAAGGCCCTTGCCAGTCAGAACACCCTCGAACTTGTTCTTCTCCTTGCGGTAAGTTCCGAACATGTAGCCAATCTCGCGGGCGCCGGTTCCGATGTCACCAGCGGGCACGTCGGTGTCGGCACCAATGTGCCTCTGCAGCTCGCGCATGAAGGCGACGCAGAATCGGCGGATCTCGTTGTCGGACCGGCCCTTGGGGTCGAAGTCGGAACCACCCTTGCCACCACCCATCATCACTGTGATCATGAAGATTAGCGTCAATGTTCACTCACAGTATTGGCTGGTGAGCACCCAGTGATATGGCTACCCAGGAGAATCACTCACATCCAGTCAGGGCATTCTTGAAGATCTGCTCAAAGCCCAGGAACTTCAGGATGGACAGGTTGACGGTGGGGTGCAGACGCAGGCCACCCTTGTAGGGGCCCAGGGCCGAGTTGAACTGCACTCTGTAGCCACGGTTGACCTGGACATTGCCCTGGTCATCCTCCCAGAGCACGCGGAATTGGATGACACGCTCGGGGATGGCGGCGACCTGCAGGGCCTTGCGGTACTCAGGGTTCTTCTTGAACAGGGTGCTGTTCTCCAGAGTGGAGGCGAGCTCGTTGTAGGCCTGCTCGAACTCGGGCTCGGAGGGGAGGTTCGACATGTTGGGCAGTGGTATGTGCAAGAGTTGTAGGGAGGAGGATTTACAGCAAGCAGGTGAAGTGTCTGTAGTGGCAGAAACACGAGAGAATGGCAGAGGTTCAGGCCGAGCTGGGCTAGATATTCACACAGAGACACAGAAGTCAAGAGTTCAGAGGTGGGCAATGTGAGGAGGAGGAAGCCGCGAGGAAGGAGGTCTTATTATACCTATGGAAACCTCGCAGCACCGACCCAGTATGTCATTCTGTGAGCTGAATCTAACGGTCATTGCTTCCCCGGCCGTGTGGTGCTCGTCGGGGCTAGCGAATTAGGAGGTCTAGGATGTCTAGTGCATCTTCGCAGCTGGCCGATGGGCGAGGAAGTCAAATCAGTCCAGGTTCGCATTTCCGTGGGTGTCATGTCATAGCCACTGCTCGGTGGGGGTCGCACTGGGAACGCCGTCTTCGCAGTCGGACCGTCGGGTCGGGGTGGTGGTTGTTATCTTTGATATTCATGAGCCTCATGTGGGTGGTTAAACAACAGCGTTACGTGGGCAGGTGGGAGAGCACACAGGGCCACCCAAAATGCATGGTGGGGTCCTTGAGCTAGCTGCACCTGCAGGGATGGCTCTCTCCCCCGGCTCCCCACCTTCTACATGCATATCAGATCAGACTCGCCGATTGCGGCATTGACGTTGTGGGCGCCTGCTGAAGCCTGTCAGCAAGTGAGGTATTATGGGGCACTGGCCAAACCAATTGCGCCTTCCACAGTACAGAGACAGAGAACACAGCACCTGCCATACTCGAGCTGCGCCCAACACGTCCAATTGACCTTCCCAATTGTCCGAGACCATCTCCTGGAGCTCTGGGAAGTGTCATTACGCAGGTGCTAAGCTAGCTATCTTGATCTGTGCCCAGTTAGCTAACCTCTGCCAGCTTATCTCTACCCAAGTTGTCCGGGAAAGGCATAGCCTTGGAGGAAAACTTAGCTAGGCACGGCACGAGGTGGACGGGAGCGTCAATTACAGTACGGTTACCGTATGTGGACTATCCAGTTAGCACTACACTATAAACCTGCGTCTCACATGCACCCATAATACTACTAGCATACCACGCGGTGGCCAATACCCCTGGGCCAAGAAAAAAAAGAGAGATCGCCCTCGAGCTTGACCAGATCTTATCGCCAGCTTGTGATTCGCCTCTCGCAGCTGTTCCCGTTAGCTGGATGAATTTGAAGCCTTTTACGCCATACTTTCCAGGGTCTAGCTACCAGGGCTTGCAACCTACGTAGGGGAACCACGGGTCAGCGAGCGATCACGGAGGGCCCAGCGCCAGGAGAAAGACTGGAGATGCACCATCCTTTGCAAAACGCCAATTCATGTATGGCCCAGATGACCCCGTCCAGGCCCCTTCCCAGACGTCGAGGCGAAACACCGAGATGAAAAATTTTCCCTGCATCTTCCGAGCCACCTCGACAAGAGAGGGAATTCCCGGAACTGTTCCGTCGGCCTGCACATCGGCCTCTCCTCCTGGCGAGACTGCGAGACTACACAGACCTGACTGCTCACGCGCGTACTGCGCGTTAATGCCTCCGCACTCAATCCGGGGTACGGTACGCCCCCACATTCTCTCTCTCTGCCCACGCGCCGCCTCCCCAGGCACGTGCCAGGGACGAACCTTCACCATCGGGTCTTCGAATACATGGCATTCGTGATTCTTATAGGTCGTCGGCTCCGACAAGCTCCACGTCGGAAATCGAACCTCCCCTCGGATATCAAGCCTTCACTGCCCACCTGCGAAAACGGCTCTCAGATGATTAACACGGTAGGCATGACTGAAAGATATTATCAGTATATTATCCCCTGCACTATCCGTCCACCATATCCGTACGCCAACCTGGTCCTCGAACAAGCGCCGGACCCTTCCAGAACGCCATCTCGAAATAATTGCCTCTTCGTTCATGCATGTACGTCCCCGCAATAATGATGCCAGACCAACCCTCCCACAAGCCACGGCCGCCGTTCAAAACTGATGCCGCCCATCATCGTCGTCTGCTTACCAAATCGCCGCCTGGTCAAAGTCAAACCTCTGGAGCTCCTTGTTCCCGTCCTCCAAGTCCTTTTTCGCCTTCATGCGCATGTAGAAGATCGGACAATCTTTGCTGCTGCAGATGACCTCGCAGTGCATGCTCCCCTGGCAGCGCTGGCATTGCGTCCACAACCGTCCAAAACGCACCTCCAGGTCCGACACCTTGTCCAGCGTCTTCTTGTACAGCTCGCCCACACGAGGCGCGTCGTCGGCGCAGACTGCGCCCTGGGATTCTTCCTTGCCCGTCAGCGGCTTCTTGCAGCCCATGCAAGTCTGCGTTTTCTTGGCAAACTTCATCAGCCCGCCGATCGTTGGTGCTGCCACCGCGATCGACCGCGTGTGCGCGCCAGCCAGCAGCGACTTGGCTTTCGTCTCGCCCAGTATGGGCTCGAAGATCCGGCCCAGGGGCTTCGCCAGCTGGTTGTCCAGGTAGTATTTCGTATCAATGGGCACATTGTGCTCGAGAACGTAGATGGGATCCTCCGAGTTCTCAAAGTTCTTCGAACCGGCCGCCCCCTTGACCATCACGTAGGCGACACGATCACCCAGCCCAGGTGCTGAGCCTGCGTCGCGCTTTTTCATCCGGTGCGCTAGCTCGACATGCGCTTGCTTCGCGGTGTAGTCATCCTTGGTAAGGGCTTTGGTGATGACGAGCTTGGACATGTCCACCTTGTTCTGCAGCAGGTCTGCGATCGTGTCCTTGACATATCTATTTCAAAGTTAGTCAGCGTGGGCCAAGCCAGTATATGTGATTGCGTGGTTGCTCACTCTTGGGCTCCTGGGACATCCCGGTCGATCAGGATCATTCTGAGTACCTTCTCGATGACAGTCTGAACAAGGAGACAGTTGTCACGTCTGACGGTTTCGATACCCTTGGTGTCCATCTTGTCCCACTTCTCTGGCTTCGTCCAGTATAATCCGGCATATCGCTTTTTGTTGATCAGCAGATACGGGAAGTAGACCTTCTCGAACTCTAGTTTGATCGGCTTGACGAATTTGGCCGAGACGTATTGCGACGCGTCTTCACCGAGTTTCATGGCTTCTGCAAGGTCTGTTGTGCCGAATTTGACCATCACCGAATCGGTGTCACCATAGATGACCTGCGCGTCATGAGAATAACCGTTCGCGATATTGTACTTTGCCTCCACTTCGTTCTTGGTCTTTTCGATCATCTGACGACCAAAACTTGTGGTACTACTCGCAATTTCCAAGCATGGCAACTTTCCGTTACTTGCACCTGTGAGACCGTAAACAGAGTTTGCGCTGATTTTCAAGGCTAGCTGGCGACCGTTCAGCACGGCCTTCTTGAACGGGTCTGTCTCGGCACTCAATTCTCGCTTGGCTTGTTTTCTTGCAGACAGCAGTTCCTCGAGAATTTGCGCCAAAAGTCCCTTTCTTTGTTTCGTCGTCACAAACAGGTCCCCGTTGGGTGTGACGATGTAGTCTTCGTCTTTCTTCAGATTGAATGCGTCAACTGCCTTCTTCGAGACCAGTGTTGTGTAGCACAGATTGTGTGCCTGGATAATACTGGGATAAAGCGAAGCGAAATCAAGTGTCGCTATTGGGACGTCGTAGTAGCCACGGGTTGGCTCAATGACCGTTGCGCCTTCATACTGATCTTCGCTCCCTTCGCCTTTCAGGTCCGGAATCACCAGCTTCTGCTCGAGGGCTTTGCGGAAAAGCTGGCTGATGAACTTGACTTGCTGGCCACGTGATAGTAGAAAATTGAATGGCACACCTGTGACTCTCGCCATCTCGGTGTAGTTTTCAAGACAAGATAGTTTGTCCATCAACCTTTGCGGGAGGTACGCATCCTTTAGGCAGTAAAGTGCTAACCGTCTTCGGGACTCAGGTGTACCGTTGAAGAGTTCGGTGATCATGGTATGGTGCACATCTTCCTTCTGCTCCCCGAGGAAATGTGAGGACACAGAGTTCAATGTGTAGCTTCTGAGGTTGTGGTCACGCTGGATGAGCTGCAACAAGTCCAGTTGGAGCCGACCATTCGTATTTGTGGCTTTGGTGTCACGGTTGCCCATCTGTTTGCTTGAAAAGTTGGTCTCTTTTGCCACTGATTTCACCGATGGGATTCGGGACCAGTATTCGAAGCCCTTGACCTTGAGATGTTTCGCGCGGTCAAGAAGATAAGGGAAATCGAAGTTCGCAATGTTGTAGCCAGTGATGATGTCCGGATCCACTTTGTCGAGGAAATTCCGCCATGACATCAACATGTCTTCTTCCTTTCCAAACTCGAGGATCTGAGTGGCAACGATAGAGCTGGTAGTGTCCAGACAGAATACGTTGCGAATGAATGGCTTCTTCTCTCCATACTTGGTTACGACGTTTGCGATCTGAATGACAGGGTCGTGATTGGCTTCTGGGAAGATGCCCTTGCGTCCAGCACATTCAATGTCGAAGGACAAGATCCTCAGGGGAGCCATTTTTGACCACTCGCCCGTGGGCTTATGCGCTATTAAGTCAAGGTAACTGCATTCTGCCTCAAGCTGGCAGTTTGATTGCCGGTCACGCTCAGGAATCAGCTGGTATTTGCTGGCTGGGACTTCAACCCAGGACATTCCGAAGATCTAGCAAAGGTCAGCTGAGTAACACCAGATGGACGAGTATGACAGCGCACCTTGCAATCCACCATGAACCTCAAGAGGTACTGGATGTTGTCGAAGGTGAGGATCTGACCATCGCCAGATTTCCACAGGCCCTTCCAGTTGGCATTACATGATGTTATAGTTGTTCGAACCCTGTTGATGAACTTGGGATCTGTTACGGTGATTTTCAGGAATGGATTCTGCGTGTTATTCTGGAAGCCGTAGATGTTCTCTCGCATGAGCATCTGCACAGAGTGAATGACGGGCTGGTGCTGGGCGACCTGAGTCTCCAGGTAGGCCCGGAACGGTATGCAGTCCTTGTCTGAAAAGCCAACCGGCGCCGCAACAAAGAGATAATGCTTGAAGTCTCTGACATGCAGCATTACCGAGTTACCATCCTCAGTGACACCGAATAGTTTGACAGTGGGGTTGCCACCATGGAGTGTTCCTTCCTCGGCATCGATCTGTTGGAAACACAGGCTGGAGCTCCTGTGATCGAAGTGCTGCGGGATGGGCGGTCGGTCCCATGATTGGTCCTTTTCTGTGTTGTTTTGCTTGAGCTCTGAAATGTCTTGGCTGAGCTTCTCTAGAACCTCAGCCTCAAAGGTGCTCTTCGGCTGGGTGGAGGCGATCTTGGTTGCCTGAGAGCTGGCGAAGCGAGGAGCAGGAGAGGATGAGAAGTGGTCTGTCTTCTGCTTTTTTGAGGCGACCGGCGCAGCGGGAATGTTCCGTCGAGCACTGGACGTCTCGCCCAAAATGCGCTTGTTGGACGCCATGACAGCTGCAGGCATGGTGATGGATGATGAGGGCGGGCAAGTCGACACGGGCTGGCCGTGAGAACAGTTGGAAAACGAAGACAGTTACTGCTCTAAATCCACATGGAAAGGACAGAGCTTCGGGGACTAAACTGGCGTGAGTTGTTTAAGTCAAGCTTTTCTAGTCTGTCACTTCGACGTTTGTTGTGTGCACCCTCACAAAGAGAAGAGAGGCAACATCTAAAAGTAAATGGGCCAGAACGCGTCTCAATGTGCAGCTCAGGGTGTGACGTGAACCGCGTCTGCCCCACTCAATTTATCAGGGGTGCTGCAGCATGAATCTAGCCAAACTTGCTGACATAACACCAGGGTACGTATGGCTCGCGTCTCTCCTTGCAGGACGGCCCCCTGTACCTTAGTCATCAGTGCTGCCCGAACGTAAACCTCCTGCCTCCCAATGCAGCAACCAAGACCATCATCTGACAGCCCAATCCCTCGTATCTGAAGTCTGGATGTTTTGTATCAACTTCAATTTAGAAGGATCAGCACGGGGCAATCATGAGCTATCACTCTTTTGTTGCCGATTGCAGTCTCACCATAATCTTCTTTCGCATCACGATGGTTCTCACCTTGCCTTTGCATTCTGGACTGTGCTCGAGGTTAGATGCTTATTGACTCGAGTGGTGTCATGTGCTGGAATAACCAGTCATAGAGGTAGCTTTATCATGGCTAGTCTCGTTCCAATCTGGGAACTCTGACATGTGCCGCGTGTCACTGTCCAACCGATTCCTGTCAAGCAAGACTTCATGCAAGGAACAATCTCGAGATCTAGTCTCATGTTACACATCCTGTGGCAACCCTAATCGCATTTGAGGTCGTACCGTCTTGGTGACCTTTACCCAAGTTTCGACCTCATTTTGCCCAAATTCTGCCGGCTGCTGTGCCTGGCCAGGTACGATTTCAATCATATTATCTCCCTTCCCTAATTTTTGGTCTACACCGTGCATTGTGAGGCTGATCAAGCTCCTTGGTAGATGGATTAGAGAGAGGTGATTTCAATTTCATTGTGGTGTGGTTGGCCCGCATTGGTTCAGGAACATAATACTTTACTGCGAACTACATCTCCCTCCAAGTGCGCTGTCAGTGAGTGAGTCTTGTTCCTAGACATATAATGCTCCATTCCCGTGCATATTTGGAAGTGCTTCTTGATGATTGAATTTGCGAGAATAGAGTAGGCAAATGCTGTTGCCAACTTGTACAAGTATAAAATAGTCCAAGCCACGTGTGGTGACATATAAGTTGGTTGGAACAGCAAATAGGAGCAACAAGTAGCCTTGGGGCAAGTATTGTACTGGGGGCAGGGGCTCCTAGGCCTGTCAGTGCTAGTCCTACAGGGGATAGCCCCGCTGGATCTTGCCAAGCCCAGGGCCGTACCGGTAGCTATTAGCTAGTAAACATAGCAACAACAATCACATAGCTGGAATTCTCGCAGCCGACCTTGTTACACCTTTACTTACAGCAATTACAGCACCTGATTATCGAATCATCTTTATTTCTTCTGTGGAATTTCAGGCTTTATCATGACTGACCGATACGGCCATCCCCGCCAGACCGTCTTTGGTCGGAGGCACGCGTCGGCAGCCGCGACAGTCTCATACTCAGACACAAGACAAACTCATCCTTCAGCACCGCCCGCCGCGCAGCAATCACAAGCAGGGCCCTCCACCACCTCCTCGTCCAACACAGGCATCCGCAGAAATCTCTTCCAGGGCCAGCTGACGAGGCGGCCCACGGCAGGCCCTGGCAGCAGCAACCCTAATGAACCAGTGGGGACGACCAGGAACGCGGGCGCCCTTGGGGCCATGGAGGTAGAGGAGGACGAGTCTGCGTCGTCGGACATTGTCGTTCGCGACAAAAACGGGGAGGTCGAGCTGGATGAGCCGCCGATGCTGGTGGTGGACGACCCGGACGAGATCGCGCTGGACATGAGGCAGGAGAACGAGAGTGAGCTAGTTGCACTGCACAGACGAATGATATTTCATAACCTCCAGGTGGCCCGGGGCTGACCAAAAGCTGTCACAGAGGAGAGGCAGAGACTCGCCGATGCGGTGAAGCACCATCAGAACATCGTGAACCAGAATAGTGTTCCGGCTCAGCCAGAGGGTGAGTACTGACTACAACGCCACTTCACTACTTACTCTACTCACGCATGACTTCAAAGAATTGTTCGAAGCCGTCAGGGCCAGTCTCAGAGCCAAAGTCGCTGCATTGTCAGAAGACAATTGGATGTATGAGAAGGAGGATGAACCACGACTAGTCTGAGACAAGACGGGATCACTCGACACCTCTCCTTTAGCGACCTTTCTATGCTGCTTTTGGGTATCATGTATCATCCGTCAACAAAAATACCAATATCAGCCAGAACTCTGGCTATCTGCCTTCCTAATCTAGACCCTCAGCACTTGGGGCCTCGACCCGCCTAGCAGGTGGCTTCCGCGCCCCGGCACCACCAGCACCACCACCAGGCGCGCCTCCGAACAGGCTACCCATCATGTCAAACAGAGGGTTGCTTTGCCGCGGTCTTTGGATACCAAAATACATCTCGGCGATCATCTCGAGTGACTCGTCCCATGCCCCGACCTCCGCTATGTGCGTCGCGTACTTAGCCTGCAGCTGCTTGAACAGGTCCGGGCTGCCCTTCTGCACGGCGAGCAGCAGCAGCCCCAGGAAGTTCAGCAGCGGCAGGCTGGGGAAGATACGCACGTCCGCACTGCCCGAGCTGACGTCCTGCACGCCTAGTCCAGCGCCCTTCTCCTCGCTAAGTGCGGACGCGAAGGCCCTGTAGGACGTGTTGGCCGCGCGCACGTTGGCGACTAGGAGGTAGGGCAGCACCGCGCGGGCGCAGTACAGGGCGGCCGTGTGACTGTCGTCCTCTTTATACCACTCGTACTCCATGCGCGTGAGAACCTCAGCCGAGTCGCGCGTACCCAGGACCAGGTGGCGCTCTGCCTCGTATGTCTCGTGTTCCGAGGCGTACAGGCTGCCTGCGACATGGTGCAGTTCTGGATCACCTGCGGGGTAGTCGCCGAACTTGGAGGACCATCTGTTAGGCCGTTCGTGTTAGCTACCGTGATCACCGTGTGTGGCTGGTGAGCTGCGAAATGCAGGTGTCGTGGTCGAGAAGACGGCAATAGGTGGGTTGAAGAGTTGAAAACAGAGATGGACTCACGCAATCATCTCGCCGACGAACTTCTTCCTCGTAGGCTCCCCGCTCTGGAACAACCGCAGGCACGTCAACAGCCTGCCTCTCGAGGTGGCGTCCGGTTTCAGCTCGGCCTGCTTGTACACATCGACCAGAAACACGCAGAGGTCGCCGCCACTGCCTCCCTGGCCGGCCTTGAGCAGTGACTGCGACACATTGTAGAGAATTTCGATCGCTGCGCTCCAGTTCGAGGCCTTGATGTACCGCGCTGCCACCACTCGGGTCTGTTGCTGGGCTTCGTAGTACTGCCCCTCTTCGATGCGGGCCTGCAGCCGGGCGATGATCTTTTCGATCTTGTCGGCTTTGGAGGTTGCCATGTTCGGGTCGGGTAGGACAGGAATGCTCTGAAAGGATGCTGCTGCACAGCTAGAGAGGATGTGTAGGAGGTTCGTTTAGGTGTCCGAGAAGATGAAATGTGCGAGGGCAATCGTCACAAGATGTCATCAGTCAAGCTGTTTCCGAGCAAGGAGCTCCAGCCCCTCCAACGCAGCTGTGCCAAAGACAGGGTTAGGGTTAAAGCATTGTTTAAAGTTGTTTGCCTGTCCAGCACTTGCTTCGCCACTTTATCAACAGCAATAATGAGCAAGTGTCAGATTGTGAGATCTGTAGTCCTCTATGAGAATTATGTTTTCCTGTTGTCCAAATATTATGTCCTCACCCAATCTGGAAAGTTCAAACCTACAATGCCATCAAAGTCTGCGAGCGTTTGAGCCTTACTCCAGTCTCTTCTGATGGGCACTTTCTCTTCAGAGCTCAGAAAGCCGTAGAACACATCTCACTTATATCTGTGAACAAAAGGCAACGCTGATCTTAGAGATGATTCCGATCAGCAAATCCGTCTCCACCATCCAGGTTGGCGACATGAAGAGGTGCCTGGTGTATTTCTTCGCATCCGAAGGGATCTCGGAAACAGATCACATCCAACCTCTGTTTCCCAGGAACAGCAGCGAGGACTTCTGCAAGCCCAAAGCTCTTCTCCCATCTCTTTCGAGGAATCGCTGGGCACATAGCATGGTGACCCCTTCATTAGTAGGCTGCAGATGCGACACATCAAGGAAATCGGAATCTTCTCAAAAGGCCGTTCTGTTGAAAGCGACGCATGGGCCTGATCAGATATGGTAATGTGTGTACCGCCTTCCGAAGTCAAACTTTAGAGTATGCCCCCTCCGAAAATTTGCACATAATTGCATTGAAGCGCAAGTAGTTGCCTGGGGTCGTTTGGCTGCATCAACCATTACCTTTCTTCACCGGTGTGATCGATCCTGCCGAGAACTTTACCTTGTGTGATCCAGAGCTCGTTGCGTGGAGTGGCTGCGAGCAGGAATGAGCCGCCAAGGAAATCGAGGAGGATTTACGTGACGCTGCTGAGCTGTCGGTTCAGTACTGTTTTCTGGACTCGTCACGAACCATTCCCGTCTGAAGGAAGATCTTTCATCATTTTTTTGGCAACCACAGCTGGAACCAATAAAGCATATGTTAACCGTGCTCATATTGCAATATATCATTAGCTTCACAACATCAAGCAGCTTCTCGATGAGCTTTGAGAAATTCTTATCCATCAATGACTGACCAGCCCTCAGATAAGTAACCTGCTACTCACGGATCTATATCTGGAGAAAGCCGCAATGGCTTAAGGAGCCTCGAACTTCTTTAGATATCTTCTTGCTGGAACATGAATTGAAGCGCTCGAGCCGACGGCGCACGGCCTTGCCCTCGGGTGGTTCTTTGGTGTGTCTTCAAGTTTGCAGATATCCTCGAATCCGGCAGTCTGGCTGCTGAGAACCCATAGTCTGCTATGGAAAGAGAGAAAGCCAGTCAAGGGGACTGAAGACAACGGCGGATAGAACATGCACTTCAGAAGAGCGGACGCAAATGAATTCAACTGAGAAGACATGCAAATCATCTGGGATTTTACTTTTTCTTGCCGAATGGGTTGCCAGCCGAGTGCTAAAAGCCATATGAGGGCCTTCGTCGGTACACTGAAATCTGCCTTCGGCTCTCAGACCACGACGGTCGAGCTCTCGAATGCCCAGCAGTGGCCCAAAATTACAGAAAGCCTATTGAAGTATTCAAGATTATGAGCCTCATACGGGTCCGCATAACAAGGGCGCGACTCCATCATCTTCTTCCAGAATCCGATCAACCAGGTGGAGCATCTCATCGCCGGCGAGATTGGATGAAAGTTAGGTCCGACTCATGGGATCCCGTTCTAAGAGCAATATCTCGTCGATGTTGGCTAGCGAGTGCTCGGCTCCAGTGTGGGCCGACACGTCCAGCATATCCATACCTTGGCTGTCAAGACAGTCGGGCTCATTTGGACTCGTGATGCCCCATCCTGCCGGCTGAATGGTATTTGATCCACTTGGCCCGCTCAGGTACTGCTTGGTTGTCTTGCTCCTGCTAGACGGATCTAGGACATGACCTTTTGAGAAGTGCTACGTGAACGATTCCTCTCAGAATCTTTGTCGTCATTCGGCTCGATTAATCAAGTGCGTAGACCAGTCGTGATGAGTGAGACAGACAACGCACAATCCATTTTTTGTGAGCAGTGGGCAAAGACCGTTGTTCTGTCCCTGCCAAGCCTGGATGTTGAAATAAGGTTTAGGGCATTGTCTGCTGAAGTTCGGCTACAGCTGCCACTTAGAACACGCTTACTAACACTTGAAGTGGACGTCCGTGGCTGGCTGCGACTCATTTAAATACTGATTCGTCCGCTGCGCTTTCAACCTTGTCAAAATATCGCTGGAATCGGAACACTAAAGAAGCGAATCCCAACTTCCGTCCAGAGTATGACCAGGTCAGGTTGATAAGGTGCACAGCTATGGATCGCTCCATCTCGAGTAACAGGTCCTATCAAGCTCATCCATGCTCCTTACTGAACCAGATCTCGCCCTCTCCATGCCCATCCCCCTCGATGAGCGTCAGCCTAAACAGGCTCAAA
The DNA here is from genome assembly GCF_026229845.1 of Diaporthe amygdali. NCBI lineage: Eukaryota > Fungi > Ascomycota > Sordariomycetes > Diaporthales > Diaporthaceae > Diaporthe > Diaporthe amygdali. The sequence goes on from NW_026517032.1 coordinate 66,300, forward strand.
TACTAAGGTCGTGGGGACCACAATGCCATTGTCAGCTCGGTGCTGCTGGATAGTGTCGCATCTCTGTCTCCGCTTCGCCATGTTCGGGTCAATAGCGCCGTGCCATTCTGGTCCAGATATGGACATAGAACACGATACAGTCCAGTCGATTTGGAAGGACTTTGGCCTTTCCTCCAAAGATTAGGAGGAAGAATGAGAATCTGCTATCAATACGCTCGTCTTCTAAAATTGCATGAGCGCCACGAAACGATACAGTTCACGAGGCACTGACGAGGCTCGGCGGCCATCTGCCTGTACGGTTCCTACTGTCTATGATGATAGACGTCGCGGGAGACTGTTTCCGCCTGTTTGAGATCCATGCGGCCTTGGAGCATCGTGAGACCCAGCTCTACCTTTGCAGCATAGCGGGGCATGCCGCAGAGCTCAGCTACCCACTTTTAGGTACCCACAGCATCCACCGAGATACTGCAACGTTCTAGAACACATTATGGACGACCGCAAAGACACATGCTCACTGGCACAGCGTGAACAACAGTCTTAAGCTTGGGCCACTCTGCTGGCTCCCTCCCGTGAGTCATCGCCAACAATTGCCCAACGGCTACCACTCACAGGACTGCCCGTCATACCGCGGCCTCCCCTAAATTGCAGTTCCGATAAGACCCTCCCTTAACCATGAGTCCTGGGCTATAGGATCCGCTGACCCGTAGCGGTGTGCCCGTTAAAACACGCTGATATCATATCAATGGCAGGCTGTCAGTGAGCCGTGAACCGTGGTATCGTCGTTCGCCCCTTTTCCTCGGTGGATACCTCTCGAGTATGCGAACCAAATTCACAACGAAGAAGCTATGACCAGTCAGGTCTAATTTTGGTGGTCTCCACGGATCGGGGAGATCTAGGAACGGAATTTTTTCTTCTTGCCAGTTGGTCAGCGCGCTCAATTTTGGACTTAGCACTGACAGGTAGGTTGGCGATGTCCAGCTCGGGATGTGTTTATGAACTTGTTGCAATCTTGATCTACGGTACTATCTGGCTGCTGTTCCGCCATGAACAGCTATGTTAAGACGATAACTGGGTAAGGTCGACATGGCCCCGGAAGCAAGTGCTGGTCATCCGGTTCATGCGCTCTGGACTGGTTGTGAAAATCTTCCGCTCGACAGCGGAGCTCGGTCTTTGTTTGCGTGTTACGCGGGTGGAAGCTGTGGGTCTTGCGTACTTTCATGCCATCAAATCCTCCGAAGTCAAGGACCACCTTTGTGTCAGAACATCGAAGCCCTGTCTCTACATTTCGCCGGCTTCTGGGTCCCGAAGGCAACAGACCCAATGAGCTGTTGGATTCCATTTTTCTCACATGGTTCCTTGTTCCTGGAAATTATCCTCGCTGATTTCTAGAACCTTTATATGGATAGCCTGGCCTCTCTTCGAAGCTTGGTCTCTGAGAAGTGTTTCTCAGGTTGACAACTTTTCAGGCTCCTGACCTGCCTATACCACCTGCGTCTCGGGACAAGCCAGCCCACTAGGAGGTCCAATTGTTAATTTACAGGCAGAGTGATCCCGGTTACTCGGATCAGACAAGGAAACGCCCAAGCCGAAGAAAAGAAAGCCCCATAGCGGGCCGATCACAGACATGGCTGACGAGCCATCCAGTCAGTCGGTCGAGAGGATGGACCCAATTCCCGAATCTCGACCGGCCTCGCCAGCACAACCGGAACCGACACATCCACCGCCACGTCGTGAGGGGGGATTCGGAATGCCATCGGCCCTGAAGAGGACAAGTACTCAGCCGATCGAGGCGGAGAACACAGGGTCGTCGACTCGGCACCACCGAGGGCAGTCCGTATCTAACAGCCTACGACCGGTGGATTCAAATCGAAGTCGAGCACGAGCCGGGTCAACTACTAGCTCCCGCTATCGCAGAAGTGCCAATATGGAGCGGCAACCGACTTTCATGAATCCTGGGATGCGGAAGCGGACGACGACCTGGAACCTGAATGGGCCAAGTGCCCTTGGAGGGCGACCAGTACGCCGCAGGACGATACTTCTCGGTAATGGCGCTTCTTCCGCTGTCGATGTCGGAGATAACCATTCTGCGGCTGGATTTACACTCTCCGGCCCAGGTAACCCGCTCGAGTCTATCGTCGCAAACCAAGCGTACGTTGACCCTGGGTATACCGACCTGAATCCAGCTTACGAGCAAGCGACAAATAACCGTCCAGTGTGGGGTCTTGCAAAGCCTCTACCTCACGTTGTCCGTCCTGGCATGATTCCAACTCAGCGCGAATTCCGCGAACAAGCCCCAGGGCAGCTGCAGCATGAGCAACAAGCGCATGAGGAGTTTGACCTGGAGGCTGGCCGTGTCGAGTCGACAATCAATCCCCACAAGATCTCAAGTGCTCTTCAAGCAGCCCAACAAGACCGAGAGTTTAGACTGCTTAGGACTTACACGGGCCAGAGTTACACCGGTGGCTTTTCTGGACGCAAGGTTTCGGTGTCGTCGGGCCAAGGAAAGCCGTCGACGTCAGAGGACCTCGGAAAGCTGGACAAGTCTGACGCTGAACAAGCAACCCAAAGGGCCCGCCGCCAAAGTGTGACCGTTACTGAGCTTGCTTCAGTCGCCGAGCAGAAAACACCCGATGAAGATGATCACACCAACGGCAGAGGCTATTTCGAAAGCAGCCCTGCTCAAGGCGTGGAGACCATCGACAACGACTGGGTCGAAGATGAACAACTGGAGCCGTACGATCCGGAGCTCGATGAGATCCACAACCTCCACACCCACTGGTCCGTGATCCGTCTGAAGTTCCGCGAACCCCTCGCTGAGCTCCTCGCCGTCACATGTCAGCTCACCCTGGGCTTCTGCACCGATCTAGTCGTCACTTGCTCCAAGAACAGCTCTGGCAATGCTATATCCGCTGATTGGGCGTGGGGTCTCGCCGCCATGGTAGGCATCTATATCGCTGGTGGGATTTCCGGTGCGCATCTCAATCCGGCAATGTCAATTATGCTCTGGATCTATCGCGGCTTCCCATTGCGCAAGATTCCCTCATATGCCATAGCCCAAGTCCTTGGTGCGTTTCTAGCAGCGCTTATCTCATTCGGTCTCTTCCGCAATAGCATTGTCGAGTTCGCCAACACCGCAGACCTTGCCAACACCAACACAGCGTCCGCTTTCATCACGTACCCTCGCAACACGTGGATTGACCCTGTGACGGCGTTCTTCACCGAGTTTACAGGTACGGCCATCATGGCTGTCGCTATCTTAGCGCTTGGAGATGACAGCAACGCGCCTCCTGGAGCGGGTATGAACGCCCTGATCGTTGGACTCATCGTTGTAGTCATTTCGATGGCGCTTGGATGGAATACAGGGCTCGCCATGAACCCAGCTCGAGACATCGGACCGCGGCTAGCCCTCCTTGCCCTGGGCTATGGGACCGAAACCAGCTTTAACGGGTCCTACTGGTTCTGGGGGCCGTGGTGCGGGCCTATACTGGGCGCGATATTTGGTGCGTTCCTATACGATAGTGCAATCTTCGTCGGAGGCGAGTCTCCCGTGAACTACCCGCGGAAGAGAGTCAAGCGGGCGCTCCGCAAGAAGAAGAGCAAGTGGAACAAGCGCTTCCAGGTTGTCACTCGGGGCATTAAAGTCGGCCGTCCTAAGTACGCCAGCGACGATTGGAAATTCGAGTTCGATAAGGCGTCTTAAGATGCCAGTGTCGGACGTCTCGGTTCAAGAAGTGCTCTCATGAGGAGCCGTAATGCGGAAATACTCTCGTTTCCATCTTTTCCTATCCGCATCTCCGCTCATCCTTTCTAATCTCAACTTCGAGGTTTTTCTCAAGACATTCCCTACCAACCGATCAACACTCATTCAATCTCCTACCAGTTGCACGTTCCTTCGAAAAGTGGCAGCTGAGCTAGCTCACCAAAAGTTTTTTGATTCTCCTCAGGCAAGAGAGAGTGTTCTGCTGGTTCTCGTCGTTTACACATTATGCGTTTTATGTTTTTGGTTTCCTTTACTTGATACGTCACCTGTCTATGTCTTTGTTCGCAGCGTTTTGCATTTTGATTACTGGATTGCTTTAAGGACACGACACAGCACGACGCAATTTTTTCCTAGCATGGCGTTCATGGTTTCTATCTATTTAATGGCGTTCCCCCGGGTATGTCATCCGATCGGGCACCTCATATTGTCCAGCTGGAGACACAAACGGAATAGAATGGGATAGAGTGGGATATACGAGGCTAACATTGTGGCTGGGAGCGTCGTGCTCGATTTGGATGTCTAGGGTTTTCATTTAGACAGGTCAGGCATTGCTTTCGAGCATGTCTGTTGGACGACACACAGTTTTTCATATAGAAAATCGACACAGAACACTCTCTTTTGTCTACAATATTGTTTGCTCAGCCAGTTCTCTTGGTGACGCACTGACCTATCGCAAACTTAAGCTTCTGCTTCTGCTTCTGTGGTTTTGAGGCTGTCAATATGGTACCCTTGCTGACACATCCCTCCAGAAGTCACATCGCGACCCACGGCCGCCCTCCCAGGCCAGAGCGTCAACAAGGCGGAAGGAATTGACAATCCCAGCTCCAGTGCGCTCGTAGTAGCTCAGTTCTGGCGTGACCACAACTTGAGTCAAATCACCGCCCGTCGTGTTCAAATCCATCATGTATGGCTGCTCTACTGTGTACTGTGGCCAGTTGATATTCCCATATGTGCCTACGGGCGCAGTAGCATTGGCATATCCAGCAGTGGCTTCGTTAAGAGTGATTGTGGGGTTATCATGGACGATGAAATTACCCCAGACCTTTTGAAATGCCCGCCGAAAATCAGCACTGGGGGTTGTTGCGCCGACAGCGAAATAAGTACTGAGGTCTGCGCCGTGGAATGCCGGTGTTACAGAGTACTGGTACTTCCAGGCTTGCAAGTCGGCCTGGCTGAAGGCCTCGGCCAGCCACTGAGCAGGGCAGTCAAAGTTTGTCTCGCCTTGTATGTTGAAGGCGGTCTGCTGGATCCCGGTGGCCAATCCGGACTGTGTCAAGGCAGTGGGGCCTTCTGTCCCGAGAGTGTCGTATCGGATGCCAGAGTCTCCTGGAGCGGAATTGTTGATCTGATAGATACTGTTAAGCTGGTCGATGTCGAATTTGTCGAAGAGCGGAAAGCTGTTGGACACGAAGCTGTCGTATGCTCCCCTCGTCTTGACCCTTGGGTTGGTCAGAGGTACTCCTTCATTTGCGTTGTTCTTCGCGTAAAATCATGTCAGAAAAGCCTCGGTTTAGGATGATTTGGGAGTTTGTTAAGAAAAGGAGAAAGTGAAAGTTCAAGTCTTACCCCAACAAGTATCCTTTGTCCAGAAACTAAGCCCCTGAGCAGCTGCACTGATGGTCGTTCTTGAATATAATCCTGGTCGATGACGGGCAGAAAAGCCCAGCTACCATAATAGCCAAAGGACTCTGAAACGTTGCCACTGGCATACTGCAAGACCTCGCTCTCTGTTGCTACCAAGCACTCAAAAACACTCGAATATTGCTGAAGATGTGAACTGTTTTGGCCACAGCTTGCCAAATTGGCAAATTCATGGTAATAATTGGTCGGGATACTATCACGGTAGTCATAGATAGCATAGCTGTATGGGCTTGCTGCTATGATCTGAGGCAAAGTTAATTCCTTTGGTCTCTGAAGGGAAGTATGGATTTCTCACATTGCTGAAGAGATCAGGCTGCTTGCCGCCATATCCCAGAGCATGGAACAGAACTGAACCTGCTCCCGCGGACTCGCCACCGATCGTTACCCGACTAGGGTCGCCGCCAAATTTCGAGATATTCTCTTGGACCCATTGGAGAGCAAACCTCTGATCCAGAAGACCGGCATTCAGCTGGCCGTGGGTCTTCACTTCTTCTGATGCCAAGAAGCCGAATGCGCCGAGTCTGTATTGGATCTCCACGGTGATGAAGCCATTATCATTGGTATTCATCAATACACTTGGGTCATATAGGGCTCCGAAGTCTCCATATCCTCCTCCGTCTAGTAAAACATGCCGCTGTCAGCTATCGTCGTCGGCCCATGATTCTCAGCGGCATCATGGCAACTCAACGGTTCAGGCTCAACACCAAGCACAGATAAACGCTTTTGACACAGGAAGGGGCTCGTACGTATCCAGACAAACACCGGTAAATCGGACGCGTTCGGAGACGCGTAAACGTTCAGGAAGAGACAATCCTCGTTACCAAGGGCAGAGTTGAACCCATAAACCTCAGGAAAGCCATATCCGCCCGTCTGTGGACACAGAGGCGGCTGGTCGACGGCCAAGACAAGGCTGCCGTTACCAGTCGGTGGACGAGGTGCTTGCCATCGCAGGCTGCCGACTGGAGGAGCAGCATAGCGAACGCTGGCATGATTTCATTGTCAGTCTCCGTCAGTCCAGGTATCAAGGAGGGCCACTTACCTCTTCCACACATTCAGCCCGTACGTGTCGTCGTAGTATCCCTGATAAGTCGCGTATCCCAGGTCGACTATTGGAGCGGAAGATCGAGTAGTCTGGATAACACGTCCATGTGCAGAGAGTGCCGTCGCCCAGGCGGCGACGAGCATCAGCAGTAGAGTAATGCCCATTGTTTTTGCAACCCACAGGTGCCCAAATTGACACACACTTAGACGTGAAATGCCCACCGCAAAGGTAGTTGCTGTCAGCAAGCTTCAACTTACTTATAACACCTAGCATTCTTCGTTTTGTTGATATGAGTGGCTTATGCAGCCCCTTGCTAGCCTCAGCACTATTGACCCCCTGTATAGAATCCTTTGCCAATACTGTAAGATGTAACCTCATCTTGAATCATGATATTCGACTAAGCTCTTGGAACCGCGGCAGAAGGATCTTACTCCCCTTCGAAGCAAGGCTCGAGGAGGACCGCAGGCGAATCTGACGAGGGTAACTTAACACGGGAACACAATGAAACGAGACCAAGCAAGAGGAACTAGAGGCCCACAGAGGCTCATGCAGTTGGCGTGGGGGATGAGCTTTTATCGACCATGGACCCGGTCTGTTGTTTACATGCATCATATTTCTGCTATATCTACACCATCCTGTTTGTCAGATCCACCAACAGTCATGATCCAACGGACAAGATCACTGTAGCATCAAGTCTTTTCTGCGGGATAGCACGGCCACACACCTCCAAATCCCCAATTTTAGGTGCCTGGCTCTTTCAGCCATCTGGCACAGATGCCAACAGACCGAGCCCTTTGTCGGTCTCCCATCGTCTCTATTGTACAGATCACACCTCCTCATCCGCACCTGATCCCTGGCAAGACTCCTATGCGGCCCTGCTTTGCAATCCGGAAGTCTGATAGCGTTGAGTAAACGATAAAGAAATGTCTATCATTTCGTCAGTCGGTCATGCAAAAAGGATCCCCCTGCCGCCGACCGCCGCAAAAAGTAAAAACAACCATGCTGCCATGCCAGACCAACCACCGTTTCAAGATAGTAAAACATAGGGCACGGAAGTACCAAGAGACAGGTCTTGTCCGTGCTCATCTCGTTCGCTCGTCAACGCCAAATTATGATTTTTGTGGACTGGGAGGAGCGTTCATCGTCGTGTGGGAGCGGAGAGTCGTTGGACAAGTCGGGACGGCCATGCCGTCGATTCAAAGCCGTCAAGAGCCCTTAAAAGGGGATGTTGGGGGACGGCTGGTTGCCCAGCATCTCTTGCTGTTCTTGAAGTTCCTCGCCACCCGTCTCGATAGAAATGCCAAGGCCGAGCTTCGCAGATTGCTGCACCCATTCATTAGCTTTTCATCTGTGCAGACTTTGTGGCACCACTGGACTTACCGTGGCATGGTCAACATCAGCGCCGACAGTCATCATAACAGGCCCGGCGACTCGCTTCTCGAGCAAACAGCTTAGCTTGCCCTTGGAATCCAGCTGGGCGCGGAAAGTGGACATTCGGAAGTCGTACTTGGCACCAAAGGTGGTCGTGCCCTCCTTTTGGAGCGGGCCGCCCATCATTGCGCCGGCGCCACCAGCCAGGGTCAAGCTCATGTCTACACCAGCCTGGACCTTGTCGGACAACCTCCTCCAGTAGGTAGTGTTCAGGCCACCCGTGGCAGACAGTTGTGCTGTAGCAATCCAGTCGTCGCTCTTGTACTTGCCGCAGTAAGCCACCATGGCCTCAGGGGGCTGGCTCAACGCAGGCCTTTGCCACATGGCCTCGAGTCCGAGGGCGAGCTTGGGGGTGACTGCCTGCATATAGCTTCCAATGAAGATACCGGTCAGGCCACCCTCCAGGTACGAGGGGTTCAGACCCTTCACGGACGCTGTAAAGTCCTTGCCGGTGTACTCCTGCTCCCATTGCGCCATGTCCTGACCTCCGGTTCCGATCTGGAATTGGGTTTTTGTGACCAAGGACTGCGACCACCTCCAGTTGAATCGTGTTGAGAGCTGCCCGTCGTTGTCGATGTTTCCCTGCAAGAACATCTATTCCACCCAGTCAACATCAGTCCTACGCCGCCGTGTCCGAAATAATGCGACAACAACTAACCTTGTTTGTCCCGTAGAGGGCGGCGAATGTGTACGGGTTTGACCGCTCGCCCAGCGCGAATGCATGGGAGACCTGGAAAAGAGGATAGAGGCTGAAAGCCTTGGTCAGATCGGCGCGCAGGCCAGTGAACATGTAGTTGTTGAGGAGCACATCGCGCTGGACCTCCTTGGCCAGGCCCTCGACAGTGCCGGGGTTCGACAGGCCTAGTTTTGCGCGGCGCTCTTGAAAGGAACCGAAGGCATCTGAGAGAGATTTCGAGATGGGATTGTTGACCAAGACGCCGAGGGGCGAACTCGAGATTGAGGCCATGATCGTAGCGGTTCAGGCTAGACTGAGAAGGACGACGAGGACGACAACGAGTATGGAGAGGTCAAAGAATGCGTCGACGTCACAGCCAATCGCACCCAGACAGACAGGTTGGGGAAGAGGAGCAGGACGCGCCGGCTCGGGAGGGATTCACCAAGACCAAAACAGGAGTCGCTTGATACAACAATGCGACGAAATGGAGACTCCCAGGTGATAGGCGGGGGGGAGAGTGAGGTTGAGGTTGAGGTGAGGCTGACAGATTTTGGTGGTCGTCGTCTCAACACAGTGCAGCTGGCAAAGCAGTCTTGGAAGACCTAGGACCAAAAATTTCGAGCTCTGCTAGGTTGGTCTCTGACGACAGGGCTCTGTCGCTGGGAACCGGGAATTATGGGCAGGGGGGGGTCGCAGCTTACGAGGGACGTTGGACCGAGGGAGAGAGGACGGCAGCTGGACCGTGCACGAAATGCTAGAGCTACGCCTGGTGCTCTATGACATAGCACATGCTGTACTGTACTGTACTGTAGACCAGAAGGTACCGAAGTCTAGGTCGCTCGCAGGTGCAGCAAGACAGAGGACCTCACAGTACACAAGGAAGGTTTTGGTATGCTTGCCCTGGTTTAAACACCCATTTCTATCGAGACCTAGAGTCGCAGGACCTGGCAACAGACTGAGGATCGGGAAGGCAAATCCATCCATCAATCAATGAATCAATAAATCAATCAGCTGGCCCATGCCAGTGACTACAGCAGCCCCTCTTTCTTAGCGGCACCCCGCGACCGGGAGCTGAAAATGGACGACAAAACCCGACAAATGCATTGGGCGGCCAAATGTCGAAGGCCCGGACCGTGCCTCTATACCTACCGTACCCAAGCACATATAACTGCGTAGACTTGCTTCGGAACTTGTCCTTGACATCTGGCAACAGCATAGATCCTGCAGCTTGTGTCCTGTCCTGTCCTGTCGTGGTCTGGCCTGGCCTGTCCTGTCCTCTCGCCTTGTCTCGCCTCGCCCAGTCTCGCCTCTCATCATCCATCAGTCAGCAGCTCCGACGTCTTCGATAAAAAAAAACCTCAAACACCACAGCGACGAAACCAAGGAACAACCACTGTTGTACCTAGGGCGGCAGGAGGTGAAGCCGCGACTCAGGCCATCGCACCTGCCCGGGTCCTACCTAGGTCTCTTAAGCACCGTCCCGACTTCTCCCTAAGCTGTCTTCTCGAGGCATTTGAACTCGAGCATCATCGACAGTGCTCTCCCACCATTTGTCTTCTTCGGTATTCCTAAAGCAGCTTATTATTCACTTATTACTTGGACATTGAGCTTCGGTACCTGTAGTCAAATCCGCTTCGCATTTGGAGCTGCCCAGTTCCTTCGCCCAACCTAGATATCGACAGCGATTCCGAATCCCCAGACAGTATCTTTTTACATCATCTCAACATAGTGCCTGTGTGCAAACAGGCACGTTGGAAACCACCTCGAACTCTCAAACTGTTTGTCCTGAGAGGCCTGACTGTATTTGCTGTTCCGCTTGTCTCCTTTTTTGAGAATGGATACGCTTCTGTAAGTGATTGTTGCTCCCCACGTCTGTGACCATGGCCATGATTATGACCACGTCGTGGCCCACTGACCAGATACCGGTCGCCCTTGCCCAAATATACCCTCTTATCCTTACATCTCGGTGTGGTTTGGTTGCTATTCACTCCTTCATCGACACACACCCACAAAAAATCCCTCAAGACTATTCACGCCGACAGAAATGGTCACTTCTCGAGACACCGCAAAGCTCACGCTTCGACCCGAGATTGGAGATGATTTGGACGTCCAGATAGCTAATTCAAACAGAACGGCCGAGATTGCGGCCAACGCCCCGCGATACCGTCGGAAGAGCTCGACTTTCATCGATGCCATCCACGATGTCACTGAAGACCAGGATATGGCCCCGGCCCAGCTCTATAGCACTATGTCTGGACGACTCTTCCATTCCGGCAGGATAGCAATCGTCATGGTTGGTCTGCCAGCCAGAGGCAAAACCCATATCTGTGTCTCCATGGCACGGTACCTTGCCTGGCTCGGAGTCAAGACGCGCATCTTCCATCTTGGAGATTATCGGCGTGCCACCGTTGGTCCTGGCGGCCATGTGCCAGAGGATTACTTCTTTCCAAACGCCACACCCTCGTCCGTCATGCTACGCCAGAAGATCCTCAAAAAGTGCCGTGAGGACATCTATGCCTGGCTCAATCACGAGAATGGCCAGGTCGCCATATACGATGCTGTGAACCCTACAGCTGCTGGCCGCCGGTCCCTCGCCAAGGAATTCGCGAAACACGACGTTCAAGTAAGACTTCTCTACCCGCGAAATCGGACATCCGGTCGCTTCTTGGAGACGATTTTGCTGACGCTCACATCCTAGACGCTGTTCCTCGAGTCCTACGTCGATGACGATAGGATATTGAGGGAAAATGCAAGGAATGTCAAAATTCATTCCCCCGATGTGAGTGCAAGCGATAGGCTTACGCAGCACAAGTAGGCTAACAATTAAGCTGCAGTTCCATGGCATGGACCCGGACGAGGCTGCCAAACTCTATCTTAGACGCATCGAGATGAAAATCCCCGTCTTCGAGACGATGAACGAGAATGAGCTGAACTATGTGAAGATGATTAATGCTGGACAGGGCTTCTTCTACAACAACGTCAGCTTTAACGTGAGTATCTGCTTTTTGTTCGACAATTCCAAATCTCTGGTCCTATGCTCAGTCTCTGGTGGTCTCTCACTAACAAACGATGAATCAGTACCTCTCACATCGAATCGTCTTCTACCTTACCAATTTGCACATAAAATCTAGAACAACATTCTTCGTCCGAGCTGGCGCCGCGACAGAAGAAGACTCGTACAAAGCTGATGGCGGTCTGAGCGAGCCCGGCCAGGCCTATGCTATTAAAATGACCGAGACTCTCATCAAACATCGCGAGCAAGAACGGCAAACCGCTATAGAGGCTGGTGGGGCTAACATTCCCTTGAAGCCCCTGACAGTGTGGACATCGACTAGGTTGCGAACGGTACAGACCTCGAAACCTCTTCAGGATAAAGGCTACAAAGTCCGACAGCGGTCTCAGATGAGCCAGATTAATCCTGGCGTTTGCGAAAAGCTTTCTGAGCGAGCCATCCGTACCATATATCCCGATGAGGTAGAGAAGCACGAGCTGGATCCGTATCACCATCGTTATCCGCGAGCAGAGGTAAGCGGTCTGTGAAATTGTTGACGCCAAAGACCAAGCTGCTAAGTTCTTTGTAGTCATACCACGATCTAGCCGTCCGCCTCGAGCCTATCATCCTCGAGCTCGAACGGGAGCAAAACGATCTCCTGATCATTGCACACGAGTCCGTTCTCCGTGTACTTTATGCGTACTTGATGCACTGCAGCACCACGGACATCCCCAAGCTGAAGTTCCCTCGCGACGAGATCATCGAGATCATCCCGGCAGCATACCAGAATGAGGCCAAGCGTATTCATATTCCCGGTCTAGATCCGAGGATGGTGCCTGGCTCGCCAGAGGACATCCGCATTCCTGTACCGAGCATGCCCCCTAGTGGGACTCTGAGTCCAATACCGGGTTTATCTAGTCCATTAGAGGGACAGGCCACTCCTGTTTCTATGGAAGGGCAGAGACCGCCGGAGAAAGTTATCAATAAGGCAGCGGAGATGGTCGCGGATAAGGTTGCGGATGAGGATTGATGAAGGACGCGGGATGTGGGAGTGTGCGATGAAATTTAATAGAGTTGAGTTCGCTCCATACAAATAAGCGCTGACTCTGATGTTCAATCTTCTCTCTGCGAATTGGGCCTACTACGATGTAGGTATAGACCTAGAATCGCGAGCAAGTCTTCGGAGTTTCACTTCGTATCAGAGCTTGACCATTGACATGTTTAGGAAATTCATATGACGCCTGATCAGCACTCCCGTCTTCTTGCCAACAACCATTTTCTATGTAGCATAACTTGTCGGCACGAATGCCTGCCCGATCTACAACATCAGACTTAAAGTCTATGTTTCACATTTGGCTACCACTGACATTGAATGTAGATATCCAGCTTTCATAAACCGCCGTGAGCCCCTTTACATCACGCCCTTACTTTAGATACTCAAATTGAATTGTTAAATCATATCAAACAATCTCTAGCAGGGTTTCAGGCTCGTTCCGCTCTTCGTGCCTTTCTACTTAGTACGAAGCCAGCCTAGGAAATCGGAATTCTGACAAGCACTCGTTTCAGTACTATACAAAAAAAGCCCTGTGAATATGGTGCATCCCCGTCATCAGATTAGTTACCTTAGTAGAACAGATAATCATCTTTGCACTTTACCATTTATCAATATCTCTCTGCTTGCTCCTTTGGACTCACTCAGCTTGCCTAGGATATTCCATTACGATGGCTAAGAGCCTCTTGCCTGCCTATGTAAGTATACTGGTTTCATCAGCTCTCAACACCTAGGGTCTGCCGACCGCCGTGATCTCTATCAGCATCGCCACACTGAACGACTTGACCTGTAGCCAAAAGGCGCCGCCCATGGGGCAGGGGCAGGTCGCGGCTCGATGGCCGTTGCCACTTGAGGAAATCGGCACCTTCCATAATCATCTCCTGGCGCATTCGCGCGGTTCTACGCTGCATGGTCCCCACAAAGGGCACGATCGGTAGTGGCGGTAGACATGGCCAGTCTAGGGCACCCGGCACCTGGGAGAAATGTGTGATCTCCTTATCAACATCCCGTCTTTTCGCCAGCCAATTTTCCGCCAGTAGGCGGTACTTGGAAACTTCAGCATCAAGGCGTACTTCTGGATGTTTTTCCCAGATCTTTTCAAGCACCATGGGTATCTCGAGCTCGTGGGGATAATTCTCTTCGCGGAAATGCAGGTCGCGGGTGATAATCTCGTAGACGGTGAATATGGCGAGCTTGATATCGTTGCGGTGCTTGTCGTAGGCGAATGCGCATGCCGCCAGTTCTGACGGGTCGCCCTCCCAGCCCAGCTTGGATGCCATGTTGAAGTCGAATATTTGAAGCGCGTCTGTCTCCCTGTCGACTAGAAGATTCCACGGGCATACGTCACCGTGGACGATGCCCAGAGTGAGGTTGAGGTGATCGATGACCTATTTGGTATCTCAATTCTCAGTCCGATTTTGACTTGTAGATGAATACGCACCGCGAAGAGCTGCTCTATATGTTTCAGCTTGAAGACCCGATCCTTCCTATCCTCGACCGTACCTCCATCAACAAAGGTTGTAGTAAAGCCCACAACCTTCTCCTCGCCGTCAAGCACATCGACCACCAGGCTGTCGAACGGAACAACGTTTGGATGCTTGGGGATGCGTAGTACGCAATTTAGCTCGTGCCAGAAGACAGGAACCTGAGGCTGGTTGATGTAGTATTTGAAAGCCAGTTGCCGAGCCTCACCCATTGAGGGCTCATGAGTGACAAGGTCTACTTGAATGCCCATCCGGGAGACTTCGATCAAGTCTGACCTTCGAATCTTGCGGACACCCAACGGAAACTCGTTGACTGAAGGGTAGAAGGGAACCATAGCCCGATCTCTCTCAACGTCGGAGGAATGAGACAGCAGCTCGCCTTCTTCCGAGACCTCGATCCTGACGGCTTCGGCGGGGATGTCATCAGCGTGCCGCGCAAGGGCCTCGATGATCCATTCGTCATCTTGTTCTGCCCATGATGTCTTCACAGTGATGCAGCGCCGTTGATCCCAGTCGTTTACAACACAATTATCGTAGAACTTTGCAGAGATCGTGAACCGTTCATCGGGGCGGCAGTTGTCGAAATAACCCATGTTATTTTAGTCCAATATATTCTGGCGGCAGATGCCTGGAAGGTACTCAAAAGGAGAGTTAGAGAATGCGCTTGAAAGACGGAACATGATCCAGCCGCTACCTGTGTCCACGTTTCAACACAGCTAATGTGAATGCCGTAGATAAATAAACAAGTCTGAGGGACAGCAAGCGTATTCTCTGAGGGTGGAATTTATATGGGTGATCTGGTCTCTGGCACATATTAAGGCCTGTTTGATAGAAAGAACAATTGAAGTGTCGATGGCGGAAGTGTTGGCCAACCGGTGAGCAAAGGAGCAAATCCTTCCTCCAAGGCAGCCAATCTTGTCTCGCCTCCCATCTACTCGATACATCGATGTTTGCCCCCCCCCCCCCCAAGCCTACTATTCAATAAAAGGCTTGACAAGATGCCTGTATATGCATCGCACACAGTGTTCAACGCCGTCAATAATGGAATCCATTGGTCAACACCGTGCCTCACGTTTCCTCGAACAACTCCGAATCCGAGCCTAGATACCATCTAAAGCATCTGCAGATACGCCGGGTCTCCAAAAAAAGTTCTTCCCACTTAGTGCCTAGACATGATACTGCATACTCCTTTGGTATAACTCACCTTGCAGCTTGAGGGCTTATATTATTTTACAATGAATACATAGGTAGAGTAATGCTTACGTATTGTTTGATGTACCAGCGACCAGCTGGATTTATTATTCATAAGCCTTATAGTTCGTGATCTAAGATATATTCAACCTGGTCTGAGATTATTTAGCAAGTTTATTGGAAGTAAGAGCAGTCTTTGCGTAAAAATTAACCTATATGTGTACTCATGGCAAGTATGGCCATCTCTACATGTTGATGTTTATTCTTCCATTGGCACATAGTGCCATCTTGTGGAATGAACATCATTTTACAACCCTGATGGCTATATCTAAAGTATTCGAGGTCACAAGGCATATTTCAGATAAGCAAGGAAATTGTAGGATAATAGACTTTCATTTTGACGACTAGACAACACCTTGCAAGGCCCAAGCGTAGACCCAATCGTCTGCTATCATATTTTTGGACTCTTTCCTCGTCGGCATATAGTCAACAATATCCATCAGACCAGCATCGCTTGCTGCCTATTGTAGTAGGTAGAAGCCAAGCCTTTCCTAATTGATCATGGAAGGTGACTCTGCGGGATTGCCCCCGGTTCGTTGGCACCCGACAGTGAGCGGGTTGGAATGTCGGACAGAGGGACTTCACGAAGGAACAAGAATTGATTTTGATTGTGCAGATTTCTCCCGAGAGGCTTAAGAGGGCTTCGTTCCGTTGGCGCTGCTGTCGATCAAAGGCGAGCCCGCTCTTCGTCGATGAAGTGATTTATGCCGGCTTCTGTCATTGTAGACTGGATGTTCTTGGACGGAAAGTTTATGAGGTCGTATCCAATCAGCGTGAGGCGCGTTTGAAATCCAGAGACAGAGCTTCAGAAATAGTTGTGCCGCCGCTCACTATTGCTGCCTGTAGTTCCCGTCTGCAGCGCAAAGATGCTCCTATGGGAACCCGCTTTACATGACAAGGCAGTAGGAGTAGCCTTTGGCCCCCATGGAGGCGTTAGCGGTCTGGGTGTGCTTGGTGATGGAAGGCATTTTGGTTTTTGTTTGAGGCTGAAAAGCGTCTGAAGAAGTTTGTGTGAATGGTAGAGAATATTGCAAAGATCTAAATGATTGCTGATGGTGAGCTAGAAGACAATTCGTCGAGAGTATGAGGAACAGCTGAATATTTATACTTCATTGGCAGTGTACAATTATAGTAACTCAATCTGCGCGGCGGGAGTCTCCGGTGGTGATGATGGCCCGAAACCTTGCTTTGAGCCACGTGCACCGCCGTCGTGGATATTCTGGGATTGTCGAACATGAACAATACCACCGACAAAGTCCATCACTTGCTCCCGCCCTTGCAGTATGCCACCGCGTAGAGAACAATAAGACCGGACCTAGTCTCACTTATGAGAAATGGGATACCCGGAAAACTTGATATTGTGCTCTAGTATTGTGGCCACCAGACAAGGGGACCCTGGAACAGCAACATCAATGGCCAGTCACTGCAACTTGAGCTGATTACCAAGAAGGTTAGGTCTATCTTCAGGCACATGGCTGCTCTAAAAAAAAAACTCCAGCCCGGAATTTGCTGCAAGGTGAGCCGGTGACTGAGATGGATACTACTATTTTCGGATTGGCTTTCACTCGCTACGGCCCACACACAACCACGCTTTGATATTGTGTCTTGGTATTGTGTTTTTGACTTCTGATATGGATTGGTTATATTTGACGCTCAAGACAGACCTCTCTAATTGGTAATTACTTTTTATTGATTCTCCAAAATGATCCGCTGATCAGAAGTCATGTCCTCCAAGAGCCTCCTCGCTATGGTGTGCTGGCCACTTAATTATCTCAACTTCCAAGACCTAAGTACTCCATCCACAGTTTACCGCCGGGTCTTAGAAGCGTGTGAAAGGCAACCTGTACATCTTGGTCAGTCTGTGTGCTTAACATAAAGGTGTGAGTCGTGGAAACTCACCACTTGCCCCTCCAGGTAATGACTACCCAGGCATCGCCCTTCTCATCCACCTCCTTCTCCACCTTCGTACTGAAGCAGATGGCGCTCATGATTCCGTCTCCGAATTTCTCGTTCAGAACCGCCTTGTAGGCGTACCCATAGTTTTGAATGACTTCGTAAAGGCGGTAGATGAGCGGCTCAACGGGAGGCATGGGGCCCGCGCGACCACGGTCGGGGATGGCCATCAACTGAGGAGCGAGGACCTCCTTGGGGATGTCGAGGAGCGCAGAAAGCTTCTCGACATCTTGGGCAGAGGCTTGTGCCTGTCCGTAGAATATGGCGGCGACGGCGACCTCGCTGCGGCCCAGGAGATTGGCGATCTCGGAGAAGCTTAGACCGGCCTGGGTCTTGGCGGCGAAGAGCTGGAAGACGTGTTAGCTATGGTCTGGTGGCCTGCACATATGTGCCCCATTATGGTGGCTCTCATCTGCCCTTGCTTCACTCCGTGTTCCAGGCTCATGAGTCTATGTGACATGTCCTGATGGTTGACGTACAGTCTGTGAGTGGGCCGGCAGACGGTCAACGATAGAGCTCTACCACTTCACGTCAGTTCCTTTGTTGTTCCGGATGATCGTGAGGAATTTTCCTACATCGAGCGTCGCAAGCTGCTTGTGGTCGGACATTCTCGGAGATCTCGCGGCTAGTTCCTACTGAGGATATTTTCGAAGAGTAAGATGTGTTGGTGATTCGACAGCTAAGTATCGTCTTCGTTCTTGGTGTTGAGAGATTGAAGTTTTGAGGACACAACAAATTTCCTTTAAATGTGGAGGAAAGCCAGTGGTGATGTTCAGCTTGAAATAGGTGCTGCTTTCACAAAGCAGCAAGCCCGACGTCATCCACTATTGGGGTTCACGCAGGTTCCGTCGTGACGGGTCGGGATGTCTGGAGATCTCAGATCCACTCCAGCCAACCCCACCTCACTGGCCCCGACTCCGCACGGAGATATCCCGGCCTGCTTTCGGCAAGGCCTTGCGGCCACTGCTGTTGTTGCACTAAAACCCCAACAGCAAAATACCGTGTCTTGCACTACAAAAGCCACCCGGCCTTTGCCTGAGGGTTTCGCAAAGCCACTGATTCCACTATTCGCGCGCCATCGTGACAAATCGCTACCTCCCGACCCCAGAGCCCGTGGGTTCGCCGACTTCGCTATTCATGGTCCGCGCTTGAAATTTGTCAGCTCTACGATACGTATGAGCTAAAATACTCCTTCCATCTTGAGCCTGTTGTTAGTCTATCGTTAGCGTGCGGCATCATGTCTGGACACGCGGGGAATGGACACTGGGCACACAAGATTGTCTTGTGGCTCAGTAACAGATCTTAAGCACTGCGCTAAATTTGTTATTTCTGAAGACTCTTGGCCTTGTCATCATGAGCAAGTCGAGAAAACAGTAATTTATCTTTTTACCGACAGATGTTGCTGAGATTTTATTGTCTGCTTCGGTATGGAGCCTGCAACGGTTGATCCCGCAGGGTGTCACATCTGAACACGTTCTGGGCGCCTTGCAGAGAACACCCATCTTGGCGTGGAACGTGCTGGACAACTGTGCCCACGCTGTGCCACCAAGAGACACACGAGAGGTGTCTGCACCGTCCTCTAGCTCATAACCCCACACATCCCGAAGGTGTGTGCCTGGATCTCGTATAACGTCAACCGTTGACAGCCTCGATGCCAAGAAACTCTCACACTTCTCGAAGCATTCAAGAAGCGATGAAGACGGCCCGTGTCAATCTTTCAAAAACGCCAAGACGGTGGTTGTTCACCGGACGAACGTCACGACATTGGGTTTTCAGCCCGTTTAGGCCCGGCAAAACGGGGGAAAAACTGTTGTTTGGTGGTCATGGCTGCTCCGTAAAGTCTGCCATTCCCGCTAGTTTCGAAATTGTTTTAGGCAACTGGGGAGGATGTCTGTCGTGCCAGTTTATGGAGCGGCCGCCAGAGGCGATCCAGGTCTGACCAGAGGCGATCCGGGTCTGACGAGAAGAAATACGCCAGAGCCTATCACGAATGGCTGATGGGGGCCCAGGAGGAACGGACAGTGTGAGCAAGGTCTCCCTTGCAGATGCCATGCTACGCTACTACAGACGAGGCAGATCCGATGCATGCGAGCACACGGACCATGGAGAGCACAGGCGGCGAGAGCGAAACGCTCATACGAGCGGCGGGGCGCTGGCACATGATCTTGACAACTAACACTAGGTCCAAAGGGGGTTTCGGTTTCACTCAGTGTCTGGGAGTCTCCGAAGGAGGATGAATTCGGTGATAGTGTGACCTCTGGAGCAGCCAGAGCTGGGGATGTTTGGATGATCCGCCGATCTACAAAAACAAGCTTTCTATCAATCCAAACCTAAAACCACTGCCGCAAGGGTGCCCAACCCTCGTCCGACACTATGCCCGGCAAAACTTGCTTCGCCCGTGTGGGATGTGTCCCATTCCCTCGAAACACCAGCTAATGCAGAAAGGTGAGATGGATGTGTGAACCCCGGGATGAGCTCCACTGATGATTAAACTCTATGTACACAGCCATTCGCCAACCGTATTCGAAAAATGCCCGCCAGACCGGCGCAGTCATCACCGCTAATACTCCCAGCCCCGCTTGGCTGCGGCCTTGACATTATCTGCATTCAGCAGATCGACGCCCTCCTGGACCAACAGATCCCAGATGCGGTTGCGCGCGGTGACTGGCCACTCCGGAATGTCCCAATAACGGGCTTTCAAGCCCTTCGCGTGCGCCTGCTTCACTTGTAGCCTGATCCTCCGGATCTGCTCTTTGCTTATCTTCCCCATCCAGGTCCTGCCGATCGTAGAACCAAATGACACGCTCGCGAAATACGAGTTTGTCATGTCGTATGGGGATTCGGCAAGGCGGTTGAGCGGCGCATCGAAGAAATAGTCGCGGTACGTATCGTTGCTTGTTAGGAGGTCGAAAGGGGTGTTCCCTGTGCCCACGACAGTGATTGCCCTTTGGTGTATTGTGCCGTTGGCGAAATGTGTAAGCCAACCTCGCTCCCGGAGGGGTTCAAGCTGCTCGACAACTTTGGTCCATGTCTTTGGGCCTGCGGTCTTGACGTCCACCAGCAGAGTGACAGTTTGTTCGGGCGCAGTGTCGAACACGCCACGACTGGTACCGTTGTAGAATTCCGTGGTGGGGTTTTGCCGTGTGAGTATCTCAACTAAAGGCTGAATGTAAAGTGATTGAAAGGTCCGATCCCGTTGCAGGGCTGCCTTGCTGTGACCAACATAGAGGTGATCTCTGCGATCCGGGTCATCGAACAACCACACATCGGCCTCCACGCTCATGCAGCCTTGTTTGAGGGCCGTGAAGAGTGGTACTTTTCGCCAATAGTCGTTGTGAGAGTGTATCCGCTTTGGTATCACATCTTGTAGGAAGTTGGTCGGATACCATGACAGGCGTTCTGTGCCACTGCCTGTCTTCCCCCAATTGAGGAATGATTTTTCGTCCACATCGTCGTCTTGAAGCGACGCTGCCCAGCCCAGCCGTAGTGCGACGTCTAATGTCAAAAGCACGACCCTGACCTTCGTCAGTAGATGTGAGAAGAATAAATTCACGACTCACTTACATCAAACTGCACAGAAACAATGACCCAAGCTTTATCCATGGCCTTCTTCGTTTTGCCGACCAGAAATATGTATCGTCTTCATTGCAGGTGAGATCCAGGACAACACTGGCGCCGCTTTTTTGTATGAGGGGGTCGGAGTCACCGCTGATGGTGGCCTCACTGTCCCAGCTATCCGTCCTTCGGTGAGACATTATTCTCCGTTCTGAATTTGGGTCCCGGTATGACTGTGGAGTTTCCATGTTGGTGTTGTACATGTCTGTGTTGTTGCTGTTGAATGAAAGTATAGGGTATATGGTCTGATGTATATATATATGTATATTCCGGAGATTGCTCTGCCCTGCTTTACCGCGCTCAAATATCTCTAATAAAACGTGAATCAGAAGGTCATGGCGGTGACTGGTTCTTGAGATGGCGCAATGCTTTGGGCCCCTTGACCATCGGACGGAGTATGGCGCTAGAGGGGATCTCGAAGATAGACTAAGCTCATGAAGCTCTTCGAGCTGCGGCTTTCGACGCTAGGATAGCTCTGGATTCCTCTGTCTTCGGATGCAGGGAAGCCACCTTGGGCAAGCCAGCGTTTCTACGACCAGTAGTAGTGTCTGGACCCAACTGGTTGATCTCACGATGGCAGAGACTGTTTCAGTAGCTCCTGAAGTTTGGGAGGGGGGGGGGGAGGGTCGTTCACCCGGGGCTTTGCTTAAGTGATGAGATGACAGTGGGCAACTGTAGCCGGAAACTGGAAACTGAGTAAACAAGAGAATGGAACTTCCCTTGCAGATTGGAACAGAAGATACTCCCTCTTCTCCGTCAATGCCACCACACCCGGGACTTGGGAGTGCGGCCATCTTAAAGGCAAATACTGCTCTGTGACCACATGGGTCTGACATGGGCCAGGAGTCGTCGACTGCCGGCTCCGCCCTCTCCGCCCTGTCCGCCCTTTCTGTCTCCCTCTGACTCTACTCAGCACATGTGGGCGCTACTGGGGATGTATCCTCGTGGGCAGTTGTTGCGGGAGAAATGCAAGACATGAACCCTGGAATGCAGCAGTGCGGTCCGGATGCGACAACGAGGGCCCCTCCTTCGACGATGGACCCTCGTTGGAGGCCAAGAGATCCCTGGCCCAAAACTGCGCTAACGGAGCTGGACATGATTAGCTGCAGCGGACAGACACGGTCGCACGGTCGGTCGGTGCAGGGAAACGGCGCTCCGTTGGCCGTGGAGAAACGGACTCGTGGGAGCAGGGGCTAAAAAATCTCCAATCTGGAAGCCGCATTTTCACACGAGGCCCGACTCGGCCCTCTCCAGTGGTTAACAAGCAACAAACACTTCACGCATCAACCAGAGTTTTGCGCCACTCTTTTCCTGGCTCCTGACGCACTCCTCGCCTGCTTTTTATGGTCACCCGACCGCCAGGATGCCTCACAAACATACCCGCCGAGATAGAGATGATTCCACGTGGGTGCACTTCTTCCCAACCATTTGCGCTTCACTGCGTTCATGTATCTCATCGCAAGGTTGCAACTGACATAGTGCCATGACACGGTAGATACGACCTGCCACCGACCCAGATAGCCAGGCCTCTCCCCGTCGTCGCACCCAAGCTGGCGAGGCAAGCGCCCAAACCAGGCGGAAGCAAAGCCAAAGGGAAGCAGAATGGAAACGATGCCGGCAAAGACAAGGGACCGGAGGCACCTCGGGGTGCCAAGCGCAAGCGAGGGGCTGCCGACAAGAAGGATGATGCGCCTCGTGCCTTCAAGCGGCTGATGGCATTTGCAGACGGCAAGAAGTTCAGAAGCGGGCTTGATGACGGAGTCAGAGATACAGCAGCCAAGAAGAAGAAGAAGAAGAGCAAGGCGGCCGAGGGCGACGTCGCCGCTGAGACGGACAACGTTCAGAAGGAAGCTCCCACGATCCGCCCGGGCGAAAAGCTGTCCGACTTTGCAAGGCGTGTGGATGCGGCCCTGCCAGTCATGGGCCTAGTGAACAACAAGTCCGGCAAGAACGATCCCTTGGGCCTCAAACCTACAAGGACGCGCAAGGAGAAGAAGATGCACAAGCTCTACGACGAGTGGCGGCGCGAGGAGGCGGCTATACAGGAGAAGAGAAGAGAAGAGGCTGAGGAGGCCGAGGAGGCTGAGATGGACGATGAGGGAGCGGGCGTCAAGTGGAAGCTTGACCTCCAGGACCAGGCTGGTAAGGGAAAGAAGAAGAAAGGGAAGAAGGGCCGCTCTGTCTGGGAGTCTACTGATGCGGACGACGAAGACCCGTGGGAGGAACTGAAAAAGAAACGAGGCGAGAAGAAGGCCGGACTGCACGATTTCGCACAGGCCCCACCGGAGCTGAAGACCAAACCGAAGGAGCTGTTCAAGGTTCTCGGTGCCGGAGTTGACGTTGGGACAATACCCAAGTCGGCCGGAAGCCTGAAGAGAAGAGAGGAGCTCCAGGGCGTCAGGGAGGAGGTAGTGGCTGCCTATAGAAAGATGATGCAGAGCAGAAGAGAGAGGCTGGAAGCCCAGGTGGAATAGTCCTTGGTGACGATGAAAGATACCCTATTTCATTTCTCATCCCACTTGCAGGGCTCTGCATTGCTTCAGGAGCCAGCATTGCAACAAGGGTGCAAGACGTTTGTCTACACACCAAATCACTACCTTCTGTTTGTGCGCGCATCTCGTTTGTGGAATCAATGAAGCTGTGACTTAACTATGTAGTATTCACTTGCTTCCTTGTCTAGAATCTCATTGACCTTAGCCCTCACTAATAATTTATAAACAATTACCTGAGAGCCACGCTGCGACAATCTTCCCACCACAACCTCAGATCGCAGCCGCGACCTCTTTTGAAACCCGTCTAACTCTGAACTCCCAAATTCTCAATATACACTTTCCGAGGCGAAAAAGGATCAACCACACGTAGTCTGCCCGCCAACTTGAGCGAGCAAGCGCTGCGACGGCGGAGGGGCAGCAGGAGCTTCCAGCTTGGACCCGCGTCCACGCCGCCAAGCCATCGCCCCCACCCAAGACCCACCACTGCCGACTACCGTACGGCGCCAAGTCATTTTTGATTTCGCAACGCAGCGGAACTCGACGCAACGCGACGCAACACCATCAATTTCATCACCCACTTTTCCATCAGCGCAAAAAAATCTCGAGGTCCTGCTTTCGAACCACCCCCAGACCAACCATCGCACATGCTTTTCTCGTCGCTATGAACGCGGAAAAAGACCGTCATCATGGCTCAGGGTCTGGACGAGCTTGTTGAGTGGCTTGTCGGGGAGGTTTCATTTTATGGCGATGGTGAGTCAAATGCCCCCTCGACGGTGTCGCATTCATCTTTCTGCACCTCGCATACCTTCAAAGCGTCTTTTCATGGGCACTCATGACTTGTTCTGACGAGATTTTCATGTTGTTTGTCTCGTGTCAAACGCACAACGCGTCCATCACTTAGTGACACCTTCAGGCGCATCACAACAGCCGCAATCTTGAAAATGAGTGCTGACCGTAATCTTAGGATGTCCCCTGTCTGAGCTGATCGCTGCTGTCATCAGATTTCAGGAAAACGACTACGATAAGCCGAAGCACACTCCCGGCGACAATGGCGACCAGGAGCCAGGAGAGAAGCCAACCAGGGCACCGCCTACGGAAGCTCAGCTGAAGCTAGTGCGACTTGCTTGGAAGTGGCTCCTAGGCACTGGTGAAGTCAGCATCGGTCCTGAAGGCGAGTGGAATCGCCTCACTTTTGATGAGATCATGTCTATCCCGGAGGATGCCGGTGGGCAAGCCGTCTCGCTACCGGAAGATGAAAAGTCCAAGGTTGTCGTCACCAGTGCCACGCTGAAGCACAAGAAATTGCCTAAAGTGCGGCCTCGCATCTTCGTCGGAGAAGAGACCATCTGGAAGACACTCACCGGTCACAGTATTGACTACAAGCGTGTGCCTAATCTCGAGTGGAAGTGCTTGGTTGTCATTGGTTCAACAAAGGAGGATGGCATCCTCCAGGGCGATCTCAACAGAGCCACCGGCCAAGATAAACGTTCTGTCCCTAAGAGAACCGACTTCCTCACACAAAAGGGATATATCGCAAAGCGCACTCACATGGTCAGAGGCATGAAGACCAGTAAGCTTTGGCTAACAAAGTTCGCTCCTGCGCTACCTGTGCCGTCAAATCCTCTCGGCGGCAAGGACTTGTCTCGGGTCTCATTGACTCGAGACATGCAGCCTGTTGCGTGGCACCAACAGTGGACCGGCAAGGACAAAGAAGGCAGGCCGGAGATCCACTACATGGCACTGGGTCAGACCATCATTGCTATCACCAAGGCATGGGGCACTCTTCGGATTAGAGATCTGAAGGCCAAGCTAGGGATACTGGGGAAGAAATGGCAGATGAAGGTCATGTCCAGATTCCTTCGACGATTTCACAAACTGGGCAACGTCACTTACGTTGCTGCGACTTTTGCCGGCGATAAACATGTTTTCAAGGACTGTGTCAGGTTTGCGAGGGATCCTACAGAATCCGACTGGAGGCTGCTTCTGGCCACCGGGAAGAAGACTTCGCGCTACACGAATCAGGGGAAGGACAAGCAGCCGAGGGCCAAATCAAAGGCAAAGGGCAGCAAAGGAAGAGGGAAGAAGGCGGCAAATCCTGCCAAGCCCGCTGTCAAAATTCTCAGGAAGAAACCCAAGCTGAGACTCGGCGCCACCATGACTGGCTGGGTTCCTGAGAAGCCACTGGCAAATACAGTTGCCGACTTTGTCCTTACTGGAGGCGCCCGTGGCTACTCGACCCCCGAGATCAGCACCGACACTGTTGGCTACGTGTTCCGCCGGCATATGTTTACCCACCTGATTAACTTGAGTAATGGAGAAGTTCAACCACCCGGACTACGAGAGTACCAAATGAGCAAGGAGTTAGTCAAGGCGGGGAACACAAAACAATACATGTTCTCCATAGCCGGAGGTCGAAAAGTCAAGACATCTGACGAGACTGATGAAAAATTCATTATTGATCCGGCTCTGCGACAAAATGACAGCAATACGGATCCTGCGAGCCAGAATATCGAAGATGCCTTTCAGTTCGGATCCATCGACCCAAAAGTGTTTGCCCAAGAAGGGTCATCGTCTCTCACGCAATTGAGTCGCATGGAGCCGGGAAAACAGACCAAGCCCCGCCGATCTTATGGTGGCAGAAGATCAAAAGTCCACGTGGCTGTCGAAGGCGCTCAAATTACAGAGGCAGCAGAGAATGCAGATGAGGAGCAACTAGAAGGCGAGCATGGAGACAAGACAAATGCGATAGCTCCGCCACCGCGCGCCAGAAGAGGTCGACCTCCCAAAGCCAAGGTTCAAGCCAATAGCCACGAGGCAGAGGAGCCTCCAGCCAGTAGACCATCCAGGAAGCGCAAGGCGTCCCAACGTGCATCGTACTTGGAAAACCTTAACCTGGAGGATGAAAACTCGGAGATTGTGGATGACGTTTCTGCTGTTGAGGGACGACCTAAGCGTAGAGCGGCGATGAAGGAAAACCTGTCCCGGGAGGATGAGAACGATGAACCAGATGATGAGCCAGAGGACGAACAAGAAGATGAATCTGCAGAAGAGCAGGACAGAAGCAAGCCTGGTGTTTACATAGGCATACCTGGTTCGCTCAATCCTGATCCTCACAGGAAAGGCCGGCCGCGAAAGTCTATTGTCATCATCTTCAGATCGGACAAATTAAAAGAGCCAGGCTATCTTCCAGGGTGGATGGATTATCCCAAGCCACCCCCAGCGTCACACCAATCCGAGGTCAGTCGCGCACCATGGAAGAGCCCAACTCGGCCACCACTCTCAGTCGATTTTGTACCGGCTGGTCCTTCTCAGGCCATTTCCTCCAAGAAGGTAGTAGATCAGACTCCGAGCACCGCAATTGATCCAACTGATCCAACTGAGCCTGCGGTCACTATCTCGCAGCAACAGAAATTGACTCAAGAAGCCACCGAAGATGGTGAGGGTACCATTGTTGTGCAAAGTCTCGGTGTCAGTGCACAAAGCCAGGAAGCCGAGGAAAGCCAAGAAGGTCAACAGGAGTCCAGCAACGATCTTGCGGTCTACAGCGCCTCCTCGGCCCCGTTAGAGCCATTATCAGCAGCTAGGGCTCCCACGAAGACGGAGAGACAACCTAGAAAACCTAAGCTTGACAAGTACGTCTGCGAGCAGTGTGGTGGAACATGGAAAAACGACATCGGTCTCAAATATCATCTCGAGAAGGCCAAGGTGCCTTGCAATCCATTCTACGCTGAACATCCAGAGCTAATGGTCAAGGCGAAACCTGTCCGCGCCAGCCGGGCAACCTTTGGAACTCCCGAGCCTCGCGATGAAGCTGCCAGCCCGGGCAGCAGCGGTCAGAGCAGTGTAGGTGCTTCGCCTTCGCCACGAACTCCCAGGTCTGTCCGTATACCCAGGAAGAAGAAACCTCTTGCTCCTAAATTCGTTGACCAGAACGACCCTGCAAATCACCGTACCGTTCTCAAGCAGCGGAGTGCTCTCAGAAATAGCCAGTTTGGAGCGTCGGGAGTATCAGCCCCCCGCGGGCTCAAAGGCTCGGAAGCTGCGGCGAAGGATGCGGCAAACACGACTCAGACTGCTACGGAAGAGGAGATCACCGTCACTGCAGAGCCAAGCGCAACCGAGATTGTCGTGAACGACCATACAGCGCTCAACAATCCAGAGGAAGCTGAACCAGATGAGGACCTGCCTTATCTTGCGCACATCCGTGCTGAGAAACCGAAACAGCAGCCAGAGCATTCAGTCAGCCACTTGCCAGAGCTTGGACCTGAAAGCCGAGCATGGCAACATCATACCGAAGCGGCTCAAGAGTATTCAGAGGTTCAGGCTGTGGAACAAGACTCGAGCCTACTCCCAACGAGCATGAACCAGGCGTACTCTGAGTCTTCTGCTGCAATGAATGATGTGCCCGTCTCGTATGAACCCTACCCTCTTGGGTTGCTTGAGCAGACGACACAAGAGGCCACAAGTGGCAGAATGGACTTCACTGCCGAATCTCACGGGGCCGTATTGTCATCGAGTACACAATCTGTTACCAGATCACGGAGGCCCTTGCCAGTACAACGACCAGCTGTCCCAGCCGAAACTGACGTGATGCCGCTGCAACGAGACGAGCAACAAGCTGGAGTCTTTCAAAACCAAATTCCGCCGTTTCGTCTGTCACCGACGGACTTCAAAGCTCGGACGGCCAAGGAGGTGCGTTCGCACAAGATCGAGGAAATAATCCGGTATCTTCTCGCCAATAATGGCGGGGTATTTCCGAGTGGCAGAGCCTTATTCTACGCCATTCTGAAGATTTACATCAAAGAATGGCCGGATCTGCCCCTGCCAACAACGGTTGGTGTTACTAGAGTGGTTAATAGGCTACAAGAACAACAAGAGATCAAGGAGATGTCCTCAGCGTACAAATCACCTACTGAGCGCCTCTGGACGACTTTGGTCATGCTTACGTTGAACCATATCGACCCCAACGGCTTGGTGGCAGGAGATCTCAAGAAGAAGATGAAGGCCGCACAACCAGACGTGTATATCCCACCAGCGTTTGCCCCTGATGAGAGCGAGAAGGCGCACTTCAAGAAGCTGGACATACTTCCCGCTGAGCGTGGCAAAGGCCCCGGTAGACGAGACCACAAGCTCGAAGAGGAAATTGTCACTTTCGACGCGCCTTTCTATCTTCAAAAGGGCCTTGCTGGTGTGCGACCACGTAACCGCCCGCGTGCGATTCAGTCTGAGGATGAAGACTCCAATGCTGGAGATGGTGATTCCGAAGCCGCCGAGACAGCTCCTCCACCCCGTCGCCGCGGCCGGAAGCGAGCCGCGGAAGGCCCGTCTCCTGAGACAACCCCAGTCAAGAAGTCAAGAAGAGGGAGGAAACCCCGCAACATGGTTTCTTTTGATGCAGCTGGTGATAATGGATATCCGCCGCCAGGGTCAATCATGCCGCACAAATACAGTATTGATGAATCCCAGGCGACAAATCCTGGATTGGGGTCTTTGCCTCCTTCATTCTTCTCGGGAACTGCCAGTGCACCTACTAGTAGCTATACTGCTCCGAGTAAAGTGCAGTTCCTCGAACCAAACACCCGTCTGGAAGAGGAAGACGAGCCAGAGCTCGAAGCCGAGAGCAACGATGCGACTCCCGAAAATGACGCAGCGCATGAGCATGAAGGGTATTTCCTGCATGCCGCAGGGGAGGGCTCATTCACGAGTACCATCGAGCTCGAGTCGGCAGGAAAGGGTGTCTGGCCGAGCATCCCAAATCAGTGGTTTGAGGCCAACGACGGCAGTTTCACCATGAAAGGCTGGTTTCCACAAGCTCGAGAGCTTCTGAAGGAGCACCTGCCCAAGAGCATGGAGCAAATGGCTTATAAGATCACCAGTCACTGCAAAACCGACAAGTGGGCAGACCCTGCTTATGGCCAATTTGTCACCAGCGTGGACGGCTGTATGTCCTGGGAGCTTTCAGATCAGGGTCATAGGTCCATGTCGGGCACTATCGCTCCAGACTATGTCTTCATCTGTTTCACGTCAAGCCCTGCAGTCTCCAACATGGCGCCGTGTATACCAGAGTGGCGTGATAGCAACAACTGGACTCTCGACTCAATCCCTTACGAGAGGTTGGTAGGTGATGAAGAAGAAGCGGCCAAGTCGTCAGAGACTGCCGAACCGTACGGCATCACTCCAAATACTGAGCGAGGCGTGCGTCGGGGACCTGGTAGACCACGGAAGTACCCACCATCTGTGCGTGAAGGACCACCACGAAAATATGTCAGGAAACAGCCGAAGGACGAAAGCATCCGCGAACTGAAACTTCAGCGCGAGCTTACCGCCTACCCAAGAGAACCTGGTGAATATTTCCGTCAAAAGGGACAGGAAGACCCTGAAGTTGACTGGAAGGCTGAGGACACCCGCATTGCGGCATATGTGGCAGTGTCAACACTCTTGGGTGGTATCAACAAGGCCATGGATTGGGGTATCATGATGAGGATCTTCCCAGACTCGAAGCTATCAAACCTGCGCAAATTCTGGGCTACTATCAAGAAGGAGCGGGAAGGTTTCATCCAGAACTTGACTGCCAAGTTTCAGGAGGACTTCCTCGAGGCCTATGAGAATGGTGATCTGCCTGCGATTGACTTCAACAAGGCTCTGGAGTATGATTGGCTCCGACTTGTGAAGTGGACGCTCGCTCTTGTCGTGAGAGAGGGCATCGATTTGCCGCCAAACATGCCACAGTTCGACGAAGAGCTGGAGCTGGTTCCCGTTGAAAGGGGAGAGTTTGACTGGCGGGACAGCTACTACCACTGGCAGAGGTCCGTCTTTAACAAATTTCAGGACGCTGCTGCGGAGCCAGCTTCGACAGTCCTGGACAAGCAGGAGAAGATGGAAGATGCAGATTCGACAATTGCACGCTCCTGGGTTCGTGCACTCTGCTGCACTGACTCGGACAAGTACACGCCTCTTAGTATCAAGAAGAAATTCCTCACCCTCGCTCGAGGCGGTCAGCGTTCTGAGCAGGAGATCAGCGATCTTCTTGAACAGACCATACGCGACCTGGAGCATAGGCGCATCGCCATCAAGCAGAAATCTCAAGCTCTCGCTACGGGTCGACCTTACAAGCTCAACGAGCATTTCCTGCGCACGCTAGACCGCTTTTCCAACGAAGACAAGTTCTCCGTCGCCGCAGGTTTCAAGATCAAGATGGACGAGGCTTTCCGCAAGGGCAAAGCTGTGGAAATCCCTTGGCGCACTGAGGATGGCATGGTCATCGCGGCGTTCAACCTGCAGGCTTATGGGCGGGTGCGTATCGAGCCTATCAAGAAGCTCAACGTCCCGTTCGGTTTCAAGCCAGGCTTCTACGAATCGCGCAAGTTTCCCAAGTCCTACTACCGCTTTGATTTGCAGGTAACTCCTACTTCTCGATACATGTACAACGAAGAAATTGAGATTCTATGGAAGGCAACTGACGACTCTGTCATTCCCGGCGGTGGCGAGGACGGCATTTTGCCAATGTGGTGCGACTTCTTTGGCAAGCCTGACCGGCTCCGCTGGTTCAAGATGCTGTCAGCGGTGCTTTTTGTGCTAGGATGCCGTGGTGCAATGACGGACGAATTTGCAGCGCAGGCACTACGTCCTTGCATCGAGATATTCGAGGTCGAGATGATCCGGAAGTGGGCTCTCGAAATGGGTATAGTCAGGGAGATCACTGAGGGATGCAGCGCTGTCAGCGTCTCCGAGTGGTGGTGGTTGATCTGCGGCCTGCCTGTGACCCAGGCGAACAACCCCAAGGCCGATGCGCACGACCAATACTCCGGATGGCACAAGCGAAGGTGGCGGGGACAATATCGAGTGCACTAATCGTTCTCGATGCAGGCAAGGGCTTGGTGACGAGGCGTCACAGAGAGGCGGGCTATCAGCAATTCTTCTTTTGCAGAAGCGTGTATCACCATAAAATGAATGGCAATCGGCTCTGGGTATTCACTGAGTGCATCAAAGGACAGGAATCAAAGCTTTTGTGGAGGATGTGGAGGATATGTGGGTTGCACGACTTAATGCGAGATCCCTCCTGCAAGGGATCATCGCCACTTCGATCATCCTTGATAGTGTTTGCATAAGTACATTGAATTGGATCACTCAGTACTCAGGTAGCATACATTGTCATGCAGGCTTCTTCTCAAACCAGAATAGCCTTGTACTTTAAGCTCATTGCATTTGTTCCCGAGTGAATGTCAAACTCCCGAGTGGGTAATCCTGTCTAATTACTCTTCGGTCTCTTTAACCTGATGCCTTATACTCGCACCCCTTCGATTCCGGCCTCTTCTGTCCCTATCCATTCTACCGCAGACCCCCTTCAGAGTTTCGCTGCAATTTTCGAGATCAACCCGCCGCTCCCGGCCCACGCCTCGTATACCTCCAACTTGTCAGCTAGATCCCGCATCTTGCGCATGGATTTGAGGCCCAGCGCCCCGGAGGAACCCTCCCTGAGCACGGCTGCGAAGACGTATCGACCCGTGGGCGACAGCACACCGTAAAACTGATGCTTCCCGTCCCCAGGGTGCTGCGGCGGGCCCCATGTTAGCTTCAAATTGCTCCTGTTCGCGAGTGGATGGGGCTCCCAGCGCTTACCTCGCCGTCGGGCGACGCGAGCAGTGTCATCTTGTCTTCGACCTCCTCCTGCGTCCCGCTGAGCCAGTTGACGCTTCCGAACTCGAAAGGGCAGCCTTCTTGCTTGAAACCCAGCTCGAGTGCGAGGCCAAGGTATTGGCCCTCGGAGGAATGAACCTGAGAGAGAATGGTATTGATTAGATCCAGTGGGCTGAGGCGCATGGAGTTCAAGCATATTTATCCCGCTGAGTGCGTTCGGGATCACTTACAGTGTAATGAGGCTCCTTAGACGACTCGTACGAGCAAACTATGGCACCGTGTTTGGTGAAGACGGTGAGCATCTCGATTTCGTTGCCGCGCTTGTGTATAAGCCTATATGTTGCGTATCTTAGCACGAGAAAATCTTTGTCATTCACGATATTTTCTGGGCATACCGCTTGATTTTTCCTGATTATTCGCATTAGCCCAATGCTAAAGTAGAAAATTGAGACGAGGGAGAGAGAACACAAGGGAGAACCGCAAAATAGGCAGAGTACTCACTAATCACCCTCTTGCTTAAATGGCTAGGAGCCTCAGGGACGCTCGAGGGGCATGTCTTTGCGATATCAGGGGGTGGGATCTTGTGATAGGAGCCGTTCAAAGATGCTGCCACTGCCACGTCGTCCTCTGGGATGTTGGTCGCGGAGTCACTCCACGTCTGTTCAGCGACGTCCACAGAGGGATCGTCATTTGAGTCCGTCTCAGCGACCGGGGCCATCGCCTCGGGCACTATTGACATCCTATAAGGATTGTTTGATAGCCGGTTCGATTCGACGTTCCCGAGTATATTGTTCACGGAATCAATCCACATCTGCTCGGGGACATCCACAGAGGGGGCGTTGTCCAGCATCATTGACGCCCTATAAGGATTATTTGATAAACGAGTTGATCGGCCTTCCTCCATGATGTCGTTATGTTCGAATTGTGGGTCTGAAGGGCGTGAAGTACGAGTATGATACAGATATTTACAAAGTCAACAACCCGGAGAGGAGGAATGCCTCTTTATACTTTCAGTCCGTTACTATTTTTTCCTGTTGCTGCCACTCTTTCCTTCGACGTCTATCAAATCATTGAAGCCGCTCGATCTAACAGCAAAAAGGGTCCCGGTGGGTGGAGGCCGTGATCGTTTCTGGTGCAAACTCTTGGATGGGTAGTGACACTCCACAAGCCAGCCATATATGGCCTGGCCCGGCCTACAGATATCACAGATATCGTGCGCCCAAACCCAACGATGTTTACACTTGTAGCCCGTGTCACAGGCGAGCTTCCGGCCACCCAGTGGCGTGGCCGGGCTGATCGGCCGGTCATGCGGCCATGCGGCCAGGCGGCTCAACGCTGATGCATCTGAGTTTCATAATCTGAAACCTAGCTCGAGTCTTTTGGAGTTCACGTCAGAAGCCAAAATTGGGACGTGCAAAAGGAGAGAAATACGGGCCCTGGAGCGACTCTGCTGTGAGAACGACTGTATCGGGCAACACGCATCTCTCCCCATTTTGGACCCACTCGCTCGCTGATGGCAAATCCATGAGTGCTGAAATCCATATCTTTTACCCGTAGTTGATGGTGCGATATCGAATACCAGCAAGAGAAACCAGTGAGGAGTGACCGGTCAACGGGATATCGATATACTGGAGTCCAGATAGTGCAATCCCGGCTCCTTGCTGGCTGCTTTTTACCTGGATGTCGCCGCCCTGCTTCGTTAGAAAACTCTTATTGACAGGACGCCTGCAGAGATTTTTCCACATGCAAATTTCTTTGTTCCAAGGAAGTTAAATATGCCGACTGTAACTGGTGGCATTGGGCTCCACGAGAATTGTTGTTGTTTGATGGTTGAAGAATCCAGGTGCCAAGAGCATATGAAGTCTTTTTGCTTTTCGAACACAACATCGTGCTCTCATTTTTTTTCCGATTTGAAACAATCCATGGCACAAACTTCAAGCTGTCGGCTTCGTCACACTATAACCTTTGTACGATCTGAGCTAAAGCGAGGTGAAGTCGGTTGATGCAGCCGGGTCAGCATGAGGGTGCGTCTCCATTGGCCAAAGGGAGGAGGAATGGCTGGCAGCTGAAGGCGGGCAAAAGACCCCGAATCGGGGTGGTACGGGTGCATACCATGTGACATGGACATTACCCAGTTGAGGGAAGATATTCAACGCAACAGCGAGGCGGATGACCGATGTTGAGATTTGCGATGCCGGCAAGCGTGGTAGGGGGAGCGAGGGTTGCATTCCGGAAGGCACGCCGTTCTGGCCACCTCCGCTGGCGCCACTCGCTGTAAACCACCAGACCACCTGGGCTGTAACCATGAGCTAGCTGACTTTTGCGAGGAAAGCTTCTTTACGAAATGAACACAGGCGCGTCGCAGGCATTAGCCGTGTGTGCCCTGGCAGCCTGACAGCCCGGTGGCTTTCACACCGCCTGTTTCCCACCTGCCCGCCTCGACCAGGCAAGCTTTGATGAGACGGGCTCCAGGATGAACAGACGCGTGAGCCTCTTCTGATTTTGGTTATCAGATCGGGCCAAAATCCGATATGGTTTGGTGACGATCTAGGGCAGAATGCTCACCGGCTGGCCATGCTGAAAACTCTAATAGATGGACAGTCGGCATCAGAGCTTTTTTCTTGAACACAGTATCTAACAATGGAGGCAACGCCGTCCAATTCCAACTGAGCCAAGGGGTGATAAGGAAGCAAGCGCCCGCCTTCCCTGCAGACGCGGCTCGCCAGCTGGACGGGGGTTGCATACAGCCGTTGCAACGAGCGAGCGAGCCATGGATGCTTAGACCCTTGGGTTGTAGAAGCGCACTAATCACCAAGACAGTAATAGAATGGTGGCGCTGTTATTGGTGTTGATGGTTGTTGTGAATGCAAGAACAACGACACGACACAGTATGCTGCGCAGGCAGGTAGTCTAGCGAGTGCATGATTCAAACGCGCTGGCAGGGAAGAGGGACTTGCAATTGCCGGGTGAGTCAACGGTGAGGAAAAAGTCGAGGGACGGCGTGCGTGTCAATCTAGACCTCTAGACCGAGGCAGTCTGGTCTATTGAATCTTATGCAGGTAATTTTCGCAACATGCAATGTCGACTGCCACTGCCCGGCACCCGAGAGTCACTGGCTCGCGGAGTATGCTACGCAGCAATACTGTAAGAAAACCTCATGTTGCAAGACAGCTCGAGATGAGATACCGTTAGCAGACCATTGTTCTGTGGCGTTTTGCGTCAGGACTCAGGAGAAGGACAAGTGTGGAGACGGCAGGAGAAAATGGTTTCCTGCCCCATGCCTGCCACGTACGGAGCGGAGGGGGAGGGTACTGTACCACGCATGTCAATCACGCGTGGGACTGACATCATGGCCAAGTTCAAAGTCCAAGCAGTTCAGGTTCAAAGGGCGTTGCGTTGATTTCTTGACTTGACCCTGCCTGTCCGCTTACTAATTCGCCAATTGACCACCCTGCTCTCTCTGTCTGTCTGTCTGTCTATATTGCATATGTAGTCTACCGATGTCAATGACACTGACAGGCACAGAAGCAAGCTGCTGCAGTGCTAGTCTACCCGGTTGATAAAGCCTGGGGGAAGATGGAATGTTGCCATTTTAGCAAGGCGTTAGTCTATCTCTGCTGGGTCGTGCGCGGTACGTACCCAGGACACTGTGGTGACGGTGGTACCTGCACCTGCCTGACTCTGGGCTGGCCAGGCGTGCCAGGCTGATGCTGGTGCTGATGCTGGTGCTGGTTGGTGTCTGTTCTCTCTTGCAGCTCTGCAGCTCTGGTGAGAGCCGACAATACGGGAAGGTGGCCGGACCGATGCAGAGCAGCAGAGAACAGATAGGATCGACTTCTCCCCCCTGTCCCCTGTCCCCTGGCCCCTCACACCCCCCCAGCAGAGCTTGGGATTGCCCCAGATTATGCAATCCATGGCCCCGCCGATAACGCAGCTCTCGACAAGGTGCTGCGCAGCAACAGACGACATGTGCCCATGCTCGCCATGCTACCTCTTTGGTATGCTGAGTATGCACAGTCAGGTAGCTGGTGTCTAATCCAGTTTACGTAGTCTATCCGCACCCGTGCCCGTCACAGGCGCCCATGAAGCATCACTGAACCGGTGGGCAAGCGCAGGGAGCAAGGGTGTCCCGCCATTGAGTTCTGGACCGGGTCCCACTCATCAAACTCCCACCCGGGATAAGTCTGCTATGTACAAGTCACTTTTCTCCACCACCGAATCGCTCTTGCTCGAACTGCTCAACCGCCTCTTGTCCCGTCCCGCCCGTCCATTCCATAATTTTTTTCTTACCCTCCCTCTATCTCTATCTCACCACCCTTCTCGCCGCCGACGACGAGGGCCCGCGCTGTACGCTCTCAGCAAACGCGCCCATCCCGAGATCCTCGGCCGCCCAGGCCGCCCTCAACACTTTTGCGAAGGGCGCCACCACGTCACCAGCCTTTGTGTGTCCTGGGCCAATCTTTGACCGCTGTGTGACGAGCATATCGCTGCTTCGCCGCAGCCGGACGGCAGCATGGCCGGCTTCGCCAGTTGCTCCTGGCCCATCTGGCATGTGGACGACTTTACCCTGTGCTTCCAAACAGAGTCAGTACCTTTGCGCCACACAGCCAGCCCACCAACCATGCCTGGCATTGGCATCCTTGCCCGCGGTTGTCTTTGTCTCGGGTGCTAACCACAGTCGCACAGTTACCTCAAGGTCCTCCTACCTGTCATAGTAATCTCGCTGTCTCTCATCAACTTACTCTCACAAAGCATAATCCGAGCAGTTAGGATAAAACGAGCAAATTCAAAGGCATATAAACCACTGTCAAATGGCGTCACAAATGGTCACGCTGTTCACCAACACACCGACCTCCCCCCGGAGGAGGAGGAAACTGTCGACGACTCCGACGACGAAGGTCTCGCAATCAACGGCGGCCGGCTAGCCCTGGTCAAGACAACCACCAGGGGCTCGATAGTTCAGGCTGATGCGCCACCTGCCCAGAAACTGTCTGTCATTGTCGAGGAATTGGCCATCGCCGCTTTGGTCGCGGTGAACGTCGTTGCGCTCGCCACAGGCGCTTTCGGAGGGACTGCTTCGCTTCCCTCTGTCATTGGGCTCGTTACTTGGGTCTACGCCCTTGTTCTCGCAAGCCTTCGGCTCTTTCTGGGAAACACCCAATGGCGTGTTCCGCACCTGTGGAACCACACGGCCGCCATCTACTCGCTCCAATGGCTCTTCACTGTCGCGATATTCCGCTCTGTCATCATCCGGCCCAGCTCTAGGCTCACCCAGATTCTTGTCATCCTGGAATTCGCACTCACGACTCTGCTATTTGGGATGGCCATTACCACTAGGAAGGGCAACAAGACTGTGCTGTTGGAGTGGGAAGACGGCATTCAACCGTCGCGCGAGCCCTTGGCTTCCATATTTTCCAACTATGCTTTCACATGGGTTGATGCCATCACATGGCAGGGATACAAGCAGACTATGGAGATCAAGGACGTGTGGAACCTCATGCCAAAGGACAAGGCTGGCACAGTTCTGGCTCATTACCGCCAAATGAAAAAAACAATGGCCCTGTCGTACCACCTTTTGGTGTATTTCAAAGGGCCACTGGTAGCACAGATTTGGTGGGCTATCCTCTCAGGTGTCTTCACCTTCTTACCGACTATGCTTTTGAAAGCCATCTTGGAATTCGTCGAGCATCCTGGCGAGGCACCACTTAACGTCCTCTGG
The DNA here is from genome assembly GCF_026229845.1 of Diaporthe amygdali. NCBI lineage: Eukaryota > Fungi > Ascomycota > Sordariomycetes > Diaporthales > Diaporthaceae > Diaporthe > Diaporthe amygdali. Next base: position 104,044 of record NW_026517032.1, read on the forward strand.
CTTTATGTCATCCTCCTGCCGGTAACTGATCTGGTTAGGTCGGTAGCAGACAACCAGGCTCTGTGGGTTGGCCGCAAAATCTGCATCAATGTGCGAGCTATCCTTGTCGGTGAAATATACGCCAAGGCTCTGCGACGAAAGGCTGCTGCAGGCAATGATGCCGTTCTCGGCAAGACCCAAACCGATCAGCCTGGTGAGAGCAAAAGTTGGCTGGCGAAACTTAAGCGCACGGTTGGACTCGGAAGAAAGGAAGACAAGAAGCAGCCAAACGGCCAAGGCGCGCAATCCCCCGGGGCGGGCGTTGAAGCCAAGAAGGATGTGGCCGATGAGCAAGCCAACTTGGGCACGATTATCAACCTCATGTCCGTCGACAGTTTCAAGGTGTCCGAAGTCACCGCGTACCTCCATTTTCTTGTCGCCCACGCGCCGACACAATTGATCGTCGCTATATTCCTGCTCTACCAAGTCATGGGCATGAGTGCCATTCCCGGATTCATCGTCATGGCTGCATTGCTCCCTGTCAATATTTACTTCGGCAAGGCGTTCAATAGCAGCCAGAAGCTGATCATGTCAGCCACTGACAAGCGAATCTCAATCACCAACGAGGTCCTTCAAAACATTAGAATCATCAAATACTTCGCGTGGGAATATCGCTTTTCTCAGATCGTCGATGATAAGCGTAAGGCAGAGCTCAAGGCCCTCCGGAGGCGGTATATGATCTGGGCCGCCGCCGTTGCAGTTTGGAATACAGTCCCAATCTTGATTACGTTCTTCTCATTCCTGTCGTACACACTTATTGAGGAGAAGCCCCTCTATCCCTCGATCGCATTCACGGCGATTTCGCTCTTCATGCTTCTTCGATACCCTCTCGATCAGATTGGCGACATGATTGCTCACGTGCAGGAGTCCAAAGTGTCTATCGATCGTATCGAGGAATTCTTGAACGAGGAAGAGACGCAGAAGTTCGAACAGCTTGGCGAGGATAACATTGACGAGAATGGAGACGAAGTCATCGGATTCAGAGGCGCAACACTCATCTGGGGCAGCAGGGATGCGGTCGCTGATGACGGCTCAATGGCTTTCCGTCTCCTAGACCTGGATATCGACTTCAAAATTGGCAAGCTGAATGTCGTCACTGGCCCGACGGGCTCAGGAAAGACTTCGCTACTGATGGGTCTGCTTGGTGAGATGTCACTCATGCAAGGAAAGGTGTACCTACCAGGCGGACGAAGCCGTGAAGATGTCCCGGCTGATCCTGAGACCGGCCTAGCTGAGACATGTGCCTACGTTGCTCAGAGTGCCTGGCTCGTTAATGCGAACATCAAAGAGAACATCGTCTTCTCGGCGCCGTTAGATGAGAAGCGGTACCGGGAGGTCATTGTTGCCTGCGCGTTGGAGCGTGATCTACAAATCCTCGACAATGGCGACAAGACGCTCGTTGGAGAAAAAGGTATCACCCTTTCTGGGGGTCAGAAGCAGCGTATTTCTCTGGCTCGGGCTGTCTACTCGAACTCCAAGCACCTACTACTCGATGACTGTCTCAGCGCAGTCGATTCTCATACTGCACAATGGATTTTCAACAATTGCATCAAGGGGCCTCTCATGCGCGAACGAACTTGCATCTTGGTCACCCACAATATTCCTCTGACGGTGCCTTACTCCAGCCACGTCATTGTCATGGACAATGGTAGGGTGTCTATTCAAGGTGACGCCAATGAAGTCATCGACTCTGGCAAGCTGGGCGAGGAGGTTCAAAAGACCAAAGCTGGTTCAGCCTCGGCGTCCGTCTCCAGGATTCCGTCGCGTGTCCCCTCAAGTGTCGGCGAGGAGAGTGGAGACACACTCATTGATGGCGCTGGTGAGGGTGATCGACTCTCCAAGACCAAGTCGGCCGGCACGAAAGGGGATGGGAAAGATGCTATGGACGAGTCTAAGGCTGTTGGAGCTGTCAAATGGCCAGTCCTGAAGCTCTACTTGACCTCCATGGGTGGATGGGCTTTCTGGTCGGTAGCTTGCCTGGTCTTTGTCCTCCAGCAGGTCAGTGGTGTCGCCTCGAACGTATGGATTAGGCAGTGGGCCAATCAATACCTCGAAGAAAAGGACGCTTCAGGCGTCCAATTGACTGCAGCCTCTCAGAGCTACCATACTGCTTCACTGCCTTCGGCGTACTTGGCCTCCATCCCGAAATATACCCAGCTGCAGTCGTGGCTGCAAACCGCCGGGAACGAAACAAGCCTCACGGCCGCTGGCCCGCACGGTGTCAACGTCACTTACTACCTCCTTATTCTTGCCTTGATCGGCTTGGTCGGGGCGATATGTGCTTTGGTCAGAGACTTGTGGATCTTCATTGGCTCCCTGACGGCGTCATGGGGCCTCCACGACCGTCTCATGAGCTCGGTCACCAAGGCACAGTTCAAGTTCTTTGACGTGACACCACTTGGCCAGATCATGAACCGATTCAGCAAGGACATGGAAGGTATTGACCAGGAGGTTGCACCCGTCGCTATTGGAGTCATGACGTGTGCATTGGGCATCCTCGTTACTGTTGTGTTGATTGCCAGTGTCACACCTGGATTCCTCGTGGCTGGTGTCTTTATTACTGCGGCCTATGTCTTCTTGGGCAAGTTCTACCTCGCCTCCTCCCGAGATCTCAAGCGACTCGAGTCTGTCCAGCGCAGTCCGTTGTTCCAGCAATTTGGAGAGACCCTGAGCGGGGTTACAACCATTCGAGCCTATGGCGATGAGCGTCGTTTCGTACGCGAAAACTTGCAAAAGATCAACGCCCAGCTGCGTCCTTTCATCTATCTATGGGCCGCTAACAGATGGCTTGCGTTCCGAACGGACGTCCTTGGAGACCTGGTCTCCTTTTTCGCCGGAGTCTTCGTCATTCTAAGCTTGGACACAGTGAAATCCGGCTCTGCTGGTCTGTCATTGTCATACGCCATCGGCTTTGCGGATAATATTCTCTGGCTTGTGCGTCTGTACGCTATGAACGAGCAGAACATGAACTCAGTAGAACGTATCAAGGAGTACTTGGAAGTCGAACAAGAGGCGCCCGCTATTGTGGAGAAGAACCGACCACCACAGAATTGGCCTGCTAACGGTTCTGTCGAATTCATCCAATACACCACAAGGTATCGCGCAGATCTTGACCCGGTACTGAATGGGCTGAGCTTCAAGATCAGTGGCCGGGAAAAAGTCGGAATTGTCGGTCGAACTGGAGCCGGCAAAAGTTCTTTGGCTTTGGCATTGTTCCGCGCTCTTGAGGCTGAAGAAGGAAAAATCCTTATAGATGACATTGATATCGGGTTGATCGGCTTACGCGATCTGCGCGAGTCTATCACTATTGTGCCCCAGGACCCAACACTCTTTATGGGTACCATCAGGACGAACCTCGACCCGTTCGACAGTTATAGTGATGAGGATATCTACGCCGCGCTTCGCCGTGTTCAACTCATCGGGCCAGACGAGAAAATTCCCAGCCGACCGGGGTCCTCCGGCGCCGTTCCTCCCACACCAACCACCGCCGCCGAAGGCATTGCGGAGTCATCGGCCAGCACCAGATCCGCGCCTGTCGTCACCAACAAGAATATCTTCCTAGATCTCAACTCTCCGGTCACCGAGTCCGGCTCCAATCTGTCTCAAGGCCAGCGACAACTCCTCTGCTTGGCGCGAGCTATGCTCAAGTCACCGACGGTCCTGCTTATGGACGAAGCGACGGCCTCGATAGACTATGCTACAGACGCAAAGATCCAAGGCACAATTCGTGAACTGGAAAGTAGCACAATCATTACGATTGCGCACAGGCTACAAACCATTGTGGACTACGACAAGGTCCTTGTGCTCGACAAAGGCTCAATTGTCGAGTACGATCACCCATGGAACTTGATGCAGAAGAAGGATGGGCAGTTCAGGGGCATGTGCGAGACGAGTGGCGACTGGGACGTCCTGGAGAAGCAGGCTAAGAAGGCCTTCAAAGCCAAGCACGAACTCGTCGACACAGAAGTACGCGACGAGACAGAGGGCTCTGATAAGTGAACTGGGAAGCCCGACCATCTAGGATAGAAGACATGGCAAGTGACGGACGGGTAGAGAGAGAGTCTCGAATGCTTCTCTGTACATAGAGCAACGTCCTTCGCCTTGTGCATTGTGTATAAATAAGGGACGGATCCCAGCATGGCGCAACTTTTTTGTTTTTAATTATAGAAAAGCATGTTCATTCAAGATCTTCCAATGGTCGTCACGGCCGCCGATAGAGTGAGTCTACATTGTCGACACGTTGGCCTGTTTCATTACTCAGATCTACCGCCGGATGGGGAAACCACCGGACTGCTGGATAAGAGTTTGCCAGCTCGAGTCGGTTCTATAGACTGCTGAGGATATCGAGGAGGCGTCCCCACCGCTTGTGACTTTTGCTCGTGAATGCTGGCTGCGGTTCGACAAATGATACGTTTCGAATAAGGTAGCCGAGGAGACAGAAGCTGCGCCGCAAGTCCTCATATGTGACCTCCTTCGGCAGGTTAAACGTCATAGCAGATGACGCTCGTCTCATAGCACAATTACAAGAATGTCTCAGTTGATAGAGATATATAATTTGTGTAGCATAAGCCACCATTTTTATACAATTATTCGCATTGATCAAGCCAATGTTGATAATAATGATGATGATGATAATGATGGTGATGACGATAATAGGTCATTATTTGACGCCGTTTCCATTCCCTGCCCTTGGGGACAGTCATATGCAGATCTACCTGTCCCCCATTTCCATGTACCTTTCCTGGCCTGTGCTGTTGTTCCTGGCCTCCTAGATGCTTCCCATACCCTGCCTGATCCAAGACGCGTGGATGATGTAAGAGAACAGAAGAGAAGAGCATGCTGGCCCAATGTGAGCGAGTGCGTGCTATTGTGAGAAAATCGAGATGAGTCAAGGCCAGAGGTTTCCGCCATGCTTCTCAAGAAAACGATCGTGTGGTTAAGGGCGGGATATGGTCCAGCTCGCGAGGTCGGGGGTAGTGTGTAGTGAAGGGCAGCGCAGGTACGGTCGTTGCGCGATGTTCACAGTCTCCCTTTCCTTGCCATCCTTGATCCTGCATCATTGCTGAGATACCGCTGCCTGACACATCAAAGAGCTCGCTCCTTTCGAATGCCCTGCCCCTGTAACCATCACCCAGTCCCCCGGGGGCACGCCTAGCCGACCCGACAAGCAGGGTTACATGACGTGGTGCTAAACCAGTACATAATTGATGATCCAGAAAGCAGATACAGAAAACAACAAAACTTTTTTCTTTTTTCGGTATCTTGGGTGTCCCTATCTCTATATCATCCCAGTCATTATCACAAGCACCCTGCTCTTGAGTCAAGGATGGGGGTGGTGGTGGGGGACATGGGCCCAATCCTTCTGTCCCATCCACACAAAACGAAAACAAAAACGCCAACGAATGCGAGGTATGATTGATATCCATCCAAAAGCACAGAGATATCTCATTGATTTTTTTCCCATTCCGTAAACTCCGCCCCAATGATGGATCCTGACAAAGGAAATTTCTGTTGAATGCAAGTCCTGCCCCGAAAGCCTGATGGAATGCTGATTGGGTATCTGCTGCATAAGTAGGAGCTGGTGTCCGACGAGAGCCCGTGGTCCACACTGTCAAAAGATGATGATGTGTGTGTGTTTTGTTTGTGCCATCGAGGCAATTGGTGAAATGTAGATCCAAGGCGTCAAGCTCAATGGATCCAGAGCTGAAACATGAAAGCTGGCAGTACGAACATGTGGTACCTGCCGCTCAGAGAAGCGAACAAAAAGTTTAATGGTACAGATTGAGGGACAGAGGCTCTGTCGTATCTTCTATGCCGAGATGCCCTGTTCCTTATCGAAGCTGGACTTAGGACTCTGCTGATTTGAACGGTTGAATACAGTTCTGCCGAGGCTCTTCAGCTTGTTCGAATTCTCCACTTCCGTATCGTAGTCAACGAAGACGCTGGTGATAGGGTCCACCTTGGTGCGGCAGAACAACGTCGAGAAGAGGTATTGGTCTCCGTTATGGTCAAACAATGGCAAAGTACGGTAGCCTTGTTTGAGACTCGTCAGTTTCGCCGTGTAGGTAGCAACTGCTGGCGCACGGTCATTGTAGTTGCCTCCTTCCGAGAGCTTCACCGACCACCTGATGAAAATGAGATCGGGGTACTTGGTGCGGGCTTCAAAGACAAACTTGTTGTCAAAGACAGGGTTGAAGCCATTCTCCTTGACGATTCTGGTGCGATGCCTGAGCGGCCTCCGAAGTGGCGGCGCATTCGACTCCTGCTTATCCCTCTTGTCGTCGGCAAGAAAGGCTTCGACCTCGATGTAGGGATCCACGGTTCGACGCTCCCCCAAGTTGAAGGGACGCATGAGCTGTTGTGCCGAGATGACGTCGATCGTGAAGCTCACGTTCTTGCGTTCTCGTTTGTTGCTCAGCTCTTCGGGCAGGTCCGGAACCGTCCGGAAGACCCTACCCGATTTGGGGTCCATCTGGAGTTCTCTGAAGGCTCGTGGCTTCAACACGTACCCGGAAGTGTCTGTTCCCCCAGCAAACATTGCTTGATTGAATTGCATGCCTAGATCGAACGTCTGCCAGTTCAAAGCAGCCATCTGGACACCGCGCCTCCAATAAATGAGCGGGTCGAAGTTGGTTGAAGTGAAACGGTGTTGTGCTGGGTACACACGCATCAAGTATCGCATATTGTGGCGGAACAACGCACCCTTGCTCGACTTGTCAGAGCTGTTGTTGAGGAAGGTCCGCTCCTTGAAAGAGAGGATGTGGTTAAAGGTCTTGCAGTCGGCGTCGTCGAAACCTCGGAATTTGACACCAAGGCAGTACACTCCGAGATCGCCAAGGGCTTTGGTGATCTTGCTCTGCTTGGAGCGCGGAGGCTTCTCTGCTCCACTGTCGTCACTAGAACTGCTGCTGAATAGTTCCTGGACATCGGATGTCTCGCCTTCAGCGATAGTGTTCACACGACGGTTACTACCACGTCGGACCCCAGGATAATTGGGACTCAGGAGAGGGCTATTTGGAATAGACGATTCCCCAATGTTAGTGGGCCGAGTGAAAGGTGATGTCAGACTGTTTCCACGTCGTCTGCCCGCGCCATTGGTTTCGGCGTTCTTTGTCTCGTTGAGATTTGGCGTCTTGCACTTGATCAGGATGCGACCTCGCAGCTGCTCAGGCGTGGGAAGCTGATCCTCACAGCCTTCGAGCTTCTCAGTCACCAATTTCTCTCCAAAGACATCCTTCATGATGTTGGCCATGACTTCCTGTTGCGTGGCGTTGCAGTGAACCTCAAGCGAGATCCACAATGGATAAGTAGATTTGACGAATGCGTACTTATTGATGGCACTAACAGCCTCGCGGAACTGTATTTGACTGGTCAACGTCTTGCCATGAGTGACAATGGGCTGGTTTTCTGGGCCGTCCCAGCAGTCAATTTCGACACAGCGGCAACCACGCATAAGAGCGGAGATGTAGCCCTCGATACTGGATATGTCTCCAATTTGACGCCCAGTAAGGTATGTGTTGTGCGAACTGGATATGAAGTATTCATTGCATGGCCGATTAAGCTCACAGTCCTTTGGAGCAACCTCCACAGGAGTGCTGTGAATTGACGTGAGGTATTTTGCAAGCGCAGTCTCAGACATGCGTGGTTTCTCGAAAGTACCACTGATGGAACTGGTCTCGGATGCCTTTCCACGGCCAAACTGGTGGAAGATCGTCTCCCAGGCGCCGACGTCTTCGACATTCTCGTTTTGAACATCCTTCAGGAACTTGAGAAAATCCTCAAAGGTCAGTCCGCTTTCCGGATCAGAGGCAATCTCCCGGTACACGGCTCGAACGTCTTCTCTTCTTGCCGTAAGGCGCACAAAATCCTGGAATTCGTCGTAGTTCAATTTACCTGTCTGCGTCTTGTCGGCTTGGTCAAAGTTTGCTTTGAGGGTTTCTTGTGAGATGTGAATGTGCAGGTTGCGACAGACGCGCTCGACGCCAGCGAAATGGATTTCTTCTTCGGCAGGGGGATTGTCTGGATAGAGCCTTGTCATCTCTTTGCGCCAGTAGATTCTGATGGCCCGGTCGTTGAAGGACATCAGAGATGTCATGAGGGCTTGTCTGTGCTTCGATAACGCGTCGAGTGTCGAGACCCAAGCATTGAACGACTCCATATCGTCCGTAACGAGGTGCATGGTCTTCTGTTTCTTGTCTGGTACGGCATAAAGTATGGAGAAGAAGCGCGATTCCTCTGCCTCGGAAGCACCACAATCCAGTCGGTACTGGCGAACCTCCGGCGCGACGCGGATCTCCTTGATGTCGTCGATGTAGACGCACTTGGATGGCCTGTTCTTATCCCAAAAGATCTTGCCAGCCTCGGAATCTAGGGCCAGATTCAGGCGCTTCCTCCTCTTGGACAGCTTTGAGACCATCGTGCCCAAGAGAAGAGACTGTGGAATGACGGGTCCTGTGTGGATATCGGAGAGTGTTGTGTAGGCGGCAACGGAGGGCGAAGAAGCATTAGTTGGAGAGAAATCACGCAAAGCCTCCCCTTCGGCAATAGGTAAGGGATGAGTAACCTGCTGCTCCCTCACAATGCCGGCCTCATCGTCACTCTCTGAACCAATCGCAATAGCATACTCAGGTGGAGCAGCAGCACCGCTATCACTCCTCCCGCGCCTCATGACTGCGGGCCCTACACTGGCATCGCGGCTGACTGGGTGAGTTGAAGAAGTACGCCGGCTTCCCCTAAGCCGGGAGCTTTCTGTCTTGACCCTGCTGGATAGGCGTCTGAAGATGCCGGTCTTGGATGGCAGTGCTTCATTCTGCGTCGACCGCTCGCTTGTTATGCTCTGTGGCAATGAATTTGTGCTCGTCTTACGGGATATAATAGAATCGGGAAGGGGTTCCATCATCGGCAGAAGAGAGGATTCCGAGTCCCTGCCGCGTATGGGCTCCGGGGATGGCTGTATGGAGCTGTTGGTAGTGAGCACCTCCGGGTCCGGAGACATGATGGGCGAGAATTGCTGCGGACTGGAAGCCATTGATGAGTTGGTGATGGCGGAGGGAGGGGCGGCTGTCATTTGTGGGTGTGCAAGGAGGTTATTGGTTTGGACTTCACTGGGGCGAGGGCGCCGCAGCTGTGATGGTGGAGGGGCTTGAGAAGGCTGGACGAGGTTTTGAAGCAACGAAGGGGAGGAAGGAGTTCCTTGTGTAGAGGTAGTGATGGACGGCATGTTGCTTGAAGCGAAGTACGGCACCGGCCGGTAGGTTTTCTCCATGAAAGGTGGTCCGGGGTATGCGGACGGAAAGACCTCCGACCTATGAGAGGGAGCTGGACATTTATATCAACGAAGAGATGATCAAGAGCCGCATCTTAAGGGAACCCGTCTCGGTAGGCCCAGTGTGTCCGGGGGAATGAGTGCGGGGAATGAGATGAGACTGATCTCCCGCAGGAAGGATCGTGGATGAGGGCCAAATAAAGTCGGGGCCGTACTGGGGTCGAAGCTGCACGTGGGCGAGTGACCTTCGTCGTCAGAGAGCAATGGACGTACGGCAACAGACAGACAGTACCCGCTCGAGCCTAGGTCCGGCGGAGGCAGGTCAGACCAAGTATATGTTGTGTACAGCTACTGCACGCGGCGCAAGCGCAAGGTTGCGTGGGAGTGCCAATTCCCTGGAAAGAGGGTGTGGGCGATACCTTGGGGTTATGTAGGTGTGTCTGGTGCAGTTTTGGGGACCATATATCGCGATACCTGGCTCACGGCGGAGTGATGATGTGGCAGCCCGTATGCAAGTGGACAGATGCGGTTCCAAGGCGCGGGTTGGGGTGTATGCGCAAGTCCCACAGGCGGTCCGCAAGGGCAGCTGCAGACTGCTTGGTGCGTGACTGGGATGGCGATCTCCTCGCGGTCCTCGTCTTGTGGGCGCAAAACAAGCCGCCGGCCCACGGTTGCGACTCCTTGGCGCGCCTCCTTTGAAGATGATGCGCGCGAGCCGAGCCTCTTGTCTCTTCGACCTTCTCTAGATCCCGAGACTCTGGTCGCCCTTGGTCCTATTGGGCGCGTACAGATCTCCTCGCCTGTCGTGCTTCCCCCGAAAAGCCTAATAGCAGACTCTCAGCAAGCGTGCAGGCGTGCGCAACAAGTTAGGCCCGTCCGAGGTGGTCGATATTCCAATGCGCGGCTCGTGGTCCCGAGTGTTGGCACGTCGCGAAAAGACAGATTCCCGCGAAGACTGGAGAGCGCAGCAGGGTGGCTTAGAAAATGTCCTTTCCGGGAAAGCCTCAGAGGTGTCGACAAAATTGTTGTGCCTGGTACCGTGGAGGAGGCGGCAGAGTGGGTGTGTGTGTGAGTGTGAGAGAGTGAGAGTGTGCGATCCAGATGGGATCGTGTGTCGCGGACTAGTCGCGGCGTTGTCTCTCTCAGTTGGTGTCCTCGTAACAACTAAGAACCGGTAGTTGTATGTGATTTGTTGAAGTGTTCAAGGTACGGTTCGTCCAGCGTCGTTTGCAATGTCGAAGGGAAGGGGGGAAAATGTCTGCCCTAAACCAGTTGAATGTAAAGGTGTGGTGAGTCGAAGTGAAGTATTGCAGTAGGGTGGCGGCAGGGTAGGTACGGATGTATCTATCTATCTATGTATGCATGGGCGACTGGGTGGGTGGGAGAGGTGGTCCATACGAAGGGGGGGGTGGTGGTCGATTTCTTAAAGTGCGATCGATGCTAGCACGAGTGGCATGGCCGGGAAATTGTTGGCGACAGGGACAGGGGACTGCTCGCGCACTACGTACTGTAGGTAGACGAGGAGGAGCCACGAAGTACCGTGTAGCTGACGGTGCCAATGGATGGGCACAATAAATGGGGTGGTGTTGGGATCAGGCAGTGGCTCTGGCCTGTGTGCCTGGTGTAGGCTTTTGTGGGAGGGGGGGGGAGGAGGGAGAGGGACAGCCCGGGCAGCCTGGACAGCCTGGACAGGAGGGTACTCGATACGGCACCAACGGCGACAATCCTTTCTAGCTCGAGGGGAAAAGCGAAATGCGATTGTGACCAGAAGACGGGATGACATGGGATGGGGTCCATGGGGAATGAGGACCGCCAGGAGGTGTGAGCAGGGCGAAAAAAAAAAGGTAGAGACAGGTACCTGGGCGGTTTTAGCGCGATACCGTGGAATTGGCAGAGCGCAGGTGCAGGCGCAGGTGCAGGTGCAGGTGCAGGTGCAGGGGACCGAGCAGGGGAGGGTGCATGTGGCCCGGGGGAAGGAAGGCGTCAGACGCATGTACCACCGTACCGGCCCTGCCTCGTGCATGTACTGCCCTCGGTACAGGGTACCTGGTACCTGCGCCGAGACACAACCGCACAGAGGACTAAAAGAAGAGAGTGCGCCCAGCTGCTGTTGGTCCGCGGTCGAGGACGAGGACGAGCATTGAGGATGAGAGGATGGGGATGTGGGCGCGAACCATCCGCCTGATCGGCTCTCGGATCCCAGAACGATGAATGAATTACATAGATGAATGTATGTATGTATTTATGTACATGCACACACAGTACACATCAGAGGTGCCCCATGCAATAAGTACTATGAATAAGTCATACCTGTCCTGCCGTGCCGTGCCGCCCACAACATGAATATGCTGCTGATGTGTGTGTGTGTGTATGAGAGAAAGTGTGTGTGGTGTCCTCGAGCTGAGCTGAGCTGGATGGAGCTGAGCTGAGACCGAGACGGTGAGATGAGGGAAGACGCAAAGGGAAGTGGCGTGTGGGCAGGGAAGGAGGTGCACGGAAGAGAAAATAGACCGGCGTGGATGGGACTTGCCTGTTAGACGGAAAGGGGACAGCGACATGGGGGGGTGGGGGGTCGCTGGCCGCGCAGTCTTGGGAGGACCGCCAGCACGGCCAGCACGGTCAGGACGGGCCCCAAAAGAACAAACCAAGACACTCAAGAATTGACGTGGCGCCCCGGTGAGGTGACTAGACTAGGTGACGACACTGTGGCCGGGCGGAGCGAAGAATAGGTGGGATTGGCAGCACGTCAGGAAGAACAGAACCTGGACGGTTCTGCCATCGCACTTTCTGTGCAGGATTGCGCTTGGTGCGCGCATGGGGGGGGGATGCCTTGGTACCCAGATATCCTCTGCTAACTGCAGTTGTTTCGTGGGCCACCGTCACGGTGGGCAGGCGAGCGTACCCGCATACCTACCTAGACTACCTAGGGTTCTGGGCACCCCTCCCATGGGCGCAGGAGATGGCCCCTAACCGACCTGGAAGGCCCTTGAGCAGGTACCTCCCCAGAGGCAATGAGGCAACGTAGGAACCGAGCTGGATACCAATCGAATTAGCCAGCTTTGGGAGCTGAGCTCTCTGGCTTTCCATCTCAGTCCGGGCGCCCTGCACGGGCACAGACGGCCATGGAGACAGACAGCTGGGCTGCAGTGGACAGTGACAGAATTTTCCGTCTCCCCCAGGACCAAGACTCGCCCTCTCTCGGTCGGGACCACCTCCACCCATACGCTTCAGATTCCACCCAGACACAAGTCGCGACAGCTGCCGCAGGGTTTCCTCTTTCGAATAGACAGCCGGCTTGCCGTTCTAGACGGGCCATTCATCAACTCGAGGGCTGCTACTGCGACGGAAGGGGGGGCGGGCGGCGCAGTCCGCTTATTAGCACTGGGCAGAGGAGCCGAGTCCGATAGCCAACCCAAAACTGTGCCTCTTCCTATGTACCGCCACACTGCTCTTTATTGTATGAGAAACCACTGTCTTCCCTGTGCTTCAGAATGTCTGGGTGCACATGCCTGCGCAATGTAGGTTTGTCACCATTTTCTGAGTTTAGCACTGTAATCTTGCGGTGGAACGCGCGTCTCCAAACGCTCAGGATGGCTCCCACGACGGGTGCTTATTACCCTGCCCTAACACTGGCCGGGCAATCAGACGGTCAACAGCCCACCGGATCTTTGTCCTACGTGACTACCTAGGGCCGCAAGAGATGCCTCGAATCTGGCCGAAACAAACAATCTACTGTTAGTATGGGTGCGCCTAGCTATGCTAGGCATGGTGGGGAGGGGGGAAGATGGTCTGAGGTTCCTGAATCAACATCAAACCCAAAATCCGGGGGAGACAACTGCCACAGCTACATTACCGTTAGATGGTCTCTAGTGAGCCCCGCGCCACACGGGTTGGTTGCATTGTCCCAGTCTGTCCAAGCCTGGGTGATTATTTAAGGATCATTCCTAGCGACAGGATGCGACTTTGCCAAAGTGACATTCATCAGCCCTCGAGCTGCTGAGTCCCCAGGCCGGCTGTCCGAATGGGCCTGGCGTCCTAGGCTCCCTGTGCTGTGTGCTGTGCTAGGTGGACACCAGCAGGGTGCAGGGTCTCGCAGGCTCATCAACCTGAGAATCAAACAACATTTGCATCCTGAAAAACCCGTGGGGCCTGGGGGCCAGCGCAACATAGGTAGCGCGTTCCCTTTCCCCAGAGCCGACCATGCGACAAGCGGCCTCACGGCAAGGTCTTGCGCAGTAGGGAAGCCCACGCCTGAGGCCTCTTGTTGACTCGGGCTCGCTGTTGATCAGTATCGAAAGTCCCTGATGATCCGTTGCCCAAGTCTCGGATCAAACAAAAAGGCGGCAATCAGGTGGGGGCTTGGGTAGGGCGGGCTCGACACCTTGGGGAAGTGATCTTCCTCTCCCAAGACTCCCAAGCCCCCTCCAGCTTGCAACAATCCCGGAAAGCAGAGACTTCACCACGGGAAAGCTCCATACCTGGGAACCACAGCGGCGGAACCGAGCCGCCTGGACGAGGTTTGATAGGAGGTGGAAAGAAGGTGAAGGGAAGGTAAGCGCCTTAGGCTATCACCCATGGCACCACCTACCAGCGACAACATTCAAGCCACGACTTCACCGTATCGCGGGTCTGCCGCCGGACCACCCCCCCCCCCCCGGGCAGCTCGCGGGAATCTGAGTGACTCAGAGTCCTGCAGTCAAGGTTGGCGGTTTGCGAGTGGCTCGTGGGGTCGAGTCGCATTAAACTTCGCCCGCATTGCGATGCACTGCTCCATCTAGACCATTTGCTGCTCGTAAGGGAGCTGTTCCGCGAGATTGCAAGACGCAGGAGATAGATGGGCGTTTGCGTGACCTCCCGTCCATCGGAAAGAATCGATTGATGGCCGAAAAAAGCCAAAATGCTATACAGTCCCCTCCCAGGAGGAATTTACACAGACCACAACCCGGCCTCTGTTACGGTTTGAGTGCAATGCCGCGGTCGAAGAGCCTTGCCCTTGAGCTTCGGACCAGAACGCCAAAATCACAGGATGGAAACAAATCGAAGTTAATCAAACCTAACGTTGAATGTGACATGCGGCATGTACATGGTCACGTTCCCCAACATGGACGGTTTGTTTGACTTGCGGGTGCAGCGGCATCAGACTGCTTTGCTCCATGATTTGTGCTCCCTCTCTGGAACCCCCCCAACCGCATCCCCAATAAGCTCATTGTTGCTGGCTCCACTTGTCATGATCCTCGTCCGCACCTGCATCAAAAATGTAGTCGAAGCCCACGATTCGCCAAGATCACCGGTCGACAAACTACAGCTCATCCCACACGACGTGTGTGTTCGATGGTGATGGGCGCGGTTGAAACACGCCAAAACTTGATTTAGCATGCCGATGTTGGGCCTGTAGTGGGCGAACAAGCCTCCCTCAGGATCCTGATCAACGCCAGTGATGCCTATCATTGTCCATCAATCAACCGACGGGCAGCGGTCAAGCCGCCGTCACCGATAGCAAAGTGCTGATCGCAGCACCTCTGCTGGGGCTTTGACGTGGTCACAGCCCGACGAATCATCTATGGGGCTTCCCGTCCGTCCGTGGGCATTACTTGCAGTTACCAATCGATTTCGTCTTTTCTCTTTTCTCCGCGATTGCCCAGACGATGGCATCGTGGGCTCCAGTGCGGTGCATACCACTTGGAGGGGTCCCGTCCACTCTGTTATCCGTGCCTGCTGTTCACGTCCTTCGGCACTGGTTCAAACTCTACGAGGTGATGAGGTCAAACAGCTGTGGCTGGGTTGATTTCTGCTCTTGTGCCTGGTGTTTGGCATATGAATATCCCTCGTCGTGCTGCAAGTACATGGGGTGGGGATTTACCCAGGCACTGCACATGGTTCGCAGTGAGATGAACAGGAAAGTCATGGAAACGGGTGGTGGACAGGCCGCGGGAGGCAGGTCCCAAGTACCAGGTACTTCGCCGTGCCCTCAGGTGCCTTCCATGGTTCGTTCGAGATGCAGCCTTGTCGGCGCACATCCCTGTCCCTTGCTCCACCTTTTGCCTTTCGCCCACATGGCATTAGGGAGCGCAGGAGCCAGCTTGGAGTAGGTGCGTCATTGCCGTGAAACCTTGCACAACCTTGGAAGTCGCAATGTCCTCATCATCTACCACCACATCGCAAACCCGCCTAACTGGCTTCGATTCTTCGACGCTTCCTCCGGGGTTCGATTGCCTCCAAGGCAACCCTGAATTAATGTCTAGCATGCCTCATATACCACATGCGCATCATAATTGCATACCACAGCAGGTTTAGAAAATTGCCTGCGAATTGACAACACTCACCTGCATTTGCATTGCATCATATCGTCACACCTGCCTGCTGGATCTCGCAATTTACCAATAAGCTCCAGCTGCAGCTGATGCCTACGCCTTCTTGGTAAAGATGGAATGTCGATCGACGCAAGGGGCTCTCAATCAGCAATAGCAACCACCATCTCCAGCTCCTCAGACGTGACAGGCCAGGGGCTCTGTCCGGCCTGAGCTTGCCATTTTGGCACGCGCGCTGCCCAGGGACCTGAGCATGGCAGGAAGGGCTTGTTTGCACTCCCTGGCTGCGATGTTTCAAAGTGGTGCTGTCAGAGATACCATACGGCGGATTGGGTCAAGAGGATTTGTAGTTGTCAGCCGGCATGTGCCGTGCGTCTTGCTTCAGAGCCATGAGCATGGGCATGGAGGCACAGGTGCAAAATAGTACACTGTACAGCCCCCTTGGCAAAATGCATGATGAGGTTGTTATTATTGTGCTGGACGAGAGTCAAGACTCTTGCCCGCTGATGCTATAAATACTCCTGTCCCGAGTCGATTTCCGTGGTCTCCATCAGAGGGGTCCGTCCATTGGTCAATCCCGTCACTGTCGTTGTCTTTGAGTTGCGAGCCTCACCAAGACTGGTCCATGCTCCATCTTCTCGAAACTTTTTGCCACATGGGGAATGGTTTGAGGTGCTGGAGGAGATCATTAGGGCTCACAGCCGACGATCCCGTGCACAAAGACGAGAATGTCTCGGCTTTCCCATAGCGTCGTACGCAGCGGAATTCGGAAGGACTCGCAGCTGCTGGCCGAGCGACCTCCTTGGTTTGGATGGAAATGACAGATGCCAAATTCAACAAATCCGTTTTCCCAGGCCTGTCTTGGCCCCCGACGCCGAGACGACCACGGAAGCGACGGCACCGGCCTCGGCCGAACTGAGCGGCACAATCTTGGGGACACGCATGTACTATATCCTAGATGCCAGGCGAATATCTCCTTCTCTGTCACCTACCTGCACAGTATAGAGACTTCCAGCACGGCTGGCTGGCTGTTCGTGAGAGATTGTCAATTATCGAATGAGCCAATCTTGTGCGAAATGCTCATCCTCGCTTGTGCTGGTGGCGGTCTGCACCTCACTCTACGAATTTGAAACAACTGTCGGCGCTTCCGCCGAGCTGATCAGCTGGGATGACGAGAGCTGCATGTTCCTTCTCGTCCTTCTTCGTCTGTCGTCGCCCATGATAATCATCGGCATTGACTGATTCGGGCATCTCGATCTTGTTTCATGCCCGTTGGCCAACTCCATGGGGTCTGTCGTTCCTGAATGATAGGCGGTAAGCTGAGACACGGCCTGCGACCACTGAGTGGCCCTGTGCGCCGCGGTGAGCAGCCTGACAGCTCCGCTTTTACTGCTTAATGGGCACTGCATTATGGCTATCATACCAGTCCACGATTCTCCCTCGTCGAATGCGGGTGAAGAGAAGCGTCACGAGTGCACATCAGCATCACCGTGTGACAGCAGTAACCAAACCTTGTTGGCCCATAACTCTTTCTCCCCTGCCGACAGGGTGCCCGGGACCCATTCGCGACCAGTGCTGAGGGCAGAGGGCTTCCTGACACCTTCCTACCTTGAGAAACACCATTCCATCTATCCGTCTTGGAAACGGGCAGTTTCCGAGCCTGCACAGCCTGGCTCCCTCAAGCGTCCCAAGCCCGTAGAGCGGAAGATGTCAATGGCTTTGCAACGTCTCTATTGGACTCGAGGTGAACATTGCACACCGCTTTTTATGACTGCTTGCTTTGATGAGCCATGAAGGACCCCAGCCAAGTCGCCGGCCCAAAGGATCTTGTGTTGGATTTGAGCCGTCGTGGACCGTCGGCCTGCATGCAGTGCTTGTAGACCGACCAGAGGCCCACAGGCGGCAAGGCACCATGGATTGAGGGGGCCATCGCAGGCCGCCGGGCGCCTGCTTCATCCAACTGAACTGGGGCAATCTCTCTAGCAGGGGCGCCGAAGGGCAGACTATCACAGTACCACCTCCTTCGCTTGGGTCCCTGCGGCTGCACAACCTGAGTAGCCTACCAGGCTACGTGGTAGTCGATCATCCTGTGTGCCGCAGCAAATACAACGTCGACCCCACGCTTTGCGTTCGGTCCTGTACCGAGCCGCCAATCAATTCCACAGACAACGATTCTCTCCATTTCAACCTTCAACCGCCTCACTTTTCTTGTGTCTGCTGACCAACGTCGTCATCGCTGGCTGTCAGTTCCTTTCTCACTTATCGACAACGAACATACAGGAACTAGGCGTCGCAGGATGCGTGCAGGTACCCCCATGATCTACAGGCAGACTACGTCGCCCTCTATGGCAGCGTCAGGGTGATGGCATGCCATGCGGCTCGTCCAATAGGGTTCTGTCAGCGAAGCGCGACGCACGCGTGCGGGATATCACCAAGCATTCGGCTACTCGAAGAGGTGAGCAAGAGAAGAGAAAAAGCAGTTTGTGGGCAGACGTGTTTCCACCGCAGGATTCCGCTTTCGCGGGCAGTCGCGGAACTCTGCCGATGGGAAATCACGACGATCGCGCGGCCTATTGTAGCATGAGCCTGTTCCGACAGCGCAGTGCAACAGAGTGGTCCCGGCGATCGTCAAGATTTGCGCGAGTCCTTTCACATGGCCGTGGAGAGAAACCGTCTCTCAAGACCCGAGAGGTTCAATTGACCTACAGGCACAGGCAGACAGGTCACCAAACAGCGGTTAACCCGAAACACCAACAAGTTCGATGGCTTTGGATGGGACGGTTGGATGGAACCAAAAGGATCGCATCCGAGAGGCCACGGCATGTGGCCAGGGCGAGAATGACGATGTCTTCACATCAGAGTTGCCCGACAGCCCCGACTCGTACTCGCGATTCAACCATTCAAACCATCCATCCATCCATCCCGTCCCATCCCTTCACCCGTCCGTTCATCGCATGGGATACACAACGGTGCGCAATCAATGCACCGTGTGTTGCGCGTAATAAATGCACTCTCAGACTCTGCAGCAAGAGCAACCCACCCTACATACAGTACGCAGTACATTCTCACAGTACCTTCCTGGCTTGGCTGGCGTGCGCAGTTATTAGTCTAATTCCCACCTATTATGAGATTGGCAGGGACGGGGAAGGGACGCACCAGCATGGAGTCGCCTTCAGAGTGGCCCCATCAGTTTGCAGCTTCCCGTCTTGCACATGCAGTGAGTCAGTGAGTCAGCTTGCGAGGGCCGTGGAAGAAGCTGCTTGGTGAGCTCAGTAGGGCTCCCCTTCCGCCCCGTCTCTGAGGGCTCAGTACCAGTAGTCGTGCCCTATTTGCCCAAGTCCATGTCCAAGAGATACGAGTATCCGTATCTGTGGTACAGACTGACTGCATTGACTGAAATAACTCAGCTTCATCTCGGGTACACCGTGGCCAATTCAGTCACACAGGACCCATCGCCCTCATCGAGCCATTTGCTTATTAATAATGGATGAGCCGCTTTCTCCCCGTCGCCTCATCCCCGTTCCCCAGATTAGGTACCTCTCCGTGACTTCGTGGAAAACCGGGGAAGCAGCAAGTGCGCAATCAAACGAACTCTGTCGCCCTCTGTTCCCCCTCCCCCCGTCAGGTAGGGCATGGCAAGGCCGAACCGCTAACAGTCCACAACGCACGTCGTCCGTGCTCCCCTCCTTCTGCTGAGCCTCATGCGCCCGCAAATCCTTTTGCTCTGTTAAGACTGCGATGGAGCCGCCAGAAGATCTGCAACGCAATTGCACCGTCAGCCCACGCGCCGAGAGCCGGTCCCTGGCTTGTTTCATCCTCACCTACAGGGGTCAGGCCAGACTGACCTCAACCTCACCCGTCTGTCGCCGTCGCCATCGCCACGTCCTCTATTGCCCGCCCGCCTGCGCAGAGGTCATTGCCAGCCTGACCATTTGGCACGGACAAAGCTTCTCGCGACTCCACTCCCGAGCCTAACAGGAACTATGCCGTATCATCTGCACTCACTGCGATGAGTTCCCCGTGATTACCGACAATGCATCAGCGGCGGAGCTGGTTGACTCTGTCCGAAGGCGTTGGTAATATGGCACGAGATGGAACATTCAAGGGTCACGTCTCAGCTACCGGGTACACTACTGACGGCGGCGGACACTTCTCATCGCCGGTGTTGACTCACATCTTGGGCAAGATCAAGGGGCGACCGCATTGGTCGGACATCGAGGCAGTTCACGCACAGCGTCATTATCGTCCAGCTGTCAAACCGTCCGATCGCCAAATTGTCGCTCGGCCCCTTGCCTACCGAGGCTTGACGACTCAAGACACTCAAGTCTCTGCTACGAAAAAGAAAAGTACCTGTCAACTGGGAGCCTCGCCTGCCAGAAAGTGACATGTGCCTGGTTCATCGCCGCGCGGGAGGAGCCGTCGCAGCATGCGATTTTCCGAAGGGCTTTGCCGTGGCTGCGTCTGTGTGGACCGGGGCCGCGAAAAAAAGAAACAAAAAGAGGGAGAGAAAAAAAAGCAGCGGCTTTCTTCCCCGAGCTCAGGGGTTGAACGTGCAACATCTGCATGAAATAGCTACCAGACTCTTCACCGGTGCCGCCGCCTTGGGGAGGGAAAGTTGACAAGTGATACGTGCAACGAACCTGCTGTGCTCTGCCGCTAATTCTCCCGACAATGGGTTTGGCATCACACAGATCTAGTTGCGGCAATCCAGACGTGTCTGCTCCCCGAAAATGTAAGCCCGCGGACGACCAATGCAGCAAAGTTGCATTTCCTTCTCTGTTGACAAATGTTGTCGACCAGGTCCCGCGAGGTTTGCCGACCACATGCTGCCATGCTTGGCTTCACCAGTGAAAACCAAATAGGGGTTGCCCAGGGCCTTGACGCTTGCAACAGAATGATTAGCAATGCCGTGCCTCAGCGGATAGCTCTCCCGGACGCCAAACTACAGATTCCCCGGACATCGTTCCTTGGTCTCCCCGGTAGCGGACCAGCGGGCGACTATTGCACGAGAACCCATCGTCTAGGCAAGCCCTTCCCCTGGCGAGGAAAATGCCTTACACATCTCGAAAAGCTTCAGAAACTCCGCAGTGCTGCCGCTGCGGGCACCCATCCGAGGTCTCTGACGACCGCCGTAACGGCATTCGATAACTCTCTCAATTGACTGCGGAGAATACGTGGCGCCTTGATGCCTGGAGAAACTGCCCTCAGGCAAGCCGCTTCCTCAAGCTAGCTCTGTTTTCATGCCGGATGAGGTTTAGATTTTGATTTACCCATTGTACATAGTACCGCGACAGCAACGGGCTGAACGATTATCATACAGTCTACCGAACTGTCGCGTGGACGACAGGGTCCACCTCGATCTTAGGGTGGCATTGCCCCTTTTTCGACGTTGGACGGAGAGCAGAAAAATGCATGTGTTCGAGCCTACAGGAAATGGCAGGGTCAACGCTGTGTGGGACAGCCCTGTCAATCTGTTTCAGCACATCCGTCACGAACAGCCTTGCCCTGGTACAAGCACGATACACTTAAGGCTGAGCAGATCGGTCATCTGGGGTGACGGAAACCGACACGTAGCAGTCGGTTCTGCAAAGGTGCACATCTCGGCGAAGACTGGGAGCCTGATGACACATGTGATACAGAACGCTGGCACTGGCAAGTTCCTTCCACGATACTGTGCTGCACGCGATGCTCAGTTGATGATGATCTACTATCGAAACTGCAGTCATAATTGGGCCACGACATCCATCCACCACCATTCCTGGGGCCAAGGAGCATCAAGTGACGCACACAGACGAACAGGATGATGAGCCGCAGCGCAGGTGCCGCACCCTCCAAGATCCTCATTACGCAGTAGATCCCAGCAGCCATGCCACGCCGTTGTTGTTGTCTGTTGGGACTCAAGGCCAATGGCTGTCGTCTTGCCGCGCCATCCCCACATTATCCTTCGGGTCGCTCTTGACACACGCCCTCCGTATGCATCCTGAAGCGACAGGCATCACTTCTTCTAGAAGGCTTCCACCTGTGTGATGAGACTCCACCGCAGCCCTGTAACACATGTTCCGCTTGCTCGGATCAGTCGGACTTTGCTTCTGCGCTCACAGCCTGACAGCCTGAGCGCGAGACTTGATGAAGATGACGTAGCATAGGCAGCCAGGGAGCCAGCCGCCCTGGTCCCCCCAAAGAACCGGAAGTTCCGACAGGCTTACCCACATGTCACGGAGGTGATACGCAGCAGATCGAATGATCGGTTGCTGATCTGGAAGCTCCCAAGAAGACTGACAACGAGCTAGCTCAAAATCACCCCATAAGACGACATCCGCGATTTCACAACATTGTGCAATCTCTCGCTTGCTTATGTCTTCGGCGAGCCACGGAGTGAGCCACGGGGCGTATCTGGAGACCCCGGGGGTTGACGCGGGACAATTCTAAAATTGGGGACGCAACGCTGCGCGAATCCCCCACGTTTTCCCCCCTGCACTTCTGCAAATGGGCCTGTCACCCATTGCTTAGCCACTGCCAGCGGTACTGCATCGCCCCAGCAGGCAAACGGATTGAAGGAATAACGGCCCTCTCGATCCCAGGACGGCACCCTCCGGCCATTGCTCGACAAAGGTTCTAGCTTCGGCACAAGGAAGCACAAGGCCTAGGAGCTGCCAACACGATACAGGCTAACAGGCCCCGTTCCAGCCTAGAACAAGGAGTGGGCATCAACGCTGCCAGGAAACAGTAGTTGGCGATAGACATCTTCTGACGGATGGCGCATGAGCTCTGGCAATATCTGCTCGGCCGCTCTGATCCTGGCCTTTGCTTACAGTCTCCCCCAGCTAGGCGAGCCTGGAACATTAAACTAGGACGGCTTTCAGCTGCAGCCTCCTGAATTTTATCAACGGGGCACGCCAAGAGCCTGCTGCCAACGGACGTGCAAGACCGTCGTCCGCGTCCAGTGACGCCCGCAGAGGTCTGCCGCATCCGATCCTGGTATCTTCGAGAGGGAACATTCGCTGCGCCGCCCTACGTTGAACTAGTGTGTGACATGAGGAGGAAAGACGATTCGGCCCACGACTCTTCTTGGGCTGTCAAGGCACAGGAATACGACAGCATCCCCCCTGTTGTCATTAGAGAGCTGGTATTGCTGGAATGGCATGGATCACACTGGAGAATCACAACATGGCTGAACTCGCCTTCGGTCAGGTTTGTGCTGAACGGCACTTACCTGCTGGTCCTTGATTCCAGGAGACAACTTTGGTCACATAGCGGCACATGCCAGCCTCGACCTCGCCCAGTGGTGTAGTTCTCTCACCTTTTTGCAGGTCTTGAACATTGAAGAAGACATGCCTCTTCATTTACTATTGCACCTATATTTCCTCTGCTTATGGGCATCTCAGACCGCCTACGGATGGTCAGATCGGAACTTCCCTGTCTGCTGCAAGAGTTGGCGGCGTATCCCGGCTCCGCTGCAGCTGTTGGACCGCACCAAGCGCACAACATTCACCTTGGATTGCGCAGGTTCTCACACCTGCATGATATCAACAAGCTCTCTAGAGCAGGGGCCAGGATGTGCTATACCCTGTTAGCAATGCAACTGTTGCTTGAAGTGGTCTTGGGGTCTTCGATCCCAGCTGTCCCAATCGTTCCAATCTGCCATTAGGAGGAACGTAGCAGTACTTCAAAGGACACAGTGAGCGTTGGGATTATGGCAGATTTACATGTTCCTTCCAGCTGCAGCAACAACAAGGGGGGGTCACCTTGCGTCTCGTATCCCGTGTGTCATGAGGTCTCCTAGGAAGGCGACTTCTGCAGAGCTGCTGCAGCTCCTCTCCTGCGCCTTGGGATCCATGAGTGATTTTGGAGAATATGCATCTCGAAGGCATACTGTCACTGCAGGCGGTCCAGAGGTCACAGAGGCTAGACTTGCAACTGGGGCATTGCGGCGGTTCGCAAGCTCCTGCTTGTGCGACCCTACTGCTGCTGTGCCCAAAGAGACCAGGTGCAGGAACAATCTCTCTCTGTGGGAAGACAGATGGTGCCATCTTCACCACCAAGAGGTAGATGGCACACAGACTGGCCATGTCAACCTCCAACAGAGCACAACTGGCCAAAGCTTCATGACCGAAATGTCTCTTCAGGTTGGCAACATATTTGGGTCATTTCTCAATTGGAAGATGGCTTACCTTCAGAGCTAATTCAGAGAGATATCGGCCGGTAGTGGGAAGTCACACCAACCCACACCTCTGGTCAGAGCTACCTTGTATGTCCTGTCTTACTCACCATCACACTCTCTTCTCAGCCTCATACACATTTATCATGATGACTTCCATCAATTATGATATATCAGTTCTCTCTTGCGTCTGGGGAAACCGCCGCAGCTTTCTGTCCCACACTCCTAGCGGCCCGACATGGTTAGAATGACACTTTATACCTATATTCCTGGACACCCTACAGACGGCCATGCCCTACACCCCTTTCTTTTAGCCAGCGCCGCTCAATTGTCGATGCCATCCACAAGCCTCCCTGTTGCCGATTACATTGCCTTGGTACCATCACGAGTGTTCGACAGATGCCTTAAACAGAACATACGACAGCTCGCTAGGCAGCCCTGGAAGCAATCGCTGTGCATCAACTCGACCCTACGAAGCGGCAGCGGCTTGAGCCGTGCAGCGACCTCCATGAGACTGCCACGTCAGTCGCATTGCCAACAGCTTAAGACAGGGTTGCGTCGACGCTGAGTGTTCCCGTGTGATGACGGGTGGTGGTTCGCCTGGTGTCAGGTCACAAGACGGGATGGGACGGTCGTCTGTTCCGGATGTGATGCCTACGATCGGCTCCTCCGTCACCATATCCGGCTGACCTCGCGGAGTACATTGCCAGAATGGATCCCGCATAGGTTCCCTTCACGGCCATGGGCCCAGCACGACGCGGCACAAGGCTGGGGTCAGGAGTGCCGCACCGCCGGCACCAGCTTACGAAGTACGGATCAGAGACGCATACGCCCACCCGCTCAGTCCAAATTGAGGGTGGCTCACTCCTTTGTGCAGATGGTTGCCAAGGCGTAATCGACTGCTTTTGACTTAGGGCTACCAGGCCCATCTGCAGACAGACGTGCGTTTCGTATCATTTGATTTGCGTTGAATGCGCGCGCAAGGTTGGCGATCCTCTCTCTCTTCTCGCCGTCTTGCACGATATGACATGCCCTGTCAGTATTTCGTTCGACGGATATCTCCTTCTGATGCTGGGACTAGGCTGAAGGAGGCACTCGAGTCTGACTGACAAGCTTGGCACGGACCCGTCAACAATCTCGCCTCTCTCCTGTTACGTTCATCTAATACGGGGCTCTTTGTGGATCTGCGGCTCGCTATCTGCTTTTAGGAGGCGACGACGACGAAGCCAGCCACTCCTTAACTCCATACCTCGCCTTGGTATACCCTCGAGATCCAATGGTGCCGGAGGACTCAACGGAAGGAAAGTTCCGCCCAATATCGGCACAGTGACAGCACACTATGAATCATCTCTTTTTCGAGGGGTTAAGTCGGGGTCGCAGTAGGTCTTTCGTGCTTTGCGACGACCTCGGAAATGACGGCTCTTACGACATTCTGTGATATTGCCACAGTGCTCCATGAGATATCACCTTGGGCGTGGATCTTACACGTCCTGCTCACGTGGATATTGGCTGCTAAAGGCCTTTCGGGATCCATTCTTCTGAATCCTAACTGGCCCATTGGAAGTTCCACCCGAACATCACAAGCCGACCTGTGGTCCGTCTAGGGACAGGACCCTCGTTGTACAAATGCTACTGAGACGAGGCGCTGATGGCTGAGCTACTCGTCACCCTTTGTCGCTGCAAATAGCGGATAAGGTGGGTAAGACAGAGATTAACGAGCTCACTCACCAAACCAGCTGCAGATCTAGGGAATTCTGCTCGCCTCTTGCTCCAACACATAAGATGATGATGGTTCTCCTAGCAAGGCAAGTCGAGTTCCCAGGTTGGCGTCTGCGATCTCGCAGGCCTCAGACTGGGAGAATAAGAAATCATCAATGACATCTGCAGGAGGTTCGAGGTATACCAGCCACCTCATTGTGCATGGAATGATCAGTCTGTTTGCTTATCAGAAAAGCGATATCTGACGAGTTTGCTGCCAGGATGCTCCTCCACCCCGGACACTGTACCCAGTGTGTACGAACGCACGAACCAGTATACGGTCTTTGTTGGGCTGCTCGTGGCACAGTCAGGGTGCCGTCTCGGACCTCAGCTGACTCCAGTGCCTTTTCATCTACCATCATCATCATCAGGGGAACATGGTAAGCGTCTCGATCATGTGCCCCATGCAAACTGCTGGTTTCCAGCACCTTGCAGCTCGTGACACGGCCAATATCAAATTGAGAAGGGGCCGCAAGTCGAAGTGATTGCTCCCATTCCTCGCGACTATTTTCCCAATGGGTCCAAGGGGTCCAAAGGGCTGGGTATTTTGACATATCACCTTTCCATCCTTGTGTGAATATTCTTCCAAATATTAACAGCCCTCCTTGTTGAGGACAAGGCCGCTAAGACCCTTACGGGAACCACGCGGGAACAATTGACAGGGCAAGAAGCTGTGACCGAGCCTTTGATATCATTTCTCAGGAAGCAGTCACTATTCTTGGTCACCAGCAGCTGCTGCTGAGGAAATTGGGATGATGTGATGTAGACTCGCTGACAAGCCATCGCCACGTCGCACGCCCGTGCGTGCTGATGCTTAGCTTGGAGATTAACGACGGGTGTGTGTACTGTAGCACCTGACCCCGCGCCCGTGGGCGATTGTCAACAGCTACTGGTGTGTGAGTTGGCGAGGGCCGCTGGACTCGCCCTCGCCGCCCGGCCGAGCCGTTTGCCAACTGCTGTTTACGGTACCAGCACTGTCTCCGTCCTGGGTCAGACGCCGGCACAGCATCAGGTTACACGAGGGACAACTTCAGGCCGAACCGGCATTTGTGTCGCATGTCCTTAACCACGTAATACATATACGCATGGTGAGGTATAGGCCTTGCGAGAACCCCACATGGCCGAGATCCTTGCCCGCCTGAACTCGACCGCCCGAGTAGTGAGGCTTTCAATTCTCACTGGCACCCGCATGTACGCAGCCGTCTTTTGTCGGCTGAGTCGGGGTTCAGCTCACAAGACCAGACTACAAGTGGCCGGATACTAATGCGAAAGCGAAAGCTTACGGGACAAGAGGAGGAACCCAACAAAATTGCCCGTCAACGCAGTTTAATCTTCCGGGCCCCCTTGCTGAAGGTACGGCCCAGACCCAGGCCAGGGCGCGTCTGCTAGCGCCCCGAATAGTCCGCGAGGCAGCCGAGACATGCATCTGCATTACGCATTGCATACGGTCGTCGCCTTACGGAGGAAATCGGCGCTGGCTGGCTGGCTGAAAGCCGGAGGCATGAGGAGAGAACGGAGCTTGCATGTGTGCTGAGGAGGCGCCGAAGAGCGGTGAGGACGCGTGAGAATACGGGTTAGTGAGAGAGAGAGACCGTTGCCTCGTGCGCCTGGACGGGGGATGGCTTTGATAGCGCAAGGCAACGGGCACAAAAGCTCCTGTCGCCTGCAGTTGATGGGTCTCTCATGTAAGTGAGTCGAAATTGGGAAGGAGGGCCATGCGCTCCATCGGCATCGGATCGGCCTCTCGGATGTACGTTTCTTGAGACGAACCTTTGGTGATCCGAACTGCCCGGGGACAGGAGGTAGACGGGACTTCTTCTCACGACTGACGATACATTCGAACTCCAAGGAGGTGACAAACCGTGTCAATCCAGGAGGGCACAGGCGCTACTCCCCGATGGTGACTTGCGCTGTATACCGATAGGACCTGGCAGTGACATCGACGCCTCTCCTTGGCGGATGTGGTTTCGTCCCGTTTTGTTTTGATACACACAAACATTTCTGCTGAATCTGGGTGTCGCTGAGGAATCTTACCTTGTCCGACAGACGACATGTCTTCCCCTTCCAGAATGGCCCAATAGCACCTCGTTACAGGGACGCACCACGCGCACGAAGGAGTCCCATATCAAAACCCCGTGACACAAGCCTGAGGTTGGCACAACTCCACGTACGATATTGTGGCCATGAGTTAATGACACCGCCTAGATCAGCGTGTAATACGTACCGCTCACGTCCGCTCAGCCTCGCTCGTCTCCTGGTCCTTCATCGATCTAGTGTCACAACCTGCGCTGTCCCTTGCCTGAACATCGCTGTCCCCCGCTCCGCCCTGGCCATCAACACGGTCGGGCGTCGTCGACACGGTACTCGCCCCTTGCTGTTTGCATGACAGCATGCAGGTCAGATCGGATTCGGCCCTGCGGGCCCGCTCCAGGACACCGAAGGACCGCAAATGTCTTAGGTGCCCAGGAGAGCTGGTCGTACAAGGCGGCTTCTCCGGCGGCCTATCTTCCGTGCGCAAGGGATGGGAAGGGGATGGCATCAGTCGCACCTGAGAAATGGCGGACAGCATAAAGTCGGACATGCATGGTCTTCTGGCGTGTTACCTGGACGTCGTGGTGTACGACGTAGGGCAACTGGGCGATGGATCCATAAGTTCTCCTCGTGGCGTGACAGTCTTCCTTCTCGGGAGACCGCATCAGTGCAGTGCATTGCAGTGCAGTGCAGTGTGGTACTACTTGAGGTTCTGGAGGCGGATTATCGCCCAGCAAAGCTTCCAAGGTGCAAATGCCGTGCCAGTTGACCGCGGCTCAACGGATAGGCACATATTCCAGTCGACCGCTCCTGATCTCCCAGACCGCATGGGTAACACACAGGCTCAGAGATTCGGGTGCCTTGTACTCTGAGGCGGCTTGTTACTTGGCGATCATCAAGTTGCAGGGTTTACGGGAAGATGATGTCCATCATTGAGCTGTTCTCGACTGTTCGTGATTATCAATCAGGCGATCGAGAAGGCAACATCTCGGCAATGTCATTACGAGGAAGATTGTCTCACAGTGGAACGGTGGAGGCGGACTCCAATCCAAAGACGAGCCATTCGAACGAGCTGTTGCACTCCCTGACACTCCTGTTCATGTCGCGATCAATGCCTGTGGTCAAGAGATCTTGCGTTGGTCTGGTCCCTGATTCACATGCCTGTGTAAGGCAACCCAGCAAGCCTCGTTGTGTTAATCTGACACTCAAGAGGGGAAATGGAACATTCCTGTGCAGTGCGTTGTGCAGCCCTCTGGCATGTGATTGTGGTTATTGAAAGCGAGGGGTCATGGACCCTGAATGATGACTGTCTGTTCACCGGTACATCTGAACATAAGCAGGTTAACAGGCAATATGTCCCTGGCGATATTCAGTGGTTTCCACGCAACGTTTGATCTGAGTTCACGCAAGTAGCATGGCTCGGTCATACTTGTCCATCTGATTTAGCTCAAAGACAGACGGCCCGATACCGTAGGACGGCAACTGCCTGGCTGAGGATTGCTCGGGCAGTGAGCTCCACGAGCAACCCCCTCGAGCCCGGTCGATGACGGTCTCATTACTTTGCAGAGGTAGCGTGACTACCAATTTCATTTAGAATTGGAGAAGTATTGGGTGTCAATATCCTCAAGTCACTCTGAGTCATCAGAAACGAAGGCGAAAGATCGGCACGTCCGTGACAAATTGTGGGATGACCTGTCGTGGGAAAATCCGTTGTGGTTGCGTTGTCTAGGATCGCAGAGCAAGACGTTGCCCAATCTTGACCTGTTGTTTATTTTTTGGGTGGCCCAGTCATCGTGAGCCAGGATCAGAAGCTCCTCGGACCGAGCGGCCGCTCGCGAGTACAGGACATATGTCAGAGGCGTGTGAGACTAACGTAGCAGGATAAGCCAGCTCTGTCCCGGTATTTGGTGTATTGGTGGTCATTTATGGCTACAGCTATATTTGCAAATGGAGCCATGGAGTAGAAGCTCCCATTGTGCAGATACTTGGCCTCCGGAAGTTACCGCAACGGGGCTTCTCATGAGACAAAGGTCTTCGCTCCTCGCCGTGAACATTCTGTGCCAATGTGACAGTGTTGATTTTTTGCAATGGCGAGCCCCGAGTCCTATCCACGCCAACAGTATCACTCCCAAAGAGACAGAGTCTGTGCCTTATACTGCAGGGTACTGAGTCAACTGACACCCTCGAGCATCCTTACGGTGTGCATGCTATACAGGTCGCGGGATCAAATGCCCGCTAGCAAGGCTGAAAGCCTCTGTGGAGATGATAGATCTGAAGAACTCATCGCAAGATGCCATCAATAGAGACAGAGATGTCCATGATCAGGGAAAATCCCGCAGGATGGCTGTAGGTGAGGTGCGAGAAAGCACAGAGCTCATGAGCTTCATAGCTGTAGTTTACTGCAGGTGCTCGTAGAGATTTCCTTCCGTTCAGAAACAGAAATAGAGAAAGCTCACCATCAAAATTCTTTCATAACCTCGCCCACTGCCCTGGCAGCCATCCTCTTCTTCTGGTCCTCTGGCAGACCAGCACTCATGTCCTTGACGGCCTGTAATTTGCGCATCATCTGCTCAACTTTCTGGATGTCTTCATCTCCTAGCTCGTCGCCGCCTTCATCGGGGTTTCCGGTCTGATTTGATGCTGCTTTGGGATCGCTTGGCTTCCCATCTGTGGCTTGGCGATCCCCATCATCGCCCTCGCGCTCTATGCGAGCCTCCCAGATGGCCTTTTTGAGGCCCTCAAAGTCTTCCCTGTCAAAGCCGAAATCCAGGTTCTCTGGATCTAGCTCGATACTATCCTCATCGCCTGCACCTCGAACCATCTCGTCTCCCAGTGCCGCCATGTCGCCATCTTCATCTGCTGTCGCAAATGAATCCCAGTCATTGGACTCGAGAGCCTCGAGCACGCGAGGAATGCCCATTTTCTCTGGGTATTGGTGAGCAAAAGGATTATACTTGGAGACCTGAGGGGATGTGGACAAAGTCAAATACACAAAACTTACCACCAAACTCATTTTTTGCATCGTCTGACGTGGCGGATGAGCCAACGTGCACAAACTCAAGCCCGGCATCTCCACAGACCTCATCCCACATGTCCAAGTCGTCGAGATGGGGGACTTCACCGATGCCGATGCCAAGACCCACACCGTCCCATTCCCACCCGCCAAGTCCCTCCTTGACGACCCTTCCGACCTCCCTGATCAGGTCCTTGTGCTGTGAGGCCGAGGTGGAGGATGAGACAGGAAACACAACGACCACGCCGCCCAGCACCTCAAGGACTTCTTTGGCTTCGGGGGAGAGAAAAGACGCGGCCCACTCGGACGCAGTCGTGATGAGATCCAGCCATATGGGCACTGTGGCTGTGTAGTAAGCTGTTTGCAGGTCGAGGTCGTGGGTTGTGCCTGCAAGCGAGGTTGATGCTGAGGCGGGCTCAGGGCTGTTGCCAGTAAGTTCTGAGGTATTTTATGTCAACTGGCCATCATCTCATCAGGCGTTGAATTGAAGATTGAAATGAAGACTCTGGACGGTTGGCTTCGGTGCCTACCTTTGATGACCCGGCTGAGGTGCTCCGTTGAGTCTTCCAATGACACGGCCAGTATCCTTCGTGGATGCAAGATGGGTTGAGGTTTGACCATGGCGAATGGACTTCGATGTGAGAAAGGCAGCACTGGAGAAACCAACTCTCAACTTCTCTTCTTAGCTCAGACTACGGTGAGGTTGACTGGGTGGGAAATAAATGGATAAGGTTCTGAGGAAGATAGACGTCTGTGTTGTCTCTGGCTGGTTGATGCCAGCCAAAATGCCAATGTAGTACTGATCTACAGTGCAGTGCAGTGGGCGTGCGCTTATGTAATTCCAGGCCCGTGGTTCAGGGGCTCCTGCAGCCTATGGGTCCCTAGGCTCTGTCTGCTACAGCTATTCAGACCGGCAGGCCGGTTGACTTATACAACGCCGACTTTCTTTTCCAGCCATCGCTCCCCAAACGGCCGGACCTTCCGAGGGAGTTCCGTGAATCTCAGCACGGCTTCAACGTCTAACACGTGGAGACAGACACACTGACAGCGATACATCCAAGGCCTATGTCAACAGCAACCGGTCGAGTTGACGCATGACGTTCCCGGCCCCGGACCTGTCCGGACCCGGCTCCGGAACTGTCGCATCAGCAATGGAGTTCCGTGTGGACGGAGGAAAAACCGGGTCGGGGCCGGAGAAAGAAGACTGCGGAGTTGCCTGTCTCGATGGACTGGAACTTTCGGCCGAGCCGGTCCAGGCCATGGCTCGCACAGCTCCCATCAACTTGATCGCCACGACTCCTCGATCACGATATGGAGTTGTGGTGGGGAAGATCTAGTGTAAGGCTCCTTGCCGCGCCTAGAATGAAGGATGAGGACCTCGAGAAGGGAGCTATCCGCAAATCTTGGTGTTCAGTTTAGCTGCAATCATCGACTGTGGTTGGCTTCTGCTTGAGTCGACTCGGTGGAGTTATGCGCCGGCGCCGATGCGGCGCGTTGGATGGAATGCCGCCCTATAGATACGCACCACGCTGCCTTCTTCAAAGGCACCCTTTCAGGGCTCCATTGTCAGCATGATCGGGGCACGGAGGCCAGATGGAGTACATGGACAGCAGTCTATCGAACAAGCTTCTAAGGGAGCAGCCGACGCGGAGGGACGCCTCATCGCTTCCAGCCCTTTGCGGTTCAGGCACCCGGCATCAGGCGTCTGTTGAGAGGTGGCTATCCCAGCAAGTGCACCGGACCTTGGCCATCGAGGCGAGCAGGTCGTTCAGCAACCAACATACAACGCCCGGGGTAGAGAAGATTGCGCGCCGTGCTGTACCCACTCATGCTCACCATCCCATCCCGATTAGAGACGGGCCCCACGCAGTCATGGCCGCTGCGAATTCACACTTTGTCCGAGGCGAAGTGACGCGTCCGGGGCTCTCGGAAGATGGCAAGATGCCAGGTCCCACATGTCGACCCTCGGCGCAAATGTGAACTTACTATTTGCGCCTCCCTCAGATTAATGTAAAATTCACCAGACCCGCCTATGGTGGGCCAGCATCTATCTCCGCCCTCCCATGCTGACATGTGTGCTTCCCAGATCGTCAAGGGTGCACTGGGTACCTCGCCAGTACTTAGGCTCTGTCCCCACCCATCCCGAAACAAATCCTGCCCTCCGCACGGGTAGGCGGGACAGCGGAAAGGAAGGGCCGCGAAGCATCTAGAGCACGTTTCGCGTTGGAGCAAAGGCGCGCCGGGCTGATGTATGTCAGGCTGGACGCGCGTTCCGGGGGGTGACGGGTTCGCCAAGAGGGAGATAATTAGACGCCAAGCTAAGTCCATGCGGGCTGTCTGTTGCATTCGCGAGCTTCCATGCGGACCTTGGCTGGAGTTTCCACGGCTCGTGGCTGGACGGGGGTTGTGCTGGTAATCCTCGATCGCAAGCACGCTATCACACGATGTCACACGATAACGTATCATGGCCTCGTTAACCCGTCGTCGCAGAGCACCAGGCACTCGCGTAAGTCAAACACAGCTGCGTAATAGAACTGTTCGGATGGAGCCGCAAACCCTCAATTCACACCATTAGTTCTGCCGTCTAGCCTGAGTGAACCACTTCAGCAACACACCGCACATTAAGAACGAACGCCAGGCTAAATGCAGGTTGATAAGTAGCCAATATAGACATCCTGTGAAAGGCAGGAACCCAAAAAGACCCATCGCCCTTCATCGCTCCTCACCCATGACCCATGACCCATTGTACTCGTGCTCCCATTTCGCGGCGGATACAATCAGTCCACCTCGTCCTCGTCGGTTGTCTGCTTATTCCTCGCATTCCTGCTTGCATTCGCGTTCGCAAGAGAGTTGTTCGACGCTTTTCGCAGCAGCCCACTCACGCCGCTACCCATGCTCATATTACGTCCTCCACTGCTGTTAAACGGGTTGGTGGGACTGCTTGGTTTTGGGTTCAGAGGACCAGAGCTCTTCCTATCCGCTTTTTGCCTCTCCTGCTGAGATGGCTCCTCGTTGTCGAGCTCGTCGCTGCTCGTGTCAAAGAGACTGTCATTGTCTCCGTAGATATCGTCCGGCTTCCTTCGTTTGCCCATGTCCTTGTTCGCAGGGCTCAGTCTGCTCATATTCACACCAGGCTGGTCCGCGTACAAGTTCGGGTCCCTACCCAGAACTTTATCAGCCTTGCTCGGTGTCTTGCGCGGAGGACTTGGCCTCTCGTCCCGGTAATGCCGGCCGGCTCCTCTCAATGGCGGGTTCCAGGACGGTGGCGTAGGCACAGATTCCACATCGGCCCCGTCATCCGGCACGCCCCAGCCAGCAGCACGTTCCCTCGCACGCTGCTCATTGCGCTCCCGCTCGACGCGTTCGGTGGCCTCGACCCACTTGGGAGATGGCTCCCACGTCCACCCGTCGCCGGTCGTGGTCATAATCGGTAGGCCCCAAAGCCAGGGGTTGTGACCAAAGAGGTGCAGCAAGTTCCGCCTCCAGCCTAGGTCGAATGCGTTGGGTAGCTTGCTGCTGTCCTGCTCTTCGAGATATTCCTCATACCTCTTGCGTGCGCGGTGGCGCTCCATCTCCTCGTAGGTCCTGTGTCTCGGCATGCCGCTGATCAGCGTCGCGTTTTCCTCGTCTCTCTGACTCGGTGCCAGTGTTCGTAGTTCCTCGCCCTCCTCTGGCCGGCTAACACCTGGCAGTATATTTTGGTGCGCGTCCAGCAGTTGCTGCCCGTAACGCGGCATCGGCACTCCTCGTCCGTCAGTGTGCTGTGCTTGGTAGGCATTCTGCAACGTCTTTCGCAACGGCGAGAGATACCTCGTCTTCTCGAGGCACTCGATGGTGGTCTGCCCGCGAGCAGCCAACATAATATGCCACGCTGTGAACGCGCCGACAACCAGTGATATGATGCCCGCAATGACACACAATACGATGTAATTAACCGGCATGAGCGATTCGACGTAGGTCACGTCACTGACAATCTCGTCCCAAGTCCAAGACCCCGCCACCAAGAAACTGTACATGCTGAACAGCGTTGTATATATGAGGAACAGTAGGAACGCCTTGTGGTTGCGCAGTCCGATGCAGGTGGCGAGCCAGGGGCAGTGGTGGTCCATCTTGAGGACACACCGCCTGCAGGTCGAGCAGTGATGCGCGCGGTCGGGCTTGCGGGCCTGGCATTTCTTGCAAAAGCGTATCTCCCCGTTCGACTTGACGGTCAAGGTGGTTGGGTTGGTGGTCGCACGAGGCTCGTGTGTGGGTAGGGTGCTGTACCCGCTGTCGTTGGTGGTGCTGCCGGGAGGGGTGAACACGGCCGTCGTGTAGGACCAGTTCAGGAGAGCATAGAGAATTATAGCAAGGAGCGATGACCATTTACCTATGGGACGAGGCAAGAGCTCATAGTTAGCGAGCTAGGTCTCGTTGTCTGGAGTCCACATTGCACCCGAGCTCCCCAGTCACGGACTGTAGGTGTTCATACCTATCCAACTTGACTTCTGGGCATCATACCCTATGTTACAGTCGACAAAGACGGCCCAAGTTGTGATGCCGTAGACGAAGGCGAGAGGGAAGTACGTAGCGCATCGGCAGCAACACCTCTCGATCCTCCTCGCCCAGCGAGCCATGACGGAAGAAGTGTCGAAAGAGTGGCGCCCATCCATCGGTGTATCAAAAACTTAGGCTGAAGGTTTGAAGTTTGTAACCATTTCAAACCACAGAGCAGCAGCAGGGCATATCAAATACAGGTGGAAGAAGAAGAAGTGGCATGTTAAGAAGCAGCAAAGTCGTCAGGAGTAGCCGTTGTTCCGTTCGGCGCTGACGGCATGTCGTTGTTGTTGTTCCCGGGTGAGGCTGAGTGCGGATCGCCCCCAAGGTTGTGTGCAGCAGCGAATCACACCCCCTGTTTTGAAACGGCTGCAGGGGCCGAGAGCCTCAGTCAGCGCGTCAACCGGTCACGCTCCCTGTACGAGCCTACTGCTAAGCTCTGCGCGTCGAGGACTAGTAGCATTCATCCTCCTGGACACAACCACTTTTGGTAATTTCAACCTGCAATGTTGCTATGATTCGATCTATGGTGATTCGAGAGCCAGTACACACAAAGTATTCCTTTACCGACATGAGGATCAGAGCGCGGATAATCTTCTGGGTCCCATCGTGTATGAGGGATTTCCGTTGAGATTCATCTTCAGTCTCTGGACCCGATTTTGACCTTTCTTCTTTTCCCCCTTTTCTTCCAAATAGCGACTTAGCAGTAATCAATCCGTATGGGCGGCGAAACACCCCCTCTTCCCTGGGAAGCAGGCTTAACAGTGCGTCAAGTTAGAAGCGCCGCAGCATGTCATCCGTCGTGAATTGTATGTAGACAACAGTGCGCAGCCTGATCACCAGCGACTGCAAGAACTGCCTCCACCCTTTCTCTGCGGCCGCCAGCCTGATCCAAGAGGCTCGGCATTAGCAACGCTATCCTTCTGCTCCTGCAGAAGTTCAGGACGTTGATCCCAAGTGTCCCAACCCATAGCACTGAGCTGACCCCAGACGTAACCGCTTGTCTGCTGTTGAGGCTCCGAGGATTGGCCCCAGACACCAGTGGGCTGCTGCCGATTCTTGTGCTGCTGCTGCTGCTGAGACTCCGAGGACGGACCCCAGGAACCAGTGGGCTGCTGCTGCTGCTGCTCTGGCTGTTGACGCTGCTGCTGCTGACGACTGCCGGAGTGCTGACTCCAAGGGCTAGCATGTTTCTCTTGTAGCTGAAGCTGGGAAAGCGCATTCGCAGTCAGGGCCACCTCTGGGCCAGAATCACCACGGCCGCTGTCATTCTGTCCGTATGGCGTGGATGGCGGACCGTGTCTTCTGATCTGCTGCTGCTGTTTGCTCAGGGTCGCCTCCGTGAGCCCTGGTCGAACAGTGCGGGCCGAGTTGCCTCTACCGTTGGTTCCATGTATCTGCTTGTGACCGAAAGTTGGGCCTGAGGTCTTCTGCGTACCATAGAGCTGTTTGAACTCCTCCTGGAATTCAAATTTTTGAGTGAAGTCATTATGGACGCCTCCAACCTCAGCCATTCCCCACGTAAGTTGATCGAGGAATATTCTGTACATGTCGTACTCACTCAAGGCGTGACGCATTGCACACTTGCGGCTCTGGGACTCGACGTGTGCGGTGAGCGCGTAAACAGTATCGAAACGGTCCAGACAGGATGGGCACCTAAGTTTGTTGCTGCTGTGGGTAGCTGACTTGAGATGCTGTATGAGCGCATCCTTTTTGTTGAAAGTCTTCCTGTGCCGGTGTAGTTCCAGGTTAGCAACTTTCATACACTCATCTAAACCCGTACGCAAAGAAGGACCCAGAATCATCATTGCGTCATGAACATCAAGAATGTTCATGCTGGTCAATAATGGAGTAGTTTCTGCTTGTTGACCTAGGGAAGAGAAGGTGATAGCTGCACTTACTTGCATGTTGCCTGATGAGGACACTTGTATTTTTGGAGGATGTTATGCCAGCACTTCTGAGGATCGAAGTAGGGGCTACTGGGGTCGACAGTGTCACTGTTCAAGCTGCGGGCACGCTCAACTGCAGCTTGCTGATTATCGTTGAGCGTCTGTAACTGCTCGGCAGTTGGCTTCTGGGCGGGGGCCGCGTTCGGGAATAGGTTCCTGTCCCTGGCCCAGTCGTTCTCCTCATACTTCCCGTCCAGGGGGTTGCTTTGATCTCCAGTGAGGATATCTGGGGCTTTGGTGCTTCCATGAAAGTACTCGCGGTGGGCCATCCTCGGGAACGTCCCATCATCCAAGCCGACAGGCTCTGATGAGCCCCATGCGTTTGTATCTCTTCCCTCCCACGCCGACAGCAGATTGGCACTTTCCTGCCAAGGGGCTTCAGGCTCCGCGTCTTGTCCCAGATGCATGGAAAAGTCCTTCGGTTTTATGTTGGGCACATCTTGCCTGCTCGCCCGATCAAGTCGTGCAAGACCTTTCGCGAAGCTCAACTTTGACGCAAACCGAGCTTGGAGCTTCTCGATGTCAAGCTGGCAACACTGGCCAAGTTCCACATGCTTGACAAAGGAGGATAGCGTTACGAACTTTACGTCGCAACCGGGGCAACGAAAGTCTTGCTTGTGAGCATGAAACTGGAGGCCAAATCAGCCATGTCCACGCAAACACACCATGTAGACCAATCGCATCATCTCTTACCTGTCGTAGATGTTCACCCACACCGCCCAAGGTGTGAAAGTCTATGTCGCAGATTTCGCACCAGAGGTGCACCGCCTCTCGATCTGGATGGTTCTCTTCTTTGAGCTTTTTCGCTTTATGAGCGCGTAGGGCGTCTATGGAAGGAAAGGTAGCGGTACAGTAGGCGCAGGTCGTGGGACCGACCTGCTGCAACTTGGGCGCCCCTTCCTGCCACTCCTGTTTGCTGTTCATGTTGCAACGCTGTGCGGCCAACAAACGGGTTTTGCCGTTAGACTTTTCAAAGGTTTGATGTTGTCATGTGGAACTTCGTCAGCCACAAGGTATTGTTGGTGACAAACCTTGCTTGATCAAGCCTTGAGAGTCTTTTCGCCCACCGCAAGTAAGTTGTGCGAGACAGAAATCTTGTGTGATGCCTGGTAGGCTCGAACGCTTAGGCTGGTGAGTTGAAGTCGTCGAGCACACTCGTGTTAACTGTGGAGAGAATTGCGAGTGCGAGTGTTGGGAGTTGAAATGGTGGGAAAGAGGGTCAGGCCAAATTTGTGAGTTGTTGACGTTTACTTTCGATCCCAAGGTCTGGCAGGAAAAGGACGCGGAGGCAGCAGCGTTCTTTCTTGCCCGAGGAAGCACCTCTGGCTTTCAGCAATGACTTGCACCCTGCAATAGAACACAGAACAGAAGCGAATATGTACTTGGGCTTTTTGAAATTCAATGACCACCTGGAGCTGCTCCGGACAGAGAAGTAGGGTAAGACCGTCCAAGCTGGTGGGTCAAGCATAGAATCCCTCGATTATCTGCTGCCAAAAACCGAGAACTCGAAATACCTTAAAATGTACCTACCTTGTCTGTCTGTATACACACATATGGCATTTCAACTTTCCATCAGACTCTGAAGAGGTTGTAAACCAAGAGTCCGCGGTTCACTGTCCTTTCTTTCTAGGGTTTTTGCGTACACGATGGTTTAGAAAGGTCTGTCTCTTTGGTATCATTCTTTTAGTCCTCCTGCTTCTGCTAAACACAACACTGGCACAACAGTGAGGGCAGTAGTTCTGCTTGCGGTTCTGGAGGTAACCATGTCTTGCCTTTTCCATCACATCGAGACGAGCCATCGAAGATAAGTTTAATGGCTGGTTCTGAGTCTTGTGATTCGTTTCATTCAGATGATGGCAAAACGAGCAAAGCCTGGGCAGTTCAAGATCACGGCACTGAAATGACAGATCCAATTACTGTCATGTCTGGCCGTCGGTCTAAGAGCTCCTCATGAAAGGAGCAAATGCATTCCTCAGCGCTGGCAGCCAGTCTAGCGGCTTCGAGTGAAATCCATGTAGAAAGTAGCAGCTGTTCGATGGGAAGAAAATGGGTTTGTCCCAGGTCCATAGAGGTGTCTCAGTGGCGCGCGGGTGGAAGCTCACGGGTGAGGTATGTACTGTAGACTGCATCGTCCTCGAACTTACACCGGCTAGGCTCTAGCTCACTCGCTGCAGCGGCAAGTGGGGCAAGCTCCGCAGCGTCATCAGCCGCCCGCGTAACTACTTGCAGTGAGCCAACCCACATGGTACCTGATCAGTCAGTCACCACGGGCCTGCGGCGTCTCATCTTGGTACGATTAACAAGACACATTGCAACCTGAGTACTGCCCACCACTAGATTCAGTACCACTATTATCTTTTGTCTTATCCCGCTTAAATTTCACCAACCCAGTCCTATTCCATTCGAGATGTTCGGTTCCGACTAATACCAAGCCACGTTTCCCTTCCTGTGATACCCATCCCCAGCATCTCGCTCCTTATCAGCAGCATCACAGAGGTGCTTCCTGCCTCTCTCACTCTTCGACTATGGCGACCAAATTTAATTCCAAATCGCCCACCATGAAGCGCATAAGTGAGCATTGCAGCCTTACAAGAACGCCGCCCATTTTCGAAGATTGAGAACAGCTACTGACAAGCCTTCCACTGTGCAGTGCGCGAGGCTCAGGAGATGTCCAACTCACCGTCTCCAGATTACACGGCCTCACCTCTGGAAACCGATCTCTTCGAATGGCACTTCACACTCCGCGGCCCCCCAGGTTCTTCTTACGCCGACGGTCTATACCACGGCCGCATAGTCCTGCCCCCGACTTACCCTCTCCGCCCGCCCTCCTTCCGCTTCCTGACACCCTCGGGGCGATTCGAGGCCAACCGCGAGATTTGCCTCTCAATAAGTGGGCACCACGAAGAAACGTGGCAACCGGCTTGGGGCGTCCGGACAGCGTTGGTGGCGCTGAGGAGTTTCATGGAGACGGACTCAAAGGGCCAGCTCGGCGGCCTGGACACGACAGATGCTGTGCGGAAGAGACTGGCCACCGAGAGCAGGGGTTGGAGGTGTAGTGGCTGCGGGGGCCGGACGAACGAGGACATCATCAAAGAATGTGAGGACGCCGCGAAGGCCGCCGAGGCGGAAGCAGGGGAGGGCAGCAGCAAAATCCAGGAAGTCGAGGTGCCACCGGAGCTGAGCATGGGGTTCAAGGACGAGATGGAGAAGACGGCGGCGGCGGCCGCCGCCGGAGCCGCCGGAGGAAGTATCGAGGCGACTGCGCAGGCTATGGAGGACGCGGAAACCGCCGAGTTGGCAGAAGGCTTCGTGCAGACGGTGCCACGAGCAGATCTCGGGAGTGGAACAGCCGCGTCAACAGCCGCCGGTCTGGCGCAACCAGGCCAGACGGTGCCTCGACCTACAAGAACAGTACCGCTGCCAAATGTGGCGCACAACACTGCCGTACCGCCACAACAGGCACAACTGCTGCAGCAACAGCACACGCTAAACGACAGAGGGGTACCTAAATGGATAGATAGGGTCATCGCCGCACTCGTGGTCTGCCTGGTTGGCATGATATTGAAGGTTATCTTGGGCTTGTAACAGATTGTGGCTTTTGTATTTGGTGTTGGGAGGCTAGGGAGCAAGGCGTTCTTGTGTGATTACATTCACCTTTGGATGGACGGCAGGCTGGTAACATAGATTCTCAACAGGAGCCAAAGAGCGTGTACAAGACCTGCATGAACAGGAGTACTTCATGATACAGTTCCGGCGAATACCTATGTTTTCTCTGGGTCACTCCTCGAACCTGGCTATGCTCGATGGGGTGCTCAGACGCGTCGTCTCTGCCCTGCCCAAGACCACTAACAATCGGGGCATCGAAACATACGCCATAGTTTGAGGTTGAATTATGCCTTTTCAAAATGCTACAAAAAACTTTCAATGAGTGAAGATGAGTCTAAATCCTGATCTACCTTCACTTCCCACTGCTATCTGGATGAGCTGCTTTGAATATGACGGAATCATAGGCTCCACGACGAAGAGTGGTTTCTTGAAGGCGGCTGGCTCTATTAGACCGTTCACAAGCGGCAAAGCGAATGGCGTTCCAATCAAATTTTCAAAGCAAACGACACCGGTATGTGATGCTTAACTATGCTATAATCTCATACACAGCCGGTTTGTGCGGCCGGCTTGCATGAAGCCCCTGTGGGGTTCTTCATGGTGTAGCGAAAACATTAAATGCTTTTCCCAACCCGGACCGCTGAGCCTTTTCCTCTTTTCGGTGCAACTTTAGATTGTGAAATACACGTGAGCCCATTCTCCAAACATTCCCCCCTGGGTCACAGACGCAAGTATTGTCGGACGACTTGCAATACGTCAGGCTAGTCTGTTTAGCCCATGATCATGCCCTTCATGCTAGACATGTCGCCTTCCTTGGCTGCGATTTCGAAGTAGCTGTAAATGATACTTTGGGGGCTGTTAGCAGATGTATCCAGCAGCGTGGAGCGATTGAGACTTACGTGACAGCAAGCAGGGTTCCGGTTCCGGATCCAAGCGCGCCCATCAAATCGCTAGCAACGGAGAGGGCTCCGATGCAAGCGCCGCCAAAGGCAGCGGCAGTGGGAATGATGCGCTTGAGCTCCTTGTACATGCTCTGGTCACGGTGACCGGCCATAACCAGACCCTGGTCCTTCAGCTGCTTGGCGACGTCGCGGGGGCTCGAGCCAGAAACCTCGATCCAGGTCTTGGAGAAAATAGCACAGGCAGTGAGCATGTAGGCGATGTAGACGAGGGTGTGGATTGGGTCGATCAGGGCATCCTTCATGTTCAATGGCGGAGACATGTAGTAGACGAGACCGGACACAGGGGACAGTTGGCCAGAACCCTCCTTAGCCTCCCACACGCCGAACAGACGGACGAGGAGGTTCTCGCCGAAACGAGTTGCCAGCATCTGGGAGATGAGGAAGACGTTGGACGACAGGGCCGACTGCAGCATGATGGGCATGTTGGATGTGTAGAACAGTCGCACGGGGTAAGATCCACGAGCACCACGCTGGCGGGAGGACTTCACAGGAATCTCGACACGGAAACCCTGGAGGTAGATGACAGCGGCGAAGACAACAAGGGTGGCCAGAAGGTTCATGATGTTGGGCAGGTTCTGCCTGTAGAAAGCCTCCTGCAGAGCGCGCTGCTTGTTGGGCCATGTCATGAGCAGGTGGAAGAGAGCGATGACAGCGCCCTCATACTCAGGACCACGGCCAGTGTTGATGCTGGTCGGGGAAAAGGCCTTCCACATGATAGACTCGCAGATGTTGGTCGCGATGAAGAGAGAGATACCGCTGCCGAGACCGTAGCCCTTCTGCAGAAGCTCATCGAGGAGGATGACGATCATACCGGCGATGAAGAGCTGGAGAATCAGCAGAACGACGATGCCGGCGCCAAGGTCGGAGGGAGGACCGTAGAGTCCAGTGAAGACGTAGACAGTTGCGGTACCAGCGGACAGGATGAAGGCGAACAGCTTCTGGGCGGTCTGGTAGAGCTCGCGGTCCGACTTGAGGTCGAGGTTGACGTCGATCAGGTGGGTACCAGCCAGAAGCTGGAAGACCATGCCGGACGAGACAATGGGAGTGATACCAAGTTCCATCAGAGTTCCACGGTTACTCGCCATCATCATACGGAGCCAATATAGCGGGTCGGAGGTGTCTGAGGAGACGATGCCGTACAGGGGCATCTGGCTCATGACCAAGAAGATCAGGAGGGTAAGACCTGTCCACATCAACTTTTGGTTGAAGGGAACCTTGGTCTCGGGCTGCTGAACCTCGGGGAGGAACGGCACGAAGGGCTTGACCAGGTCGAGGAATCGAACTGCAGCGCAATCGCGCACGGGTTAGCTCTTTGCCCAGACACAATTGACCACACGACACCATGATGGAGGCAACCTCGGTGTGCGGACGTGAGCGCGAGGCCTTGAGGGGTCGTGTTCGCGACTGCACGAGGGCAGGACAGCAACGGACGATCGACTTACGGCTAGACATGATGGGCGATTTGTGGTCGGAGTGAACTCGATTAGAGATTCATCCAAGGGAGGAAAGAAAAAAAGAAGGCGAGCGGCAATGGCTCGGTTGAAGAACAAAACGTGGACAGAGCGTTGGAAAGGAGAGGAAGTTGGTCGAAGGAGTCCTGAACCGCGAAATAGTAGATAGATCGCAGGTTGTGTTGAGCTAAGGTAGGCTGGCTGTAATCTGGCTTCAACTCGGGCCAGGTCTGCCGATTCGTGCACCAGTCAGGCAGTCCAGGTGCAGGGAGCTCTCCTAAATTGTTGATGTGTCCAGAACAGCCAACCAGCAGCGGTATGGCGAATTCTACCGACCCTTGCAAGAATATTTCGTCCCTGTCGTCCCAAAATGGAAATACACTTTACTTCTTATAGAAATGTCTTGTCACTTTTGAATCAATTCTTTTAAATGTATTTACTCTTAAACTGGCAATCAACCTCAGAAAGGGCCAACTAGGGCGTAAGGATGAGCGTAAGCAAGAGGCTAGCAGGCAGAGCCCAAGCACTACTTGAGGTCCAACCTGATATACTTTATGTTCCTCAAAATGTGCGAGATGCATTTTTTGAAGTGACTTTTATATTGAGGAATGCTAAGGGCGCTAGGTGGAGGCGCTAACTAAGTTGGGCGAAAGGGACGAAATATTCTCACAAGGGTCGGTAGAATTCCTCATGCCCAACCAGCGGAAGCTATGAAG
Source organism: Diaporthe amygdali (assembly GCF_026229845.1). Classification (NCBI taxonomy): domain Eukaryota; kingdom Fungi; phylum Ascomycota; class Sordariomycetes; order Diaporthales; family Diaporthaceae; genus Diaporthe; species Diaporthe amygdali. Next base: position 147,833 of record NW_026517032.1, read on the forward strand.
CTAGCGAGCCACCAATTGGCCAAAGCTGGGTCGGCCCTCTTAGGCCTCTCCATCTCATCTCTATGCGACCCCACGTGACCCATGGACCCTTCGAGCTGAATTATGACTTGCTTTGTTCGGAGCCGAAACGGGCAGATCTCCTAGGCTTGGACCCTGAAAACAAATGTGAATTCGCCGACCTTCAAGCCTCTCTCATGTGTCACTCGCCTGTCGACTCACCTGTTCGGATGGTCTCCACAACCGATCCCGAAATCCTATGATTAGAGCTCGTCTGATCTCTCGACTCCTCTATAGGCCTGTGCAATGCTTTAACACCATGTCGGCTCGCGAACCCCCCTCGGCCCCATTGCTGGTCATCCTGGGGTCTACGGGTACCGGGAAGTCTGAGGTGAGATTCGCCCACCTTGTTGCGGGGACCTGCCTTGACAGGGGCTGATACGTATTTACAGCTTGCCGTCGATCTGGCAGCACGCTTCAATGGCGAGATCATAAACGCAGATGCCATGCAAATGTACAAGGGTTTGCCCATCATTACCAATAAGATCTCACTGGAAGAGCAACGCTCTATTCCACATCACCTTCTGGGCAACATCAGTTTGGACCAGGAAACCTGGGTCGTGGGAGTTTTCAAGCGCGAAGCCACCCGCGTCATTCAAGAAATTCGCAGCAGAGGCAGGGTACCTATAGTCGTCGGAGGTACCCATTACTACACCAATGCCTTGCTTTTCAGAGACAGCCTGGTGGAGAAGGAGGATGCATCCCCCGACACTACGCTGGTCCAAGACAACTCGGCCCAACATCCGATCTTGAACGGTACCACCGAAGCCATGTGGGAAAAACTCAGAGAGGTCGATCCTGTCATGGCTGACAGGTGGCATCCCAACGACAGACGAAAAATACGTCGCTCCCTAGAAATATTTCTCACCACGGGGAGGCCAGCATCCGAAATCTACGCCGAGCAGCAGACTAGGAAGAGAGCTGAAGCTGCGCTGCAACAGGACTTTTCAAAGCCTGACGCTGTGCTCTTCTGGGTCCACTCCGAGGCTCAAGTGCTAAAGGACCGACTTGACAGCAGAGTTAATAAAATGCTGGATAATGGTCTTATGGACGAGGTCACGGAAGTCAACGATTATCTCAAGTCTAAATTGGAATCCGGAGAGCCTGTTGACTTCAGTAGGGGCATATGGCAGTCGATTGGCTTCAAGGAATTTCAGCCTTACCTGGGAGCCGTGGAAAGGGGTGCTGATGCCAAGGATCTTGAGAAACTGAGGCTCGAGTGCCTTGAAGTCATGAAAACCGCGACCAAGAGATATGCCAAATACCAAACGAAATGGATATCGAAGCAGACGTTGCCTTCGTTGGAAGAGGAAGGGGACCAGGACCGGCTTTATGTGCTAGACAGCACTGATGTCGCGCGGTACTCTGAAGATGTCCTCGACAAGGCAGCCTTCTTGACACAACTGTTTCTGGCCGGAGATGAGATGCCAGATCCTTCCAGTGTATCAGACGCCGCCAAAATTGTGCTGAACACTGCCATCAAGTCTGCCACTTCTGCACAAGGCACACCCTGCCGAAAGCATTGCTCAACCTGCGATACCACTCTGCTGACAGAGGAAGGTTGGCAGAAACATGTACGAGGCAAAGCGCACCGTCGCAGAGCCCGGCATGCGAAACAAACTGCATTGGTTCCTGCACAAGATATCGAGACTGCGCTTGTGGAGGCTGAGACAACTCATCCGAGCTTGTCTGAACAGCGATGATGACCACAAAGCTGTGTATCATCATTGCGAAGCCACCAGCCCATATACGACAAGATACACACAGTCTCGACTCTGGAGTTGTACACGTAAGTCCAATTTTGGAAATTAGGTGTAGTACTCAAACCATAAACTCCATACGAAACAAAGAGGTCCATTAACGCCTTGACTTTCGTGGAAAGGTGGCCTCATAAGGCCTCAACGGATTTGAAAGGCACTGATGACTTCATCCGTTATAGGTCGCCACACGGGAGTTCTGCCATGAAGACTTCTTTTCTGGCTCGCGCCGTGATGGACGCAGCACCGAAGAACTGACAGGCCGTGCGTCAAATCCTGTGTGAGCCTGCCCGGTCAACTGCAATTTCGACTGTTGGTCGGAGAGCTGCTCTCGGATCAAGCAAACAGCACGAGATTTGCATTCATTCAGAATCCAAGTCCGCTAAAGAAATCGGCGTGCTTTCTGAGAGCTGGTGGGTCTTGATGAGTGTGAGTATGCCCGAAGATGATGCCCTACAGCCAATGTGAGACCGATCTGCGCATAGATACCAATTTTCTTCGCTACGCAGGATCAGCTCATGCATGATCACATCTCCATGCATTGGCACGAGCACCTTGGGATCTCGCTGCATTTATGTGAGCTATTAGACAGGAAGTGTTCAGTGAAAGGTCTCAGCCACTTTGATACCACATGGCTGCCTGAAGTGCACATGTAAATCTCAAGGCAAGAGTTCAATTGTACCGAGGGCAACGTGTAGAGCAATAAAATACCAATAATTTTGCTACTTGTGGAATAGCAAACTCTCGTCTCACTTCAGTCTACGTATTTATCGTCCAGTACCTTGTAATCTGTTTCTTATCCATTTCGATTGGTATCTTGTTCATTTTGATTGATAGGACTCGTATGATTGTACATTTATTTGGGTATAACAAAAACACAGTTTCGAAAACAAGCTTGCAAAGGAGCGCAATTCACAACCTCAATTACCCTAGGCCGCTAAATCATAGTAGATACAACTCCCCGTCCGGAAGTTGTACACGAAAGCATGCTTCAAACCCGCATCCCGGAATTCAAGCAGCATGTCCTGCACCTCACGCACGTACTTCTTCTCAGCATTGGTGACGTCGAGCTTTCGCCAGGTGTCGGCTTCCAAGAGGCTTGTTCCCCTGATAGCGTTGAGCACGTGGTCGGTTGTCTCGATGGCCGCGATGGGCCCGTCCAGGAAGCCCTGGACGAGCTTGGCTGCGCTGCTCTGTGCCTGCTCGACGACCGTCTGCCTGTTAAACTTCTTGGACTTGGTTTGTGCGGTTAGCACCCGTACTTCTTGCTGATGGTGACCCTGGTTGGAGTACGGGAAGGGGCTTGTGTCGCCGAGAGAGTTGTTGCCCTCGGCGTGGGCCATCCCGCCGCGAGGTCGAGAGGGCATGGTGGTGGCCTTTGTATTTGAGTCGCGCTCGCGCATATCGCCACGCAACCAGTTCAACAGCTCCCTTGCTGGTAGATCTTCGTCAGGAACGTTACGCCAAAATGTCTTGATCTTGAGTATGTCCGCTTTGACGATAATCATCCACGCGGGCTGCTCTTCCGGCCGATCGGGTATCAGCTCGTCGGGTGAACGAGCCTCATCTGCGAGCTCTGCGCTAATGGCATTAGTCTGTAGGCTGCGTAGGACCTCGAGCGCGGTTGATCTCCTGATGACCGGGTCAAAGCTGGCCACGAGAACGTCGCAGCGTTTTCCGCTGAACAGGCCATGGACTTCTTCTTCCGCTGCCTTTTTCAAGAAAGCCTTTCCACCACTCCTTGCGGGTACTTGGGCCAGCTTTTCCCAAGGGAGGCTCACCCCGACAGCATGCCGCTCCCCCACCAAGCTGCTCCCCGCCTTGTGACGATGTTCCTTTATCAAGCTGTCGTATCGTCCTCCGGCAGCCAAGACAACTCTGACCTTCTTGTCAAATACGCAGGAAAACATGAGGCCACCTCTGAAAAATGCTTCGTTGACAGAGTATAACGGACTGATGTAAATCTTGGTTTTAACTCCAAGGACTTTGCAGTATTCGTAGACCTCCTTCAGGTGAGCAATCGTGGATGAGGCCTTTTGGTAGATGTCGGTGTTTCCGAATAGGGTTTTCAGCTTAGAAAATGTTTTGGCCGGCGTATCCCGAAAGTCGAAACGCTGAAGCTCGTCGACACTGGTCGCGGAGACACCACACTGAGGCGAGCGCAGTTCACCTCGCAGCTTCTGCCAGGTCACGCCTTGAACGTTCAGCCTGCTCAGTGTTTCCGCAGCTGCTCTCCTCACAGTGTGCTCAATACCACAATATTCGAAGATGAGCTGAAGGAGGTCAGAATGGCCAAGCTGGAATGCCATCTGGCTGGAGGACAGCGTCGGGAAGGCGGAAATAATGTCATCAACCACTGATAGAACGCGAGCTTCTTTCAAAGACAAATCTAGAGTGTTGTTTGCCACAATGTCAAAATCCGCAACACCTATTTGATTGGGTTGGCCACCGCCATGCTGTTCTCGGTAGACGCTCCCAAACGAGTAAGAGTGCTGGGGAATCGTAGTTGTTGACTTGGCAAGCATGCGGGCGCGACCCATCTTCAGATCAAAGGGTAGCTGCAGTAGACTACCGTTGTGGTCCAGGAGCTTGACTGCGGTGGTGTAATGAGACGATGAAGGGTATAAGCTCGGTGTGGGCGCCTCAACGGCTCCATGGCACTTGAAAATAGAGATCAGCGTCTCCTTCACAACACGCTGACGAAGGAGCTCAGTAGTCGAGAAAGTTTGTGTCTGCATGTCCCAAACAAAATCTTTTGCCTGGTCTACTTTTCTGGAGAACAATGTCGACAGAATTTTTTCGTAAAACGGAGAATTGGGATCTGCCACGCCAGCACTGTGATAGGAATATTAGCTGTGGCTTTCAACCAAGCTTCAGAGCAGAATTGCGCAGGAAGAACTTGGGAGGCATTGGGGGTGGGGTATATGGAATCTTACATCGCTCGCCGAATAGTGTCGCTCTCCATCTCATCCGGAAGCTTGTTGCTCTTCAACAGCTCGGTACTGGAAGGGCGCTCTTTCGGGTTGTGAGTGAGCAGAGACATGATTATTTCTGCTTGAGCTGCCCCAGGGTCAAAATCAGATGGCAAGACAGGGTGTGATCTGCGTAGGTCCTCAAGAACCTGCGCTCTCTGCATGCCGAGCATCGGCTGATAGCACATCTCGAAGAACATGATGCCCAGCGAGTACATCTGATGGCATTAGCACGTTAGTATATCCTTGCTGGTGACCGTATAAGAGAGAAGATGCCAGAACAGTCGCCAGGGTGACCCAGTGAAGCGCTGTTAGCAGGTGTGAAAATTACTCACATCGACTTTAGAGGTATAACTGCCACTGCCGCCTGATTTGACCTCAGGGGCAACGTAAACGGACGTTCCGACGCTTCTCGTCATATCCGCTTGATCCATGACGGATGGATGTGAATGTGCCTTGTCTGCAGCTATGAGACCCTTGCTAGCCAGTCCAAAATCTCCTATTTTGACATTATTAACGCCATCCGGGCCAACACTAATGAATATATTGTCCGGCTTGAGATCACGGTGGACAATGTTCAAGCTATTGTAAGAAGCGCATCAAATTAGCTGTTCGAAAAATATGATTAGGAAAAGGATTATTTACCTGTGTATATGGACCAGGCCCTGCAGAATCTGACGAAAAAGTCGCCACACTTCTGTCTTGTTCTTGGCCAGATTTCTTGCGATAAGGTCGCGAAGTGTCTGAGAGTACGTCAGTAAATCACTAGACATTATGGCATGAATCTTTGAGAGCACAGCTGGCTATTCGGTCATCCCACATAAGGCCACTCCGTGGGGGTTTATCCTAAGGGGTCTCTGTCGCGGGAATTTTGGCAAGTCAAGAGATGAACTCACTCGCTTCTCGCAATACTCCATGGATATGTACAAGATTGTTCTGAAAGGCCTGTGACTTGGCCGTCGTGTTCGCTTTCGTACAGGCAAGACATGTTGAGCCCCTTTCGTCCCTTGTGTATCAGTCCCAGACTCTTCATCTGACTCGTCTGAATCCTCTTCGTCGGTACTTTCGTCATAGTCATCGTCGCCGTTATCATCATCATCATCATCATCATCGACGGCCTCACTGTCGTCGTCACCAAACTCAATATCCAGCCGTCTGCTTGAAGAGATGAAGTCTAGGCCGCCTTGGCTTGTAGCGAATTCGATATTGAATCCACCTTGTGATACAGTATCTCGAGAGAGCTCCGTGCCGCCAGCGTCGGTCGAAGTCTCCTCGTCAGCCGTGTCCGATATGTCGTACGCCTCCTCTAGCCAGGTGTTGAAGTAACGCACGACAGCCGGGTGACTCAGTTGTGAGAGAAGCCGTACCTCTTTCAACACCTCCGTCAAGCCTCCCTGGGAACTAGATGAGATTTTCTTGATGGCATATACCTGACCGTCAAGCTTCTTGCGAGCCTTAACGACCTCGCCGAAGCCTCCTTTGCCAAGGCGGCCCTCTTCAACAAAGTCTTCCTTATATCTCGATGAAGTATGGCCACGATTTGTCGTGGAATTGTGCCGGGATCTGCTTCGAATCGGTGTGATTTGGGGCAGAGAGCCAAGTGTGGTGCTGGACTGGCCAGCCGATGTATTCTCGACGAATAGAGGGGCATCTGTGGCTAGAAATTCACTCGAGCTCAACTCGAAAGCACGCGGTCTCTTCTTCGGATCTGATTTGAAGAAGAATGCCACCAACTCTTCTAGTGCATCAGATAATGACAGCGAGTCCATGAGATCTACCGGCGAATGATACTTTTGAGCCACATCGAGACCAAGTATCATTTGGAGGAAGACGAGCCCAAAGTCCCAGATATCCGTCTTCTGAGTATATTGCGCCTTGGAGGCAGCCGCAATCTCGGGAGGAAACCAGTAAGCGGACTTCGTATCCCTCATAGACGTCAATGTTTGGGTCGTCGTGCACAGATTGTGCAGTTCTCTCTGGTAACCGGCATCAGCAAGTTTTGGAATCATGTCTCCTGTCGGTTCTGTCACCAGTAAGATGTTGCCGGGGTGGATATCCTGATGCACGACTCCTTGGCTGTGCAGCCAGCCCAGAGCGTCGAGAAGATTGACGGTGCAGCTCCGGACCCTGTTAACATCCAGATGGCCCGACCACCGAAGCAATTTTTCCAGGGACCCGTCTTCAGCAAAAGGACTCAGCACACTGACATTCCAGCTCATAGTGTTCGCAATGTCGTTAGCAGCCCGGCCTATCTTGTAATCGAGAACCTCGAGGACAGCCTGGTGGCGGAGCTTTTTCATCGTGTCCAGCTCCGACTCCAAAGCCTGTAACTGCTTCTTGAACTGCACTTGTTCCTTCCCTGCAGAGTGGACCTGTATCTGCTTCAATGCAAGCCTGGGTCGCTTTTGTCCTGTGGGTACTACTGGACGCACTTCGTACACCATTGTTATGGGCCCAGCGAGGAACTCGGTCTTGCCTGTGACTGCATTGAAGACGATGGAGTTTCCATCAACGTCCGTCAGTCTACAAAGCTGATCGAACACGATGCGTTCACCGTCGGAATCTTGAGTGCCATCAACTGGGCTGAAGGCGACATGGCTAGGCGGGTTCTTCCTTCTTGACTCTTTCACCCTTTCGTCCTGACGTCTGAGCTCCTGCTGCACCATTTGACCGAGATACTTCTCCTCTTCCTTGGTGTCCTGGAGCTTTTTTTGCTCTTCTTTGTCCTTCTGTTCCCGTGCAAGCTTAGCCACGGCAGCTTCATGTGCCGCTCGTTCTTGCTCGAGGGTAGGGAGAGCGCGCCCAGCAATCTTGGCCTGAGCAGCCTCCTCCAGGATCTCTCTGATGCCCTCGACAAGACTCATCATCATGACCTCCTCCTCCTTGACGAACTCCTTGGACTGTGTCTCGACATATATCTGGACTTTGTATAGAGTAGCCTCCTTCAGATTGCCGTGGTCCTTCAGGGTGAGCAGTGGTGGCGATTTGGGATACGTGGCTACTAGAACCACTCCCAGGGTAAGAGCCACATCCTCATCAGCAGCGGCTTTGATGTGAATGTCGAACGACGGCTCAGCCTTCTTCCAAGCACTGTGAGCAGCCTTGATTACGAAGTCGGCGCCGTAGATTGCCTCAAGCGCAGTGATTTCATCCTGTTGGCGTTCCTCGTAGCTAGCCTTTAGAGCTGGGGACTGCGGGCCCGATGGACCTTGCTTGGGCTCATTTTTCTCTATGTTCTTTGGAGCAGTCTTGTTTCTCTTCTTGCCAGCCATAATAACATGAAGATCATGGTTCTCAGATAAGCCAAAGACTTCGCATGCGTTATCTGGGAGGCAGGCGGTGGGAAGGATAATCACGTATGGGTTGTGGATGATGTTTGCGAGGAAGTCTGTTTTGGCTGGTACACCTTTATGACATGAAGACCATACTAGTAGTTGTGTGCACAGTATCGTTGCCCAGTGTGTGGTGTATTAAATGTTGGCAGGTTGTTGAGAGAAGCAGCCTCGAGGGAAGAGTGCACTGTACAGTAGGAGGAGTCAGATTCGTCCAATGCAGCAAGAAGTTCAGATGACCTAAAGGCCCCCAATTGACCGACTTCAGGTCCACGGTAGGGCTGAGCTGCAGGCCAGCTCCCCTGCCCGGATCCCTGGGCGGGGTCGTCTCTTCGATGAGATATACCAATGGCCCAAAGGCGTTCAGCTCGTCTCGTCCACAACTCCCTGCATAATCTATCAGATGAGCCACACCTGGAAAATGGACGGGCACAATTCACTGGCTTCTCAGAATTCGACTAGAGGAAATGGTGTGCCCATGTACCGCGAGCCGACAGTCAATTGTCAATGCTATATAGGGACCTGAGGATGCGGGCGGCTCCATTTTGGAGTGCATAAGTCACCAGTCCAAGTATGGACAGCGCATGTGAATGCTGGGTGCTACCCAGGTACGCACCTAGTGAGGTAGTCAATCTCAGGACAGCAGAATGCATCTGAGAATATTTTGGTGTCTTGAAAATTCTATGCATCGTTGAGTTGACAACCTTATCTCACCCTTGGATATTGAGCCTGTCTCTCCATGCCAGGAGCTGGTGTCCGTGTAAGTTCGTGTACCTAGGTACGTCGGAGCTTCCGCTGCAGCTTAGCGCCAGTCCAACCTTGCAGAGGCCTTCAGTGCCACCCGGGCGCCTGCAGCAATTGCCCGGTCTACCGCCAAGCACCCCCATGTAAACATCTAAGAACGCGACACTCCAACTTCCTGCTCAATTCGCGTCAACCCCCTACGATCCAGCCCATTTGAAGAACTTCATGATTACAATTGACTCTTAGCAATATCACCTAAGATCAAACCTCAACCCCGGCCACGATGCTCGGCTGGGCCTTGCATAAGGCAACGGGCAACGCGCCCCAGAACGCGCCCACTCCTGGTCCAGGTACGCTTCTCGCGCTTGAACCGCCCCCGGGACTACCACTCACGCACTCTATCTACAGATGACACCTTCGTTGAGCAACCAGACACACCCGCCCCTGTATTTGCAGCACGCGCATTCAAACGCGCCCTCTTTGGCACGCCTGCCCCTCAGAGGGAAGTCCAGTCTAGGAAGGAGACCAGGGCTGCCGCGGCAAAGTCAGAGAGGCCCAGACCTTCCGCTGGCGACGACAACAAGAGATTTGATTCTCCCACAAGACCACAAGGCATTCTCCTCACACCAGGCACCGGAACGTCGCGTCGGAAACGCGTCTCATTTGGGCGCGATGTGAAGCCCAACACCGCCCCGGCCAATGTTGAAGCCGCCAAGTCACGTCCGCGCACAAAGCTACAGGAAGCCCTCGAGAAGTCGCGCAAAGAGAACAGCCGGCAGTCCAGCGAGGATGCAGCCAAGAAGCTCAACTTCGACCCAGAAGAGGCTGAGGGCGACGGTGCTTGGGAAGAGGTTGACGAGCTCGACCGCGAGCCCGACATCACAGTGGACCTAAACGAGCCAAGGTCCCAGTCCGGACAATACTGGAAGAGCGAGTTTCAGAAGTATCACGAGGAAGCGCGAGCCGAGATGGAGAAGCTTGTTAAGTACAAGCAGCTGGCCAAGTCGTATGCGAAAGCCAAAGACGCCGAGGCTCTCGACTTGAACGAGCGGCTCAAGGAGGAGCAGTCCAAGGTCGACCAGATGGAGCAGAAGATCACGGAGCTTGCTGGCCAGGTTACGGCGAGGCAGAGCCAGGGTAAAGACACCCGAGACGACAGAAAGCTCATGAAAGACCTCACGCGCCAGACGGCCCTGGCCGTACAGTACAGAGAACAAGTTGAAGAGCTGGAAAAGCTACTTCGAGAGTCAGGGTATGACACTGACGGAAACCGCCGGCGACGCGGTGGTACATCCCCGAGGACTGCGCAGACACTTCTCGAGACCCAACGAGAGCTTAGGAAGGCCCGTGAGCAAGTCCAAGAGCTGAATGATTTGCGCCATGAGCTCAAAAGTGTCAAATCAGAGTTGAGCGCGACCGAGCAGCGAGGCCTGAAGCTCGAAGTCGAGAAGAAGAAGGCCATCGCAGACCTGGCTAAGAGTGAGATAAAGGTGGCAGATCTAGAACGGAAACTGGCCAAAGCTGAACACGACCGACAAAGGAAGGATAACCAGTATGAAAAGCTCAAAGCCGACTACGATGCCCTCAAAGAGAAGAACAAGATGCAACGAGCGCCCAGGACAGTGGACACGCAGCAGCTAAGGGATGACATCAAGTTGCTTTCAACCGGACGCGAAGCGCAGAGTCACTGGGAAGATAAATTTGTCGATCTGCAGGTCAAAGTAAGAGAGGAGCAAGACAACCGTCGGCGGACGGTGGAGGATGCGAGAGCCATGACCAACAATCTCAGGCTGGAACATAAGAGAGCCTCGGATAGCAGGTCGCTTGGCCAACGGTTTCAAAGCTTGAGAAACAACGGTGATGACGGGACTGAAGATATGACTCATGATCTCCTGCAAATCAGGCCTCGCATGGAGGACATGCAAAACGAGACGCCTCTCGTTCGTTCGGCTTCCCGCGCGAGTAAGAGGAAGGCTTCTGGACCGGCTGCTCTTGAGCATCATTTTCTTCCTGAAGAAGACTTCACGATGGACACTCCTAGTCGCAAAATCAACCGAACTCCTTCGCGAGAGTTCAGAGTGTCAAAGTCTCCACGGGCCAAGAGCAGCAGGGTTTCTGCGAACCCGGCCGCGCTCAATAGTGAGCCCAAGAGTCCAGCCCTTGGTCTGGGCCGAGACAGGGCGCGGACTTGGAAGCTCGACCCTGTGCCGGACAAGCCACAGCCGGATGTCATTTCCTCCAGACCATCGTCCCTTTCTGCTGATCGTCGAGCTGCTGCTATCGCCAGGCTGGAACAGAAGAGAGCGGAACGGAGACGGGGCCATGAGAGTGCGGCTTTACCTGGCAAGGAAAACTTGAGACCCTGAGCGAGTGCTGTTGGCGGAAAGGGGTAGAGCGGGCTTGTACGCTGGTGAGGATCGTTCATTGTTTGTATTAGCGACTTTGCACAGGGCTTTAATTTGGTTGTTCCGAAGTTTGGCGTCTGGTGTACCCTGGAAATACCATGAATTTGTTCCTGGGCAGTAAGCCTGGTTTTGTGTATTTGGATTTCCTGATATAGGTGATTAGAGCCGGTCCGTTGTGAGCGCTTGCCCCGCAGCCTTTCATGTACCAAAATAAGAGACCGTGCCAACCATTCTCCGTTCCACTCTACTACACATTTCATAACATATATACTCGAGTATGAACTCGAAGTCGCGGGAAAGAATCGACAGCGAGTCGGAAGATTTGATCGAGACTGAGATTCAAGACTTGGAGCAGAGGTTAGAGCATGCAAAAGCCCGCCTCAGAACCCGCAAAGCAGCCGCGGCTCATAAATCTCACAATGGCGATGACATTCATCAACCTGCACTCACACTTCATGGCGAGTCTACTTCACACTGCCAATTGATAGGAAAGTAACTAACCTGGCCACCAGGTCTCCCTCCGCACAAGACAACCCACTTTCTCTTCTTGCTGTCCGACTCCGCCCTGCCACTAGGCTCCTTCGCCTTCAGCAGCGGCCTCGAGTCGTACCTCGCTCACAACCGCAGCGCGCCTCATCCCTCATCGCAACCGCGCCACTCACAGTTCGACCTGTTCCTGCCCATCTCAGTTTCCTCCTATGCATCCACCACCCTGCCGTTCGTCCTGGCGGCGCACCGCGAGCCCCAGCGGCTCGCCGAGCTGGACGACTACCTCGACGCGGCGGTGATCTGCACCGTGGGCAAGCGCGCGTCCGTGGCGCAGGGGCGCGCCCTTCTGGGCATCTGGGAGCGCTCGTTCGCGGCGTCGTCTGCGCTCTCGGCGTCCGCCCGGGAGCACGACGCCTCCTTGCTGAGCCTGGGGGAGTACTCCCGGGCGCTGCGGACGCCGGCCAAGGGGCTTGATGAGACGGGGCTGCCTCCCGTCGCGGCTCACCTCGCGCCCCTCTTTGGTGTCATTTGCCATATCGTCGGGCTGAGCCTGCACCAGACGGCGTATATATTTATGCTTGGCCATGTCAAGGCTCTCATATCCGCCGCTGTCCGGGCCAACCTGTTGGGGCCGTATCAGGCGCAACGGGTGCTGGCGAGCAGCGAGGTGATGGGGATGATTGCTGCGGCTATTGATAGGGAATGGGACACGCCTGTGGAAGAGGCAGGACAGAGTGTTCCGGTGATGGATCTCTGGGTTGGGAGGCACGAGGTTTTATATAGTAGGATATTCAACAGTTAAGAGGCTGTGGTTGCACAAATATGAGTGTCTTTACTATGTGGTATCAAGTTGAATTTTTGACCCTGTCATCTGCTATGCGCCATGCTCGAGTGGCCGCTATCTTCCTAGTCGCTATCATCGTCGCTGTCATACGCAACTAAAGGGCCTGTTGATGCTTTCTTTTCCTTGGACGCAACTGCCACCTGGGCAGAGTTCAGAGCTGCCAGCGTGCTGCTCGAGAAGATCCCGTTCTCCTCGAGTTGCCTCTGGGTCTGATCTGCCGCAGCCTGCGCCTCAGCCTCTCCGCTCTCAAGCATGAAGCGTTGCTCCTCCTCCAATCCCATTTCCTCGCCATTACCTGCCCTTGCCCTCGGGTTGACAGCATTCTCTCCCCTGGCAAAGTGCACTTCATCCGGCGCCTCATAGCCTTCCAAGCCGTAACTGCTTTCCAGCTTCCTGCGCTTTCTCGCCTCCGGATCTCTGCCCTCTATCTCGGCAACGAACTCCTCCGGCAGCGCGCGTCGAATCGCCTCCGCGGCTTGCTCCTCGATTCTCCTCGCCTCTCTTGCCTGTGCCATCGGATTGGGATCGGCTGTTGCCCATCGTACGTTCAGGATCTCGCTGTGGTCTAAGCTCTGATGGGCCATTGACTCCTTCGCGAACTGGGCATTGGCCTCATTTGAATACGTGATAAAAGCGACGCCCCTCGTGTTCAGAACTCTGACACGCTCGACCTCTCCCCATTCGGCGAAGTGGCGCGCCACGATCTCCTCGATGTCGTCGCTGACATGAATTCGTCCGACATATATGGTGCGATTTTGCCGCATGAATGAGCCCACTCCGCCCATGTCATCGCGGTAGTCGCTGAATTTGTCTCGGCCGAAGCAGTCGACGTTGGGGTTGAAGAGGTCGTGGATCGTGGGTAAGCGGTGCAAGTATTCGCAATCTTGCCCTTTGGGACCTGTCATAACATCTCTCGTGAGCTAGGTGTGCCTTGGGGAAAATGTCGAAAGAGACGGAGGGAGACCAAGCAAGCATACATATTCCTCGCGCAAAGAAGAGGCAGAAGTAGGAGCCGGGCACCTTGTCCGCCTTGGTGTATCCGGTGTCCTTCGCGATGTTGCATCTTCCTTTTGCCGCCTTCTGTGAAGCATATTTGTCCTCGCGATCGCCTCCAGACCATTTATTGTACCAGATGTTGAAGATGGTTCCAGTCTGTGGTGGTGGTTCCGACTTGATGAGAGCGGGATCGATTTGCGGTCGCGCTGGGCGCTTCTTCCTCCTGATGATCTTCTTCACTTTTCTGACCGCAGGCTCCGCCACATCATTGCTTGTCGTTGTGAGCGCGAGCTCTTCTTGGTTTTCTTCTGGTACGTCAGCCATTTTCGTCTCGTGATGGTAAGGCGAGGTTCGTTGGTGGGCGGATGGTAAGAGACTCGGATTGGTAGTCAACTGTATGGCAAGCAGTAGGTACAAGGCTGACCAAGGAAGGACCAGAGCGAGCTTTGGGGCAAATTTAAGTGGGGCGCGCAAAGCCCAGAGTGCCCCTCCAGACAGCCGCTGCAGCGCTCATCTTGCCGCATATCATTCACTCACTACTCATCGAGAACACACGGAAATCCGTAAATCGAGAGGAAGAAATAGACTCGGCCTCGAGGTCTGTGATTTCTATCCCTGTGTGGGTTATAGACAGGTTCTTTCGCTTCAGTCGTTGCGAACAGTCAAGGTCCAGGGACTTCGATGTGCCGATACATTCAAGCGTCGAACTCATTCATATAGAGAGAGGCACGACGAACATACCCGGATCTCGACCTGGCTTAAGCAAAAGCTTATCCCCTTCACCCAACTTTACATCCTTCTTCAGTACATCATCGTGACCTCAGGTCACACCCGCCGCCAAGATGGTCAACATTGTACGTATTTTAAAAACAGTCCTTCATTCTCTCTCCCCTGTTCCAGCTTGCTCTTTCCGCCTCTCGACGATGAGGAAATATGTGTCAGGCGACCACATGAGCTCCTGCTTTGCAACTTTTCCAGATGGGCTATAGCTGACTCCCCTGCTCGCCTAGACGGACAAGATCAAGGAGATCGAAGATGAGATGAAGATGACCCAGAAGAACAAGGCGACAAACTATCACTTGGGTCTTCTTAAGGGAAAACTTGCTCGGCTTCGTGCTCAGCTCTTGGAACCCACCCCCGGGTCCGGAGGTGGTCCTGGATCCGGCTTCGATGTGAGCAAGAGCGGTGATGCACGAATAGCATTGGTGGGATTTCCATCTGTGGGAAAGTCCACCTTCCTCTCGAAAGTCACCAAGACGAAATCTGAAGTCGCGAGTTACGCCTTCACGACGCTCACAGCCATCCCGGGTGTCTTGGAGTACGGCGGTGCGGAGATCCAGCTTCTCGATCTGCCCGGTATTATAGAAGGCGCGTCAGAGGGAAAGGGCCGAGGAAGACAAGTCATTTCTGCAGCTAAGACGAGTGACTTGATCTTGATGGTGTTGGATGCCACAAAGAGGGCAGAGCAGAGGGCGCTGCTTGAGGCGGAGTTGGAGGCCGTTGGCATCCGTCTAAACAGGGAGCCGCCGTGAGTCCTGCACACCAAGGCTTTTGCGGAAATCGCACTAACAAGGTATCTACAGAAACATTTATCTCAAGCCGAAGAAGGCAGGAGGTATGAAGATCAACTTCCAGAACACGCCCAAGAACCTCGACGAGAAGATGGTGTATAATATCTTGCGTGACTACAAGATACTCAACTGTGAGGTCCTCATTCGCGATGACGAGGCAACAGTGGACGATCTGATCGACGTGATCATGAAGAACCACCGCACCTACATCAAAGTGAGTATATATAAAAGCTTCTTTCATTCATGGCGGTTTGAATGGCTGCTAGCGAAAATTGCAGAGCACTCACGCCTCCTGCGACCACACTCACTGCCACTTTCCTCGTAATGAGGTGTGGAAAATACCTAGGTACTTGCTAACGTATTCCCAGTGCCTTTACGTGTATAACAAGATCGATAGTGTCTCCCTTGACTTCCTGGACCGGCTGGCGCGTGAGCCCAACACCGTAGTCATGAGCTGCGAGCTGGATCTTGGTATCCAGGACGTGGTTGACAGGTGCTGGAAGGAGCTGGCTTTGATACGGATTTACACGAAAAGAAAAGGCATCGAGCCAGACTTCAGTGAAGCGTTGATCGTGAGAAGTAATAGTACCGTAGAGGATGTCTGTGATCGCATTCACAGAACCCTCAAGGACACCTTCAAATTTGCCATGGTGTGGGGTGCAAGTGCCCGACACATACCACAGCGTGTTGGGTTGGGACACGTCGTGGCAGACGAGGACGTTGTGTACATCTCAACAGCATGGAAGGCGTAAATGAAATACAATTCTGGGGCTGCAAGCGTTTCGTCTGGCAAGCAAATGCATGTCTGCGCTTCATTATTCTCTGGCAGTGTTTTATGCTGATCATCAATTCGTTACCCTGGGGATGTTCCTTTCCATTGCCCCCAACCCGTCAAATGCACTGGTATAGTCGTCTCTTCCTGAAAACGCCGAAGCCCTGGAAACCTTGGTACCACCGATCCAGCCAACCCTAAACAAGAGCCCATCCATCACCTATTATGTGAACAAGGCCGAGCGAGAGCCCTGGCATCTCGGGCACCGCAAGCAAAGGGCATCAGTGCCGGAAAACCCAACCTCTTGAGGACCGAAAGAGCCCAATCTGTATTTGACAAAGGAGAAATATTGTGGTAGAATAAATCGCATGAGAAACCACAGTTGGACTCTATGCGTTGTTGGATGACGGGGAATCGGCCTTGGAGCCAAAGATACCCTCGTTGCCTCGCAACCTCTTAGACGATGCTTGGGCGAAGAGAGACTTGGGCTTGACCCTGTGTTGAAGAGGAAGATTAGCAAACATCCTCTACTTCACTCCTAGCCTTGGTCGGAAATACGTACTTGCCAACTTGCTTGTTGCGAAGGGCGTTCAGCTTGGCTGTGCAGGGTGACATGATCTCGTCTGAAGGAGAGACGTAGGTGGTTCCGGACCTGTGATCGCGTATGAGCATTGAGTCTGAGTGGATGTGTAGCTTTCCAGGGCCAAAAAAAACCTACTGTTGCGCCTCCATCTTGGATTGCAAGACCTGGCGGTGGTACTCCATGCTCTTGACTGATGAGTCCTTGCCGGTGAGAGGGGCAGCGGCAGCCACGGGCAGGTTGGCGTCCTTTGCGCCCAGCACGTTCGCGCCGGTGTTGCCAGTGGTGGAAGACATTTTCGTCTCGGGTGATGTATCGCTAGCAATTCCTATTCTGTACAATGGACGCTCGGGATGTATGTTTCGTAGGTGCGTGTGGGTGGATGCAGCTGTGGATGGATCGATGTGGGCTTTTTTTTTTTGGGTCTTCGATTGCACAACGGAACAAGAGAGCTTTAGGATTGTGAAGGGTCTGTGTTTAGTGAATGGGACCGTGGATTGTTTCTCAAAGGTCTTGGGGTTTTTAAAAGCTATCCGCTGCAGGGTATTGGCAGGAATGACGGGAGGCGTCGGGCTGTTTACTTTCAGGGACCGTCGTCAAGGGCAACCGTCAACTTTTTTGCCTCTTCCCCGTACAGAGTCACTGCTAACCCCTGCAAGTGCTAGCGTCCGACCCCTGTCTCTGTGATCAGCTCCACTATGACAGCACTGCAACGGGTCAACGGCCACGGCAACATCCACACGACAAGACTTACGGCTGAGTGATCTGCATGGGAAATTGTGCCGAAAGTCAGAATGTTCAATTATAGCTCGTAAGGATCCCAATAACTATGCAAAGCGGGCCAAGACAGATGCATTCATTCGGATACATGAGGTCCGACAGAACATACCCTTGAGGCTTACACACAGGACGCGTGAGGATATCTCACGGGAGGTCACCTCACAAGAGGATATCCTACAGGCGGTTACCCCATGAGAGATTATCATCGTGGACTGTTATGTGATAGGCAGGTTATCCTGCAGGAAGACTGTCCACAAGAGGATTATGCCCGGTCAACCCAGACGCCAACTTGTCCGGGTCTTAGCGAGCATGTATCTCGATCAATTTTGGTTTTCTGTGGACCGTCCTGCACTATACAACAAATTTACAACTTGGATCTCTGGATGTTCTGGCCCGGCTGCGCGTGCTTCAACCCGTACTTCTTCAACAGCTCCTCTGTCTTCCGCTTCTGCATCTCGATCTTGGCTGTGACTTCTTTGCCCCTCTTGTTCTCATTCTTACCCATCTGCTGCAGATGCACCTCGTCCGGACCGTCTGCCAGCCGCAGCGTCCTGATGCCCGCCCACATATATGCCAGCGGTGTGTCCTGGCTGACACCGGCACCGCCAAATGACTGCACCGCGCGGTCGATCACTGTCAGGGCCATCTGCGGGACGAGGACCTTGGCCTCGGCAATTTCCCGCAAAGCCGCCTTCGGACCGTGGTCGTCCATGGTGATGGCCGCGTTCAGCACAACGAGGCGGGCGGCGTCGATCTCGAGCCGGGACTTGGCCACCCATTCGAGGATCACGCCGTGCTCGCGTAGCTGCTTCTTGAATGGAGTCTTTGTGGGATCATTGATGCGCATCAGCATCCACTCAAGAGCTTTCTCCGCCTAATGGTCAAAAAGATCAGCTTGTTGTCTCACATCTGGGAATGCTGGCCGCAGATCAATGCACTTACTGAGCCAATAGTCCGCATAGCATGGTGAATACGGCCAGGGCCGAGTCTGCCCTGGATGATTTCGAAGCCGCGGCCTTCGCCCAGCACGAGGTTGCTCACCGGCACGCGGACGTCCTTGAAAGATATGTGCCCATGACCGTGGGGCGCATCATCATACCCATATACATTCAACATGCGATGGATGGTGACGCCCTTGGTGTCTGCTGGCACAAGGACTACGGACTGCTGCCGGTAGGGGTCCTTGTTGTGAGGATCGGACTTGCCCATGACGATGTAGATCTTGCACCTAGTATCTCCTGCACCACTGGACCACCATTTCTGCAATGATGATCAGCCGAGATTCAGTACACGTTCGCGTGCCAGACAAGGTCCTTACCTGGCCGTTCAAAACATATTCATTGCCCTCCTTGCGGATATCAAGCTCAATGTTAGTAGCATCACTGGAGGCTACTTGGGGCTCAGTCATGAGGAAGGCAGATCGGATCTCGCCCTCGAGCAGCGGCTTCAGCCACTGTGCCTTCTGCGCATCATTTCCGTACTTTGCTAATACTTCCATGTTGCCCGTGTCTGGGGCTGCACAGTTGACTGCCTCTGAGGCGGACTTGGACTTGCCGAGCCACTCAGCCATGAGGCCGTACTCAAGGTTTGTGAAACCTGGAGACTCTTTATAGTGTCCCTTGGGCAGGAACATGTTCCAAAGACCAAGAGCACGAGCCTTCTGCTTCAGCTCATCAATGATGGTTGGATAGTGGTCCCATCTCGCATCCCCCGAGCCCACCTGGGCCTCGAGGACTGGATCAGCTCTGGCGCTGGTCAGTCATGGCGGTCCTGTGACGCAGAATGGAGCACGGCAACTTACGGGATGCACTCCTCTTCAACGAATTTGGCGACAATGTCCAATGTCTTCTTTGCTTGCTCGCTCACGCGATGCTTGCACTAGGGCGTATCGCAGCTTTAGCCATAGCACTTGGGGCTCATGGATCTGATCCAGGCCTGTATATGCAGACTTACAATCTCTGGAATTCTAGACGACATGATGGTCTGATGACAGTATTGTTAGCTCTTGGATAAGTATTATATATGATCCAGAGTCAATCGAGGGTTTAGAGAATGGGAGTCGAAAGAAGTGGAGGAGAAGAACGAGCAATGTCGGACCATGCTTGATGTTGGGTAATAGACCTTCCGAGGTTCCCTGTCTCCCCAGGTTTGGACCGAGGCTCACCCCAAGATCTGTAGGGGGCAAGCCGACAGCGGGGAAGTGCCCACGGATAGCCTGGGGGATGGCGGCTGGCGGGGCTTCTAAGGTTGCATGGCTCGAGCATGGGACAGGGATCAGTCATCCCCGGAGCTGGGAGTTTGGGGCCCACCACGCGCTGGTCTTGGGCCCAGAGAAAACGCTGCTCTCATTGGCTTGAGGCAGGCACCTGCTTTGGTGACTGGCTGCACAGGACTTCGACGCTGCAGAGCCTCAATGTGCACCCACATACGTCTGTCACTCAATCTATCACTGCATCGACTAACTCATCACCAGCCCATCACCGATACCCCCTCTACTGCTGTTATATCAACTGTTGATTGCCCTTGAATTGGAGGAAGTTCTATATGTAATTTGATTGTTCTGAGAAGGTGGTTTCAACAGCTACTCGTATTGTTTTCAACGGACGAGTTCTCATTCAATCCCGGGAGTGTCTTCTCCCAAAGCATCGCAGACTTCGGGGCAACACCCATACGTCCAGATTCGAACCAGCTGGGGAAGGAAAGGAAGGTCCGGAGCTGGCTTCTAGCTGTGAGAACAGCCCGTGATGTCTGCACCAGGTGCTCCCGGCTCTGGTAGTGCTGGACAGGCTGGGGGAGGATATGGCGGGCAAGCTCATCATGGAGGAGCGGGTGCAGGCTCTGCTGTTGCTCAGGGGTCGTCATCATCGTCTGCTCCTGCTCCCCAATCCACGCAGAACCTCAACCAGATTGTAAGTCTCTCAGCTTCCATACAGTTACTCCAGTCTCTACCACCCCACATGAGCTCCTTGCGTGACGTCCGGTTTTGTTCATAATTCTCCCGCGGGCATGGATTCTTCTCGGATGGAGAGTCGGTACTCTGAGGGTTGAGCCCGGGGCTATCTGAAACTACCGTGTGGTTATGCAAGGCGTGGCCACCAGTGGAATAAGAGACCTGGCGGCACGCGTGTCAAGTGTCCCTCTGGCGTTCACCCGATGGCGAGATGTTCTATAGGCCGCTCTCGGGCCTACGGGACAGCTACGGCCATCTTACCTCGATACTTCCACAGTCATAGCTCAAGTGATGTTGCGCAATGTCTTGAGAGTACCCATTGAATGAGACGTAGTCTCGTACGCTGCTGGATGCCAAACTGCAGGGGAGTGTGATGATTTTAAAAGCCTCTATCTTTCTGTGAGGACTTGGGCGAGTTTGAAGTGATGGTCCTGGGAAAGGTGATTGCGGATTGGGTCATTTCAAAAAGGGAGAGCACAATCAGCCTTGCGACAAGGAGGCTGCGAGTGGAAAGACGCTGAGGTTGGCAAGGCGACCGCGTCTCGTTCCGCGAGCCTTGATGCTGGTTAATCTCCTTCCAAGGGCACAGCAGACAAACGTGTGGTGCCCAAGTCTCTAGGCGGTGTTACTACCTCATGAGACGACGGCGCCCTACACACTCGCTTACATGACATGCCCCTCAAGGCTCTCGCTCCTATTTCGTTGACAGATTTGGTCAGCCGTTCTGCAAACGAACGGGTGAAAGATGCTTAACCCGGGATCTTCAAAGTGAATTCACGACTCCAACTGGGAAGGCTTGTTTTTAAAACCCTGCCTTGTTTTTCCTTCCGATCCTCTCTCTTGCTTTCGATTCTGCTGTGGACCTTTCTAGGTGCCCTTTTCAAGAGGCGCACACCTCAAACAGATCTTCTCATCACTTTCACTTCGAGACGTACTCACAAACGGCGATGCTGACTAAACGTCCCTGTCTAGGTCACAGATTATTTGTTGAAGAGAGGCTTTCTGAGAACTGAGGAAATCTTTAGGAAAGAGTCGTCCAATCTGGGACCTGACGGTCGACCGCAGCACAAGTCGACTGACGAGATGGGAGCCAAAAAGTACGCCAGGGCGTTCAGCCTGCTGAAGAACTTCGTTGATAGCAATCTCGATTACTACAAGGCAAGTGACTTGATCTGCAACCAGCACTGAACGATGTTGACCGAATGGGCTGGCAGTTTGAGCTGAGCAAATTCCTGTGGCCCGTGTTTATTCACTGCTACCTCGAGCTTGTCGATAACGGTTACCCGACCGAGGCCAAGTCCTTTCTCACAGATTTTGGCGATGACTTCAAAGCAGTTCATGGTGACGATTTAAAGTTGCTGTCGACGGTTACACTGCCTGCGCACATCCAAGAAAATGAGACTACGATGCTCTACAAAACCTCCAAGTACCAACTTCCCGTTACCGACAAGGTCGAGGCGTTGGTGTTGGGTCATCTGGAGAAGGAGTATGACAATGGTGGACAGACCGTCATTCGATTGCTCGGACGGTACTGCACCATCAAGACCGTGGACCGGGGTCTGGCTAACCCCAAGAGTTTCTTTGCAATTTTCAACAATCAACCAAGCGTCCGTGTGGATGAGGCCGATGTTCTCGAGGGCATTCCAGGTGTTTTCACCGGTGTCAGGTCCAATGTTGCCCCTGACGTGCCACTGAAGCTCGGTCCTTTGCCAATGGAAGCAGAACTACAAGAGGAGGTTCGAGCTGAGATCGAGGAAGAGGATCGCCGCAACCCGCCAGCCGATGGAAGATCTACCCTCCTCGAGGAGTTCGACAACAAGATCAAGCGGGAAGAGAGCATGGATGGACCCGCTCGCGCCGACCTTCCACTACCAGCTTCTCGATTCAGAGACGTGTGGAGTGAAATAGAGAAGATCAGGGAGCACCGGGACCGTTTCCGTATTGAAGGCAGGACTGGTGGCGTTGGTGCAGCCGTGTCTGTCTGCATGTACACGTTTCACAACACCCTCGGAAGGCAAGTAAATTCCACTCTGCAAGCCGAACGAGGCTTGGCTAACGCTTTGGTGTAGCTATAACTGCATCGAATTCTCCAACGACCAAGAGCTTGTCGCCGTTGGCACCATGGACTCGTACATTCGTGTGTGGAGCATGGATGGGGCCCACCTCAAATCCGCGCTTGACCACGCCAACTCATCTGTGACGAACAACCGCATGCTGATAGGCCACTCTGCGCCTGTCTACGGGCTTTCGTTTTCTGACTCTGTGTCCTGGCCACACGAAAGCAAGGACACTCCAAAAGCGCCGCGGTTGCTACTGTCAAGCTCAGCCGACGGTCATATCCGGCTGTGGTCCCTCGATACCTGGTCCTGTCTCTGTATATACAAGTCTCATGACGGTCCCGTCTTCAACGTGCAGTGGGGTCCCCATGGCCACTACTTTGTCAGCGGTGGTTGGGACAAGACTGTTCGTATCTGGATGCAGGACCACGCGACACCAGTCAGGACCTGTGTCGGCCACGATACCAGCATTTCCGCCATCGCGTGGCACCCGAACGGTACATACGTCTTCTCAGCATCCGATGAGACGGACAAGTCAATCCGCATGTGGTCCGTCATCACTGGAGACTGTGTAAGAGTCATGGTCGGACACTATCATTTCATCAACGCAATTGAATGCGCTCCTAATGGCAAGATCATCGCGAGTTCTGATATTGATGGCAACATCTTCTGGTGGGACCTCGAGAAGGGAGTCTGCATCAAAAAGAGCAAGGGTCATGGAAAGGGCGGCATCACTTCCCTCAGCTTCAGTGTTGAGTCCAAGGTTCTTGTCTCCGCCGGGGTGGACAACACTGTTCGTGTTTGGGACGTGGACTTGCCTGCTGATGGTAGCAAGCCTATTGGCGGTGCGCCGGGCCAAACCACGCAGCCGGAGAACAACACTAGCACGGGGGATTCCATGGGACCCAGTGATCGCAGCATTACGGTCGGTGGACAGCCTCAACAGCCACCTGCAGCCGCAGCTTCTGCTTCGAATGCTGGTGGTGCTGCGACCGGTAGCTCTGGTGTTTCGGGCTCTGGCAGTGGTAAGAAGAAGGGGAAGGATGTGCAAATCACGGCCGATCAAATCAGCGCTTTCCCGACCAAGAAGACCGCCGTCAAGAAAGTTCGGTTCACGCGCATGAACCTAGTTACTGCGGCTGGCGTCTACGAGCCTGAGCGTTGAACGAGGCGGCTTGACGTTCCTGGCTTCTTCTTTCACTTGTGCGACGCCCATGACTTGCGGCGTAGCAATGTTTGCAAATCTTTGCCATCAAATGGTCAGAGAAGTCTTTCAAAAAAAATCAAATTTGATACCACTTTTGAGCCTTGGTATTCTGGTCGCTCTGGTATGGATAGCACCCATGTTTTGTGGCGTTAGGGAACCGCGACAGGCTTGACGCGCTACAAAAGGAGGCGGAGAGCCGGATTCTGTGGTTGGTATTGTGATTAAATTGGTTCAGCCTCCAGACGCTATCGCAGCCAAGAATTGGCCTGTCCTCCCTGAGCACTTTTCCAGTGGCCAATGGAATATGTGGTCGATGGTCTATGAACCGTTGATGAGTAGGGGCAGCCTTTTGATTTCCCTGGGAGACCTCGATGTCACGACGGGGGATAAAGATAGTGATAATACACGAAGCAACAGGCTTCAATTCATCGAGGATACCGCCATAATCACTGATGCCTAAAAATACAGTAGATAACGCTACAGTACTAGGGCCTCGAACGATCACTGCAGCTTGGTGAAATTGGCTTGGTATATTGTGTATATTGATGTTGAAGGGATATAAAAACCAGATACTCTCATGGTCCATAACGTCCATTGCTAGGCAGGGTAAATAAATGGCTGCTCTCACTGCCCAAGTGGTTTTGGGCAAGCAGCGTACCCCGGTAGCTAGGCACCCAGGCAGGCAGGTACGTCAGGGATGGCCCAAGC
Source organism: Diaporthe amygdali (assembly GCF_026229845.1). NCBI lineage: Eukaryota > Fungi > Ascomycota > Sordariomycetes > Diaporthales > Diaporthaceae > Diaporthe > Diaporthe amygdali. Next base: position 172,054 of record NW_026517032.1, read on the forward strand.
TTCGCCAGCCGCGCGGGCGCAGCAGCGTAGCTCGTAGCCTACTGTAGATGCAGTTCAACGGACCACGACGTACATACACTTTGGGCGCCACCCTGTTCTGCGGGAGAAGTGACTGTCAAACCGCGCGGTGTGTAACAGTTTGCACAGGCTGGAATCAGATCGACAATCGTTCCTTGATCCACACAAGCTCAGAAGACAGAACAGACGATGGATCCCCTGGGAGAATCGCCCTGGGCCGACGCCCCTGCCCAAGCACCCCCCTCCGAACCTCAGGCGGCCGGAGACAGCGATACCACCAAGCCAGCTTCAGATGCAGCACCTTCTGCCACGACTAGTTCCGGCCCCAGGCCTTCTCGTCTGACACCCCGTCGCCTTGTTGCGCAACCGACCAAGCTTCAAGCCGTCGAAGATGACCCCTTGGGGCCGCTCGGCGCCGCGGAGCCGGCGATATCTGCTACCGAAGGCGAGCCGCCGATGCCTCCGCAGAAAGAGCCACCTGCGCCCGCTGCCATGTCATCGACGCTACCCGTGCGCACGATGATGTCCCCAGGCCAGCAGCAACACCAACAGCAGAGAAGGGCCGATCCACACCGTGTTGACGACGACGACGATGGAGATGAGAGGCTGGGAAGCTCAAGCGGAAGAGCACCACCTCCGGTACAGGTCGCTACGCCCGTGCAAGGAAGAGGCGCCGGACCGCCGAGTGTCAGTGTTGAGCAAGCGGCCAAGCCCACCTTCACCATCACGGTCGGGGATCCGCACAAGGTCGGCGATCTGACTAGCAGTCATATCGTGTATGCTGTGCGGACAAAGGTACGTTTCATTCGTTGTCTCGAGCCTGCCAATGGCAGCTGCGCGGCAAGAAGTGGTGCTAATGCCGCGTCGTTGATATAGACTACATCCAAGGCCTACAAGCAATCCGAGTTCGAGGTCAAGAGAAGATACCGCGACTTCCTATGGCTCTATAATACTCTGCATGCGAATAACCCGGGAATTGTTGTACCGCCTCCCCCAGAGAAGCAGGCCGTCGGTCGATTTGAAACCAACTTTGTTGAGGCACGACGTGCGGCTCTCGAAAAGATGCTCAACAAGACTGCTGCGCATGCTACATTGCAACATGATGCGGATCTCAAGCTGTTCCTGGAAAGCGAGTCTTTTAACGTGGACGTCAAGCACAAGGAGCGGCGGGAACCAAATCTCGGGGAGAGTAAGGGCATGTTCAGCTCGCTCGGCCTAGGTGGCTCAAGTAGCAAGTTCGTGGAGCAAGACGACGTAAGTTTAACATCTATTGCCCTGCATTGATTTTCCTGGCAAAATGTTAACAATCTTCTCTACAGTGGTTCCATGATCGTCGGGTGTATCTCGACGCTCTCGAAAGCCAACTCAAAGGCCTCCTCAAGGCCATGGATACAATGGTGGCTCAGCGCAAGTCAATGGCAGAAGCAGCCGGCGACTTCTCGGCTTCTCTGCACGCGCTGTCAACCGTTGAGTTATCACCGACCCTTTCCGGCCCCTTGGAGGCCCTATCAGACTTACAGATCACCATCCGCGACGTGTACGACCGACAGGCGCAACAGGATGTCCTCACTTTTGGGATCACCATTGAAGAGTATATTCGACTGATTGGAAGTGTCAAGCAAGCGTTCGGACAACGTCAGAAGGCCTTCTATGCTTGGCATGCTGCGGAGTCAGAGATGCAGAAGCGCAAGGCTAATCAGGACAAACTCCTCCGACAGGGCAAGTCTCAGCAGGACCGGCTGAACCAGGTCAGCGCCGAGGTTGCGGACTCCGAGAGGAAGGTTCACCAGGCGCATTTGCTTTTTGAGGATATGGGACGGCTGTTGAGACAAGAGCTGGATCGCTTCGAGCGGGAGAAGGTGGAGGACTTCAAGAGCGGCGTGGAGACGTTTTTGGAGAGTTCAGTTGAGGCACAGAAGGAGGTGATTACCTTGCAACCACGCGTTCGGCCGGCACGGCAAGTTACTGACATTCTTCACAGCTCATCGAGAAGTGGGAGACGTTCCTCCTGCAGTTGGACTCAGCAGATGACGAGAGCGTCTTCTACAAGCCACCTGTGTTCCAACCAGCGGGCGGTAACAGACCAACTGGAGACACTGCGGTCGACCGAGCCCGGGCCCGCATCGATGAGGATTCTGACTAGAAAGTCCGGAATTCCCAAAGACGCTATGATAGCTACAGTGATCATGGGCTCAGTCGTCATGGCTTAATGGGGATGAGCTTCACTTGGCATGGCACATAAACTGTAGCGCTGCTCATCTTGACGTCGACTTCCAGAAGATCACATGCGATGCAAGAAGAAAACTTCCGGGGAAAGGGGCCATGATGTGGTTGGGCCTGGTGTACAGGTAATGTCTCCTAGAAGTAATGTACATAGAACATTGCGGCGCATCGCCTCTCCGTCATCCCTAGCTGCCAATTCGATGCGATTACCGCCACATATGCTTCTAAAGTGACCGGTGTCCTGCATGCCAGAACATGATCAGTGCCTCGTCGGATCGGGCGCCTCAACTGTCCGCGACCAGAACAAAGCTTGCCCGCAGGACGCCACCTCTTTATTTCTTCTTGCCCTTCTTCGCCACACGATTTGAAGCAACCTGGCCACCCTTCAGGTTCGGGTCGTCCCTCACGTACGTAGCCATCAGGTCGGCAAAGCTGTCCACAGGCGCGGCATCGTCCTTCCCATCCGCGCCCTCCGTCTCGTCCGCCAGGTCATAGGCGGAGCCGAAGCGCTCTCTGAAGCTCGCCAGCTTGCCGGCCTCGTCGAGCTCGATGTTCTTGAGCGATGACTCGGACGGCTGCCACGTCAGGTGGTTCCGCGTGTCCTTGGTGGACCTGTGGACTGGCGTGGGGGACGTGGACCGCGTGGTGTAGGTCGACCCGTCGCTCAGCTGGACGATCTGCGTGAATGTGTAGGGGCGCTTGGGCCGGACCACCTCGGTGGCGTGGCGGACTTGCTGTGTTGTTTGCCTTGCTATCCTTGACGTTGTCGGTCTTGATGTGCTGGATAAGAGAGCGGACGCGGATGATGGTAGGCTCCTCGAGAGGAGAGCGGTGGGGAGTTTGGCCATTCCGGCTGTGATTTGACGTCAATCGTAAGAACTGTCGTATTCTGAGGTCCTTGAAATCTGCGAATTCGAAGGATATGGTTGATTTGATTGTCCTCGTTCTGGCTGTTGTTGGCCGTGGTTCGCGGTTTGTCGTGGTGAACGGTGGAAATTTCGACGGTGGCTTATCGCTCGCTTATCGTAGCTCCCCTGACGGAGCTTCCGGCGTGTGGTCTACCTTTTTTCTTTTCCTCGGGGACGACGTCTCCCTTCTCTCACAATTATTTACTGGGAATCGCGAATGCAAAGGACCTCATTCGGTGATACCTGAATGGGCTGAAATGAGGAGAGCGTGCATTTTGCGCCAATTGGGCAGATGCGCGAACCATCCACCAGTTCTGGCTCTGTCGCGATGCGGCTCTGACACTTCGCCGTGGTCACGGCCTCTGCGCCGGGGGCTCGCTGGCACTCTACGTACGGATTCACACCATTGTCCTAAGGCCATCGGCTCATTCTAACTGATGTCTACATTTCAGATACTCAACAGAGGCTACTCTCCCAGTCCAGCTCTCGAAAAGAAGCATGGAAGATCACAACTCCACAACCGCCCTCGGTTCACCCGCGCCCACACCATGACGCCGCCTTTGACGCCTTGTCCCTCCCCGAACAATTCCGCTCCGTCATGCGCCTCCTCGCGAACTCAGTTGTGGTGTGCACCTCTGCCGGTGCCACCTCGGACTCGCCTACTCCTGTGCCCAGGGGCATGACTATGTCCTCCTTTACATCCCTCTCGCTACACCCAACGCCCCTCGTCACGTTCAATATTGCGACCCCAAGCCGCACCCTTGACGCAGTGTCGCGGAGCCGCCAGTTCAACATCCATATCCTCAGCGGGGATGTAGCTGGTGCCAGGGTGGCCGAGTGGTTCCGGAAAGGCAATGCCGACGATCTGGGTGTGTTTGAGGCAGACAAACTCAAGGATGAGTGCGGATGTGAGGTTGTTGCGGCAGAGTCGTCGGGAGACGGGGCGGCGCCTTTGTTGAAGGGCCCCGGTGTACTATTTGCCCTGCGTTGCAATCTTCTAGGCGACGAGCCGGCCAGGGGACTGGTGAGGGTGAGGGATCACGTCATAGTGTTGGCAGAAATTGTCGACATCATTGAGGGCGAAGGCGGAAAGTCAGAGCCAGGGCCATTTGGACTGGCTTATGCTGATAGACTGTATAGACAGCTTGGGTCTACGATGTCTTTGGTCGAGGACTAGAGTCTCACTGTGGTAGGCAGCATCCACAAAGGCATAGTGTCCGGGCTCGAGGAACTTGGTCCCTGGCCCTGCAATACATCAGACTCTAGGCATTGGGCTGAACATGCCGTCAGCCTCCAGCGAGAACGCTGTTAGAGTAGACACAAATTCTCAAAACAAACTATACAAACCCGCCCAGGAGTGGTTGGAATACAACGAACCCTGTCTGATTATGGACAATCACCAGCCCTTGACCATGGAGTTGCTTTTTGTCAGGCAAATGAAGTCCACTTACTACAAAGCAAAAGTGGCTGGACCAAAAGAAGGCTGAAACATGCAGTATCCAAGCATTCAGTGTCACGAGGAACTCAATTGCAAGCACGATGTCCAACAAGGTGAGAGGAAGCTCTGCCGAGCGTGACAGTATCGACGAATTGCGACCTATCTCTACTGGCAGTGGCAATTTCTCTCTTACAATGGATATCAAAGGAGGACGTGCGTGAGCTCAGATAGTCTGCCCCCCTCCTATCGAGACGAGCCTCGTTTCATCACAGGCTTTGCCATGAATACTAAGAAACTCGCTTAGATGCGCCTATGTCAGGCTTGGCATACCAAAGGCTCGGTGGGTGAGCCCGCCGCTATGGTACTGAATCTTGAGCGGTGCTTCTGGGTCTGGGGCCGTCCCTTGTTGGTGCAGCGATAGACGGGACAAGGACACTTGAGCTTGGTCCCGGCCGTCGCTGAAACGACTTGGGACGAATTGGACAGCCCGGTACAGGATCGAAGTGCCGTTCACGGTTAAAATGCGGGTGAATGAGGGCGCAGGCATTCGCGACTCTGGCTTGCTCAGGACTTCTGGAGCTTAGTAGCAGAATGAAGAAGAGTAACGGACGAGCCGTGATTATTATCTCGATGCCCGAGGAGGCCGAAGAACAGTGAACAGGCGCACCCATTATTGGCACGAGAACCGCCTCGACTGGAACCGCCTGAAAGTGAGCTACGGCATGGCCCCGAAAGACTAAACCAATATAAGCGCCGTCCTAACGCCACGCGAAGCCGCCTGACGGGCAGGGCCCAATCACCGTGAACGAGGCCGATTGGGGACAGGAAGAGCCGTTCGATTCAAGAAGAATCCCGATTTTCCAACAACGGTCAACCAGATTTTGAAAGGTGGTATGTCGCTGGCACATAAAATTGGCAACGAAAATAGACGCGTCAGACAACAAGGCCCGTGAGATAGCAGATCGACGCGAAGTTGTTGTGTGGGAGTTTTTCCTTCTTAATTTAGGCAAGCAGACGCGCCACATCGCCGCCACATCGCCGCCATGTCTCAATGCACCAGCGCCCAGCGCCGGTATCTGAGCTAGTGGTAACGTGGAAGGCTTCTACGCTTCCAGCTTTGCTCTAGAAGCTTTAGAAGAAAGCCCTTTGCTCAGCCGCGAAGTGGCCGGGAAGGCATGGGGCGTTACCGCAATCGATATAATACAGGTGTCGCCGGCCGCCGGTGCCGTTTCAATAGCTGGCGTGCACGCAGTGATGCCATCCATCTTGGCCGAAGGTGTGTTTGCTAAGATGCGGCCAGCACACCTTGTCGACCGACCACATTGTTTGCTACTCGATGCTGTGTGCTGACGCGGGTGGGAGCTCTGTCGAGGGCAAGCCACTTGCCCGAATGGCTCTTCCCTCCATGGAGCTCGTCTCGTGAGGGCCCTTCTGGACTAATGCACGAGGTCGGGCTCTGTATCGAGGCACACCCCCGGAGCTGAGCTGATTGGCGAGCCGGGCCCAGGCCAAGAACGGAGAGGCTCGATGTGGCGGGAAGTTGATCCCACCCCCTCCCTCCCACCATTGTGTGCTGCATATACTCTGGCTCTGCTGAGTATCCCTCTTTCGCCTGTGGTCGGTATCGCATGGGAAAACCCAGCCGAACTAGCCTGGCGACGATCGTTTGGTCTGGGCACCTGGCTTGTGCGTGCCGGGCTGGTGCACACAGGCTGGCCGGCTGGGTAGGCTGGCGGTCCACGGCCATATTCGATGCTCCTGTAAGCAGTCATGTGGGAGCTGCTGATCTCCGGGCACCTGGCACCGTCATGCCGCCTACCAGCCGTTTCTGCTCACTCAAGTGTCTGCCAGTCTGGCCAGTCTGCCTCAAATTGAGTCAGGTACCCAGGTAGTGTCCAGTGGCGCACTTCCAGACATTCCAAAGAAAGAAGACCCAAGCGGGCATCGCGGGTGAAAGGCGGCATGAATTGAATTCGGGGCGACACTGCAGGGCATTATTAGCAGAGTAGTGGTGCTGATACTTGGCATGCGTCCGAGGCTCCTTGCATGCAGATGCTGCCGGCGAACAGCGTCACACCTCGCTGGATTGGGGGTGGCGAGTGGCCAGCGAGCCAGGGTAGCAAGGTAGTCAAGTATTTGTTTTGAGGTGGGAGGGGAAGCAAGCTGGCAAGCAGGCAAGCAGTCGGGAACAAAAAGGCTTCGAGGTCTGGTTCCCGTAGGCATTGGGGGCTGGATTCTGGACCCGCCCCGTGATGCTGCCGCCGAGGCCAAATTCTTTGTCCCAGCCGGCAATTACAACACTGCAGGTATACTACAGCCCGCTCGGAGCCGACAACAGAGGAGAGAGGATATCCCCGTCCCAAGAATGGAGCACTTGCACTCGAGGACGTCCCAGGGACAGCTGCCATTGATCACTCGTCCAGCCACGTTCTGCGGTGTTATGTGTCAGTGACCTCCCGGCGACGAGGATCCGTTTGAGGCTTTGAGCCCCACAGCACTAGCAGCGTACCGATCCAGTGTACAGGAGATTGAAGGGAAAGCAGGTGTCCATGACTTGTTGACCAGACATGCCATCATCAAGATTGACGACAGGCTATAATTACATGCAGGCGCGCCATGCGATGTCGGTGGGGAGACTACCTCACCTCAGCACATGGCATGATGAATAATGCGGTGGCGGGCCATTTGATGCACGCACACTACCTACTGTAGGTCGATAGATCTATGTGCCTGCACAAACAGATGTTTTATCCAGTGTCTGGATATCTAGGAAACGTCTTCGACCGTGTCGGTGGTCAACCAGTATGCTTGCTGTGTATTCTGCCCATCTCTGCGAATGCTGGGCGTCAGTAATAGCAATATCTCTGTGATTGACCAAGAAATTAAAGATTACCCTAAAGGTGTGGTATAAGACATCCGGATCTTGGAGGGTCCAGTTCACAGGTGCCCAATCAGCCTACCCTGCCACATGCCTAGACACCCTGCCCAGTCTGCCTAACACCCAAGGGGCCCAGGTGCAGTCCTGACGGCCTGTAGACTGCTGTGTCTGCGTGGAGTGCCCAATCCTCTCCAATCTCGCTGGCTTGCTCGCATGGCGAATCCAGCCGCCTGTCACTGCCCCCAGTGCGTACCCCCTGCCTGTCTGCACGTCTGCCTGCCCGCCTGCCTGCAACCACCGGTGCAACAAGCATCGCTCGGGTCCTGGGTCCTGGGCTGGGCCGTGTCTTCCCAGGTTCCCCACCCTCTCTTCCCTTCCGTCGCTGTTGATTTCTCCTCCTTGCTGCCACTGCCACTCCCTCCTTGTCAGTCTAGGCTTGGGCTCGCACATACACCTAGGTTCCGTACCCAGCTCTTCTCAAAGGGTGTGGATTGCTCCGTGATCGTTCTTTTCTTCATTTCTCCGTCCATACCCCATCCCCCTTGCCCACCTACCTTGATCCTCCTTCTGTCATCTCATCGTCGAGCCCCAAATCCAACACCAGGCCGAATGCGTCAACGGCTGCAAATTGCCTAGGACCAGGAGAGAGAGAGCAGAGACAGGCAGACCGACCTCTGCAGAGAGTGAGACGGGACAGTGGGCGAGGCGAAGGCGGCATTAGCCACCACCACGGATAACCCGTTTCGAGTCGCCCTACAGATTACGGTCACTCCTTCTCTCCTCACCCATCCCAGTCCAACCCTCAACTGAAACCTGATACCACACCGCCAACAGTCTCGACACAAATCCTCGACTGATTTCCATTTCCACTTCGTTTTTTGTTTCCTCCAAGCCATCTCTCATCCCTACCTGATCTCGGCCGGTCACCCACTCGCTCCTTTCCCAACACAATTCCATCGAGCCGTCCGAATCCCTCAGCCCCGACCCGGCCCTCGACCACTCCGTATCACCCTCGAGGCAATTTCTCGGATTTGCAGCTCATCACGTCCCCCCGACCTTGCATCCCGGCCAGCCAAATTACTTCGATTAAAGCACGAGCATTACGAACGACCGTCCTGCTGTTTTTTTTGCGTCATCTGCTGCTGCCACTTTTCTCCAGCCGCCGAGCTCATTGCATAAACCCAGAATAAATAACCCTCAAACGCGCCCGACCGCAACACCAAATTCAGGGGTTGGAGTTTCGAATCTGTATAATCCTCAACATCACCCGTCCGCCAGCTTTGCCACCCTGGTTCTCATCACCACTTCGAAAGATCACCTTGATCTTGACAGCCCATCATGAGGGAAGTCAACTTCAGCATCCCGAACGTCAATAAGGCGTCGGTGGGCATCACCACCGCCCTGTACGACAGACGAGCCCTCGATTGTACATCCACGTTACCTTTGATCAATTCTTTGAACCACCTCGCATACCTCACGACGTCCTCTGCTCGCATCCGGGACATCCTCACCGTCGACGGAGGCATCGAGCGCCTAATATGTATCCTGAAGCAGGGCAGGAGTAAGGACATGATGGACATGTGGAAGTGGAACTTGGCTTTTCAATGTGTCGTCAACATAGGAGTTAGAGGCACCGAAGCCGTCCGCACCAGGGTCGTCGAGGCCGACATGGTCCCCGTCATCGCCACAATCCTCGACAATTATATCAAGGTCACAGAGAAATTAAGAGAAAAAGAAGAAAAGAAAAAGCGGTTGCAGGATCACCCGAGCCGATCCAGGCATGACCACAGCGGAGTCTCCAAGTCTGGCAGCTTTTCCAACCGGTCAGGGCGCCTAGACGTGGACCACAGAGCTTTCCGACGACAGGCACCTCCTCCCAGTATCGACATTACCTCAGTATCCTTCTCTGCAGGCGGCGGCCCATCAGCCCCAGCTGAGCAACCGCAAGCCGACATCACACCCACCATCTCACAATATCCCGTCACAACTCCTCCGGAGCGGCCCCCATTCCACACTCACCGTCATCACCATCATCACAACAGGACGCAAGATCCGCGGCAACACGCCACCAATGCATCTCGCCAACCCCTCCAGCCACTTGCCTCGACGATGACCAATGCGGATAACGATACCTTTATCCGACCGGTTCGTGATGTTGATCGGCTAGCCTCAATGATGCCGTTTGGTCTTCACTCTTTGTCTTCACAACCGACCTCGCCAACAACTCCTCTTCCGCCGCCTCAAATGAGGTCCCCCACCGTTCGTCCTGCTTCGGGCCTGGCACAAGCATCGAGGTCTCGTCGCCGTCCATCCATACGCCACCAGAACTCTACTGCTGATTCGGACGATCTCAATGGCGACAGCATGCAATCGGATGACTCACCCGACGCCGAAATGTCAGGAACTGCTGACATACAGGAAGTCGGTATTCAAGATATCAGCATGGAGGGTGAAGACAGCATACTCGCCGAAACCTCAATCGATCTCACGCCACCCAATGGATCAGATAATCAGCAAGATGGGACTTTCAACATCACACATCGGACCCCAATGGATGGGAGTATACTGAACACCACTACCACCCCCACTCCTGGGCCAACACTTGGCTTGTCTCCGAACAGGCCTACAATGGTCAGCCCTCCACAGCCAACAATGCCAACCGCCAGCGTCCCGCACTATCTTCTCGGCCGTCAAATGAACCCGAATCCGCAAATGATGGCCGCCATGCCTCGGGAGGAGGATGTGCTCATGTCTCTACAGCTCCTTGCCTACGTTTCTAAATACTGCAACCTCCGAACTTACTTCCAGAAGAGCCATCTGGTGCCGCGGTTGAAGATTGGAAAGGAAATCACAGCTGTGGAGAATGATGACCTGCCGATGGAATTGTCCGATGACGAAGAAGAGTTTGAGGAGGAATACCTTCTGCCCAACGACCTGAACATTTTCCCGTTGGTTGAAAAGTTCACGGTCCGCTACCACAGTACAGACATGCAGTACTGGGCCGGGGTCGTTATGAGGAACCTTTGCCGGAAAGACGACACTCGGGGCGGTATCCGCCAATGCGCTTATTATCAATGCGGGAAATGGGAAGAATATACCCGTCAGTTTGCCAAATGTCGGCGATGCCGGCGAACAAAGTACTGCAGCAAGGAGTGTCAAAAGAGCGCATGGGCTTTCCACCGTCACTGGTGTGTCGCTGCGACACAATGAATGATACCCTCTTCAGCATCTGGTTTTTCATCATCGGTGGATTCAATGCAGTCACGCAGCCACCTGGACATAATGTCTACTTTGCCTTGAAGCATCACCTACTCGGTCCTTTTGCGGCCCAATAGCATTGCGAAGCACGCATATTTGGAGGCGTCTGTTAACGTTGTGATACTTTTGGAATGGTCTGAAGGGTTTGGTTCTCGCTGGTGGAAGGCACCAAAATTTTGGCTTAATCGGATACCTCTACGCCCCGTCTACTCCTCAAACGCACACTCCCTCTCTCCCACTGTCCCTATCTCGGCAGGGATAACGGATGGTTGCAAAACAATCCACTTCGGTTTTTTAAAAGACAACTTGTTCGATTCTCATACCTGTGCTCATCTATCAGATGTGATGTGGTCGCTGGAGGTTCGAAGACATGGCCAGGCTCAGATGGGAACTCCCTGCAGTTTGTCACGGCTTTGCAGACCACACCGTTCCCTCAATTCCATCAAGGGCAGACGACTAGCCCTCGCTCCTTGACCAGATTAAAGGCGTGGAAACGCAACGGTGGATGCGGGGCAAGGTGAAGGTTTTAAATGGGAGGGGAGTTCACATCACGGGGAATAGTTCCCGGGAATCCACGATACATGCATGATCCGTCAACGGCGCTCTTTGGTTGCTCTCAATAATGGCTTCTCAGTTTTGCCGTCTCATATAATGACCACTCACTGTGGTTTTTGTTTCTTTTGTTTTTTGAGTCTGCTGCTTGCATCATGATGATCAAGGACAAAAACAGGGAAGGAAAGTCTCGCCACTGCGATGCTTCACACGACATGTTTTCTTTTCTCTTCCTTTTTGCATAGGGAGCGGGTGATTTCAAAGTAGGAGACGAAATGATACCTGGGTGGACGTGAAGGGAAGTAAGAGACTATCGACCTCGTGTCAAAGATGAATGAAACGAGGACTATTTGAACTAAGCCGTTGCTGCACTTTCGAATCAAATACCATGACTTGAATTTTAACTCTTTCGGAAAGCTTTTCGACTGAGCCGTAAGCCTCGTCCTTGCTTATACTCCAAGACAAATAAGTCGAAGAACGGTTGAGACAGCATAGTCATAGAGAGCTGGATGGGAAATGGCTGACAGACGAAAAGGAGGTCGGAATACGCTCATGACTGTCTATCCAAGTAGTAATTAAATTGTCATGGCACCCATTAAGATTTTCTTATAGATGTCTTCTCGATCCGGAGCTCCATTTCGACCCGGAGATTTCAACACGTGTATGCACAAAGGAAGGAGAAGACTGGTCGAATAAAGTCATCGTGGACCTGCTCCTCCCCAAATCCGGCTTGATGGCTCTGAAGAAGTTGATATCCGGAGATACTCTTATCATAAAACGCCCGCATTGAGTCCTTGTCGGCGACGGTTCGCCGTGGTATGGAAGTCATTTGCTTCGGCTTGCACATCTGAGTCGGATTGGGAAGAGACCTGGTATCCTTCTCCCAAATCTCTGTGCACTGCATGGTATCTTGTGCTTTGGTCCTTTTTTGACTACTTCTTCCCAGCGCCGCCCATGTACTTCACATTACGCCGCAACCAAAACCATGTCACCGCCCAGCTATGCGCTCATCACCGCCGCCCAGCCACGGTCTTCCTCTTAGCCTTGCCTAAGCGTGCCGTCTTCATGATCTTCTTGGGGCCGCCCTTGCCCTTCATCCCCTTGGCGCTGAACCCGCTCACGTCGCCAGAGCTCTCGGCGGTGCCAGACTTGGCATATTTCTTCTTGCCGCCGAACCCAAACTTGGCGTCCTTCTTGGCCCGCTTGTGGTTGGGTGTCCTGCTACCTTGGTCAGACCGGCCACGCTTGCCCGGCTTGTTGAGCTCGTTGTCGACGCCGACGTCGAAGAGGTCTGCCTCGTTGGTGTCGAGTTCACCGCCATTCTCAGCGCGCTCTGTGGTTGGAAATAAAAGTTAGTGTCACGCGATCCTGTTTTGCTGGCGAGATTTCTGTCAGGAACGGAATGCACATACTCTTCTTCAATGCCTTGATCTTCTCCAGCGTCTCCCGCTTCTCCTTATGCCTTTCTTGGAGCTTCGCAACCTGCACCTGCTTGCCGAACTTCTTGAGGTCGCGCAGTTTTCTCGCCTCGGCAGAGGCCTTCTTAGCCGTTGCCTCCTCGATCAGCTTGGCCTTGACCTTCTCCATGTGTCCGTCATCTTTGACCATCTCGGCGAAGTAGTCCTTGGGCCGCGAGAATGGCAGCCCTTCTGCCCTTAGCAGAGCGCGTGCTTTCTTGGCCGCCTCGAGTGACTGTGCGTATAGCTGTAGCTCGCGTTGCAGGTCATCAGATATGTCCTCGATCTTGGGCTCTGTGGGCTCTGAGGACACGAGTGTCTGGTGCGTGGTGAATGATGTGCTGGAGTCCTTGGGTATGGAGATGCGTTTTACAGCGGCAAGTAGGGCCGGCTGGTTGTTGATGGAGAGCTTGGTCTTGACAAAGAGGTCCTCGCGCTCCTCCTCGGGTAGATCCTCGAGATCAGAAAGTGCGATATCAGACTCCTCTTCTGCTTCGTCGTCGTTTTCTTGGGCCTCGGCCAGGCGTTGTTTCCGTCGATTCTCAGTCTTTTTGAGGATAGATTTTGGTTTACGCTCTATTTTCTCCTCCATGTCGACTTCTGACTCGGAATCGGTGTCGCTCTCGTTGAGAATTGCTGCAGCATTCGCCTCCTCGTACACGGACTCGTCGTCGTCCTCATCTTCGTCGGACTCCTCGGCCTCTATATCCAGAAGACCCTCGCCATCCTCGCCCTCGGAGTCGTCCTCGTCTTCCCAATCTTGCTCCTCCTCCTCTGGGATCAGGCCCTTCTTGCGTTTGTCTTTGATGACCGCCTTGTGCTTCTTCTTATCCTTCAGTTGTTTGACTTTCTGCAAGCCGTGGAAATCAGCAGTCAGTTCTGGCGCGACGTCGTTTTGTCGCAAAGGTTCTGGAGGAAGTAGAGCCACTGACCTTGTCTGTCAAACCCTTCTCTGCTGCCAGGGCAATCTTGAGCTTGCTGCGTGGCGCCATGTCTGCGATATATGGCAGTCAATTGAAGAGTATAGAGAAAACACAGAGGCGACTTGCAACTAAATTTACTGCGTGCAGTGCTTGCAAGTCGCAAAACGAACCGGACCCACCCAAAAAGTTTTGGTCGGGCTCGATCTTATCGGGCTTATCAGGATGCCTGCCCGGGCGCCCGCTGAGACCTTGGTGGCCCAGTGTGCAGGGTCCAGGTACAACGGGTCCAAACTCAGGCCCAAGGTCAAGTGTACGTATATTTGGGCTAGGTACCTAGGTACACATAAACGTGAGTTCATACCGATAGATATGAATATAGCATCAGCTGCCTCGGAGTACAGAGCAGAACCCACCATGAACGAAAATATCGGCAATGTCATCATGACTCCACTCGTCCTTTGATAGCAAGTCCATTTCAAAGGTTCAAATCGGCTTGCCCGGAAAGTGCACACGGAAATCAGCCAGCGGACCTTGCGTCTCTCACATGCTTCAAAAGCCCATGCTTCAAAACCATGGATAATTTGCAGATCGCATCTCAAGGAGCCAATTCGAAATGGCCTCGTGTGTCTCACCGCTGTCACCTTCTTACTTGAGCCGGTCCTCGCGCCAGATCTGACCACCCTTGCTGGTCTGGGCATAATACGGGTATACGGGACAGGAGACGGGACAGGGAACGGGACAGGGAATAGAGTCAAGGCTGGCAACAGTATGCGGCGGTATGATTTGTGAAACTTTCAAACCACCTTCAGAGAGTAACCATATAAGGCTGCCCTTCGTCTTCTCTCCTCATTCGGACTGGTGTGAGAAACATTCGCTCTCATATGTCCAGGCAACAGTGTGAACCTTGGCATATTGTGTTTTGTTTTTTGTTTCTTAAAACCACGGCCCTGACACGATCAAGAAATGCTCGACGGATACACAGTCACTCTTATCGCTGGCTTTGGTCTAGGCTTTCTCGTCCTGAGCCATGTGTTGGCATATCTGAGGTCACCGTTGAAGGATATCCCAGGCCCGCTTCTGGCCAAATTTACCAATGTGTGGCGCCTCATCGACCACTACAATGCCACCCAGATCAGCACTCAGCGGCGGCTTCACGAGAAGCTGGGTCCTGCTGTCCGCATTGGACCTAATGTTGTTAGTCTGAGCGACCCTAAGCTGCTTAAGACCGTGTACTCTACTCGTGGTGATTATCTCAAGGTTAGCCGCCTCAAAATAAACGACAGGGATCATTCATAGGGCTTCTTGAAAGCCTGTCTTGCATTTTTCATAACGAAACTGACATCAAGGTATAGAGTGACTTCTACACTGTCAACGACGCTGTGCAAGATGGTCAAGTCATCCAGAATGTCTTTGGCACTCGGAGCAACTCCTTTCATAGCAGATACATGAGGCCGATCCAGAAACTGTACTCAATGAACAGCATGCTCTCTATGGAGGGTTTGGTGGACAAAACCATCAGATCGCTATGTGGGCAGATCGAAAATCGCTTCATTGATGGTAAAAATGCGGGCAAGACTTGCGATATTGCCGACTGGGTCAGCTTCTGTAAATACAACAATTCGAGCCTCACCTAGTCTTGCATGTTTTAGCCACCGCTGACTCCTATACAAATACACAGACACGTGGGATGCCGTGGGTGAGTTGACATTTAGCAAGGACTTTGGCTTCCTCAGAGGCGGCTGTGATCAGATGCAACTGATCCAGACAGCTGAAAGCGTCATGCATTACTTTGGGATTGTCGGCCAGATGCCCATACTGGACAAATTCATGGGCAAAAATCCTTGGTTTGCGACGACAAGAAGTCCCATAAAGTTCCCCAATTTCGGGAGGGCCGCTGGGTTCTGCTTCGAGCAGCTCACAGAGCGCTTGTCTAACTACGACGTGGAGAAAGAGGGAGGTCGCCAAGATTTCCTGCGGGAATTCCTAAAGATTAAAGAAGAGAACCCAGATATTATCAGCAATAATGAGGTACTGGGTTATCTTCTACTAAATGTAAGCTGCTGTACACATCCATCACATTAGAGCAGGGCAGCTGACACATTTCAGATTCTCGCTGGAGCGGACACAACAGCCATCGTGCAAAAGGGTATTATATACCATCTCCTCAGAAACCCGGTGGCCAAGGTCAAGCTCCGGGACGAGCTTGATGCTGCAGCCATTTCTTTCCCGGCATCATTCGCTGAGACCAGAAGCCTCCCGTACCTCGACGCCGTCATCAAAGAGGGCCTGCGCATACATCCTCCAGTTGGAAACATATTGGAGCGCATTGTCCCAACTTCAGGTCTGACGCTCGGTGACGGACGTGTGATAGCACCGGGAACGATTGTTGGCATGAACCAGTGGGTTATATCGCGAAACAAGGAGATTTATGGCGACGATGTTGAGGCTTTCCGGCCAGAAAGGTGGCTACGTGGAAATAACGAGACAAGTGTGGCGTATGAGGCACGTCTGAAGACTATGAAGGAAGCAGACTTGTCATTCGGAGGCGGTAACAGAATATGCACAGGAAGGTACATGGCGACTTGCGAGTTGTTCAAGGTCACGGCAACGTTGTTCAGCTTGTATGATGTGAGTACACCCCCACAGCCTGCTTCTCTTACGAACTATATGACACGGACTACACCATACTAAGAGCAATCACAGATTGAACTCGAAGACCTTAGCACGGATTGGACGGTGCGCTTATGGTGGTTTGTCTTTACCGACGATATACGGGTAAAAATATCACGACGTGCAGATGATATACATAAGCTGATGGCGCGAGATCGCGACGAAAACTGAGAGACTCGAAAGCCACAAGCGTGACTCAAGGCAACAACTTCATGTGTTTCCAGTCCCTCAAGAGGCCTATATATCGAGGGTGCCATACTGCAGGCTAATTTTACAAATTGTCCTTTACTTCCTGCGGTCATTTTATCAGAAAATACATGAAACGCATTGAGATTAGAGATTACGGGAGAGAGAAATGAAAGAAAGGAAATAAGAGAGGAATACGGAGGCAGAGACATTGAAATAGATATAACGTCAAAGCACCCAGATATAAAACCACAGTCCTTAAGCCCTTTAAGCACATGCCGCAACTTCTCCATGGTGAGACCGTGGGCGTGCCCATCTATCGTTTCCACCGAACCCTCTAAATGGACCGCTCGGTTACCATGTTCCCAATTTATGAGTTCCAACTCCGCCCTGTTCTCGCCAAGGAGCTGATTCCCAGGTACGAGAGGTAGTTTCAGTCGGTAACCCACCGCGCCACCTCGTCGGTGTGTATTCCCGTGCCTGTATCGGTCCTACAACGTGTAGATTGATATAAGTACTTGTAATTCATGGAAGATGGCCCCATTTTTGCTTGTGCCTAGCAGTTTACCGATACCCTGCATGAGTGACACAATTTCTCTTGGATTCACTGAGTAGCATGTGGAATTTTGTGTGTAGGCAGTCGAGGTACAATCGTGTTAGGATTTTGGGGGCACAATTTGGTGTGGTGTTGAGGAAATCGTTTACGGTATAAATTGGCAATAGTCACGAATCTGGGAGTACGCAGCAACCAGGTTTCTGGCGAGCATGACTGAAGGTAAAACAACGATAATAACAGAATGGTCCTGAGTTCCCAGACTAGGAAGCCTGGCAGTTAGAAATGATGTGTCTTCCCGGCCAATCTTGGTCGCCGAATCGAATATGACGCACGATGTACTACCTTGAGAAGAGTCTCTGCACACGAAATCATGTCACGACAAAGTAGGACGTGAGTCGGCGAACTTAGCAACAGTCGATACATCACAGCAGTCTCCTTGGCACTTGCAGGGTTGGGATCGTGTTGCAAGGCTGGATGTTCATGTTAGGCTTTGACGCCTCGTTAGTGCGATGAAAGGGCCGCTATTGAAAGCCCGGCCATAGGCAATGCTCATCCAGAAGTTCATGGTCTGTGAGAGCGAAGCCGTTCACATGTCGAACCGCCGTTGTGTCTTTGATGTTGACCGGGCGTCTGCAGACTGCAATATGGGTGGTAGTTAAATGTGGGTCAGTTTGCACGGCAGCTATTGGCTCGCCGGCTCTGCTACAGCACTTTCACACCCTGTAACTCACGTGGCGACAGGGATGTCTCGTCAACCATGTGCGATGAAAGGGAGTGTACGCAACAAAATGTTCCCACCAGATTGCGTACTTCATAACAGGCTTGCTTAAGTAAAAAAAATACGGTACCACATCGATATCGCGTGCAGGGAACTCAGAAATGCATGCCGAGCTGAGCAATGCTGATGTAAAATCAACGAAGGTGATCCGTGACATACATACGAAAACAATCCACTCATCCTGTGGGCGTAGTGGTCCCACTTGGAGGCATGCTCAAAAACTCCACTCGTCAACCAAGGCAGACTTTAAATGACTTTACATGTGAACACTTCAAGTCAGACTTAAAGCTAGAATCCATTGGAATACCTAGTTGGGCTTAGTCCATGTGTTAATTCCAGGGGTATGACTTGAGGCAAAGCCATCTGCAAAGTATGTGTTCTTGATTATGTAAAAACCCCGGGCTCAAACTGCAATGCCTCTCACAAGTTTCTATTCAAGAGCAAATGAGAGTTCACAGAAGCTTGCAATAGAAACCAGCCGTTCGACTGCGGAATAAGTGACATATCAATGTACCTCATCCCCGCTGACTCTACTCACAGCCCTTCTATCCAGTGATGTCACATCTACATGGCTGTTGATTTATAGTTCGGTCTCTCTGTTACGTATAAGATACTGCACATGTACTGAATCCAATCACACGTCTAGCTCCGTCTGCCTCTGCCGACTTGGCTCGATCGCCACAGAAGTAGCTGCTAGAACGCCAAAGCCATGCGCTACGTATGATAATCAAGAACAAAAATCGATATTGGCTCAACTTGGTATGTGAACGATTTGCGCAAAAATGCCCACATCCGCCTTGCGGTAGGCTTCGATCAAGGAAGCAGTCGAAGATCGCCTTGTTTTCACATTTCAACTCGAAGAGAATGGTTATCTGGTGCACATCACCGGGCAAGTCGCGATGTCCCCATCGTTCTAGGGTCTAAGAAACCTAGAGTGTTGTTTAGTTCCGACATTTGTGCAGCAGGAAGAACCTAATTTCATTTGTACCCAGTCTTTCGCCTCCTTTCGCATATCTCCCGCATAGAGATTTGTGAGTATCTTCAGCCTTAACCCATTCATACCACAAGCGCATTTCGATGAAGTGATTTCCTCGAGGCAACACGATCGCCATTTGAATAATATTGTTCCAAGAAGCTCAACGCTTCTTGGATAGCAAAAGGATAATAATTATTCGGCAATGCTCAGGAACCAGGAGCAGCTCCTACTTAAGATGCTGATTTAGGGGTTCCTTATGTTCCGCACGTTTAGCCATGGTCAAATTCGCACATCGCAAATGTTGACAGGTCTGTGCTGAGGAGAGCTACACTCGGCTGGATCCTTGTTCTGGCGGCTATGAACCCGAATGCAGCATCTAGATAGTTATTGGAACTTCATTTATGATGACGCCTTACACTTCGCAATGCACTTACAGAGCTCATTCACACGCTAGATTTGTGGCACAGGCACGCAGGAAAAGCTTAGGTGTATGACAGCAAGTGAAGTGCTGCTTGAAAGGTCGGTTATATCAGCGTTTAAAGAAATCTCTCAGCTGTCCATCGGTCTTCCTTCTTTGAGAGGGATGAGTGTTGGGATAACGAATGGGCACATATAAAGTGAATGCTATATATTTGTTGTTGAGAAAGAGAGGTTTTGTATCAAGACCGTCGTAATTGGGACTTATTCATGCCATACATTCATTCTGTACATACGTTCTCGGCCGAATCGATCCAGGCATTCTTATCAAGGGAAGTGCCACTTACATTCTCTCATTCGCGTTCAAGTGCACACTTCTTCCAGTTGTGCATCACGGGAGAAGTTAGGAGCGAAATCCTGTAGTCTCCCACACGTATGATGCCTTGTGCTTTAGAGAGATCCGCTATGGCGTTGTCAAAATAATTGCTGTTGTCGTTCTCGTGCCATGATATCAAGCGCGGTGTGCGCTCAAACAGTCTCTTCTTTTTCATCACAAAGAAGGTTGCTGTGGACAGGCCCTCTGTCCAGCTTTGTGCTGATTCGACAAGCAAAGGCTTGTCGTCTCATACAGGAGACATTCCACTCTACTCTAGATTCTACGACCATTTTTACGCCGTTACCCTTGATGATGGGGACTAGGCTGAGATTAATGGAAGAGAGTATTGCTGTAATGAAGAGACAGGTATTCGGGACTACGTTTGATCCGGGATAGAGGATGAGATGCTCGTCTGAACATAGGCTGTCCCTATGTGGGGTCGCCAACACTTCAATCAGATGCAATCGAAGATCGGATTTTCTTTCATATTAGGACCTAGGCAATCAAAGAAACTAACCAAGTGAGAAAATCTGCGGGTGACTGGAGCGCATTGTCAGGGAAGGAAACAGAAATCGTGATGTAGAAGCACAATTGATCTGACAATAGTTCACATAAGTCGAGACCAGAAATCATGAATAATTGCAAAAGCCGATTTTTTTTCTTTTTCTTGGAGATCTCAGCCCACCAGTACCGGACTGACAATCTGTCTACTGGGGGAAACTGCAGTCATAGAACGTTCCTCTGCCACGCTCCCTCGTCGGGAGTGAATCCATTATGGGGAGACCAGTATCACTCCCACCATAGGACCCGGCCGATGCGTAGTCTTTCCTCCGCCTGGGAACAGCAAAAGCCTTCCATGCATATCCCTTCCTGTGCGTGCCAAACATGAAAGCTCGCAGAGCTAGCTAAGCCCCGTCTCTTCCTTTTTCGTCATTCCGCGAGTGGAACTTGAAGAGAAAAAAAAGCCTCGCTCGCTCTTGTGTGATGGAAGTATTAGCCGTCTTCCAGCTGTTCGTGACCCTGATTAACCTGTCTATCTTGTCTATCATAGTTTCCCATGCTCGCCGTAGACGTCGTTGTCGCGCGTCCCGACCAGAGAGATCCGAGAAATCCACTTTTGTCTATTGTGCCCTGAGCCCTGTGTAAAGCAAAAACAACTAAGCGCGGTGTCAAGCCACCGTGAACCATCTATCAGGCCAAATTCCTTTTTGGTATGGAGCGCGTAAAAACATGACTGTCGTAATGCTTCGATCAGATCCAGGGTAGTCTCTCCCCCAGATAGATGATGCGCTCGTAACTGCACGCCTCGGGCGCCTTCTGCAGTAATGCGTCCTGGCTTTCCGGAAGAGCCCTCATCTAAAGGGTATCAAGAAGGGTTCCAGAGCCGTGCATAAAACCAATGCAAGCGCTCTGATGACTGAGACTGATGTGAGGACCTGAGCATGCCAACTCTAGAAATACTCGGGATGATATCCGAGTCGACGTCGTTACGCGCGTAGTTGTCCCTGAAAAGAGAAGATGAACATGGTGGCGAATGATCGTATGTACTGAAAATGATGCCTGAGAAAAGTGGTCGAGCGGAAAAGGAAACATGTTGTAGGAAATGTGGCTCCGTCGTTAGGGAGGTGTTGTCTACCACCAGGACGACTGGCCACCCGGGCCACCGGGGTTGCCGTAGCCGCCACCGTAGCCACCGCCGTAGCCGCCACCGCCGTAGCTGGGAGCGGGAGGTGGTCCGCCGTAGCCACCACCACCATAACCGCTGTTGGGGGGTGGGCCACCGAAGCCACCGCCGCCACCGCCACCGCCGCTACCGCCGAAGCCGCCTCCACCACCACCACCGAACTTTCGGAAGTCGCGGTTGGCGCCTCCTCCGCGGCCACGCCCGCCGCCGCCACGGCCACGGCCACCTCCACCAAACGACGACTCACGAGCAATGGTCTCAAGGAATTGAGGAACCTCCTGGTTGGCCTCCTTGAGCAGTTCGATGAGGTCTCGCACGACGCCCCTATTGCCGCGGTTGAAGAAGGCAGTAGAGATACCCGTGTTACCGGCACGGCCGGTACGACCGATACGGTGCACGTAGTCGTCAATGTCGGTGGGCAGATCGTAGTTCACAACGTGGGTGACGTTGGGAATATCGAGACCACGGGCAGCAACAGCAGTTGCGACAAGGATGGGGCAACGACCGTTGCGGAACATGTCAAGCGCCCGCTCACGCTCACGCTGTGTGCGGTCGCCGTGGATCGACGTGGCTGGGAAGCTCTGGTTGATAAGGAAGTCGGACAGAGAATCCGCCATGCGCTTGGTCTCGACGAAAATGAGAGTCAGACCAGCACCGTGGGTGTGGAGGATGTCAAGCAGAACAGAGCGCTTGTCGATGTCCTCAACGTACTCGACCTTCTGAGTGATGTTCTCAGAAGTGGAACCGACACGACCAACGGAAAGGAAGACGTAGTCCTTAAGGAAGTCGCGGGCAAGCATTTGAATGTCGCGAGGGAAAGTGGCAGAGAACATGAGTGTCTGGCGGTTCTGCACGCCAGGCATGTCCTCACCTTCCACAATACGTCGAATCTGAGGCTCGAAACCCATGTCAAGCATGCGGTCAGCCTCGTCAAGGACAAGATACTTGATGTTCTGCAGGGAGATGCGACCACGCTCTATCAGGTCGACCAGACGTCCCGGAGTAGCCACCAACAGATCGCATCCACGCTCGATCTGACGAAGCTGAGACCCGATATCAGCTCCACCGTAGACGACACAAGGTCGTACCCAAGAACGGTAGGCAAACTTCCTGGCCTCGTCGTAGATCTGGGAGACCAGCTCACGGGTGGGGGCGAGGATGAGAGATGTGGGATAGGCCTTGCGCTGACGGCCGAAGCCACCCTGACCAACAGGGTTGGCAGAGGGACCGGTCTTGTAGGCCTGAGAGAGAATAGGGAAGAGGAAACCGCCAGTCTTGCCGGAACCAGTCTGAGCGCAAGCCATCAGGTCACGGCCACCCATGACGATGGGGATGGAGTATTTCTGCACCGGGGTGGGGTTGGTGTATCGGGCGAGCGCGATGTTGGAGATCAAGTGGTCGTCCAGAGGTGGGTTGGAGAAAGTGAGGACGGGCTCAGGCACGTCTTGACCGGAGGCCTCGACGGGGATGTCGTCGTACTTCTCGAAGTTGATGCCAGTGTGCTGCTTGGACGGGTCATCGTGAGTGCCGAAGAGTTCGCGCTCAACGCGAGGGTTGGCAGGACCAGGAACATGTTTTCCCTCAATCCAGCGACCATCCCCAGAGCCCCTAGCTCCGCCACCTCCGCCGCCGCCGCCACCACCACCTCCAGTGTGTCCACCGGGACCGGAGTACGCGTTGGGGTCGAAGGAATGGGGCTGTCCTCCTCTGAACCCGTTGTTGCGGGGAGGAGGGCCATTCCAGTTGGGACGGTTGTCGTAGGAGTTGTTGCTGTTGACGAGTCAGTCAGTATCTAAGGAAGTTCGCATTTGAAGGCAGATTGACTGTAGTCATATTGAGCTACTCGGAGCGGAAAGAGGGTAAAAGAGTGCTTACTTTGCCCAGGCGCTGCTGTTGAGACCGGCCATGGGGCCAGGGCCAGGAACTGGACCTGGACCAGGGGGACCGTTCATGGGTCCGGGGCCCGTGCTACCTCTCATATGAGGTGGGATGTAAGATCGCTTGGTAGGAGGGTGCTGCTCCTGAGGGGTGGGGCCAAGGGAGAGCCCTCCCATGTTCAGTTGATCAGCCATGATTGCGGTCGAGGATGTTGGGCTGAGAGTTCGGCTTGGTGTAGTCTGGTGTTTTGGGAGGTGGTTGTTGTTGGTTCAATATGTCGGTGGTTTGAAGTCGCCGACAACAGTCATTCAGCCTGAGAAGTGAACGCAAAGGTGACTCCGATCAAGGAATGAATGACGAATGGAAAGAACAAATGTCTATTTGGTGATGAGTGTCGCAAGATGCAAAACCAGGCTGCAGAGAAAAGAAGATCTTCTCTCTTCGTGTCTCGTCTATTACGTTTCGCGACGGGTGTGTTGGTCGATTAAGCGTGGCTCGAAATGAAAAGCCTCGCAGATGGCCTTCTCGAAGAAACAACAATGACTTCTTCAAAAAGGAAAGGAAAACTGAACACACAGTTGAGGTTGGGTTGTGGTCAAAAAAGGTTTGTGGGTGGGTGTTGGGGGGAAAAGGGAGGAAGAAAGAGGATAGGGGAGAAGGGTGTTGGCTGCTGAAAAAATTGTCAAGTTTTTGAGCGAGAACAGGGCCCAGGGCGGGAGGCAGAGGCAGTCAGTCATCAGAAGCGGCACTCTCTGGCTGGCTGGCTGGGCTGGATACTAGGTCATGTACGTAGGGGAAAGCGCCACCGACTGGGTGGGTGGGCTGCAGAATCTTGAAGGGTACATGTACCAATGATGCTGATTGGAGAGGGAGCTAAGTGGATACCTGGGGCAACTCTTCATATGTGAGCGATAAGATGTACTATCTTAGCAGGAACCTGCTTGTGGCAGAAGCCACATGCCCTTTCCGTCCATCAACAAATTTGTCTATCCTCTGTCTCAATTTCAGGCCAGGCACCCAGGCACCAGCCGTACTGTACTATAAGGGACTACGATGTTTGTTAGTTTCACATCGCCTGTTCCTGGTCTCACTCGTCAGGATTTCATGGATACGCATGTGCCATGACCATGCTCAAGGGGTGACCTGAGGGGAGTTGGACTCTGAAGTCTTGAGTCTGGGCTCAGGAGTGTCTAATCCAGTCTTCATCTTCACAGGGCCAGGGTGGGAGGGAAAGAGGGCAGGCTTCACCAGATGAGATTGCCGACGGCTCGTCATACCAAAAGCGCAACAAACGCTAGGCTTCTGAGACCTCACCGCTCAGGCTGGCAGGCAGGCTGGTCTGCGGTCCGATCAAGTAGCCAACAAAGAACCTTGAAAACTTGCCTACACGGCCTGCATGTTCCACTGCTACGCCACGCCCACGCCCGCAACCACTAGCACCGCGCGACTAGCACACGGTAGCATACAGTCTGACAGGATTACTGTAGCAATCCTATTTTCATGACCGCACAAATCCAAAGCCGCCCAACAAGTTGTAGTCATGGCACAAGTCGCGGCTGTGGGCTGATCCTCCTCCTCAGGCGCTTCTCAGACAAGGAAGTCCGTTTCTGCAACGTCGAGTGTGACGAGAGAACAGGTGTAACCCTTGGTTTCTAAACCCCAACCTGGGGCTGGTGGGTTGGGTGCGAAGACGCTCATCAATCATCCCACAACATCCCTCCAGCCTCCCAACCGCCACAACACGCACTGTGCAGATTGAAGACTACCGACACAACGCAAGTAACGCCACATGCTCAGTATCTCTATCTGTGGCCTGCTTGATCTCATGTGGTTTGCATACCTTTGCACGGCGTCTTGTCGTGACACTACTAAGCAAGATTTCACATGCTAGGTGGGCAACCTACCAAAAGACCCTGACAGGCCTGGGCCGCTCTACGGCGCGTACCCAAACCCCCAAAGGTCAAAAGCTCATGTGAAGATTTACTACGGCCGCCTCGATCACGGTTAGTGAACATGTCCGCTACGATAAGCGAGTGATTCTCAAGCCCGAGTTTCTAGTTTTTTCCTTTCCAAAGCTGAAGGCATCCGACTTCTTCGCCACACGCACACGTCATCGCGCATCTGCAGCAGATGACTTTGGTGTGAGCTGAGTAAGGGGGTCTTCACTGCTTCATGCATCGTGATCATTTCCATTGGCTGCCTCTATGCCTCTGTATCATTCCATGGTATAATACACGGTCTTTTGTTGAGAACCGAGTCCGTCCCTATTGCATCCTGCCCGCCTCTCAAGCACTCTTCACCACCTTGTCGTCGTTGAACTCAATGTCAACGATTCCGTCCCTCGTCACCGCCTTCACAGTCATTCCCTTGAAATCAATAGGCATCCTCCTCTTCAACTCGTCCGTGCACATGTTCAGGATCTTGATACCCTGGCCGAGGGTGATATCGGGATGGTGGTGCTTGTCGAGTATGGAGAGACAGTAGTATCTGTATTGGTGTTCATGTCAGCTCTCGTGGCCAAACCCATTTGTTCTTCGGAGGCCATATGGATGCGATGCAATACGTACTGCGCGTAGCCGTGGGCAGCGTAAGGCACTGGCGCCAGTGACGCAAGGTAGTCCAGCCAGTACAGGCTGGGCTTGTGTGTGATGGGGTCGACTCCGCCGAGTAGGAGGTTGACATTGTATGGCTTCCGTGACCGGAGGCTCGATGCAAGCTCGCCGCGGACAAAGTGTGCCAGTGCTGATGGTGACAGGTCGGTCTCGTTGCGCATCGAGTAGAGCTGAGCGTTGGCCTGAAGGTACTCGGCGAATTGCACTGCACATAATGGTCAGCTAGATGGCGCGTGCTATCAAGCTCCCTAGACAGAATCATACCGGTGTCACCTGCTTCGCCAGAATACGCCATCAGGGTATGCTTGTTTAGTTGTCTGGTTTTGTCGTCGGCAGCTTTCAGGACGGTGGCACCTCGCATCGCAGCCTTGGAGGCCGCGACCAAGGTGAAGTCCTTGCCCGTAATTCCCAGCAGAACCTCCCTAGAACCATAATGTTAGAACCACTGTATTGAACATTGGGTGCCATACGCGCATGAGCTCACATTCTGTATGTCGGTGCGTGGTGAAGCGGAGAAGGTGAGAAGGTTGGCGTTGATGATGAAGGGGAGTTGTTGGTCGATCAAGGCACTCCCGGATGGCAGCTTGAGCGAGCTTCCAATCCGCCTGTCGTCAGGTCCACCTCCAGGTAGCAAGCAGACGAACGCGGCCCGCGCTTGCCTGGGCCCTGGGTCGCCAATGGTCCCCCGGCAGGCAAGCACAGAAGCCGCGGCGGCACTAGGCTAAGTCTCCAGGGTGCCAGGGTACCTAGGACAGGGGTGGGACAGTGGGGGCGCTCTGGCCCAGAAAAATATTTCCAAAATTTCTTGAGCCTGCCTGCATTGGAGAAATCTACTTGGGCTACTGGTCGAGGCAGCCAAAGTTCTGGCGACGACTTACAGCTGCCACCACCACGACCACCGTCATGTCGTCTTTCTTTACGGGCCCTGGGGTCCAGAACAAGCGCAAGAGGCAGCCCTCAGGAGCAGACGGCCCAAAAAAGAGATTAGCAACATCTTCCAACTCGGTTCCTGTGAACAAGTCGGCCGGCAAGGCATCCAGGAGGCCAGGCAACCCCGCGTCCAAGAAACAAAGAGTCGAGCGCGATGAGTCAATATCAGGCAGCGACTCAGAGGATGACGACCTTCTTGACGACGACGAGGAGTTCAATGGCGTCGACGAGGAGTTCAATGGCGTCGACGAGGAGTTCAATGGCGTCGACGAGGACACCTCCGGGTCAGAAGCGGAGGGAGAAACAGCGGCGGAGCGGCGATTGAAATTGGCAGAGCGGTACCTTGACAATGTGAAGGACGAAGTGGAGGACGAGTATGGGTTCGACGCCGAAGACATCGACCGCGATCTTATTGCCGAGCGAATGCAAGAGGACGTCGCCGAAACCAAAGGCAAGGTATACAGGAAACTTGCGGACGAGCTGCTGTTCGAACAAGCATCACATACGATTTTCAGGTGGAACTCGCAAAACGTGAATTCGATAGCCACGTGTGCTCCATACGCCTACACAGTATCAAAGGACATGTTCCTGGTGAAGTGGAAGCTTCAGGACCTGCCGCAGTACCAGTGGCCGCAAACAACAAAAAAGAAGCCTAAGAAACCACCTGCACCCCCCAAGAAGAAACCACAGCGGGTCGCATCGAGTCGGGGCGACTCCAGGAAGACCAAAGACAAGAACTACCAGGGCCACACGGGCCCCATACTGAAGGTCGCAGCATCACAAGACGGAAAATTTGTGGTGACAGCTGGAGCGGATAGGAGAATGGTGGTTCACGATGCCGAAACACTGAAACCTATAAGAGCCTTCACTCAGCACCGTGATGCAGTCACGGGACTAGCATTTCGCAGGGGCACGAATCAGCTGTACTCGAGCTCCAAAGACCGGACCGTCAAGGTGTGGTCACTCAATGAGCTCGCCTACGTCGAAACCTTATTCGGCCACCAAGATCACGTCGTGGACATTGATGCCCTTGCGCAGGAGCGCTGCGTTAGCGTCGGTGCTCGAGACAGGACAGCGCGACTCTGGAAGGTTGTTGAAGAGACACAGCTGGTCTTCCGCGGTGGCGGCTCTGGCATCTCTGAGAAGAAGAAGGATTCCAGGCCGATCACCACTGTCGACCCCAATTCCAATGCCCATGAGGGAAGCATGGACCGGATTGCCATGATCGACGACGAGATGTTCGTGACGGGTAGCGACAATGGCTCCATAGCTCTGTGGAGTCTGCAGAAGAAGAAACCAGTCTTTGTCCTGCCCCAGGCCCATGGCATCGAGCCAGCGTTGGCGCCGGAGAAGGCATCAGGCGAGATAGACCCCGACCCAGCAGTGATACCCCCACCTCAGCCGCGTTGGATCACGGCTTTGAGGACAATACCATACTCAGACATCATCCTCTCAGGTAGTTGGGATGGGTATGTCCGCGTGTGGAAGTTGAGCGAAGACAAGCGACGACTACAGCGCGTCGGCGTACTCGGCGCCACGTCCGACGAGGACGGCAACGTCTTGTCACACAACCCACAACACCAATTCCCTCAGCAGGCACTGACGAACGGCAATGCAGAGGAGCCCAAGGTGAACGGCACCTCATCGTCACAAGAGGTCGCACGGATTGAAAAAGAGAAGTCGCCTTCGCCCACTCCAGACTCTGCGCTCGGCCTCATCAAGGGCGTTATCAACGACATCTCCACATTTGAGCGTGGTGACCGCGGCAAAGATGGGCTATGCGTCGTCATCGCGCTGGGCAAGGAGCACCGCCTGGGCCGGTGGAAAAAGTTACAGGGTGGCCGGAACGGTGCCATGGTGTTTGAGGTGCCGAGGGTGCGGAAGGAATCGGTCCAGACAAATGGTGTTGAGCATGCATCAGAGGAGGATTCGGCATCATAATTTGCATAGCATTTATTGTAGGCATAGCTTCAGGAAGGAAATGAGGCAATATGACCAATCCCGCTTTCACATCGTTTGGAAATATCGTGATACGCCACTTTGCTTGTGAAAGTGTCCGATGGAAGCTCTTTATTGTCATGCCACAGGGTATTTCTCTAGGGCACAGCTCGTGCAAAGTTCTAAGGCTGTCTCGAAGGTGTTTTCTGTCCAACTTGTGTAGATTGACCTCCATAAGGTCCATCTATAACGAGCCAGGCACACGGTCCTTCGGGCGGTGCTTAAACCGGAGATACTGCTTGGCTACTTGTCCCGTCAAGGAGCCGAGTCCAACGAACACACTAAACCAAGAAAATTCTGCAATGAGCAATCGAAAGTGCTGTCAATTAGATTTCAATGTTTTCTGACGCTCTTCGGCGCAGGTACAGGATTACGCCAAAGGACGTAAGTTGCTGTCATGAGTCTCTACTAGGAAAGCCAGCTTGCTTCAAGTGTCTGGTCCCCGCCAAGGATTCTGTACACGAGCTCTCCTCTTCCATCCTAGTCGCCGGGCTCACTATTGTTTAATCAACCTGAGTCAGATCGATCGTAGGTTTCTTTTTCTTCTTGCCTCCCTTTCCTCCAACATCTTCTTCACTTGACGAGGGGATGACTTCGCTCTTCGTGACTCTACCCTTCTTGCGAGCAGACCTGACTTCCATGGGAGAACCTCGAAGGAACGTATTCCTCACGCTGCCCTGGTCGCCTGGACTCTTGACGACACCGAAACTTGCCCTACTCATACTAGTCTTTGAAGGCGCAGCTTTCGCTGGTGAGCTTAGTGCCGATGAAGATGGGAGCGGCGCCAGAAACTCCCTCTCATCATAGACATTGGCGGGAGTGGCCATCTTAGTACTTGCACTTTGAGATGTGCGTCGAGCCGACGGTGTTGCCCTTATTACCGAGAGCTCCGGAGTCTCATCATCGCTAACTACCTCTATTGACTCTGCGGGCTTTGACGCGACTGCGGTCGAAGAGCCGTTTGCTTTGGAACCGTCCATGCT
This sequence comes from Diaporthe amygdali, assembly GCF_026229845.1. Taxonomy (NCBI): domain Eukaryota; kingdom Fungi; phylum Ascomycota; class Sordariomycetes; order Diaporthales; family Diaporthaceae; genus Diaporthe; species Diaporthe amygdali. The sequence goes on from NW_026517032.1 coordinate 201,753, forward strand.
CTCGTCGACATTTACAATCATGCTGACGTTGTTGATGTTGACTGATGTGTCGCCGGCCATCGGCCGCGGCATATGAGCCTCCTCATGGGCGGGGCGAACATCTTGATCGATGTCTGCCCGCAGGTGGCTCTTGTCAGCCAGTAGGGGCGTTACCTGACGAGAGTCTACCGCTGAGGTTGATGGAGGCGCGGGTGATTCTCGAGCAGGCGATTCGCCCGACGACCGAGAAAAAAGCTCTGACGGCATCGTTACGCCTTGTGGCTTCGACTTCTGACGCTTGGCCTGAGCTCTTACACGCCTCTTTTGTTCCTGGTTTTCCTGGTAATCTTTCTGCAGCCCGAAGATGAGGTCACGAATCTCATTTCGCAATGCGGGAGCTTGGACGTCCCAATCCCGTGTTTCGCGCTGTAGGATGCTTTTCGCAAACTTGTCCGGATCCTCCATGAACTGTCGCATGTATCCTAGGAGGTAGACGCCGCAATCCGTGAAATTGGGTTGGGTTGGGATGTCCCGCGCACTCGTTCCGATGGTAGCAGGGGCCTCGACGCGCAGCCCCTTCTTGGCCTCGATCTCACGCTGTAGATAAATCTTCAGTGCCGTACTAACCGCCGAGTGCGCCCCACCTAAGGAATCAAGAGTAATCACTCTCGTTGCTTTAGGGTCGTACTTCCTAGGGCCAGGACCCTTCTTCAAAGCTTTTGGCTTCTTTGTAGTGGCTGCGTTCATGTCCTCACGCTGATAATTTGACACGGATTCGGCTGATTCATCCTCAATCGAGATATGGCTGACATTAAGCCCAATTTGCTCCATGGTGTCATTAGCTGTTCCCACTGCCGAATCATCCTCTACGACGCCATGCGCCTGATCTTGAGGCTTATCCGAGCCCGGCACATCTGTCTCCGATGAGGTGTCGTGGGAAGAAAGGAGCTCCTTGGCATTGCAAATGATAGCGACATACCAATGCGCGTGTTCGTTGATTGGCACAATGATGTAATCAAATGAAAGAAGATCAACTTTGGCCGTCCAGTTCTGGACCCCTTCGTAGTTGATTGCTCCTCGTTTTGGCTTCAGCTTCTCCCAAAAGAAAGAATTGAAGAAGTAGACCTTCTTGGCCAGCTGTTCATCTTTCTCCTCCAGTCTCTTGTGAAGATATTTGAGATAAAATGTAATAATCTCATCATTCAAAAGCTGGCCTTCATCGAGTCGTTCGACGTCGCTTCTGCCGACAACCGTACGCTCGTACACGAGATCGATTCTCCAATTGTCAGCCCAGCCGGGATGGACCGCCGTCCATCTGTCTGGAGAAGGGCTCTTCGGCTTAGGGTCTGTGGACCTCAGGCTTCGTTGAGACCGCACCTCAGGCTCGTACATACCTACTCGAGAAGGAGTCTGCCACTTCTGCTCGTTGCGCAAAATTCGCCGTGATTGGGTTTCTGGTTGACTATCGTCACCAAAGTCCTCCCGGAGCTGCTTCACTTGCTCAGGTGTTAGGGATGTTGGTTCTTGCGCAAAGTTCTTGGGTCTGGCCCTTCCGTCAGCCAGAACTGGGCTATCGGTCTTCATTTGCACCCGAAGCGACCTTTTGTCGGCAACTTGTCGTGAATGCTGTGGACTCAGCCCCACTGAGCGCACTAATGCCTTCGAATTGGCACGATTACTCGTAGACTCCCTGTGCTCTAAGTATTGCACATCTGTGTCTTGTGCTTTTCCAACCTTCTTCTCGTTGAATGCCACAATTTGCTCGATCTTGCGGTCCATCTCCTTACTCAAAGCGTCGCTGTGCTGGATCAGTAATCTTGCCTCAAGCCTAGAAACCCATGATACTCACATATCCATGCTGACTCTATTGATGGTATTCTTGGAATTGCAGCAACGTGTCACAAAAGCCTCCGCCTCGTGAGCATTGCCAAACTGCAAGAAGAGGACAGCTCCTGTTTCCAGGGGTGGCGTACCATTAGAAGACTTCGATATCTTGACAATCATCGAATGTCGGGCGTGAAAAATCTTGGAAATTTTGGATAACTTGGGCGTTAACCACACGAGATCGGGTATTGGCTTTCTGGTATCAGCATCAACAGCTTCGAAATGCCGGTCTCCCTCTGTAGTCGCAACTAAAACGCATGGCTTGTCACTCGCGCCTCTGGTGTCTCCGTGCATGCACTCATTGGCTGGGTACACGTAGCTGGGTTCGCAGACAGCCTTACTGACGCGAAGCAAGCCGTGATTTACCCCAAATTGAGGGCCGAAAGTCGTTCGGTGCATATCGGCGCGATCTGGAGGCTGTGCCCGCCGCTTAGCCAGAGATGTGATCTGAGGCTCTTCATCGATTTGAGTGTCAATTTGACGCTTTCTTCCGGCCCTTGCTTGGCTCACCGGCGCACTCTTCCTGTCGGCTGCGTCTTTGCCATCAGTTGGTGGGTTTGCGCCCAGCTCGTCCTCGCTTCCACTGTCTCCGGCAAAGAATCTTGAGGTTGTGTACGAAACCTTCCCTGCAGCTGTCTTCGCATTTGGCCGCCCATTGACCACAGATGCCCGACCTACTGGACCGGCTGTCACTTCTAGATCCTCGTCATCTTGGATAGGGTCGTTAGAGGGCTTTTGAAGATGCAGTAAATTATTCTTTGGTTTGAATGACCCTGACGAAGTCATCTTCTGCGTGCGGAAGCCAGATTCATCGTCCACAGGGCCGTCGGAATGGCGCCGTCCTTGTCTCCTCCGCCTTGACCGCGGCGCATGTCCAGAGCCTCCCCGTTGCTGCGCGCTGCGATATTCTTCGACCATCTTGCCGTTGGCAGATTGATCGGCACTTGAGCGCAGACTCAGGGCATCTGGGGCATCATGACCTCCTTTTCTCTGGCCGCTGCCAGCTGCGACTGACCTCTCGGGCAGTCCGGAGTTGCTAGGTGTAGAGTGAATGTCATGACCCGCGTCGTCCTCGGTACGCCGTCGTTTCGCGGGATGCTCGACTGAGGATTCTTGAACGCGTTTCGGCGTCGTTGCGGGCAATTCTGATTGAGAGGCTCGGCCCTGAAGAAAGTCTCCATAGATGAATCTACCTATGCTTTCCTTGAACCCGCGACCCATATTTGCGCGTTCTGGTTTCCTACAGAATCTCAGCAACTGATTTCTGAGGTGTTTGTTGAGGACCTACCCATAGTCGGGGAAGGAGTTCTTGTCAGACCAGTACCTCGCTATGGGGTTCCTGTCATATTCTCAGCTCCAGCTCCATAATACGCCATAATGGGTCTTCCAAGCTACCATGGAGGGTTCTTCGACGCGGCAGTGGGACTATGCGCGGCAGTGGTGGCGGGTTCGCCACAACTAGTGATGCCGTTGACTCGGGTCGTTCGAGGCTCTTGTCTGCACCGAGTATGGGTCAGGCGCTTCCATCTTGGTAGCCCACAGGTGCGAGAGAATCAAGACTCACACATGCCCTGCCCCCACAGAGTGATCCGTCTTGTCCGCCTTATGCAATCGCACGGTCGAGTCACCGGCCTGTGCGAGGGATCGAGGTAGCCGCGAGGATTTCTTGGGAGTCACAAGAGAGGATCAGTAAGAGTATCTTGGTAGACAGGCCCAAGACAAAGACACCGAGCAAGTGAGCACTGCTCGCTGCGTCCGTTCTGCGGTGACTTTTTGGCAGCCGTTGAGATCGGCCTCGAGTTGCGCACTTGCATTCACCATCCCTGTCCGGGTGGCCCCACTTGCCTTTGACAGTGGGCAGTTGCAGTGGCAGGCAGCTGAGTGCCGGGGTGACTGATGTCAAACCACAGCTAGCAACCGCAGGAGCTAGCGGGCCCTCCCTCTCCAGCCGCCTGCTAAGCTGAGGGCCGAGGAGCAGCTGGAAAGTAAGGCGCCCGACTGAGAGAAGATAGACGAAGCAGACACGATTGCGAATCAGGTAACGCGGGAGCAATAAAGTCCAGGAAAGGTCAACTCACCACCTTCAGGTCCATGTTGCTGCATTGCGGAGCAGCGTTTGAGAGTAGTCGCTGCCCAGACGCATGGAAGGAAGCTCACTGGCACTCAGGCTCCGGCAGGGTCATCCGCTGCTCAGATCAGGTGGGCGGCTTCTTCCGTGCTCGCTAAGAGTTGGCGGTCTCGTCATCTCATGCTGCAGTTGGGCATAGTTCCAAGCACAAAAAGGCGACAAGAGCCTGTAGTACTCTTTGTACACTTGAAGGCGAGGAAGGAGGAAGGATAAATCAAAAGATGGGTAGAGGCATCCAGGGTCTTTGGGGCGAGTTGCGGAGTAAGGCGTGCATCTCCGCCCCCAAGGTTTCCTTCCTTCATGAGATACCCAGGCACACAGTTACTGTAGTATCGTCGAATTCTGGAGCATACCACTCCAAATCACCTAGTAATTTTTCCAACTACCAAGTCCGAATCCTAACCATTCCAGCGTTGAGCTTTCATATTCTGGTGTTCAACATCAACAATACTGGACTATCGGCAGATGCTGCACTCAACCAGCGCGGTGGAATCTGCTCAGTGCAAATCTCAACACATGGTTTTGCGAACAGAGGGTTACATATTCATGGCTAATTTAGAGGGCTCAGAGTAAGATCCGTGAGATATCTCGTAGCATTCATCATTGCATGTGTCGTTGATATATGTATACAGGAAGGTATTCCTCCTTCCATATATCGGCCCAATTCCTATTCTAGAAGTTTTGCCCCGTGAACGGAGACTGGACGCTCCCAAATCCCTGAGGACACTGCCTCCCCAATCCAACACTTCCGCTCCTCATGTAGCAAATCCTTGCCTCTGCACAGGCTTGGCTGGTGCAGTTGGGGCTCAGCGCACTGCTCTTGCCCTGGTACGTGTTCTGCAGAGACACCAAGCTTCTGTCTTCCTCCATGGCCTCGGTGACACGATGCCAAAATGTCGCATTCAAGGGCTCGCTCTCGCCCCATCCCGCTGCTGCCCCGTAGGCCTCCCGGGTGGAATACTCAAACTCCCAGGTCGGCCCAGATCCGTCGAGCGAGGAGAATTTAGAGACGTCAGAGTAAAATGTATACGCGTCCATGACTTCGAAGGAGCCTGTGTCTATTTCGTACATCCTATACCTGTACGCCGCGGGATTAATTAATTACTCTTTGAAAAGTCAAGAGCAAAGTTTACTTGTCTACAACATCGTTTCTCTCTATATTCGCCTCTACCCTTTCTCACTTTATGAAAGGGAAAAAAGAAGGGGTAAAGGATCCTAGTATGGAAACCAGTACAGTTATCACTTACCCAGAGTTCAGATTTGTAAGCGGCGTGAGGGACGGGCCAACCCAGGCGTTGGCAACCGCATTCTCAGCAGACGGATTCGTGCCGTTCTTGCTGTAGTAGATGAAAGCTTGGTCTTCATGAGTGTGGCCAAAGAAAATCCCCGCAATTACGTGGGGAGAGTATCGCTCGACGATCTGATAGAAGTAATCAGCCCCAGTTGGAGTGGGATTTGTGCCGTCCCCTATAAGGCGTTGTCAGTGGTTGCTCCGGCTTTCAAAACTATAAAGGTATGCAAGACGGTTGCGGGGGTATGGTCTTCTCCTCGTCTCAGACTTCCCCTTCTAAACCGCTCGGGACTCAAACGAACTCTTGTCAGAGTACTTACAGCCGGTAAGGACGTGAGCGATCACATAGGCTCGCTGGCCAGCATCCTCGGCCTTCTGGAGCTCGTCGATGAGGAATGTGAATATCCCAGAGTAGTCCGGATCCGCGGAGTGCAGAAAAGAATAGTAATTGCCCTTGTAGTAGAAGTCGCTATTGAGGGTGATAATTCTTATCCCAAGTGGATGATTGACCGCGTATGCTCCGTAATGCAAGGCGGCTTCAGCTTGCGTGCTACTATTAATCCAACTATAGTGTTCCCAGAGTTTTGAGATGTGATCATAATTCCACGAGAATTGTTCGCCCAGTGGACCATCATTGTCGATTGCGTGTGGGGCATCGTTGTTCTCCGGGCTGCTATCGTGGTTGCCCAAGGCAGCGTAAATGGGCCCGCCGATGTACGCTTTGAACATCTGAAGGAGGGCGTCCTCGACATCTTCGACGAATGCCTGTGAGAGCTGGGCCTGAGAAGGAGCATGCGTAACCATGTCTCCAGTATAGAAGGTCATTGCTGGTGGATCCTCCCGAGATGTCCCCGTCAACGGTCCAATGGACTGCAGAGCTGCGAGTGCCAAATAATATGGCGAGTCACATCTATAATATCCATATAAAGGAGCCGGGAGCTCGACAGCTGGCATACTACCATTCGATAGAGCGCTGCTAGGCCGGCAACAAGGACTGCTTGTACACTCTCCTTCCGTACCAATCTCATATCTCGGATCTATCGATAGAACTCAGTCAAATATCTCTCAGAGGGGTTTGTTGCTTACCCAGATGCATATCTGAGAGGTGGAAGATCTTTGCCCTTTTCCCACTCCTCACGGGCATACTAGCGTTCACCGGTCTCTCCTTAGGGAACATAGCCTTAACAGGTATTACTGGAGGCGCTGTGCAGAACTTCGTACTTAAAGAAGAGCAAATGTACCGGCCGTCCAAGCCCGCAACATCAGCTTTCGCCAACACCTGCGTCCACACAGCCCCAAAGCTGCCCGCTTCGTAAGTGGTTTGGCACGACGAGTTAGAGCTGAATCCAGTGGCCTGGCAGAGAGCTACCATGGCGTCTGGGACGTATGTGGGCGCAAGGTTGGCTGCCAACTTCGCGACTGATAGTGCTGCCACACATTTGGAACAATTACCGGCCAGGCCGCTACTGTTAGCTGATATGATTTGAAGAATCTCGTCCACGGCGGCTGAAATTACAGCAGCGCTGGCACTATCTGAGAGATTGGTAGCAGCCACGGGGTAAAGGACAGGGTCGAGGTCTTCCATTGGTATAGTTAATAGATCTATAAGGTTCAACGAGAACGTAATATTCAACACGGAATCATAGATGGCTAGTTGAGGCTCCTGTGTTGGACCGGGTTGGACTTTCTACTGTCAGGACTCAAATCGATAGCCGGGCGCCTGGGATCCTGGCAGGATAGTCTTACCGTAATAGGATGAGTAGACTGAGGTCGGGAATGCAGTAGGGACAACATAGAAAGCAGCCCCTGGGAGAGTGGTCTCGGCGGCACCCTCAGTGGCACTGACAACGGCGAGTAGCGGGTATTGTGGCCGCATGCCGAACATAGGTTCAGCCTTAAGGCTGGCTCTGCCTGGGTATTTGATTTCGGGGTCCTTTCAGGGTGTCAGTCTCCAGATCTCGGTCACGGGAATAGGCGAATAGCACAAGTTTCTGGGAAGGTTAAAGCAGCTTGACATTGTCTGCCAATACATCACGGTGCACTCCCGTGGATATTTGAAGTGTTGAACCACATACTAAACAGGGAAATGAGAAGCTATTCTCAGGCCTGGACTGGGATCTATGAGGGGCGGGTCTAGCCGCGAATGGATGTCCACAAAGGCCGATAGGAAAACGTGCAAGATTTATTGGATTTGAGCACCAGCCCGGGGGCTGAATAAGGACATGCAGAAAATGAACGTACGGCCGATCAGCCGGGCTGCAGCACGTGTGCTCAGTACAGCGATGGCTCTGTTGCTGAGTGCCGATAAAGGATGAATTCTGCCGTGCAACAGGGCAAAGACAAGAAGCTGTTCACGTCTTCATGATAGGGCTGTTCGTTGAAGGCCAACCTGACGACCATTCAACAAAAAGAAATCTGCTTAGACGAGCTCGTTCATAAATTGTCGTGTTCTCAGATAGACCACTTGGCCCAACTAAGGAGACTTTGTCGACATCCTCTGGGCATTCGGCCCCAGTTGCAGAGCACCAGTAACTTCTGGTATCCTCGAGCTTTTGACTGCGATGCTCGAGCCCTGAAGGGCCGTGGACGCTGTTCAGTGCGTTGAGGTGCTGTGCCGTGCTGTGGTCACGGTACCGCGTGCATGATAGTTTGTTGAGAGGACTTGGTCATCTCCATCATCTGATTGTACTGTAGAATATCTCCCTGGACTGACGCCCACGTGATTATGGGTTCCATGCGAGTTGCAATCAAATCTTCAGATCAAGCGTTTGAGTCCTTGACTACTCAGGTCCTAGAAGCTCTACTAAGATTGTAACATCTGAGTTTATTTGGCTGCCACAAATGAAAGAGAAATCTGCCTGTTGGCAGCATGCACAGGCAGCAAAAGATCAATCTCAGGCTGCACACAGGTTGAGAACTTGAACGGCCCCCCTGTGCTCGCCAGTGAAGAAACGGTTGCAAATGAGGTGGAGTACGTGGCTGCCGTTTTGGGTAGTTTGGCCAAGGCCAGCCTTGTAGGCCGCCCTCCCCCTGCTGCTACCGTTGTTCACGCTCACCTTAGCTCACCTGCGCATCGCACCTCATGCACCTCCTGCACCTCCCGCATATGAACGCGCTCATTGTCTTGCTGCCATTAGATAGGGCGACCCTTGGCCAAATCCAGCCCCTCGTACTTATAAAGTAGTCACACTCTCTCTCGTACCGCTCGCTGCTTTCGCCAACACTTCCTCTGCAACGTGACGGACCGAGGTCCCTGGCATGGGCCGCCGCAGACTTGACTAGGCGTCAATGAGCGGCTCCAAGCGAAAGGCAACCAACACCGGCAACAACAGCAGCAGTAGCAAACGCAATAGCATTGGCACTCGCGCACGGAAAGTCATCTCCTCACCAGAGCCAACACGCATGCGCACTCGTGGTCAGGTCAAGGCCGAGCGTGCTATATCTGAGAAGAGACCAAAGCTGCGCCATGATACACGTCAAGACAACGTCTTTGCCATCAAAGATATAGTTGATGAGAAGTTCATCCACGGCAAGCGTCACTACAAGATCGACTGGCAAGACGATTCCAACACTGGTGAATCTTTTTCGCCCACCTGGGTCTGCCACCCCTCCTCTCAAAAATCCAGGACTTTGACTAACCATCTTTGTAGGAGCCTGAGGAGAACGCCAACGAGAACGCTGTCAAGGACTGGGAACTGCATAAACAGCGCCGAGTCCTTCTCAGTCTCACCTCGGAGAAGGACACTGTCGTTGAACCCTCTGAGGCCTCAACGCCTGGTCAAACTCCCGCTGGTGCCATCTTCGTTGAGCTGCAATCGAAATCGGATTTCTTGAGGTCAAGGCCAGATTTTGACCTCTCCGACGTTATCTTTGTCTCATCGTCTCAACTTTCACAATTTCCTCACCCCCACTCTCAGACTGAGCTCGCGCCCTCTCAGTTCTTCGTCGCCTCATCTCATCCATCTCTGGACTTTGTTGCAGATTCCCAGCCTGTAAACTCGGCTCTTGTAGAGTCTCAGCAAACACAACCCACCACCAGAAACCCAGGCTTCAGTCAAACAACCATTCCCGACTCTCAGGATTTCTCTACAGATCTGTCGCAAGGCCCTATTAGCGCTAGCTTTGCGGCCCAAGAGCGTAACTCGCCACCAGCAGGCCAGGAGGCTCGGGCCGCAGCGGAAGCATTCACCAGAGCCGCCACACAACATCCATCATTCGAGTCGTCGACGATACCATCTCGTCAGCCGGGCACCGTTCTTGGCTCCTTTGGAACACATTCGATCCCCCGTTGGGAGGAAGGAGACTATCTGGAGGAAGAAGGCCAGCACGGAGCACGGGCAGAGCATTCGCAAGTAGAGAACCCGGTCTCACGCGGGCACGCGACCAGTTTTGAGGGCTTTTTGATTCAAGCGGAACTTCAGATTGGCAGCTCTGACCTGCCAGGCGGCTCGGCATCACGACGCCTATCCAGCCACATCACTTCCCAAAGTGAGCAGCCTTCAAACACCTTGGCTGAGGTGACTCCAACGGACGACTCTCAGCAAGCTGCTCAAATAGTATCGCCTCTAGCAGCAGAAGTTCCCCTATTCCAGACGCAGAACGAGGAAGACTTTTTTACTGCGTCGGAGGACTACGAGGTTGTTCCGGATACCTTGAAGAAGAGCGTAGGACGCAGTCATGGATGAGTCGCAGGTTGCTTCCTCGGAGCGCTCAGCGATTGAAGAATTAAGAGCAATCCAAGAGGCTTTTATTCCCGGTTATCAAAATGCCACTATCATTGACAACAACACAGGAGGGCAAGAGCCAAATGCACCCCCTTCACCGGTCTCACCGTCCACGATCTTGAACAGCGTAGAGCAAGACTCCCTCGAGAACTTACATCATCCTGATCTCAGTCATTCTGCTGTTCACCCGGAATCTTGGGCTCAAGAACCACCGCCTGAATTATTCGCGGAAAATATCGAACCTCAACAAGATGCGACGATTATTGATTCTGGCATGGCATCCTTGAACCCCCCTGCGGCAGCGTTGGGCACAATTGAGGGCCTAGCTTTACCATCAAGTGCCTTGAAACAACACATGGAAGCAAGTCTTGAAGGTAGTGATGTACCTGCTACTGTCACTCCATCGGCCCTGCTCGCCTCCGTCGATCTCAACGTCGCTCCTGACCTTGAAGTTCGACCAAGCAGCGGTTTGCCTGAAGACGCCGAACCTGGCGTTGCATCAAGTGAGGGCCACGGTGACGTCGTCATGCACGACGACCAGGACTTCGATATTCTTTCCTCCGAGGACAGTGCACCGAACGAGTACCTTGTTCCTATTCCCCCTGCCGCTAGACTTCGCGCTGAGGTTTTGGACTACATCAATGACCACCGTCAAGAAATACAGACGTTTACTACGGGTGTCTATCGCGACATCGCTGCGTCGCCAGATCACAAAAATGCCGCCAAAATCGATGGAATGCTTCAGTATCTCACTGAACTGAGCAACCTACCACCTTACCACAAAGACCTTCCCGGGCTATCCCAGGAAGAGTGGGTGAGATATGCCAGAGACACCAGCAGCAAGCTGTCATTCGCATACGAGTTCTTGGAAGGTTTGCGTGATGCAGCCGTAGAAATTGCCATCCTTGCTGATTCTGGTACCGTCTTGAAGTCATTGGAGGCCATACTGTCACAGGGTGGCTTTGTATATCGACATACTCAAGGAGCTTGGCCTCAAATACCAATTGGCCAGGGCTCGACTTGCAGAGTGGTATTGATTGACACATCTATTGAAGATGCGCAACCTGTGCACACTGCGAACATTGTGCTTGCATACGACCAGACCGCCGAGCATTCTGGCTTGCTCGACCACTACAAGACCGACAGTTTAGACAAACAGGAGCCATTAGTATTTTCTCTCGTGGAGGTCTACACGCTCGAACATATCAATCGGCGCCTGTCGCCCGGGATGGACCCGTTCGAACGGAAGCGGGCACAAGCTCTCTGTGTGGCCTTCCTTTCTAGACATCTCGAGGACGAGTGGATGTACGAGCGAATCCCGCAACCACATGAAATGGCGCAGGACTTGATTCGCTATCTCGTTGACGATGAAGGACACTTCACTCACCCTGAAACAAGATGGGAGACATGGGAGCACCAGACGGTCCCCGAAGATGTCTTTGATCGGTACAAGGCATTTCGGAGTCGATATTTCTCTTCTGGTAGCCGAAAGCGGCGGTTGGACGAAGGCAACGATGTCTCCGAAACTCCAAAACGGGCCCGGATTGAGTCACCGCCTGAGATAAGCGATGATTTAAGAAAATACCTCGGAACCGATGCCATTCTCACCGGCAATCAAGCTCAGATCTCCATTGAGAGGCTTGAGGATCTTGTAGTTCAGGTAGGTGACTGAAGAGCAGGCTGTCCCCGTTGGAACCATACTAACAAGCCACAGGCAAAGGATTTGAAGGCTGCTTTGGACCAAAAAGGTGAAGAGCTGAGGGGTTGGGTGAAGACTGTGAAGAGCTTCCAGCCTAAATACCAACAAGCCATCAGAGAACGCAACATCTTCGAGGAGGAGCGCAACAAGTTGCTCAAAGAAAAAGACAAAATGCAGAAATCGCTCGATAGCAGCCAGGCAAAGGCGACCAAGCTTTCAGAAGAAAAACACGAGCTTGAAATGAGATTGCAGGAGCTGGCAAACTCGGACAATCCCAACACTACGACAGCCGCCCAACGGGAATTAGAACTCGCATCGTCGCGAGAGAACGCGGCGGCTCTTGAGAAGCAGCTAATATTCCTGAGAAAGGATGTCGAATATGCGCGCAGCCGGTATCAGGACGCATCGGACAAGGCTGCTTCTCTAGGGGAAGAGAACACAACCCTGAAGAGCCAAATCGCCGAGCTTGAGAAGAGAGCCTCTGATAATGTTGTCAAGCTCCGGGGGCTCAGCGTGGATACGGCCCGCCACGACGCCTGGCGGCTGTACCAGGACGAGAAGGCCCAGCGCCTCAGCGCAGAGCGCGAGCTAGACAGGAAGAATGACGAGCTGCGCAACTACAAAAGCCGGTTCGGTGGCCGCGAGACTAGGGGGAGCAGTGTTCCCCGTAGTCCTCGCGTCCGCCAAGTGTCCAGCCGCAACACGAGCCCGGTCGGCGACAATGGGAACGGCGGGAACGGCAGCGGACCAGGCCCAATCTCAGGCGTCTTTGGTCCGAGGAGCACACATTTGAAGGAGAACTTCTAGTGAAATAGGAACAGGTAATATAGTGGTGTAGGAAGTGGAAGCTGTAGGGTTTAGCGAGATGGCCATGTGCCCAGGGAGTAAATATTTTAATATTGCTGTAATCTGTGAGAACAGCAAGCACCTTTTTCGCGTATTACTCATAATCTGTCGCACGAACAAGAATCAGACACAGCATTTTGCACTGTGGCCACATGAAAAAGGCGCTGCTCGTCTCATGGCGGCAATAGGCACAGGGCGCTCATTGATTGTGTAATTCCAAGCAGACAGTAAAGTCGACTTTACGTCTCTAACTGGTAATTCTTTGTCTTCTCTTGTCGGCTGACACTGTCCTTTCCTTCGTCTGTCGAATCTGCTTCGTGTCACTTATGAGCTGGGACAGAAGCACCACTCACTGTCATCACTCAAGTATCGACTTGATCGAAGGCCAAGCGAGCTGTCTGCAAAAAAGACTTTGCCGAATGACACGGTCGTGAAATATTTGTAACGGCAACTTGCAGCGTCTCGGCTGTATACTTTTTGAATTACTTTGTCGATATATGAAACTGGATTAGTGAGAACCGCTTGTCAATGAAGGGCAAATGGTTTGATCCTGAGCGCACATAGGCTTGCATTGTGATACAAACTCCAGCGCGGCGAGATGTCATTCAATGTACATACTGAGCCGTGATCTCGAAGGATGATGTGGTAGAATATCGGGGAGGGCCAGTCGTAACTCGTTTGCTGGCCTCCCCTTCCCCCAGCCTCCAAGACCTGATCTTTTCTATACCTTTCTTTTCCAGGAGTGCCTATATAATGAGGACACTCGACGTCTGTGTGTATATGGGCTGGAAATTGGACACGAAGCAGAGACATCACGGGCAAGTCCACATGCTACCGCTACTGCTTTTCCCCAGCCCCATGGTGCTGTTGCAGCTGTTCACCACTCGCTGGCACAATCCGCAAGGCTCCGAAACTTCGATCGAACAGGCAGGGAAGCTCAGGTCGTGTAGCGGAAGGACGTGGCTTAGCTCCTTGTGCTTGCAACTATTTGCTGTCGTGTCCATACGGACGAACCGGAGCGCATTGTCCAACTCCTCGGTCTGGGAGCAAAGAGTTTGACATAGAGGCTTGCCGAGCGGTTTCACTTTGTTGCTCATAGCCAGTAAGGTAATATACCATCGTGGCTGACTCGCTCTGTGTCCGCGGTCCGTGTGGGCGAGTACTACGCTGTTGCTTCTCTTCCTTCTGGGCGGAGAGGAGATCATGGCAAAAACCTCTCACCTTGGACCCAATTCACAAGGCGTGGAGCTGCTGAACAGCCAAGTGAGTAGATAGGAAGATTAGAAGATTAAAGCTCCTCATGGGCCTCCTCTGCTGCTCGTACATTACCCGACATCAGTGCACCAGGGGAGAAGGCACCGCTACCGTCACTGGATTTCGCTTCGGCTGACATGAGAACGTGAACAACGTCAGAATTTCCCCCTCCCGCCTTCTATGAAAATGGTAGTCCCAAGCTGGCTGCTTTTTTGTCTAAGGTTGGTTTTTTGTTTGGTAGTAGCACACATATACAGATCCGGCCTTGCTCAGCCTCGCCTAGCAACTTGGATTCAAGATTGAAATGCCTCCTCCCGCGCAGTGCAGAGTAGAGTGCCCGCGCCTCGTGTGGTTTGGCGAGGTTCGCTGGTCGCGGGTATCTAGTGCTCGGCCTGCTCCTCGGGGTACAGGTCCTCCTTGAGCAGGACGCCGAGCTCCTTGCGCAGGGGCTCGAGCTCAGTGAGGTATTGCTGGTACTGCTCCTTGTTCTCGACCTTGGACTTGATGCCTGTTGGGATCACACGGGGTCAGCCAATCGACGTGTCTGTGACGCTTTGAAGCTTGTGGTTCGTTTGCCATACCCTCGAAGATGCGCACGGCAGTGGGGAAGTCGTTGACCCTCCGGGCGGCCCTCAGCGCGGCGGTGCAGACGGAAGGAGAGGGGACCAGATCGTAGGCGAAAGCGTTGTTCAGGTTGCGCTATGTCGGGTCGAGAAGGTCAGCGGATTGTTCCGTCTGTCCGGCGTGGCCGGGAAGCTCGCAGTCCAACTCACCTGGAGCTCGAAGACATCCTGGACACCATCGAATTCCTTCTCGTATCTGTATTTGCATTGCTTTCGTCAGCCATTGATCCATGACAGCATCGTTTTTGGGCCCAATTGACCCCGATTGACCCTTGGGTCGAGCTATGACGTGACGTGTTGCCGCTGTCTAGCCGGCGCCGGCGAGGGAGGCTTTTGGTCGTCGGAGGGTCCTCACCTGTCGCTGAATTCCTCAAAGGACTCCTCGTGGTGCTCGGCCCGCAAGCGCGATGAGGTGCTGAAGCTGGGGCGGGCGGCGACCAGAGGACGAGCGGCGGTGGTACGCAGGGTGGTTGCACGGAAGAAGGTCGAGGCCGTGGGGCCACGGGCTGCGATACGGAGGAAAGACATGATTTTTTTTTCTGTCGCTCTCCAGCTCCTGCTGTGTGCTCGGTCTCGGGTTTGGTATATGGGTGGCAGCGACAAAGGGAGCGAAAAAAGGGCTGACCTCACAATCGTAAGTGAGTGGAGAGTGGAGAGTGGTGCGGTCGTGGGTGGTCGGGTGTGGTGTGCTGAGTGTGGTGGTGGTTGACGGTTGGGAGAGCAGTTTTCCGGTAGAGTAGGGTGCCTATCAAGATCGGACCACTTGCGCTCGACTAGAGCCAGAGCTGCGGGTAAGCCAGGAGCCAGGCCCAAGCTGCCAGACTGCGTTCGGCTGGCAGGAAGGAAGTTGTCGGGTCACCTCTTGCAAGGCTCGTGATTGGGCGGCTTGCTACGAGGATCCTCTTGCTGGAGGCCCACCCAACCCCGGACTGGCCAATTGGCCGTGCTGCTTTGGTGAGCAAACCAGCAATTCACCACTATCGCGTCTCAGGCCTGGCTGAGTGAATCGCTGATGCTGTGTACTCGTGGGACTCGGTGCTTGGCTCTCTGGGGTCGATCCGCTCCCAACACGTTCACTCATCCATATGCGCTGCCTGGAGGATTCACGATGGAGGGTGGTGGACTTGTAAAGCAACACTCAACATCTATATAAGGCAGCTGCATCGAACGGCACACTGCCTGTAAAGTGGCTGTCCAGACTCCACCGTGTCGGTTGCTCTCCGTTCCCAGGGCTCAGGTTCGCAGGGCGATTAGTGAACAGCGACCAGTGAACAGCGACCAGTGAACAGCGACCAGTGAACAGCGAACATCGACAAGCACGCTCGGTTCGTGTTCCGAGCACTGGGACCACAGAACCACAGGCTCGACCTGCCGAATGCGAGTTCATTCCGAAGAAGCAACGTTCCTCGCTGCAGGAACACTCTACGGCATGACATCAATGCCATGTGTCGAGATGTTGATATCAGACCACCTGCATGTGGAATCCAGGAACAAGAGTTGCAATGTGCGGCCTGCCCGGCTTGCCTATATTGATTGTGTACGTTGAGTAGCTGCACGTCACATGCTTGTCCCTGGTCTGCGTGTGTACAGTACCCTACATAGACTAGTAGACTCACTCACTCTCCCTGGCTGCACGTCAGGCACGACGCAATTCTCTAGCGAGTCTCGTCGCTGCGAGGTTGCTCGTTCTCGTCCAACCTCTCCCCTGCCTGGCCTCAAAACACGCGCATACACACACACTCACATCACATGCAAATGTGTTGAGTCGGGGCCATCGGCGGTTGGGAGGCATGGGAGGCCGACGGAGAGGTTGGACGTGAAATGAGACCCCGACGCGTTGAGATTAGATGGAGTAAAATACCGGCACCCCAGCAGACTATCGGCCCCGGCGTCTTGGCCCGAGGCCCTCGCTGCTCGGGGGATTACCATCTGGATCAGCTGGATAGGTACGCAGGTTGGCAGGTAGACTTATGATTTGTCTAGTACTGTAGGGAGGGAGGCCTTTACGGCCTTTACGGCCTTTACAAGGATTGCATCTGTCCCGAGGCTACTTCTCCCAGATCACCCCATTCTCGGCATACCTCTACGTGGGTATCTGGCTGGGTATTAGGAAACCTGGTTACCTGAACACCTAGGTGTTCACCTACCTAGACATGTCAATTGAATGCCTGGGAGGATGGTTTATGGTTTACATTCTGTAGTGGACATTTAGCTGTAGTTTCGTCCGACCCGTCTGGTCTGTGCTGTTGTTGAGCAGGTGCCGAACAATGCCTGGGCCCATGTCTGCGCAGGTCTATTGTGAGGGATTGTGAGCGAGACACTGCGAGACAGGTGCGTCTTTTGGACCGGCAGAACCGAGCGCGGGCAGGTGCAGCCGCTAGGAAAAGCCTGCCTTGCTCTCGCGACGTACGGGTGCCTGTGCGGTCGTGCCGGGTGTGCGGGTGTGCGGGTACGGGTTGCAGTAGCACCAGTAGCCCTTTGCGCTTGGCTGCGCTTTGCCTGGCGGCCTGGTGGTGCTGTCGCCAGAGGTACTAGTCTCGACTTTGGCAGTCTGGATGCGACTGCCACTCGCCCGACCCCTGCGTACCTGGCAGATTAAACACATCTCCTTTTTCCTGGTCCTAATCCCGTTCCTGCGAGTAGATCCCCCGATTGATAAACTTTTCCCACTTCCCCATCACCATCATCATCGCCCTCCTTCTTCTCTTTTATTCCTGTCCCCCCCCAATCCCGACCCTTCTTCTTCCTCCCTTTCCCCAGTTGTGCTGCGCCGTGCTGTCTTTGCTTCGTTGCGGACGGTGGTTTGCTTAGGGGCTTTTGTTGAGAGAGAGTCAATTGTCTTCTTGTCCTTCCTTTTCTGCCGGCCGTCGCGTAAGCTAAGCTCAGCTCAGCTCGGGGCAGACGTGCTCGCAACCAACTCGAGCTATATGTACGTTCTCCTCGCCCACCGCCCACACAATGCTCTTCACTACCCGCCAGGTTTCGTCTCGACTCTAGATCGAGGCCAAAAACCAGCTGTGGCTCATACGGGCTTCTCCCTTCTCAATTGAACGTTTCTTGGCTGACACCTCTTCCACAGTAGCCGCAGCCGTCGCATCCGCTGTCACCGGACTCCCGAGACACAATGGACAACGCAGCCTCCGCTACCTTCTACGAGCGGTTACCGCTGCCGACCATCGATCGGCCCTTCGGTATCCAGTTATGGCCAATCTTTGACAAAGTATGGACTTTGTTCACCGGCTACCCCGTCAGCGAGTTCCGCTTCGTCGCCGGGGAGACTCCCATGTCCACTCTTAAAGAGACGGGCATTTTCGTCATCCTCTACTACATCGTCATCTTCGGTGGCCGCGAGCTCATGCGCAACCGGGAGCCTTTCAAGCTCAAGGCCTTCTTCCTGGTCCACAACTTTTACCTCACTGCCATCTCCGGGATACTGCTGGCCCTCTTCATTGAGCAACTGCTACCCACAGTCGTTCGTGGAGGAATCTTCCACGCTATTTGCGACCACGACGGTGGCTGGACCCAGCCTCTCGTTGTTCTTTACTACGTATGTCCACGTCTCCGTATACAGTTGTGTGTCAAGATCGGTTCCGGAAACTAACAACCCCTTCTCACAGCTGAACTACCTGACAAAGTATCTCGAGCTGTTGGACACCGTCTTCCTCTTCCTCAAGAAGAAGCCATTGAGTGCGTACCCATTGAGTATCCGGTAGCGCTGTCAACTGCCTCTGTTGCTGACACATCTCTATGTAGCCTTCCTTCACTGCTATCACCATGGAGCCACTGCTGTCTTGTGCTACACACAACTGCTCGGAAGCACCTCCGTGTCCTGGGTTGTCATTTCACTGAACTTGACGGTCCACGTTCTCATGTACTGGTACTACTTCCAGAGCGCACGTGGCGTTCGTATCTGGTGGAAGGAGTGGGTCACTCGCCTGCAGATCATTCAGTTCATCATTGATCTTGGTCAGTTTGCCCCAGTTAAGACATCATCTAGGTTGCTTTGCTAACCCATCACAGGATTTGTCTACTTCGCCTCTTACACATACTTCACATCCACCTACTTCACCTGGATGCCCAATCACGGCAAGTGTGCTGGTGAGGAGTTCGCCGCTTTTGCTGGCATCGGTGTTCTCACTTCTTACCTGGTGCTTTTCATCTCCTTCTACATCGCGACCTACAAGAAGGATTCCAAGCCCAACCACCGCAAGTCGCTCCGCCGTATGTCCCAGGCTCCTCTGCCCGATCCACACGACCTGGTGCACGGTATGTCCGGCACCAATGGTATCCTGATCGGAGACGTCAAGACCACCGGTGCCAAGCCCAACGGCACTACCACACGATCCCGAAAGGCGTAGAGGCCTCAGCGGTTCTCAAACGAGTAGGAGCAGTTGGAAACCAACGCCCGGGAAGCGCTGTGTGCGATGGGCGACCCGCAGCTGCCATTCATTGTTCGAACCGGGCCGAGATCGAGCGTGCCATCAGAGCATGAAGACACGACTAGAGCTCCTGACCATGGCACGTGGTATTGGGGTCTGCGGCGGTAATGTAGTGTTTTTGAATATGATATGTACCCGCCAGCACAATGGAAAACGCGGGACATGTATATGGAATTGTGGTTCCGGACACAGGCGCGGTCACAAGACGGGCGAATTATAGTGGAATGACTGTTGGGGAAAAAATGCGGAATGATTCATTTGTCCAGGGCGGCTGTTTGAGACAAGACACGGGGACACGAAGGGCTCGGGCGATGCTCATGACGACCAAGGTAATACAGCCGGACCTTCTCTGCCCCACCTTCTTTCGAGGCGCCGAGAAGCTGTATTACCCTTTTCACACCTTCGCTGTCACATATTGGCATTAGAGACTTTTTGGTGCCCTACCCGTTAATCAGGGTGTTGGTGCCAGGATAATGCATAATTACCGGTCTTAGAGGTTAAAACCAGCATTTTGCCATGTTGTTTCTGCACAAGGGTGATGCTCTATATTATAATCTCAACCATCACATGTCAGCCTGAGCGCGTGATAGTCAATCTTCCACCGTGTGTATGTGTGTTCTGGGGTCACAAATGGCCTTGTGCTATGACAACCAAGCACATATGTTGCTTGCCATCCATGCGAGCTTCCACGGTCGGGCAAGGCATACTGAGTGAGGCCACTGCGGACGGCCCCTTTCCAATCCTCGTGGGTGTACTTGGTGATAGAGATGAAAGCTGAAGTCCGATAAGAGGCTCATTCGTTCAACGAACCATCATTCCCCTCGCGACCAGTGACATGTGAATGTAACCCACCAAGCCCCCCGGGATCCGACTCTGCTGTAACCACGCCGGCCTTTCCCCTGCATTCCCGTGCCTGGGCCAGAAGCTGCCTGGGCCACACACCTTTCAGCAATCGGGGAATTTTGGAGGAAACGCAAGATGGGAAAATGGTAGGTAGGGTTGTACATTTGCATCCCCAGGCCCCCGTGTTTCGCGTCGCACGTTAGGGTTGCCGACGACACTGAGGACAGAGCCCCCTTTCAGTGTCACCGTCTGAACCCAACGTGCATGCGAAGTTTAGGGTTTTCTTCCTTCCTTTTTCTTGCGACATCCTAACACGGTTGAGATACATGCAGGCACTAGCACAGCCCGAAACTTAAATCTGCCGCGATAAAACGTTGGGTTGGGCTCTCTCCTGGTTGCAGACTTCAGCCGC
The DNA here is from genome assembly GCF_026229845.1 of Diaporthe amygdali. Classification (NCBI taxonomy): domain Eukaryota; kingdom Fungi; phylum Ascomycota; class Sordariomycetes; order Diaporthales; family Diaporthaceae; genus Diaporthe; species Diaporthe amygdali. Next base: position 221,875 of record NW_026517032.1, read on the forward strand.
ACGAAAGCTTGTCGAGTGCGAGTGTTCATCCAAAAGCCGCGTCCCTCCGTACGGAGGTGGGTGCACACCACCGATTCGATTTACTTTTCTGGGTTTAGGTTGGCAGGTGAGACTCGAGATCGAACGGTTGATATCCCCTTCCTGCTTGTGATGAGACCGATGTTTTGTGTGTGAGAAGGAGAGCTACTTTGCGATTAGGGCTTACACGGGGGCACGGCACATCTGCATAGAGCAACTGCTTAGGTTTCAACACAACCAAGACACACACAAGACAAAAGATTGGATGTAAAAGGGGGATTAGAAGTTTTATTGGTGTTGGCGTGCTATGTCTCAAGCCCCTTCCTACGCCGGCCTCTCGATCCTCCTGCCGTCGTCAACACTACTGGGTGGAGTCGGCTGAGAAGAGAAAGCCCCCCGGTAAGGAAAAACATCCTTAGAAACGCCCTGACGCCTTCGACTATGGTATCGCACTTTGTGAAGAGAAAAAGAAAGACAAGCGTATATGTCATTGTGTCCACGGCACAATGTGTCGCACTTTGTTTATGATGAGGACTCGTAGAACCAGTATCTAGAGCAGAGATTGTTAGTGACTTGATCACCAACTGATACATAACTGAATGAAGAAGTGGTGGTACTTACTGTGCGCTGTACTCAACCTCGAATGAGGCCGGCATGCCGGCACACGTGCTCGGGGCACTTCCACCGGCTGTCTCCAGGCGGTAGACCTCCTGCAGCCGACCGGTGGCGCCCTCCCTGGCCGAAAGCTTCAGCCACGGGACAGCCTTCTCGCCCTGCTGGCCGGTGGGAGCATCGGCGGGGGCGTTGACGGCGGCGGCCTTGCTGCAGGGGATCTCGCCCAGCTTGAGCGTGTCGGTGTCGAGGTTGAAGAAAGGCGTGGTAGTGTTGGTGAAGAAGTGGTGGCCGCTGATCACGTAGTTGCCCGGGGCAAGTCTGGCGTTGGTGGAGGCTGGAACCAAGTTCTTGGGGTAGGCGCCTGAGGCGGTCAGGTTGAAGGCCAAGGACACGCGTGGCAGCATGTTGAGCAGGTCCGGGTAAGTGGAAGCAATGCAGCTGGCGTTGAAGAGGGTGGCGACAGCGCCGGTGGCGGTGGGCGCTGCTGTGGAGTTGGTGGTGTCGCAGGTGTAGTTCTGAGTGCCACGGCCGATGGCGACGTGCTTAAGAACCAGGCCTGCTGAGACGGCTGGAAGAGGGCTGGGCGCTGGTGTTTATGTGTTAGTGTCCCTGTTGTATAATGTGATGGAGGGTTTTCCTCTTTTTTTCTCTTGGTATTTACTTACATGCGACTGGCATCACTGCTGCGGTCACGTCGCAGGCTGGTGCCTGTGCCATCTGCCTGCCCTCCTGGGTCTTCTGTGCCAACATGTTGAAGTACTGAGAGATGTCCTTGATGGCATCACCTGGCAGGGCGGCGTTGATGTTGAGATCTGGGTAGACTGGGGCCGCAAAGACCGAAGCACAAAGTGCTGGGAGGAGGATCGAAGAAGTCCGCATTTTGCTTGGTTTTCACCGATGTGGCACGTGGTAGATGAGAAGGTTGTGGTGTTGTGTTGAGGAGCTTCCTGGAGTAATCGACTCTTCAGAAGGCTGGAGGTGGTTCCTTGGTTTCGTAATGTTTTCCCCCGTTTGTTCTTTGGCTCCGTGACGGACGTCTGATAAGGGAAAGAGACAGACAGACAGGCAGAAACAGAAAAACCCCAGATACCAGACAACCTTGGACGAGAAGATTGGAAATGGAGCCGAGCAAGGAAAGAAAGACCAACAGAGAGACTGAAGGAAATCAAATAGGAAAGAGGAAAGAGCAAAGAGGAAAGCGAGACTATATGAAAATGGAATGAGTTTCACAGATTGCCATGAGAAGGATGTGTGGGAGGACATGCTTTATTTTGTAGTACTTTACACCGTACATCGCCTACATGCAGGTCTACTTCGATGGGCAGGTCGGCGGCACGCACAAGATGGGGGAGACAGGGGAAGGGAAAGTAGGCAAGCAGGGGTGGGTGGTAGCCAGACTGCAAAGACTGCAAGACTAGTAACCCATGGAGATGCAGATTTACTGTACAGTAGCGTGGCAGCGGGTTCGTCGTCGTTTCTCGAGGGGTGCTTGGTCGGCTGCAGGCCCACACCAGGGACCATAGACGCAGAGAGGGATGCCCAGAATAGAGCGTGGTAGCATCCCCAAGGTAGGACGTACATATGGATACAGTAGCCTCTGAGGTGGGAGGTGGGATGGGAAGCAACGGTGAAAGATGAGTGGACGGAGCGGCTCATGTGCGGCAGGGGTCTGGTCCAGGGAAGAAGCATGTCGTCCTGTCGCTTTCTGCCCCTGGTCCCATGTCCCGCAGGCGCTTGAGCAGCGAAGGAGAGAGGGTGCAGCGACAAAACGACAGAGGTGTCAAGCCCAAACGCGGTACAGCACGGTTCAGCACTCTAACAAGTCGGATAGAGTTCGGTGAGGACGCAGCAGATGGGATGAGGGAGCATGATGATGCAGACAGCATGTCCATGTGGTGGTCATTGTGGTGATGATGATGAATAATCTGCCCTGCCCACCTCCCAGGCTCCGTTTTACCTCTTACCTACCTCCCTGCTAAGATAGATCTGGGACTGTTGTGCCATACCACACCATATTTACTTATTGCACCCTACACACCTACCTACAGCATCATCCAGATGTACACTATGGAGAGACACAGACATAGATGGAAAAAGTAGATGAGATGCCGAGTCCCGCCTCTCGCTTGCAGTCCACTCCAATCCCGACCGGCGGTTAAAAAAGAGGGCAGGGCCTAGAAATAGCACTTCGCTCGCCGTTAATAAACTTGGGTGGACGGAGCGCGTCCATAGGCCAATCGCCGTGAGGCCCTGGTCGACGGGGTATCCACTTTCGGCACACCACCTGGCCACGATGGCCTAGCAGCCATCTTAGTCTAATACCGTAGTGCAGCCGGCGGCTCGCCGTGCAACATGGAATTTTCCACCCTCCACCCTCTCGGCCCAGCTGCCCAGCCACTTTCAGCTGCCATTCTAAGCTTACTGCTACCACGACACGCTGCAACACTCCACTGGCCTGCCCTTTCTGTGGCTGCTGCGCTCGCACTGCGCTGTCGGGAGTGCAGGCCACACCAGGCCGCCTCAACGGGCCAGCGTCTATTTTGTCTTTGGTCAGCGCTTTGCTGCCCCCGCTCATCTCATCTCATCCCCCTCTCACATTACACAGTAGCCTCTGCTCCATCCAAGACCGCCTGCCGAGGGGCTTCCAGAAGGGGGGGGGGGGAAAGCAGGGCAGTAAACATCTTGATACCCATGATTAAACATCTTGATACTCCAAGGACAGATGGAGGCTTGTAATTGGGTCTTATACATATGTTGCTCCAGACTTCTTCGAGAAACACACCACTGTGTATCGTACACGTCTCCATCTGTCGTTTTGAGATCTCGGTCCCAAGAGCCTCTTCTCCGAGGTTGAGCCAAGACGTAGCCCGGGTTGGCATGCCGCCTGTCATCATCACATGGTGAATAAGTTCATCCATCATCTGAACACGCTTTCTTTTTTACTGCCAGTCCGAGATCTATACCACCCGTTCATGCAACTTACTGCTTCCTGCTCCCAACCAATTGGTCATCCATTCAAGACAAGAGATGATGGTTGCCAGTTGGCGCTAACGGGCCAACCACCCAAGATCCAATCCTCTCGCGCACAAAGCCAAAAGATGACCTACATACCCGCCCCTCCCCCCAGCGAGTCCTTTAATAGCTGCCCACCCTTCTTCTTCTTACCCTGCACACCCTCTTTTGCCGACGGCCAACCACCGCGGCATACATATGCACTACACATGCGCTTAGTAGAGAATTTCTTGCTCGTCCTTGTCTTGGGAGCTTGCCACTTGGCCCACGAGACCTCGTCGTAACAATTGCATTTTCACCCTCCACAAGTCGAATTTCATGATGGGGCGTCTGAATGACCTCGATTCTGTGCGCTGATCAGTCTACTCTATTCGGCGCAGCTAAATAGAGCAAATTAATCACGGAACCTTGAACAGCATCTATAAGAAACCCCAACGAAGAAATGCCCAGTTGATATATCACAAAGCTCGGAGCCCGGCTCCGAGCTCATACCCCCGGCACTGTATGTGTATACAGACACATACGCGGGCCTGCAGATGGATGATGTGTCCCCGGGCGCCTGATTCGTAGGTCTCGCCGGCCCTCGCTCGCGGGAAACACATCTCTTGGCCGTCTTGGCTGGCAGATTGAGACGACCGAAGCGCCGTAGGAAAAGAATAGATTGGCCCGCTCTGGTCCGGTCCACATGATCCCTGATCTGATCGCTCTGCCCCCTGCTGCCGTTGCCCCTCCACCATGTGTGGCACCATGTGTAGAAACAGAACAAGACGAGTTGACTGGACGACGAGGAGCGACCGGCTCCGCCGATTTCTTGTTTTTGGAAGCATACATCGGAATTATATCAATACGTTTGTTCATTTATTTAAGGCGGATGTAACCACCTGGTTTAAGCCTCGTCATTCATCCACAATTGTGCTACAAGGACCTGCGCCCAGGGAAGGAGGAGGGGGGGGCGAGCCATGAAGCAGGCGGCAATGGACGACTAGTCATAACGGCCATTCTAACCGGCGAAGAGCGCGAGGGGGACGGCATGGGGAAGATCATGGATGCCCAGCCATTGCGACTGCCTGTAGATATGTATTGATCGCTTGCTCGCTTTTGATAGCGACCAAATTTGATCCCCCCCTCCTTTCCATCCTGGGACCAATCGAGACGCCGTTGCGTTGACTCTTTACAACCCCATCCGTGATCGTCCTCACTCATCAACACTTTTCTATATTGATTTCAAGGTTCATTCGTTGCTCATCTGCCAATCGATTCAAGACGGTTCCGCCCAGTTCACTTGGTCCATTACCTGCCCTGCCGAGGGATGTGCGTACTGGACCCTTAGCCGCAGACGCAAAGGCTAATCATCACGCACCGTCAGCAAGGAATAACTTCCATTTGTTAGGTAGAACTGGACTTACCCCCTTGACTCCCTGAATTCTCATAGCCTGCGTAGCCTCGGTCCCAGGCGCCAGCTCCGAGCTTGATATGCTGTTGAGCTGCAGTTTCTGGCTCTTGGGCACAGCCGCCTGCACTCCGACATTTGACAGCGGACCCCCGGACGCATTCCGGAAACGTGCGAGGGCCTGCACAATTCCCTCGGCGTTGCGCTGTGTCGCAATGGTAACCACAAGACCATTGTTGTTGTAGCAGGGAAAGCCCGCCGGTGCGGCTGCTTGCGGTGAGGGGGATGGAGCTGAGCCCATTTGGCCGAGGAGATCAAGACCCGAAGACGGCGGCGCCGCGGCGGCTGCCGCTTGAGGAGGTGGTGTGGCCTGTGCGGGGCCGGAGCCGAAGAGATCCATGATGGCGGATACGTTGGACTGGGGAGCTGGCGTGCCAGCGTTTGATGACGTTGGCGGCGGTGAGGTGGTTCCCCCCAGAATGTCAGCAAGCAGATCTGCGTTATTCTGAGAGTTACCGTTGGCGGGAGCAGGAGACGGGGCGCTGTCGCCCATGATATCCATAAGTAGATCCTGTTCTGAGACTTTGATAGGCTTAGATCTCCTGTTTGCTTTCTTCTTTTCCTTGGCGGACTTTTCGCCGAGGACACGATTCTCTTCCTTGATCTGTGGCGGTGGCATCTTCTCAAGAACACCGCGCCGAAGCGAGTCGTGATCGAACAGATTGAGGTATTCGACGGCACGCTGTTGAACCTCGACATCCAAGCTTGCCTGGTGGTTCTGGAGCAACTTTTTCACTCTCTCGACTTGTGTCGCATTTGTGAGCCTGGTCGTCAATTTGATCAAAGCGTTAACGATATACTCGGTCGTGACTTGTGTGGCGTAGCTGCTGTTCAGGACGGTGGAGAAGAGATCGATGATCTCGTGCTCCTTGACCTCTTTGACCAGCTCTTCTTCCTCGTACTGCCCGCCCCTGAGGAGCACATCGCCGTACTCGCCAATACACCATGATCCTGCTTGTGTCAAGCTCTCCTGGGTGATGTCCTTCTTGAGACTTGTATATAGCTTCTGGACCGCGTACGTCTGCAGCTCGGGGGTCGTTGCGATCAGTCGAATAACAGAGGACATAATGGGTTCCTTCACGTAGTTCCCAGCCAGCGCCAACACTCTCAGCATCGTGTCAACGTGCCACCTCTTGTTCGGTGCATATCTGTCGGCCGCGATTCCGATTTGAGTCGTCAGGGTAGGTTTGAACTCATTATCTGCGACTTCCAAGAATGCCAACAGTTCCCTGATCAGCACCCTGACGTTGCTCTCATTGATGAGTGTGAAGCTGAGGTCGAGGGCTCGCCGCCTTATGCTGATATCCGGGTCTCGAAGACATTCAAGGATTGTGTTCCGGTGCCTCTGCACAGCGTTGGGCTCGATTGCGACAACCTTGATGAGAGTGTTGAGTGCCACATAGCGGATGTTATTGTCCCTGTTGGTGAGAAACTTGCCAAGGATGTTGACACCAAGCACTCTTAGACCCGAGTCGGCCTCGATGTCCAGGATGGTCCGCACCGCCTCATACAGGATCGAGTTGCCCACATTCTTGGAAGAGTCGGTGTTTGTCGCAACCTGCGCGAGAATGTCGTTGATCTGCTCGCTAACCTGGGCATCGCCTCTGGCTAGGACTCGGAGCAAATGTAGGATCTTGACCTGTATGAATGGATCCGTGATGCCCATGACATCATGTTCAGGGGCATAGCCAGAGGATGCCAGTCCCTTCAGTGTCCTGACCAGTATTGGTACGAACTGCCTGAACTTCTCGACTATGCCCTCCTCGCCGCCCTCCTCCTCGTCTGCCTCACAGAGACTCGTCACGAGGGTCAACCCACAGAGTAGCACACCATGGTTCCTGTCCTGGAGCAAAGCCGTGGCTTTCTCGATGAAGTGTTCCTGCAGGTCTGGTACCTTCCGACATATCCTCATGGCGCAGAGAGCGGCTTTCCTCCGAATGTACGGGTTCGCGGTCGATACTAGCTTTTCAATCTCGGAAAACAGGTCTCGGGACATTTCGATGGAGGCGATGTTGCCGAGGGTGCAGAGGGCAAGTCCGACGACATATTGGTTTGAGTGGCCGAGGTCACTGGGTCAATGTGAGCAAGAGAGCGTCATCAGGGCGCTGCAGCAGTCTAGCATACTTTTGAAGCGAGTTGGTCACCAGTGTGAGCACCTCCTGATTCTCATCCAGCAGCAAGCTCGTGGCCAGGTGGCCTAGACGTTTGTCGGCGAAGCGTGGCGAGGCAAGGAGCTTCAGACACTCGATCTGGCCGAAATGTGTTCTCTCGCCCAGGGTGAAAAGGTATAGCAGTTTGGCGACATTGTTACGCCTGCGTGGGAATACCCAAAGACATCATCAGCAACACGCTCTGTTCAATGGTTCGTCGCATTGGAGGATTCGTCGGGAGAGGACCGGACGGTGAGGGAGCAGGGAGCAGGGAGCAGTGAGCACACACCTGACTTGGTGGTCGTGGCTTTCCTCGCGGAAGCTGGCTCGTATGGATGCACTCTCTTTCTGGATGACGGCGCGCTCGTCGGCGATGGTCTTTGCGGCGCGGACGTTTCGAATGAACTGCTTGACTGAGATGTGGCCGTCTAGTGTCAGCGACTTCAGATCCATGTTGGCTGCCCGGGGTGTGGAGATGCGAGCAGGGCGTGTGTGCGTGTGCGGGTGCGGGTTTGGTGTTGATGAGGGTCAAGCTCACGGGAGGCCATGATGGGAAGGTTCAACCCCACGAGGGGACCTTTGGGCCGTCAAATGGCGACTCGGGTAGTAGAGTCGTACTGGCGCTGGAATGGGCGTGCGTGTGCCGTGGGTGGTGGTGTGCGTGTGCTCGGACTGAGACACCAAAGAAGTAACGTCTGCTGGAGTGAATGTTTGCTCCCGCCCGGTCTGCCAGCCTAAAGTGAACTGCACCCTGCAGCAATAAGGTTAGCAGCTCAGGATGCGATGTCGATTGCAGGCGGGCCAAGAAAGACCGCCAAGTGGCTTCCTGGATGTTGGAAGGACCCACCAGAAGGGTGCATGCTTACCTTATCTCCTGGATATATGTAATAAAGGGAATTGATCCTGATGCATTAGGATTCCTGGGTGCGTCGTCTATGTTTCCCCCCGAGTAAAGCCAACTGTCAGCTTTCGAGCTGTCAGCATTGGGCCCCTTTTCTTAGCAGCATTGACCACGTCTCGGCAGGGGTGTTACTGGCCGTTGCAGCTAGGACTCCACCGTTTTAGAGAGGACTATTAGAGTGCATTTCATACTTCTTGTTATCGACAGAAGAGAGTGATGTTGCACGAAATACTGCAGTGTTTTCTGGATGGTTTATTTGTTTGTTTTCTATAATGTGTGTGTGTATATATATAATCAAGCTTCCCTCGGGCATCATCATTTCACATCTGGACGGTGTAAAGGATGTGCCTCCGTGTTCAACACCCACGTATCGAGGGCCACCGTGTCGAAGTCGGAGAACACCAGGTAGAAGTACTTCAGCGTCTCGGCGAGCCAGAAGCTCTCCATCGAGTCCACCTGTCCCGGCTCTTCCAACGACACGTCCCTCAGGCTTGCAGCCCCTATCTTGGTCCTCGTAAGCCGCTCGATATTCTGGAACATTGTCCATGCCTTGTCCATCCACGTACTGTCGCCCGTGAGCCTGTACATGATGAAGACACTTTCGATGGCCTCCGGCCGCAGTATGTATTTCTTGTCGTGGAGCCCCACGAATCCACGGGGCAGTTGCCGGCTGCTGATCATCTTTTCAACATCGCTCCCAAGAGGGTCCTTGCCGCTGTTGACCCCTAAATATTGGTCCCTCACGGCGGTGCGCCATTTGAGATCGCTATACTTGCACTCCGAACCAGTCTGGCTATCCTCGAAGTATCCGCACGGAATAAAGCCAAATATCTCGGGCATTATTCCAGTCGGGGTTGCTCCATACGCCCAGACGCAACCGTCCGTCAGCTCAACTGCGAGATCCAGCTCGCTGGGCCTGTTGAAGATTTTCGCGGCGATACCAACCATGCCGCCCGCAAAGCACGTCAAGTGTTGGCCCTTCGGAGTATTTACCGAGGCCATTTGTCCATCCACGAGTTTCGTTCTCACGTCGGCCGAGATCATGATCGGGATATCTTCTGGGTTACTGGCACGACGTATAAGGTGCTTCTTTGCAACATCGATAAACTTCTCGTACATCTTCTTTGGCTGTTCAAGTACGCCGCCGAGCATGAGGTACTGCTTGGGGAAGTATTCGTAAAGGGAGTCTGACATGCCACCCAAGGTAAAGGAATTATCGCTCGTGAACGAAGGACCGGACGAGTCGACTTGAACCGGCCACATGCCCGGCAGCTTGGTGGTGTCTTGACCCTTTTCGAACTCGTCCGAGATCCTTTGCACGGCGTCGTAGTACTTCATATCTCCTGTCAGCTGCGAAAGTTTAGTAAACTCCAGTGACAGTGATCCCAGCTCTGACACGAGCACGCTCCTAGGGTGGCTCTGTGCGGAGCCCGTCATATAACTACAAGCAATTTTAGTCAGCAAAGACATCCAAATACTGACCAGGCAAGTTGTGTGGAAAGACTTACAACTTCCAGTCCCACCTCGCGATAGGCATCCTATTATCCGTATCGAAAGCACACATCAACAGCTCGCCCACCTCCACGGACTTCCTCAGCAGGCCCTCGTACTTCTTCCCACTAAGCTCATACGCGGCCAGGAACCCACCGAGGTATCTAATATGGTGGTCTCAAATTAACTTCTGCGTGGTGCAACACCCGGTACTTGGGGGGATAAGGACCTTACCTAATGGTTGTCTCGAATACGTTAACCAGATCTGTCTGAGTCTTGGAGAAGTCGATCGTCTCCGCCGCCTTCACGGCAGCTTGGAACTCGTCTTTAAGACCCATGATCCACAGCGTGTCCAGCGCATCTACCAGCGTCGCCGCCCAACCACCGAAAGGGTTCTTCGGCTTGCCGCCCAGCGGGGTCACCTCATCTGACATCCATGCGTACTTCTTGTATCCATTCCAACTATGCAGGAAGCTGTCCTTGACGGCCTTTTGCCTCTGCAGCCTCTGCTCCCGCGCGGTCTCTGACTCCCGCGGTGCCGGGGCCTGGATCTTGGGTATGCTGCTTCGGCCCACGCTCACTTCCGGCAGCGACCGCAGCTTCCCAGTGACAGGGAACCGGTCGGGCAGCTTTCTCCAGCTCTTGGCGTCCAGCTCGCCACCGTTTTCCGCGGCGCCTCCGCCGTGGGAGTCCGCGACCGGCGCCACATGATGATGTCCTGACTGTGGCTGCTGGCCGGGGACTGAGTGGGAGCCTGGAGAGTGTACGAGGGGCGTCTCGTCGTCAATGCCGAAGACCCAGTACATGCCAAGGAGCCATAGAGCCACCAAAAGAATGAGCGGGCGCCACCGCCGCAAGGGAGGCATTCTGTGACTGAGCTGGTTGTGGAATGCGACGCGACCCGGCTTTTGGAAGGCAGTCTAACCGCTGGTGGAAAGTAGATATCCCACAGCTTCACACACAGGACTCATCCGGGTTCGCGGTGTGAATATTGATACCCAGATCGACCAACGGCAGATGACTTTGATCGTGGGTCCGCAGCCACCATTTGAAGAGAGCGACCGAGAAGGTGAATGAATGAGTTAAACGCCACAAAGAGCAAAGCACATTGGTTGCGACAATCTCATGCACAACAACGGCACATCCTCTGTATTACGTCGCTGGGGTTTTCTTCATAGCACGCGTGGACTTTCGTCCGAGCATCTGGCTCTGTTGACCTACTTTGGGGCTCGATCCGCTCGGCTAGCAGTTGAAAAGGGGGGCGGGACAGGGGTGCTTTATCCCTGATGCTGGCCCTCCTTAATTGCAAGTATCCTACATTGGAGTCCTGCTGAATTGCGGGGGCAAGGCCGTTCTATCAGTCATGTCTGTTCGTCTTGCTGTCCTAGTGGCTGCGTTGCCAGGTGTGAACCACCGAATAAAAGATAGTGACCACCGCCGTTGAACACCGAATATCTGGGCGGTCTCCGTTCCTGAAGCTTCGGGTGCCTGCCCGGGAATTGAACTAAATTGTCACGACCATGACACGCCCGATGATGTGCCGACTCGTAGGGCTGAAGATTAGAAAGAAGCTTGTTGCGAAGAAACACTTGGCCAGGAGGGCTGCTGCTGCACGCACACTACGGAGAGCACCGCCACGTTCGGGGAGCATCATGCCCCCCTTGGAACTACTACCGCACTGCCACTATGTGAGTTGACTTGGAGGCCGTCCCGCATGCGCATAGATGACGTTGCATCTGAAATCTCAGCTTCGAGGACGAACATGCTGTAAAGTTGAACGCGAAAGATCAAGAGATTAAACGGAGACTCTGGTCGTATTATGTCACAATCCCACCAGCTACTGCGTATGAGCGCAATGGTCAAGACAGCTGGCCTTCGCCAGTCATTCAGACATGTGGTGCCTCTCTCTACTCTAAATAGCCAGGGTTCCTAAAGTGATTGCCATGTGTGTGAGGTTGGACCGGATCACCATGCTCAGTCCTGTGCCATGGGGTTGGCGGGAGAGACATGAGGCCCAGTCACTGACTTAGATCAGAAGTGATTTGAAAAACAGGACGTCTCGACCCATCCGCAAGCATTTGTGGCACATAATTCAACAGCAAAAAGCAATAACAGGCAAACGGAAATCTGAGACCAGCAATTGGCTCAGTTGAGAAAGACAAGGCTACAGACGCCATTGATCCGCCTCGCCGCTACACGCTTTACACTGACTCATCCATCATTACTCCAACGAGCCCAGCCGTGAAGCCCCAGACGGTTGGACGCCGTGCCGGGGCAAGCAGACCGAGATTGCTCAGAGATGCGGTTCCCATTCCTTGTCATCATCTAGGAAATCATTCGTAGTAGAGACCGCTAGGCCGAGAAACAAGCGGTCTACTTCTGCATCATAAGTTGGACGAACTCGTTGTCTGTTCATAACAACAGTCAGTACACTGGCGTGAAGGTGAGCTTGAGCAGAGGAAAGCATACAGTCGATTCTTCCGTCACCGTCCTGGTCAGCCTCACGAATCATCTCATCAACCTCATCATCTGTCAGCTTCTCGCCGATAGAGGTCATGACGTGACGTAGCTCGGCCGCCGAAATGAAGCCGTTGTTGTCGCGGTCGAAGACCTGGTATCACTGTTAATTTCCCTGTTCTGCGGTGGTGGTAGAATGCGAGAGCGGTTCGAACCTTGAAAGCCTCTCGGATTTCCTCTTCGGAGTCGGTGTCCTTCATCTTCCTTGCCATCATGGTAAGGAACTCTGATCGGCACGTATCAGTCAGTATGTGGTAATAAGGCTGCGGCAGCACCCCACCGCCCTCTCCTTCCAAACAAGCGAGCATCTGGACGTACCAGGGAAGTCGATGGTTCCATTGTTGTCGGCGTCGACCTCGTTGATCATATCCTGCAGCTCAGACTCGGACGGGTTCTGACCCAGAGATCGCATGACCGTGCCGAGCTCCTTTGTGGTGATTTGTCCTACACGTCATCTTAGCATCGAGCTCATAGTAGATGTTATGGTGCTTGGTTGGAAAATGTGCACGCGCAAGCCGTCGCGGCGGGTCGATCGTGACGCGTACGAAGCTGGGAGGTGAAGAAGAGGCAGCTGCACTAACCATCGCCATCCTTATCCTGGAGGCCGAGAACGGTCCGTTAGCATCATGCGCGACAGTGGCGAGGAGGGCTGCGGGATCATTCCTGAAAATAACTTACAAAGAGGGAGAAGGCCTCCTTGAACTCAGAGACTTGTTCCTCGGTCAGGGAGTCAGCCTGTTGTGACGCTGCTGATTAGCAAACATGATCCAGGATTTTTCGCGTGAACGCCTCTTCGTCTTCAGATGCCCCTCGCGTTGGCAAGGCGGGGCTGCCAGAGCGAGGACGGCACAATGGGAGCTGGGAGGACACCAACCATGTTGACTATTGGAGTGAGTCAAGTTGGAGAATGGAGGGAGTTCGCTGTATTGCCGTCGTCGAACAGAGGGTGGAGCACGGAAAGTCAAGATGTGTCGTCGGGGTGGTGGAAGGACCAAGAAGGGGAGCGTGTCCAGGTTCAGGTTCAGCTAAAAAGGGGGTGAGGTAGGGTACTGGATGTTGAATTTAGGACTAATTGGGGTTGACTTGAGAGCTTGAGCCTTGAGTGCGTCTCCTAGGCTCCTGGGCTCGCTGTTATTCAGCGACTGCGAGGGAGCCCAGGGGCTTTGAGCCAGCCCTGGCTGGGCACCTCCTGCCGCCTGCCTGGACCCCTCCAACCTCTCCAACGTGCCTCGCAGCCGCAGTTGCCCGTGCCCAGGTGCCTAGGAGAATCTTGAGAGCAGCTCCAGCTGAGCGCAGGTCGCTGGCACCCAGGTACTACCTCCAGGTACCTAGGTATTCTACTTGTTTAGGAAGTGCATACGTGTACTGTTCGCTGGGGTTTTGTACCCGTGTCTACCTCCTGTCTAGGTACACGAGTGCAGCAGACCAGAGCGATAGATACGTTGACTGCATGTCCAAATAAGGAGCCTTGTTGCTTGTCACTTGGAGTCAGATGCTCAACCAGCCTTGCCTTCTTATTGTCATCTTCCACAACTGGACATCAAGCACAGTTCCAATCCAGGACCGTAGCCTGCAGGAGAACACAGACACCCAGCATCTAGGTGGCGCTCTCAATCACAGCTACCTCCTATTCCGCTGCCCACTTACTTGCCTTACCCATCTGAGCACAACACATCACTCTAAGCAAGCACCAGACCTGTCTCTCACTCGCGCGGGATAATACCGACAGACGCAAGTGTGCCCAGGCACAGCTAGGTACCCGGACAGGGAGGCTGAGGCGGGCGGAGCTCTCCAATCACCATGCTCAGCCCTTGTTACCACCTCTCGAGTCCCAATTCGTCATCTTAGACGGCATTCCAAGCTGTCCATCCTGCATGATCTGCGATAACAGCTGGCCATGTCATGCACCTGCTGGACTGGACTGGAAGCGACCCCATACAGAGACCCAGTCAACCGACCATCTGCCTAGAGGCCACTGAAACGGAAAGCAGTCGTCCCTTTCCTCGCCGTCCGCCATGTGGCGAGACCGGACCAACCTGTGAGTTCCTGGTCGCATCTCCCGCAGCCTCGCTGCCATTGTGCGCACGGCATCCCGCTCGGTCCTAACCACCAAGCAGGTATCTCTCCTACCGACAGTCCTACGCTCACCACCCCACCCACCGGAACAAGTATGGCGGTAGCAACAACCTCACCAGCGCCGAGCGCTTCGGCTCCTCTACCGGCGCCTCCGTGCTCTTCTCTGCCGACGAGTCCTCGGACCGGCGCGGTCTCCTAGCGGGCGGCGACTATCATGATGACGGCGACGCGGTGATAGAGATGGACTTGTTGCCTCCGCGCTGGGCCGACATTACAGACGAGGTGACAGATCTCCTGGCCGACATTGCCAAGAAGTCGCAGAAGCTCGAGAGGCTACACCAGAAGCATGTGCTTCCGGGATTCGATGACGAGGGCACGAAGAAGGCCGAAGAAAGGGATATCGAGAGGTTGACACAGGACATCACCCGTGGTTTCCACGATTGCCACCGGTGCATCCAGCGCATCGAGGCCATGGTGCGGGAATCCAAGGATGCCGGCACCATGACGAGGGCGGAGGAGGTCATGGCCAAGAATATCCAGATATCGCTTGCAGCAAGGGTACAGGAAGCGAGCGCGGGCTTCAGAAAGAAGCAGAGTACCTATCTAAAGAGTGCGTGTTGCCTCCATACATGCGTGACATTCGGTTCAACTTGTGTGTGGCTCCCAGGACAATCACTGACTTGAGCAGAACTGCGTGGCCTTAGCAATCCCAGCGGCATGCTTTCCCCCGGCCCCGAACGTGCCTCCACGCCCTCCAATTACATGGACCCCTCGCTTCTCGACTCCGAGACAGACAAGTCCTTCTCCCAATCCACACTACAGTCCTCGATGCAGCAGAAACAACTCCACTCCAACGACGCGGCCATTGTTCAACGAGAGCGCGAGATCGAGGACATTGCTCAGGGCATCATCGACCTGTCGGACCTATTCCGCGATCTGCAAAGTATTGTAATCGACCAGGGGACCATGCTGGACCGAATCGACTACAACGTGGAGCGGATGGCCGTAGATGTCAAGGAAGCGGACAAGGAGCTGAACGTTGCGAGTGGGTATCAAAAGAAAACGACAAAGAGGAAAATCATTCTGCTTTTGATATTGATTATCGTGGGCATGATCATATTATTGGCGATCAAGCCAAAACGGCAGAGCGACAGTGGCGGTGGAGGCGGTGGAGGCGGTAGTCCAGCAGAGGAAGAGCAGGCAATAGAAAGGGATGCGTTGCCTGGAGATGGCGGAGGCAGCCCGTTTCTCGCAAGGGCTGTGTTAGATCACTTGATATATAGATAGGCAGGCCTCCACAGGGCCGGCGAATATGAATTTAATAGCCAGTGTACTACCATGTTATACCACAGTCATTAGACTTCATGCGACTCAGTTGATATCAGTGCTGAAAATTCAAGGGGTATTTCATACGTAGTTATATATGTACAGTCTTTAGACAACACAATGGCACAACGTCATGTCTGGTCTATGTCTCATCTGCCATGACTAGTCTCGGATGGCCAGTCTTCAAGGGCTCTCAACCGAGCCTGAATGTCGTTCAACTTGTCAGCCCGCATCGCTTTCTCCAAGGCATTCATAAGCTCGGGCAGGCTGGGCACCACCTCTCTGCCCCAAGCCATATCACAAAGCTTCTTTGCTTCCGACAGACTGAGCGAGTTTTTGGCCCGTTTTATCTTCAATCGTGCGTTACCTCCCACCCATTCATAGCTTGCTTCCCCACCGCCGCGGTACAAGTCCACCAGGCGCAGGATAACTTGTTTCCGTACCGTCGCGTAGAGAATATTCAGGCCCTGGTCCCGAAGCATGGCAAGCAGCCGGATCCCACGAGCGAAATGGAAGTCGGCTGGATCCACGAATTCGCCTTCTTCGCCATGCAGAATGGTGATCGCAGTCGATTCAGCTTCATGACCATAACGAGTGTGGGAAAACCCCCATCTTACTATTGACGACTGCATATTCTTGTCGAAGATCTGGCGAAGAGGGTGGCCTTCATGATTGACGTCAAGGTCGCGTGGGAGCTTCTGGAAGTGCTGATACGGTGATTCGAAGCGAAGGATCTGTGGTATGTCTGCCATATGGGAAACCCACATTGGCTTGTCAGATTTTGCGTAATTGACAAATAATCTGAGTATATCAAGAGACAGCCGCTCAAGGTCAACAAGCCTGTATTCTCGACCAAGACGGTAGAGCAGTGTCTGCCACGCTTCAACTGCCGGAGGAAAACGAGTAGTAGCCAGTTGCCGGCACAGTGAAACCTGGAGGTCGATATGATGCCGCCCGGTTCGTACTTTTGCATGCGGTGACAGGCTCTGTAGAACGAGGCTCGAAAGCATGTGACTCGTCATCGAAGTCGGTTGAAGATCTCGCGAGCACATTCCTTGAAGGAGTGATAACGCCATTGCTCCATTGCCCTGACGCGCACATGACTGAAGAACCTTGTCGCTTGAGATAGATACTGAATGCGATGTCACAGCCAATCTTGTCTTGAGAACCAATTGATATGTTTCCCAGTCTTCTGTGCTGAGACATTGATTCAGCAATTCTTTTTGTGCCACCTCATCGTCAAATACATCCGGATGTATGTCGCAATGAAGCAACTCAGAAAGAGCCTCATTGTCGCCGACCATGGCGTAGTGCCGGATGGCAGCTACGTAGTTCGTATCGGGCAACTGAATCTTGAGCTGGTGAAGCTGATCTAAGCGGTGGAGTACTCCCTGCGCATCGTTCTCGCGCAGGGCAATGGATTGCAAGGATAATGGGCCGATATTGTGAACACCCATCGTGTAAATGACACTTACGGCAAAGTCCAGGGGAACCCAGGTGCTGGCGAACCATTTCGAGCCCAGCTTGTCGTTGTAAGGCTTTTCTCGAATGCCGAACGTCTCCCCATGCACTCGATTGACGAGATAGCTCAGGTTCTGGCCGTTGATGGCTGTCTGAGCACGCAGGCTCTGGCTGACTGTCCCACTCTTGGAACCTTTTTGACTTTGCGGGACAAGTCCAGCAATCGAAAGCTCTTCCTCCGACAAGGATGTTTGCGGGAAATATGCACCAAGATACCGCAGGAAGGGCCGGGCAGCGAGACTCGCTGGAGTATCGCCGTGTGCAATGAGGAGTCGCCGCCATAGGATGGCCAGATTTGCGTGGCCTTTGTCGTATAGGTGCGGAATTAAGATGTCGTAGAGCTTGCGGTACACACTCCACATGTAAAGCGACTGCAGCGTCTGCTGCAGTTTGGGGTCGGGATCTGTGATGAACCTCTTCAACATGTTCACGAATTCAACCTCGCCGGACCCAAATGAGGGCGTCAGAATTATGTGCCAACGCAACACCTCGGCTTTGGGACGGTTCGCTAGCATGAAAGACATCACTGTCGTGTACAGCTGGGGCCACGGGTTCCCATGGCACTCGAGGAGCCACTCCCCATAGGAAACCACCTCTCGCAAAAAGGCGTCGCTAGTCACAGCAGCGTTGAGGATGGACCCCCAAAATGCCTTGGGTAAGGCACCCTCCACTTGATAGAGATTTCGCCTCTTTGAAATAGCCTGCCATATCATGATGACGCCGTCTCGACCCATCCACCGGTGGCAAAATTCCAGCAGGCAGCTCCATAGCTCAATGTCGCTCTCATTGCCGGGCTGGTCAATGAGCCTCACAAGCCGACTGTCTGAGGCGTTGATGTCGGATTCAATGAGCAATCGCTCGTGGTCCAGGGACAAGGATCGCCATTTCCCATACAGGTGTGAGCCTGGGCCTGGGTATTCGACATCGATAGACCTGCTCTCGGAAAGGGCTCGCTTTCTCGATACTGTCTCGGCGATGCCCTCTTTCAAATCTTGAGAGAATAAGGTGACCTCGTCTTCAGGTACATTATCGTGGTCTTCCACAGCTATCACGTCTGCTGCCTTTCTCGCCTTCTTTGCTGATGCTGGGAGTTGTGAGTATGCTGGAGATGAGAACGCCAGCGACGAGGCACGTCTGACAAAGGCGAGGACCAAACGGGGTTCGTCATGTTGAGAGGATACCCGTAGTACCCTCGGCAAGGCCCAGATAACTTTTGAGATGCCTTGATGCGACTGTCGAGTGCTGAATAAGACTCGTGGCATAACTCTTTCTGGCTCCTCTGTCTTGCGCGGCGGATCGCAAGAGGCCCAGCATTTCAGCGCCAAGTAAGTCGTAAAATCGCCGTTGATATTTGGACCATATTTGATGAGATGGCTCCGCGATAATGATACCGGAGTGAAATAGGCTGTCAATTAATAAATATAAAGTATTCCACCGCGCAAGATTTTGGCGGGAGCGCGTACGTGATGAGTTTTGGCCATCTCACAATTGGCTACCTGGACCAGGGTTAGGGGATTGCGGGCCAACGGCAAAGGAATAGCTCATCTCTGAGCCCCAACTCACAATCGTACCATCAACACTCTGACGACAACCTCATCAGAAACTCTCCCCTCAGCCCGCAACCAAATCATTCAAAATGGCGTATGTCTTTTCCCGGGTCCACACAATTGTCCACGCCGTCGCCAGCTGTGCCAAAGACCGCCCGCGCGGCGGCCAATGGCTCGTTCCGGCTCAACCCGGCATTCAACTGCGTCGTGATGCTTCCCACCGAGTACCCCAAGGCTGACTCCTTTTTGCGCACAGCGGCTTCGTCAACGCCCCAAACAAGGTCCCCGAGCACCAGCGCGCCTACCAGGCTGCCTACCGAGCCCACACCCGTGTCTGGCGAATCGTGAGACTCCCCCCGATAGACATGCATAGACAGGCCGGAAAGCAAGATCGAGAGATGGACATGGGATAGCTCTTAGTTGGAAGGAGCGCTCGCTAAGAACTGTTTTCTCGCAGAACCCCCGAAGCACCGTCATGTACGTGCCTTTCGTATGGATCATGTGGGGAACCTCTGGCGGTATGTCGAAGTCCATCGCACGCAAGACGAGAGCATTTTCACTGATACGACGGTTACAGCTATGATGTACGCGATGGGCCGCAAGGTTCTGGGCCACAACACCTGGTTCGGCAAGGACTAGTCCTTCCTGGGGCGGCTTCAAGGGGGTACAGGGGAGGTTTGTGTCAATAGAATGGACGGGACAGTACGAGAGAAATGCAGAGAAGCGCCGCAAAGCGGTATTAGATGTGGTGGTTACGCCTAACATTTCTTTTCATTGGCCCCATTTCCAGCTGTGAATGCCTCCGTTACCGCTTCTGGGCCACCCTTGGCCAAGACATGGGAAGCTGCTCATCTGTGCCAGGTCTGCCAAAAAGCTGCCCCCTCTCCTCCCAAAACCTCAGGATCATGGCTCTCTAAAGTACAGTAAATCACAGCCTGTCGTTGAAATCGTTTGTAAATGGGTGTTCATGTGCCCATACCGTTCAAATCAGGCTACCATTGGAATCCTCCTGAACGTGCAAAACTGCTGGCGAGTTTGGCGGCAATGACGTAGAGGTCGACAATGACGAGCACAACGACTAGTACTGCATTCTCTAGAGTTAGTAACTTATGTTCTTCAAAATGATAAAGCGAGACAGGCTGTCCGAAGTTCACTGTGCGCCTCCAGGCTTCTGAGGCTCGGTTGAGAGTCAAGAATGGGCGCCTAGGGCAGCCCGGAAAAGCCAATGTCGTTGCTTGGGGTGTTACTTACGCCCGTGGCACCTGGAGCCTTCTCGTCCTTGCGCAGACTCGTCAACAGCTCACGGAAGCGCTCCTTGCCTGAGCCAGAAGCACCGCCCTTTGCGCCCTTCCCGCTGACGTCCACGATCTTGGCAACGCGCTCCCAGCTGGTGCCGCCAGAGGTCGTATCCTCACGGGAGGCCAGGAACTGCTCGGCATCCTTGCGGGTCGCGGCAACCTGCTTCTCCTTCTTGTTGTTGTAGTTTTCATAGAAGTCGTCGATATTGCGCTGTGCCTCAGCGACCGTCTCTTCGCGCTGTCGCGCAAACTGCTCTGCTCGCTTGGCGTTGCCCGCGTCGCGCTTCTCCCGCCACTCCTTGATCACCTCGGGCTCTTCTTCCTCCTCGGCGTAGGCTGCGAAGCCCGAGTTGTAGCTGACAGATGGGCCGGTAGAAGTGATGTTGCCGCCGGGTGCTACTAACTGTGGCATCGCATTGTATCGTCAGGTCTCGGTGCTGACGCTGATAGCAAATAAGCAAAGAATGGACGAACCTCATTGGGGCCTGAGAGATCGGGGAACTGCTGCTCAAACTGAGCTGTCTCGCCGCCGCCACCACCTAGCAGATCGTCGTCACCAGTGTCGAAAGCGTCACCATCCTCTACGGTCGCGAACTTGTCTGCATCGTCGCCAAGGATTGCCTTCTCTCTGGCAAGGAAATCATCGGCAGAAGGGTCGGCGGAAGGGTCCTGGATGTCGGTTTGTGCTGCATGCAGTCAGAATAAGCGAAACTGAGGCGAGGTCCGAGAGAACACGGTGTGAGCTCACCTCCAGAGTCGAAGTCCTCGAGGGACGGGAATCGGTCTGCCATGTTGACACTGTTCTGGAAAAGGAAAGGAAAGGTGGAGATGGATAGGTGGTGGACAGGTGGGTATTCAGCAGAAGGAGGTCCTAGCTAGCTTGAAGAAACAAGTAGCATGGAATTGCTGTCTTGTTGGTTGGGGTGATATGGTATGATGGGATGGGAGGTGACAGGACGGATAGGAGGCTCAAGTCGATGTGTTGCTTCTAGAGCGCATGTGCTCAGGCATGGATGGCACTTTCCTAGCTGGCCTAAAGTGCTCTGGGCCCACTGTTCACAAGCAGGTAGGCAGGTCTGGCGGCGGTACTACGGCAACTTGGACAGCGCAGGGTCGCTGGGAAAATTACGCCTTGCCAATTTTGGACTAGCGTCACGAGGCCAGATTCGACAAACATGGAGCTTTTAGTCGCTTGAATTGCAATGCAAACACTCTCCAACCTGCTCTGAATCATCCTCGCAAACTCCATCATCAGAGGGCGGCAAGTCAACATTATCGTAGAAGCAGCATTCCGGGTCTGAGGGATTGGTTCAGGACCAGCCTGACTCAAAGTGAGCTCCTTTAGTCCTTGGAAATTGAGTAGTCCTCCTGCAAGCTGCATCCAAAGCAGGCGCCTCGTTATTGATTTCACCTCGTCTTCTCTCCCCTGCACTCTGAGCTTGCCATCACATCTTTCACAAGGGCATCGACAAAGCAGGAGACTCATAATCTCCCCGACGACTCGCAACAACTTAAACCCAATTTGACCATCAACGCGGTCCAACAAGCCCAACAAGACATAGCCCGTCTGCCACCGCCCCATTTGGATCCGCCCTTTCTAGCGCCTAGCAGAGCAGCAGCAAGAGCAAGCAGCAGAGATGGCTTACAACGATGATGCCGTGCTGGCTCGTCTCTCTGCCCTCAATGAGAGTCATGACAGCATTGCAACTGCAGCCCAATGGATCATGTTCCATAAGTACGAAGCCACGGCCTTTCCCATTATGTCTACCATTCTAATCCATCCCCGTCAAGGCGGCATGCAGACCGGACTGTCCAGATATGGCTCCAGAAGCTTAAGGAGTCTCCGAGCACTCGTCGGCTCAATCTGATTTATCTTGCGAATGGTGAGTTCTCAGTCAATGCTGCCTCCCTAAAACAGCCTCAACGCAAGACCCTGCGAGGGGTGCAAACACGACTGACTGTCTTGAGCAGAGGTCACCCAGCAGTCAAAAGCCCGGCACAAGGATGACTTCCCTCTGGCATTCGCACCGATAATCGCTGAGGCTGCCTCTGTTGCGTACAAGGGAGCCACTCCTGATGTCCAGAACAAGGTCCGCCGGGTTGTCGAAGTTTGGAGGGACCGTGGAGTATTCGAACTCCCCATCCAGGCTGCTATTGAATCTCGCATCGAAGGTGAGTCATGACTGAAGTCCCCTATCTGAATTGATTCTGACGTGACCATTAGAGCTGGACAAGGCCAGGGGCGCCGGTAAGAGCGGGCTGAGCAACTCTAGCATTGGCGGCCCAGCTGTGCCATCGGAACTTGCACCACTGGTCACATCAGCACAGAGTGTGTCTAAGTTGGCACTTTCCCTGAAGGCAAAGACGACCAGCGCCGAGCAAGAATACGCCAAGAACACAGACCCGAAGCAGCCAACACCATCTGCGCCCGTTTATGCAGCCCGTCTGAACGGCTTGCTGAAAACCCTCGCCACTGCCGAGGGCGCCGTTGCTGAGTGTGTCAAGGCAAGGACGGAGCTCATCGGGGCCCTCGAGAAGCTGCTCGGTACGAACAAGGCCAGCCTGGAGACCGAGCAGAGGCAGTTGGCAGAACTCGCCGAGAGGAAAACCACTATCGAGCAGAAAAAGGCTGATGTTGAGATGGCAATCATGCGAGGTCTGGCCGACCAAGCCCCAGCCAACCGTGATGGTCAATCGGCTAGTCCCGTGCCTGAGCCCGACAGACCCGAGGTCGAGGCCTTAACGCCACCGCCTATTGAAGACGACACCGACATCTACAACGCTCAAGGGACAGATTCCTTTGAACCTTTGCCTGCACAAGACTCTGCTAATGCTCAAGCTCAGCAGCCTACAGGTCTTGAGACACTCTCGAGTCTGGCTTCTCAGTACTCGGCTGTGCCCGTCGCCACGAATGGATCGAGCGGATCGAACAAGAGACGAAAGCTTGATTCTGCAGACGAAATTCCGGATCTCGGTGAGGATGGGATCGACCCAAACATCGACGAGATGATCCGCCAATGAGGCTCCATAGGTGACCAATCCCTCTCAGGGAACTCGACGCGACAGTGAAAATTGTAGCCACCCAAGTAATCATTTGGCGACAGAGGATCTTGACTTCGGGCTCCCATCGGGGTCTCTCGGGCCGTGTGGACATTTCCCCATCATTAGGTCTACATCGGGCGTCTTACATTGACGTTGTTTTCAGCCGCATAATACCACATTTGAATCTTATACATCAATCTCACTACACTGATAACTCGTCACTATGACCTCTCACCGCAAAGACCTTCTTATCACTTATTCGGTGCTCACTGCTGGAAGGTAGCCCGTTGTGGATCATTCCCCTTTGATTCGAGCGAACACGGTCAACCATGTAGCGACCAACGGCAACGATACAGGACTTTGCAGGATATTCTCCAGGATGATGGGTAGCAGCATCTACAAGGAACCCAGTTCGTTTTACTCGCGAAGTCTGCACGGTCATTTACAGCTTGTGGAAGGAACCGGCATGGTGCAGTACATATCAGATCGCGGCTCTTATATGGACCACTTGCTGCGTCACCGCTTTTTTGATCGGTCGAAAAGCTGTTCAGCTTGAGAGTTGGCTGAGCCAAGTTGGACAGCTGTCTCAATATTATCAATTAGAATTAATATGCCGTCTTGCTGAAGATATTCTCAAATAGTCCAAAATTGGTGGAATTACATGAGCCAGTCAATGATGCAATCGAGCCCAGGGCTCGGCTCTACCTCATGCCAATATCATGAACAGAAGCATAAAATTTGCCTGCATACTATTATTCTGTGCTTCCAGAGGACCAACGACACCACTGATTTATCCATCCAGCCTGGCTACTCATTGATAGGCATATCCCACCTCCTGATTCTACAGGCTGCGGTCACCGATGAAGGCAGATCCACAAGTGTGTCCAATTATGTGCGTTTCTATTCTATGCACCAAGAGGTGCGATAGCAGGCTGGTCACATACAATTTCGTACATAAGGTTCGGTTTGCTGGTTTGCTTGATATACGATTCATATCTTGCACATGCTATACCTCCTCCGTCGGTTGTCAAGGGCTGTTAGTCAGTGTCAGCAGGTCACACAAGGTGTCTGATACTACAAATTTCACTACATGGTGCTGTTCTTGGCCACCGTACAATTCAGGCAAGGGCCTATAATGTCTACCATACTGGTCCAGTGATGATACTTCCCAGGGCACTTTCACCTCTCCAGTGAGATAGGAAGCTGCTGTAACTGCGTGGAGAGTAGGCAATCTCTTGATGGGCAGGAAGGAGTGTCGATTTTCAGTCAAATGCAATTATTTGTGTTCATTGGAATTGTTTAGATAACATGGATATTACCTTTCAATCGTTCAGCTGTATAGTCCCGCACTTTATCCACAAACTTATTGGCCTTCCCTGTATCTCAATGAAATTTGACTTAGAAGCATGGTCTCTTGGCCATTTGCTCTTCAGTGAGCAGAGGCATTGGATCTCATATATTCTCTCCTTGTGTGAAATTAGACGTGTTTCTTTTCAGGCACTTGTAGAGAGCAGGTAACATGCATATAATGACTTTTATTATGCACCCAGCGATGGTGCCACATCAGTGTCAGAGTGGGACGTTGTCCACTGTATAGATAAGTATAAGTACATGCGATGCGTAAGGTGTATCTGACACTGTCTTTTCCAAATGAGATTTATGCCCCTAGTAATTCCATTTCAAAACAAACCTCCGGCTGTCCTGAGTCTTCCGCCAGGTCAACTAGTCCCTCTTCTGCTTGTCCTCTTCCTTGAGCTCCTCCTCTCGCTCTGGAAGATCTGCTTCTTCTTCTTCCTCCTCCATCAAGTCTGCCTCGTTCTCCTCAGCCTCAGTGATGTGCTCCTCTATCCTGGGCGGGCGCAGACCTGCGGGCGGCTCGCCGCCATGCATCTGGTACTCCATTAATTTGCTGAAGGCGCTCTCTGGATCTGCGCTCAGCTTGGCATAGCTGCCAATCTCGGCGACAACACCCTCGCTTGAGAGGACGATGATTTGGTCAGACCGTTTAATGGTGGACAGCCGGTGAGCAATAGAAATGGTCGTGTTGCGCCCCTTCAAGAGTTCTCCGAGCGCTGCGTTGACGAGAGTTTCAGACTCTGCATCCAGGGCACTTGTGGCCTCGTCGAGGATCAGGATATCAGGATCCTTGAGCAAAGCGCGCTATTCAACTTTCTGTCAGCAAATCTGCCAGGTAGGGGGGTTGTTTCAAGACCACTGTTAAGTTCTACGACTCTTTGCACCGTGTCTCACGAAAGATGGGGGAATAGGGTCATGGTCAGGACTTACAGCAATGGCCAGTCTTTGCTTTTGGCCTCCGGACAGCTGGGCACCTCGAGCGCCTACTTGTGTCTCGAGGCCGTCGGGAAAGTCGCTGATGAACCCGCAGTTGGCTTTTCTCGCGGCAGCAACAATTTCCGCACGCGTTGCCTGGGGTTTTCCGTACGCGATGTTCTCAGCCACAGTACCAGAAAATAAGACAGGTTCCTGTGCGACCATGCCGATACGTCGTCGCAAAGATTTGACATTCATGTCGTTGATGTCTACACCGTTGATGGTGATTGTACCCTTGGTTGGATTATAGAAGCGGAGAAGCAGAGAGCCCACAGTCGACTTGCCACCACCAGATGGGCCCACGATACAAACGTTGGAGCCAGACGGGATCTCGAAATTCAGGCCATTGAAGATGGTGACGGCTGGCCTGGTGGGATAGGCGAAGCTGACGTCGGTGAATTTGATAGGCCCTTGCGCTGAGACGACCTTCTTTCCCACAGTGGCCGGGATTGTAGGGTGCCTATCTTGCAACTCGAAGAGCCGCGAGGCCGCACCGACTCCTTTCATGAGTTCCGAGTAGAAACCAGATACACCAAAGAGACTAGATCCTGCGAAGACGGTGTACATCATGAAAGACGTCAAGTCACCGAGTGACATCGCTCCTGATCTCACAAGATTGCCGCCTACAATGAGCAAGGCCAGTATTGTCATGTTTCCAGCCCAGCCTGTAGACCCGTAGAAAGTAGCCGCTATAATTGACTCGCGCCGACCGAGGGCAAAGATCTTCCGCACCTGATGGTTGTAGCGACCGATCTCCTGGATCTCGCCGGCGAATGCTTGGCTGGTCTTGATGTTGCCCAGGCGCTCCTCTGCAATCTTTGTCAGAGTGCCGAGATTCTTTTGGATCTGCCGGCTGATGTTGCGTATGGTTCGTCCATAGAAGAAAGCTCCGACAGCGATCGGGGGAAACATTAGCAGGATGACCGAGGTCAGTTGAGGGCTCAGCCATGCCATGGCGCAGAACCCGGTTGCACCGCTCACGATGGCGCGGAGACCGTCCGAGATATTCTGGGTGATGCTCTTGCCGACAATAACTGTGTCCGAGCTCAACCGCGATATCAAGTCGCCCACGCGGTTGGCATCAAAGAATTCGGCGTCCTGGACATATGTTCTCCGGTACAGTTGGGTTCTGAGCCTCGCGACGACTCTCTCACCCACAATTCGCAGAAGGACCACGCGGCCGAAGTTCGCCACAGCACCGAGTGTCATAAATGCAGCGAAACCAAGAAAGAACTGGGTCAAGGATAGGCCCAGAACAGTGGGCGCATCCTTGCTCGATGTCGCGATGTCCAATATTCGGCCGACCGAAAAGGGAATGGACATAGTCACTGCCGAGGAGATCAGGAGGAAGACGCAAGATATCCCGAGCCACTTGACCTCAGGTCTGGCGATCTTGATGAGCCGCAAGATCTCGGCCCAGCCGCCCTGGGTCGAGCTTTTGCCCTCCTTTGACAGTCGCGCCCTCATATTGACCTGAGCAGCTTGTTTGGCACGCTCACTCTGCTGGAATCCATGCTGGTCGGGGCTCTTCTCCTGCTGGGAAAGCTCTTTGTTCTGCTCGCCCTCATGCTCTTTCTCAACAACTTCCTGCTTCGCTTGAGTTGACGTGACGCTTGCCCTCTCGCGGGGCTGTTGCCATAGTACAGTGGCCGTCGAGAAACCCCGTGTGATCCCCCATGATGATGTTCCTTGAACTATCCATGGCGTGCGGACTGCGAATGCCCTGCCAAAAACCTGTGCCGCGATGCCCGGGGGCGCGGGCGAGGGTGAGGGTGAGGAGGCGAGGAGCGATCGGCCGCAAGAGAAATGGCGCGCAGGAGCGGTGAAAGCCAGCGTTCGACGTGAAAGCGGACGAGCGAGGTTCGATATCGGTACAGCGAGAGTTGGCGGGGCGAGAGGGAGATCTAGGCTGGCGCCGCGGGCGAGAGATGGTGATGGGAGCAGCTCAAGAGCTTTGTAAGCTCTACGAGCTGCTGCTCCCGAAGCCATTGCGGCGGGATGGCTCGGGGGGTTGGGAGGCCAGAGACTAGCTGTCGGTAATCGTGCATGTGCTGCGACTCATGATCATTGCTGTGTGTTTTGGAGAGAGACGTCCATGATGCAAGAGCGTCGAGCAAGTTGATGTCGGGATAAGGAAAGAGAGCGCGCCGGCTCGGAGACGGTTTGATGGTCTAAAGTTTTACGCCGCGGCGGTTCGGGTCATCAACGCTCGTCATCGAGTGGGGCTCCACTATGCTACAGTGCCTAGCACTAAGCACCACAGCCTAGACCAGCCGGGAACGGACCCGGCCAGCCGCAGCCGGCCAGGAGAACCAACATGGTTGATGGTAGCATAGATTTGCACTACATGCCTATGCGACTGACCACATGAGTCTCTCAGTTAATGATTCACTCTGACTGACATGCCACAACTTCAAAATCCACATGGACGCTCTGAAGAGCTACTCTCAAAGCGCACGGGATCGATATGGATAGTCTGTCCCACCAGCCCAGCATTCATCCCTCTGCTTGCAAAAAGTATGAGGCTCGGGCTAAAGTTGTGACTCAAAGGGTAACAAGCTGGTCCATTCTCTAGACCTATTTCTGCTTTATAACAATTCTCATATGTCCGTTGCTTTGAGGTCTAAAGTTGGATTGGTAAATTGGATATCATCGGCTGCATGGTATAGCCCTCGGATATTTCAAATATACGTATTTGGCTCGATCAGTATACACTCTTTCCTGTAGGATATCCTTCTATGCGATAAATCTGTATGGGATGATTCTGCTGGTGTCAATATCCACCCTATTACCTTCAATGTCTTATACCATAGCGTGTGATATGGTGTCCATGTAATTTCCCTCTGTCCTGTCCCTTTGAACCCTTTCTACGCACAGTAGAGTCCTTGTCAACCTGCGGGATTCTTGCAAGCTATCAATCCTAATCTTCTAGGAGTGAGCTTGAACAGCCAAATATCAGATAAACAAGTGAGTTGCTTGCTAGTCACCAATTCCGTATTCACTGATTACAGTGTGAGGAATAAGAGAAAAGACATACAAAAGTGGGCAGAGTATAAGAAAGCCAATTCCTGAAACAACTCTCTGTCTGGTCAGCCTGAAGAAGCCAAGTGCGCTTCCAGTAAAAGGGCTCGGCGTGAAAAGACCAGAGATAGCAGCGGCAGCATGATCTTGGGCTAGAGCAACAGAACAACAGAGATAACGCAATATACAGTCTCGCGTAGGGTGATTAAGCTGAAGCATTTCTCCCATTGCAAACTCGAGAGATTCTAATGCATCCATGGAGACAGAGTACACAGCGAACAATGAGCAAAATTCGGCCAAAGAAAAAATGCCTCGGAAACTTTCGAGAATTCTCTGTCAAGATTCATTTACGTAGCACACTGAAGACAAAAGCAGTACAGGCGAGCAATGACGCTGCAGGGCGTTTATTTGAGGACTAGGAGATGTCGCGGCGGCTAGATAACAATGAGGTTCCTCCTGACTTGCACAGACGATGTGTAATCCATTGATTCTTGGTCCTTCCCATCTGGAAGTTATGGGGCGTTGGGGATCAAATGTTGGGGACAAGCATAACAGGCATCTCTTTGCTTGGACAAGAGCAACCACCTTGTCATACGGTCAGTGGAGAGAAGTCAGCACTTCATTTTCAAGATGAAAAGAAAAGAGCCCTTTTCATCGCTGGATTTCAGGCATGTTTCCGTGGCAAGACCGCTCCAGCATTTCCTCGAAAGGTGCTCACTGACATTGTGCATTCCTCGGCGGGAATCATCGGCGCTCAGTCTTTGATGCTTGATGCGTGCTGGCCCTTCTCGTCATAAACAGGCCCATGAGATATGGATGCGGAAAGGTGATTGTGGAATCTATGATTATGAGTTTTCCTGGGGACAATTCATGTTTGAGAATCTTCTGAAGCTCCCTGCAGATTTTCTTACGGGGCCTTCGGGTATCGTCATGGATTTTTACGAGACTCGAGGAGTCCACTGAGTAGGGGGTTTGACCACACGCTTTTCCAGTGTCACAAGTGCCGTAGTCATGTCTCCTTTGCTTGCTATACTACTCTGAGTAGAGGAAGAACTCATTTCTCAAAGCTGAACACGCTCGCTGGCCATCTGATGGCAACTGCTCTAGATAAGCTGGGAGGCAACGGTAATTGCAGCTGCCAGAAGATGGATCAGCGCTCAAGGTTTACCCCCCTGTCGCGTGTCTTCGTTACGGACAATTTCTCTTCACCTATCGACTGTCCCCACCTCTTGAGGTTTGGTAAGCAATCTCGAAAGTGGACATTAGTTATGATAGAAAACCACCAGTCATTCGAGAGTCTGACGCAGCAAGGTCGAATATATCAAGCAGCGGTGCGACAGCATCAGCGGCAGCAGCGAGGGAGGGACAACTGGGGTGGAAATACTGAGGCGGACCGGATCAATTACCAATCGCAACTTTAGGACACCCATGTCGCGAGTTTGACTGCTCTCTCAGGCCAAGTAGCTGGACAATCGCTTTCCCGCGTGCATCCTGCCGGCATGACCGGTAGTAATGCAGGATTGTAATCGTGGTCTTCGTAAAGTACCATGCGAGATTTAGCAGCAACAACTTTGCGATGCCTTATTATGCGTCGCGAAAGGATTGTTGGCGCGGGTCGTACCGTACTTGTGCCCTCGAGTGTCTCCACTCCAGGCGCCTAGGAAACTTTGCTCGTATCCCAGCCCACGTACAGTAAGCCCAAATCTTAAAGGGGTCTGAAGACATCTGTATTGTATTGTTGCAAAGTGGCTGACTTCAAAAGTCCGTCTGGAATTCTCAGTTTAGATATTCTGCCAGAGGAGACAGACGGGACACGATCACGGCGTGGACAAGTGAATTTGGGATTCGAGTCATGGGGAGTGTTAGTAGTGGACTCTGGGATCCATTCTTTTACTTACTCTCTAGTCTTTTGCACTGTTCATGTCTTTCTAACCATGAAACCCCTGAGGCCCCTTACGTCGGGCTTCACAGAGGCAACCTAACATGTTGCGCTCCTAAAAGACTGTCCATGTTTCTCTCAGGTGTGGGTAGTTGCCCAGATCCAAGAACGAGCCGAACTTGGTGGCCTGGATGTTCAGCAGCCGGCCACAAGTTTCTGCCCAATCACCCATTTGCAGTTAGAGACGCATAGGCATAAACGCCAACGCCAAAGAGGACGTTGCTCGCCGCTGCTCGCCGCTGGCTTTGATGACAGCAGATTGGAGCCCAACATCCGAGCCGAGCCGTGTCGGCCTCAGCTGAGAAAGGAAGGTAAACAGACATGCCCATCACAGCATACTCTATATTCGGACAAGTTGAATCCTCTTGGCAGGGTTGCGGCGGACGCGGCGGCATACCTTGCATGCGCGTGGGTGTTGCCGATTAGGCAGTAGGATTAATTACCTCCCGAGACCGTAAGGGGTGGACACAAGGACCATCTGAACGTTGCTCTTGCCATAGATGTGAGAAAAGTCACATGGATATTTCACACAGAGTCAAGGGATTGATGTAACATTGCATCTGCAGAAAAGACGCCCATCAGCAGGTCGATCCCAAGGCCTCGGGCAGCCGTGGGCTTTGCAGCAGTGATCGACCAACCGCTGGGCAGGGACTCCGCCATCTTCCCCAGATCCGCGAGGAAGATGACCTGGACCATGCCAGATCTGAATCTGACGGGCCGAGCCAGAGTCGTAGGCAGGGCAGGCGGGCAGGCCAAGGCTGGGTCTCGCGGGCAGCTTCCGCTGGGGGAATTTCGAAGGCGCCTGCTGTGATTGCTGCGAAGAATCGCAGGCGACGCATGCACGACGCAAGCGAACTGGGTCTCATGTAGGTCTCTCCACGGGAACGTGCATGGCGAGGCGCCTCTTCCCTGGCATGTGGGTGGATGAGAGGGAATACTACCGTACCAGTACATCTGACCCGCGCAAACGGGGCAGAGAAGGCTGCAGGTCCACCGTCGATGTACTGTGACAAGACCAAGACTGAGGCGTGGGGGTCTAGATCCCATAGGCGTCTATCCGAAAACCGGTTGGTGTCGTGTGATGCCCCCATCTGGGGAGAGGGGGCTTGCTGCAGCGTGAAAGATGAGTCGGAAGTAAAGACTAAACGGGTCGCTCCCGTTTCAGTGACTCGATGTTGATGAATGGATTGTGCTTTTTGCGAGACATAAGAAGTGTCCTGCTGAAGAACTCTGTGTCGTCCTGGGTGAACAAGTCTTGAAGCGCGATCTTCGTTGACGGCTGACCGCGCTGCCTGGCTTCAGAACGATCGTTAGGGAATGGTTGCACGAATCTGACAGCCCCTTTCAACTGAGGCACTGCAAGCCCGCGGATGCCCCTGTTTCCGTGCGGGTTGGGCATCAGAAAATACTCCTGGTTGCTGTCGACTTTCCGACGGCATCTTCCGTGTTTGCACGCTCAACTGCGGCGACCCAGGCTGGGTCTTGGTCACCTAATACTGTTGAAAAAGGGATTGCTTTGTCCTCATGTTGCGAGCGGAAGGCTGAAGTGGAAGTCACAGCCGCAATATTGCCAGACCAGCGCCGCAAGACTTGTCTCTGCGGCTGTCTGGTGAACGAAAGCCGACTTTGCGGCCCACGACAAGTCTCGTCACGGCGTATTGAATCCCAGGATACTTGGACGACAGCGGACGAGGATCGTGAAAAGCACCATGGCTTTCTCAGGCCACACACTGGGGTAGAGAGAGAGAGACTGGGACAATTCAACAGCGCCAGACCCCCTTGGATACTTCCAGGGTACCTCTGTGGAGGCCCCTGTCCCAGCAAAAAATCCCCGTCTTCACTCGTGGCTTTGCTCCTAGCGAATTGGGCTGGGAGGCTCTGAGAAGTCTCCAATTCGAAGACAGGTCAACGGATCGACATGTGCCTTGTGGAGCGCGTGCAGTGCTGCCCCGTCGGTGACCAGAGCGTTGGGAAAGTTAAGGCTTCGTTGACCGGTGAGGCTTGTCTGCACCGTGAGTGATGTGTCAGGACACACACCGACTTCCAGAGTGGGTTTTTGGAGGAAGTTTAGCGAGACAGGGGGCAACTTAGCAGCATCAGGCATGATTCTGACAACCACTACCCTCATCAAAGAGACCACACCCATTCGAGCCTGGAGTTGGCGAGGCGCAAGTGGTGCTCAGGTGACAATGGGAGAGACCGGCTTGACTTGGATAGGCAGGGGGGCCACATGCTGGACCTGGGACGGGACCTCGGGCAATATCGCGCCGCGGCTTGCCAGCGACAAGAAAGGAGAGGCATAAAGACGGAGTCCATACACCTAGACCACACAGTACAGGATGGATGTGCTTGCCCCAGACCCATCCCTGCCTGCGAAAGCCTGGGAACGGAGTCCCGTACTGTGGTAGGAGGACTGGTTCGCGAAGGGCCCCCTGTCCTTGCGATTGGGCTGAGGACGAGCGGGATCAAGAAGGAATCTCCCGAGATCGACGGCAGGGCAAGCTGCAGGCGGATTCTTGGTTTTCCCCTGCCAGCTCGCCAGAGTGTGGGCGCCAGCGTCGCAGTGTCCCCAGTTCCAGGCTGCCAGGCTGGGAGCGAAAGCGGGCAGCTGCAGGTGCCGGCACAGGGCACACTCAGGTCGCCTGCATATACATACAGACTCCAATCATGCCAATGCCAGCCACGCTGGGCCATGCTGGGCCATGCCCACCACCTCTGGTCAGGGCTGCCATGTGACAGGCCAGGACTTCCCAGATGCTGAAGCTGCCCATGTCCCACAGGCGACATGAAGCGGACGGGATCGCCTGGCGGCCTGGATACCGCGCCTGCGTGCATGGACTAGATCGATAGTACACAGTACCATTCTGGAGGACAAGTCGACGGGCCACATACCTGGCGAGAACTCGTGTCGACAACCAAGCACTGATCGTAGCGCGTGCTGTGGTGAGTGATAATGCGTACTGTATGTACGGTAAGTACATGGTCTAGCGACTAGAAACCTTGAAGAGTGGGGACCGGTGAGGGCTTCTTGCTCAGCTCGAGCGACGAGGGCCAGGTCATGTTTGCCTTGGACGCCTGGATCTGAAGCAGGAGGCATGGGGGCATGGGGGCGCATGGGCATGGCATGTCGTCAAAACCACATGTCGCATTGACAATTCAATTGTCTCTCCACTCGGGCCCTCAATGGTCGATCCTGCCCGCGTTAGCTCCCGTTGTTTGGACGGCCAAGGGTTCAGCATCTGGAGTCGTAGACAAGATATCCATGTCTTACGGCCCTGGCCACCCGCGCATGCAGTCTGGCAGTCAGTCAGTCGCTCAGTCAGTAATTTCAGTCAGTGAATCGCCCAAATGAGCAGACAGGTAGTCAACATGTAGCTTGACCAACCGTCCATGTACTCCGTACCCCCAGTACGAGTCTGCAGATGCAGGCGCAGGCGCAGGTGCAGAGACACGAAACGCACGCTCGGGAATGACGGCCTCACCACCCAGCAAACACACAAACACTGCTCGCCAAGCTGAGACCCTCCCGCCAGATCAATGTTCCATACGGAGACGAGACAAGACAAGTTTAGAACCGATGTCCAGTAAGCCCTACTCATCTTGCCTCTCGCTCGCTTATCGACAGGTCGGCCGCCACGAATCCTCCAGCTCCCGTTTCCAGCTCCAGCTCCGGCTCCAGCCCAGGCCTTCGTTCGCCCTCGCCCACTGGCCCCCCTCCCCTTTCCCAGACCCAGCATGTCGGTAGGCCACTTCCCTGTCGCTACTAAGGTACGACATATGTACAGCTTTCTGCTAGTCAAATCTGTCTCGGCAATCACCTCAGCCAACAATGCCCTCTGCTAGTGTTTTTGCTTTTTTCTTCTTCTTTTCTTTGCTTGTTTACACACACACCTCGCACACGCCTCCCGCCACCCTCTCAGCCACTGGGTCACCTGCTCAGTCTCATACTTGTCTGCCGTGCCATCTCTGCAATCTTGCAGGGGCTCGTCACGGCCTCATGTTCCTAATATTAGAGGCCACCCTATCTGAACGCATACTAAGGTATTCTGCACAGCGAGATGGCCTGTTCTTTCAACCTTGGGGACCCCGGCCTCTGGACGCCCGTGGCTCGTGGGTTCGCGGTTCGTGGTTCGTGCCGAACCTTTTGGCCCTCCCAGCAATCCCGAGGAAGGGATCGGCATGCGAGGCGGACGGATCATCTGATCGCGGCGACAATCACCACCCAGGGACAAGGGGCCTTTGGCAACCGAATCTGCGTCAGCCCTAAGCTGATGCAGACGAAAGCAACGTCTCCTGTTCATTGGGGGGGCAAGGGAGGCGCGTCTATCTCGCGTGCCCAGATTCGCAGAATGCTATCGTTTTAGTTCACCCGCATCGCTGTGCATATCACCCAGGATTCTCTTGTCAAGGCGATCGTACAATTTGTCATTTGCCCATTTGCGGTGAATTCTCCTTCGCACTCCTTCGCACTCCAATCTCTCACAATAGCCGTTCGTCCAGCACACACAATATGCTTGATTGGAGTCTCCCCGCCAGTCCGACTGTATCCCACGACCTTGTAGCCTAATAGCATTGGTCTCTCCCTGGCATCGCAGACACAAGGGAAGAGTGGGGAAAACAAGAGCAGAAGTACAAAGTACAAATCTATATACAGGAACAACGTCACAACATGCCCTTCGTTCCACATCCCGCCTCCTTTTCTGGAGCAGTGTGCCCTGACCAATTTGACCAAACAAGAACAGAAGCAAAAGCAAAAAGTATTCCGGCCCCGCCGCCCTCGCAGTGATCCATCTACGTGGCTCAGCCTGGCCACGATTTCCCGCCCACCCCGTGAATTTTTTGTTTTCCAGTAGCATGAGACAAGGCAGATGAAAAGAGACAGTATTCGTACACTTAGCAACCGTGATGTTGCCGCCCGTGAGGGCCCTCGACAATCTATGCGCGATTTCTGTTTGAGACCTGTTTTGTCGCTTTTCTGGTTCTCGCGGTTTGTCGTCGGAGTGTTGCTCTCTGTCGTACCCATTGTTCCACACAACCCCCTACCAAGTCCTGTCGACCATGCCAGCTTGCCGGACGCCTTCTAAACAGGGAAACCATCCCAACCTTGGGCCGCCCACCTCCCCAGTCCAAAACCTTCGCCTAAAACAAGTCCTGGTCCGCAAATATCAGAACGAGTAGAACCGACCCCCATGCGTCCGTCCAGTCTCAGAGGACAGTTCTCAGTCGGCCCATCATTGAGAATCCGAAAAGCCAGACGCGCGCATCAAAAGTAACGTGGAAAAGCCATAATGCATGGCAGCGCAACTCCGTGTATTGGCGCTAGACATGAAGCAGGATATGTACGTTTGCAAACTTATCGACCAGAGCTCGCCGCTGCGGGTCCGCCCGAAGCGTCGTCGGGGGAGTAGAGATCATGGCACTCGAGCATAACTGTTCAGTACAATGTCAGTGGATGTAAAATATCAAGGCATGTGGTCGACCTACCCTCCGTGATCTGTTCCTCCCAGACGCCGTATTGGTAGTCAACAAGCCCATGTCTTTCAATGCTGTCGCAAAGCCGGACAAGCTCGTCGCCCAGCTTCTTGAGGCCTTCCAATGTGATCAAAGTCTGTCCTCTCCCAAGTGAACGACCTGATTCCATGAGTTCTTTCTGTGCCTGAAAAGTAGCAAGCCATGCGTGGTTGAAGTCGTTCCACAACTTGATTCTGTCACTGTGCAGATTCTGATCGTCGGAGGTGAGACCTGTTAATCACGGTAAAGCTGTCAGTAAAGCTGTTTATCAAATCATGGGTAAATGAAGGTCTATGCGCCTTATCAGGAGGCCGGGAAGGGGAATGAGAAACAAATTGGTCCAGAGTCAGTCGGAGGGCGCTCATTCTTACCGAGCTCGTGAACATGGGACAACAGCCACTCGGAAACACTTAGCAGCGATTCACTCGCTGTCACCAGTGCCCCATCCCTGATGTTTTTGAAGATTTCCTTCAGAGCGTCCTGGTATTGAGTATACGCCTGGTTGAGGTCCGCGCCCCCTGGGTATTCCGAGGAGTCCTCCATGCTCACATCAGGCGGCGCTGTAGGAGTCGCCTGAGCTCCCATGGTTTGCATGCCAGCGATGTTGCTGGGGTAGTTCATCATGGTATTTCTATCAGAAGCTCCCTGCTGGTAAACCGCTGCCGCTTGAGCACTCGAGGGCTGCTGCTGCTGCATAGCCGAAGCAGCCGCAGCGTTGGTTGGCTCGTTCGAAAAGTACTGGGCTGTCATTGTGGTATCCGCTGGCATCATCTGAGGAGCTGCAGGTTGCCGTAGGTCAAACGAGCTCCCTGGCGTATCATATACGGGATTCTGCGTTGTAGCCTGGGGTACATTGTACATCATCGTGGGGTTATACGAACCGGCAAAGTTTTGCGTTTGCCGGCCGTCTTGTCCGTAGCTCGTAGCCGATTGTTGGTAGCCCATGGTGTTCTGGTGTATACCTGCGGCAGTCGAGAATCCCGTTGCAGAAGGTTCTTGGTAGTAGGCGCCATATCCGGCTGATCCTCCGCCAATGCCTGCCCGGGCGCCGCCTTGGGGAGACGTGTTAAGAGGTGCGGGTCGGTACCTCTCCGTCGTGGTGCCGGCCATGGTGCGGTGTGCCTGCTGCGTCGGGTTTTGTACAGTTTGGTGGTACCTCGTGTTTGTGTGTTGGAGGGGCGGTTCATTCTGCCTCCTGCGGCGATTGTTGTCGTCCATGCCCCGATGGAGCGCGTCGCTACTTGACGCCTTGATTGGCGAGCCCACCCGATGCTGCGCCGGCAACGGAGCTGACGAGTACAGCAGGGCCAGTTTGGAACGCGATCCGGTCACGCGACCGTCGCTTCGGAAACCTGGCAAAGGTGAGGGTATCGGGAGGTGCGTTTGCTTGCAGTCAGAGCGCCGCGGTGAGGGGCAGCAAAGGGCGAGTGCGCAGGTCTTGCAGACGAGGGAGGACCCTGATCAAGCGTGCCGAGTACAGGATAGGGCTAACGGTGTCTTTTCCCAGGCAAACTTCCTTTTTTTTCTGTCTGGCAATCCGGTGAAGAGGAATTGCCTGCTATGTCTCTGTCGCACAAAGCGTCGATGTTTGCGGGACAAGCAGATTTTGGGACACAGTACAGGCTGTCCGGTTCTGTGCCGTGGTGCAACAGGTGACAGGTGTACTTCGTGTCGTAGAGGCGGGAAGGACTCGATGAAAGCCCAACCGCAAGTAGGAGGGGTCGACCCGAAGTTTAGTACGCGGTCAGGTAGTGAGGGCGAAATGCGCTAGGGGGAGCAAGCAAAGATCATGCCTCGCTCAAGTGGGACGACGATGTCGCGAGGAGCGCGGGAGAGCTGCAAGCTCGCAGGAAAACACTGGCAGCAAATTGCGTAAATGCTGAAGATGACTTGTCAAACGGCTGGCGGTCTTGTACTGGGAGGATCCTGGAGGCCCACGCATCGATCTCCTCGCATGACAAGCTCTGACTTGAGAAGATCTCCTGGGTGGGAAAGCCGCACCAGGGTCTCACAGGAGAGTCGCAAGTTCCCAAGTTCGGATGGCCTCTGGAGCCTGATCCGCCTTGATGCGCCACAACGTCCTTGTCTGCTCGCGTCTAATCTTTGTGCGGCCTGGGGGGGTGGTTGTCGCGTCAGTGGGAGATGAGGGAACAAGATTTGGTGTCGCCCTAGAGGGGTTGACAGAATATTTTCTGGCAGGGAGAGGCCGGCTTCAAGTAGTGTGGTTGGGCCGAGTCTTAAAAGCACACCAAGGGAACACAGTCCTGGCGAGATGTTTCCGGATGCTGGCGCGCGGAGATGCCTGGATACCTGACCTGCTGCGTAAGAGTCCTCCAGCTAGATCAGGCACATGGATGAATGGACATGGACACGGACACCGGGCGAGTAGCTTCAGTCATGCAGAACCCTCCCCCTCCGAGCGGCGGCCCAACAAGTTGCAGGTGGCCTCTAGGACGGCGAGGCCCAAGACGACGCGGAGCAGAGGAGGAACAGGCACTAGGCCACCTACAGCCAGCCACCGCCGGCAAAAAGAAAAGACGAAGTCGAGACGAGATACAGAGGCTAGATGGGAGTGCACGAGGAGCGAGGGTCGTTGAGAAGGGGTGGGGAGGGTTGGTGATGGCGATGTGTATGGGTATGGGTATGAGGTATGGGTACAGGAGCGGGCGACGGTGAGGGTGAGGTTGAGGCAGGGAGGGTACGCTTAGGAGAGAGTGAAGGGGTATAGTTTCCAAGTTCGGCCCTCCTGCAAGAGGTAAGAGCAGGGCTCGATCGAATGGGCAGGGGCAGGGGCTGGACTAACAAAGTGCAGGTGCGGGTGCAGGTGCTTGCGTGCAAGTGCTAGAGCAAAATATGAGAAGGCGGGCTCAGGTACCGGTACTGGACGAGTATCCACCCGTGGCGATCGGCCCTGGGAGGGTGCCCGCGTATTGAGGTACTCAAGTACTCAAGTACGTACTCCCTCGAGTGCACGTACGGCGTGTCTCGGCGTATGGGGAAGGGGGGGGGGTCCGCAGAAAAAGAGACAGAGGGGAAGAGAGAGAGGAAGAGATGAATGGGCGAGGCTGGAGGTCAGAGAGCGACGGCATGAGACCATCGGGTAGCGATGGCAGGACTCGTCGTCATCCACACAATGAGACAAAGAAAGACCGGAATACTAAGATGGAAATCGCAGGTCTAGAGTAGCAGAGAGTATGGGTACTTTGCATCAGGTAGCCAGTGGTCTGCTAGGACCAGACAGAAATGGAGGCTCAGGGAGGTCAGGGGTGATGAGGAGGAGGAGGAGGAGGAGAGTAAAAAGGGAGGGGGGTGTGATGAATAGATGCGGCCAACCTTACCTAGCTGTATTATTACTGTGCGGCATCAGATGCACGCTCGGCAGTCTTGTTGATGATGCAGGGCATTTGGATAAGCTAATCATTTTGGATGAACTTTGGTTGTACGGAGGTACACATGCATGACCTGTGGCGACGAGCGCAGCTACTCTTCCCTTCCCATCTGCTCTCCCGCCGGACCGAAGTCGACGAAATCAAACCGAGCAGAGGTGGTGGCCGATAGTCTGGCCCAACATCTCTGCCATCCCTTGGAAAGGAAGCGAGAGGATAGTTACATTGGTGTGTTCAGCCGGACTGTAGGAATCTATGCTGGTAGCGGTGTGAGGACTGCTGCTACATGTCAGCAAACAAACAGTTCCGTTGTCTCCGTGTTCTCTCCGCGGTCTCTTGTAAACAGCAACCGGCCTTTCCAACAGGAGGAATAACATGCTGCTGCACTGTCGGAAACATCGCGGCATGTCTACCTTGGTTTTCGAAACTCGAAATTGTTTGGTTACAACATCCTGCGGTCCGCAGTCTGCAGCGAGTGCTATTGCCGTTTCTGTTTTCAGTCAGGGGAGTTGGTTGGACAGTTATTTGCAGGGGATGCCAACATGCCAGGTGCTCATTCTGAAGGGATGATGCAGACAAGATCGACCAGGTAGTCAGTCTACTTCCCGTCGGTGCGTAGGCAGAGGTCAAGCCACAGCCTGGAACTCGAAAGTTTCCCTCTGATAGAACCTTGTGCCACCTCAGCTCTCTTCATCAGTGAGCACAAAGTAACATACACGAACGAATAGATGGTTGAATGAATGAGTGCTCGCCCAAGTCGGAAGCGCGCCCGCTCCCCTGAAGCTTCGTCCACAGATCGGGCTACGGTTGCGAATTTGAGGTCTCATTCATGCGGTGGCAGAGCGCCCACAGAATGCAGGGCACATGCGGTGTCGGATACGGGCAACCTCTTGAATTGCAAAAAAAAAAAAAAATAAAGAAAAAAATTACCTGCTCCAACCCCTGGCGTAACTCTGCTGTGGGATGTGATCCAGTTCTGAGGCTGACAATCTGCATCTCTTGGTGGAAGAGTGGGCGAGTGAGTGAGTGAGTGGCCTGGAGTCACTCCGGCCTGAAGGTCTGCTCGCGTCTGTTGCAAACCTTGCTGGGTGATGCTGGTCAATCAAATCTATCAGAACCGAAAAGCAAAAATCCCATCTGCTCATCAAACCGAAACCCCAGAGCTCTCACGTCGGCGCTTCTGGTAAGCGCGTCGTCTCACTGTCCACGGATCTGTCATCCTGCTGGCCCTGGAACAGAGAAGCCGTGAAAAACCGCCGACGCTGGGGGTCTGCCCGAACCCGAAGCATCATGGCCTCGGCGCAATGCTTCGGCCAGCGTGAGACGTCAGAACGACACTTGCAGCTGGCCCTGGTGTGACTGACCAAGCAGTCTTTGGCAGATAGCATCCTTTTGGGAGGGTCTGTGATCAAAATAAATTGATCTCCGAGATTGGTGGGGTCTGACAGTTCTGTGGTTCTACCAAACAGCGTGTGTGAAAATTGCTGTACTTGGAAGTACTTGGTAAGAATGGTGAGGGCAGAACGTACCGCATTCAGGCGGTCGTACACGACCCAGAATCTTGTCGGAGGATAAAGTTTAAATCAGCTGAGATGACTAGATCCTGTCTTGCGGCTTGCCCACTTGAGTCAAGACCCAGTTGCTAGTGTCTTTGGCACGTTTTATATTTAACTTCCCACAGTGTCCTGCGTGTATTCAAGCAGCGCTCTGATCACCCCAGCCACCGCCCCCAGGGGTTGCTCGCGAGCCCGTGGCCGCCTGGTTCCGGCTGACCTCACAGCTATCGAGAACTACAGGAATCGCTAGTCACGCAGTGTTGCACTTACCGACAACGCGCGTGTGATTTAGTCGTAGATGAGAATTTTTTTTTCGATTCACTTGAAGTCACGGCGACTGATGGTGCAGGTGCGTGATGGCACACTATCTGTGACGGTGACCCGAGCTCAAGACGTCGGGACCGTGGACAAAGCTCAATGTGCCTGCCTGGACCGCACCCGGTGGTGCGCGATGCAAAGCAACCTTGGGGGTTGATAGAGGGACAACATGCCTTACCAGCCACGGCTCACAGAAAGTATGCACCACGTCCGGGCAGCACCGTTGGGTAGCGTGTCTTAGATTGTCGGGGGCTGGAAGAAATGGAGTTGCGTTCCGGCGCTCGGGGACCCGGCAGCAGAAGCATCGTCCTCAGCGGAGATCTGCGCTAGACAAATCTTGTTGTAATTCGAGGCTTCCGGCACACTTCTATGCGACGATCGATGCCCAACCATTTGCCCAAGTCTTTATGGAAGAAGCTGTCTGGTGTCTTGGGCGTTGAAAATTCTGTTGTCATGCTGCATCTACGCGCAGGTGCTGCTCCCCGTGCGGCGCACAGGCACGAGCAGGTCGGCCCTAAGTCGAAGCGCACAACGGCGGTGGGCTCGAGACAAAGGACGAGGGAGGTAGCGGAAGACAAATAGCCGAGTACTCCTGTTAGTTTTTCGACGGCCCAGCCGGAGAAACCCTGCACCATGTCATTGGGGACGGAGGAGGAAAGGCTGGGAGTGACTTTGGAGGATGGCATGTCGTCAAGAGCCTGCGAGAGGCAGATCCACGTCCGTGCATTGCGGGTCGACGTGTCCAGGGGTCCTGTCCCAGGTTTCCACCCCCCTTTTCCTGACCAGCAAATCATGACTGCGGCACAGGGCTCCGCTGGGGGCAGATTTGCCGAGCCAGGGTTGTACAGGTACTTGAGCATCGTGGATCTTCCTTGTTTCAGCTGGCTGACTCGCATGTTTTGGAGGTGGTGTGTGTGCAACATCGAGGCTGTTGTGTCGAGCGGAGTGGATGTCGATGCGTTTCTTCTGCCTGTTTCAATCTTCATGTAGTCGACCATTCAAGATCTCTTCAGGCGCAATCTGGAGTGCCTCAGCCCTCAAGAGGCCACGATCAAGGCCGGCTGGGGCTGGGGATGGGGCTGGCTGCCACTCAATGCGGGAAAGGTGGGTTGCGTGGACGGTCACTTCGCGGATCAAGCCCAGCCAAGCAGCCCACCACCGGAGAATGCCTGTGCTGTAGGTACCGCCCAAGGGCACGAGCTTCGAAGCTTGTGAAGCACCAAGTGCATGGCGCATTATGGAGACGCGTTGCCCCATTGGATTGCCAGAGCCCTTTCCAGCGCGTGCTGGCTATCTGGCCTATTTGGACGCGACAGCGGCGACATCAGTGCCCCCACAACATAATTGACGCGGCAGTTCCTCTGCCTAGGGGGAGGGCCGGGCGCCTTGCAATCTCTGCAATACAGTACAGCGGCAACAAGCTTGATGAGCACATGCAATATGACAGTCAGCACGCACGGTCAGGCAGGAAAATCCAATGGGTCTGAGTCGGTCTCAGCGACGGATGACGTAGGCGGTCGGTCCTCTTGATCGATTGATGGCCTTTATCATGCGGTGAGAATGACAGAGGAACGACTTGGATGACTGCGCGCGGGTTGTGAACACGAGGTCTCTGTTAGGAGCTCTTGGAGATGACGAGTAAGTTGAAAAAGGTTCATCTGATGGGATATCCAATGGGCAACGACATAGCGCTCGAAGACCACTTCCCCCAATGCCAGAGGAAAAAAAAAATCACCCAGCCCGAAGCTTCTGCAGGGACCTGGCCACTTGGGCCCTTCCAATTACTACTGTGTACCGCATGGCTTCCTGCTAGGCGCAGCATTTCCAAGAGGCACGATTCGTCAATGGCTGCATCGTCAAATTTAGTAGGTGGACTTGTCGCAAATGACCGATCCCAGCTCAGATTTTCTCACAGCGAATCAGTCTCGGGCTTGTTCACTCCGGCGATCCCTTCAGCCTCGGCGAGGCGGCCAGTCGCTGATCGCCTTGGATGAGGCGGGCGGCGTCTCCATAACATTGCCCGTTATAGATCAATGCCAACCAAAAAAGAATTAAAAAGAACAAATAGGAAGGGGGTCAGGGGGTCTGGGTT
Source organism: Diaporthe amygdali (assembly GCF_026229845.1). NCBI lineage: Eukaryota > Fungi > Ascomycota > Sordariomycetes > Diaporthales > Diaporthaceae > Diaporthe > Diaporthe amygdali. Next base: position 264,993 of record NW_026517032.1, read on the forward strand.
CAACAGTTCATGCTGCATCGACATGTACATGGCTCCAGGGACCTGAGAAGCCGAGATGGCGTCCCCAGACGGACCGAAGGCCTACCTACTATCTATGGTTAGGCCAGAGCTGGATGTTCATTGAGCGTTGTGAAGACAGGGCTGACAGCGAATCTATTCGCGATGAAGGAGTGGGTTGCGAATGTGATAGGTCAGGTTCCCACCGTGGTAGCATGGAGTCTGGCATAATGGTGATCCTTAAATGGGGCCGCAAGGCGTGGGACTGACTACCTGTGTCGGGATAGTCGATATTCAAAAAGCCTCGTGCTAGTCCACAGCGGGCATGAACACATTCATGCCCCATCTAAAACAAACTGCTAAGGCGTTAGACGAAGTCACGGTTTGCTTCACTGGAGCCGGCCCGTCCGTGTTATTTGGCATTCCGGTGCCTGGCGGTTCACGTGCGTGTCCTTCTCTGCGTGACAGCTGCGCAAGCGGCGACTTGAATCCCCGGGGTCTGTTTGAGCACTTCCATAGGACCTCTAGGAACGAAACCCGCAGCCAGGAATCACGTTTAAACTTCCGCACCCGTTGGTAGAGCCAGCGGCATCGATCCCTTGGGCCGCGAGCACTGCACTCGGGTATCAAAGTCGAAACAGGACTAACGCTGCCTTTTGATTCAGCATGAATGCTGGAGGCGGATCAGGGCCTCGGCTTTAGGTGTGTTATGCGAGTTGGGCAGAACCTTCAGCCTGTGCCTTGGCCCGCCCTCTGGACATGCGCAGTGGCCAGGTCTTGACGACGGATGACGATACGTAACTCCCAGCACGACGTAAAAAGTCACAGTTGGCACTTGTCGGGCTCGCCAAGATTTGACCGAGCCACAGGGCCACGCCCGCATGATTTTCTCCCTAAATCGCATCTTCTGAAACATACCGTTTCTAGAAGCCCTCTAAACAAAGGCGTGCGCCGATGCATCTCAATGGCGGGTGTAGTGGGCGGTTTGCCGACCTGGATCACCTTGCTGGCGACGATGGGATGCTCGCTCTACCACGTTTCTCTCGAGGGATGGTACCTTGCGAGCCTTGGGGGCTATCCGATACGGGATCCCTCGATCGTCCGATCACTGCGACGTTGCCCACGGCCCCAGGTCAGGCGAATGGATTTGGCCAGGCTAGCACCAACGGCCACCAACCTCGGATGGAGATTGTCTTCCGAATGGACAGCATAGGCATGATATTTCGGGCAAATAAGAGCGGGAATGCCCGTGTCTGCTGAGATCTGAGGAAGCCACGACATCTTGCCTCGCAATTCCGCGGTGATTTTGATAGCGAGGCGTTTTGAATCATCTCACATGCTTCTAGTCGCAGGCTGCTTGGTGAGTCTAGAATAGCGCCAAAGATCATAATGCGAATAATCTCCTACAAAGTGATGGTACAGCCCGGTATGTACATGATAGTGGGCCGCGCGCCCCGAAGCTTCAGCCCACTCGTGTCCTTGTGGTAGCAAACTACATGCCTCACATCATGCGAACACATGGGATGCTTCCTGCCCTGACAAGGTGTAACTCAAATATAGATGTGTCAATGTCATGGATCGGAAAATTAGGCGCATGCATATTCCAGGCAGTACAGGTGGCTTGCTTTAACGCTTGACCCAGGCAGGCTTCTTCCTTGCCTTGAGGTGGCCGTGCTTCTTCCTCTCGACGGTTCTGCGATCCCGAGTTACGACTCCGGCTAGGTGGTGTGTCAGCATCTCTTTTGTCTGGAATTGGAGGATTTGCGTGTGTCCACTTACCTCGTCGAAGCACCGGCTTGAGTGCTGGCTCATGCGCAAGCAGAGCCTTGGCAACAGCGAGGGTAAGTGCCTCTGCTTGTCCGGTCGTGCCACCGCCGTCAACGAGCGCCCATACATTGTACTTGTCCACCCGCTGTGAAGCCTTCAGCGGCCACATGGCGCTCTCACGGTCGTGCACGCGGCCGAACGCATCTGCCAGCGACTTTCCGTTGATGAGGACCTCGCCAGTGCCTTCTACAACCCACGCGCGTGCCGTGGACGTTTTCCTCCGTCCCACACCCAGTGCCCTGCCGAATTTGTCGATTTCGATTGGTTTGGCAATGTTGGTGTGTGGGTTGATGTTCCGCTTGAACTTCCCAACTGCGTCCTTGACACTTTCTGGTGATAATGACGGGTGAATCTTGTGCAATCGCTTGACGAGCGTCATGGCCTTCGCGTACTCGGACGCCTTGATGTCTTCGCCAGCCGACAGCCGGTAATCCTTCAGCGTCTTGAAAGCAGCTTTCTCCACTTGGTCTGCCGGCACGGTCGGCAGATGCGCATATTTTCGCATCAGTTTTTGTAGTGTGAGGTAGCTGTCGTTGAAATCCGACTGTCGAGAGAAGTACGACGGCGATATCGGTAGGGCTCGGGCGTGTGGGGGGAATTGAAGCTCGCTGCTGCCAGGCGTGTCGTTCCTCTTGTCCATGCCCTGTAAAGCCGCCCGGACCCGTCCCATGCTCATCGCTGCGAAGTCATCGGCGCTGGTGGCATCGTCGGCGCCTGAGGTTGTTGTGGACAGCTGCCTCGCACTCCTGGCCTTCGGGCTGAGCTGCAGACCCTGTAACATCTGCCGAAGCTGCTGCCATTGTGGCGCTGAGGACTGACACCGACCTCTCAGTGCGAAGGTCGGTCGTAGAGATGCCATTTTCGTCGTGCTGCTACCTCCTCATGACCACTGTGTCGTTCGTTGCCGCGCTTCTTGTGCGCCAGAGTCGTGACGAGCTGAACCGTGTCGCCAGAGCGGGAAGCATTTTCAAGAGTTGCCTGCCAGTGTTTGCTCCTCTGGCCCCACAATTCGCCACAGCCAATCAACTGCGGGGCAGGTTGTTTAGGCGGTTACTGCCTGAAAGCCCGCAATCGAGCGACGCAAAATTTCTTAAAAGTCGAGCCAGCAACCAACCCCTCCTTTGACTCAATCATCAAACCCGTATTGTGAAGACGACAGATCCGCAACAATGGCTTTCGGCAAGCTGTACACATACGAGGTAAGACTTCCATGCACGTAACGCGACAGATCCAGATTGAACTTTATGCTGAAACTCTTCCGCAGAACAACCCCCGGAGCACGGCGATTCGCGCTGTTGCGAAGGCCAACGACCTCCAGCTCGACATCGTCGAGGTCGACACCACCAAGCCCACCCCCGAGTACCTGAAGCTCAACAAGCTGGGCAAGGTCCCAACCTTTGAGGGCGAGGACGGCTACGTTTTGTATGAGTGCGTGGCCATTGCCATCTACAGTAGGTCAAGCCCTCTGACCCCGCCCGACGCCTCGAGCAGATCTCTCCTGCACGCACAATGATGATTACACCTTCAAAATATTACAGTTATCCCTGTCTGAAGAATAATTTCTCTGTTGATACACATTATCTGACCGCAATTCCTGCCGCTCATCTGTTCCTTCTTGACATTCTGCGAGAAGACTTGGCTAATTCTTCACAGTCACAGTACGCTCCTACCCCGCTGGAGCTTCATCCCCCCCGCCTCCTGGATAACGATGCTGACCCTATGTAGTCTCAAAACGAGAAGACCACCCTGCTGGGCAAGACCAAGCAGGACTATGCCTCCATCCTGAAGTGGACGAGCTACTTCAACGTACGCGTCGAGCCCCGACTTTCTAGCCCACCCACCTGCTAACCAAGCACTCACAGACCGAGGTCCTCCCTAGCCTGGGCAAGTGGTACCGACCCCTGATCGGCCGTGACCCCTACAACAAGAAGTCCGTCGATGATGCTTCCAAGGCCGCCGCGAAGGCTATCGCTACTGTCGAGGAGCACCTTCAGCACAACACCTACCTGGTTGGCGAGCGCATCACGCTGGCTGACCTCTTCGCCGTTGGCATCATTGCCCGCGGTTTCGAGTTCTTCTTCGACAAGAAGTGGCGCCAGGAGAACCCCAACGTCTCCCGGTGGTACGAGACCGTCTACAACCAGCCCATCTACTCCGCCGTTGCGCCCAAGTACGAGCTCCTCGACACCCCCAAGCTGACCAACGTCGCCCCCAAGAAGCCTGAGCAGCCCAAGAAGGAGGCCGCTCCCAAGAAGGAGGCGCCCAAGGCGGCTGAGGAGGATGCTCCTGCGCCCAAGCCCAAGCACCCTCTTGAGGCCCTGCCCCGTGCCACTTTCGCTCTCGACGAGTGGAAGCGATACTACTCCAACCACGATGAGGCTGACTCCCTGAAGTGGTTCTGGGAGAACGTCAAGTTCGACGAGTACTCCATCTGGAAGGTCAAGTACAAGTACAACGACGAGCTTACCCTCACCTTCATGTCCAACAACCTGATTGGTGGCTTCAACACCCGTCTTGAGGGCTCCCGCAAGTACCTGTTTGGCTGCGCCTCGGTCTATGGAGAGAACAACGACTCCGTCATTGAGGGTGCCTTCGTCATCCGTGGCCAGGAGTACGAGCCTGTCTTCGATGTCGCTCCCGACTACGAGAGCTACGACTTCGAGAAGCTCGACCCAACCAACCCAGAGCACAAGGCCTACGTTGAGGCTCAGTGGACCTGGGACAAGCCCGTTGTCCACAACGGCAAGGAGTACAAGCACGCTGATGGCAAGGTCTTCAAGTAAACAACTTGCTTCTTTACGATTTGACGCTAGGAAAATATGAGGGGGGTCGTACGATTAATTACCATGACTTCGGGATCGAGATACCATCACCATCAAGCCTGAAGCTCTACTAGATTCTCTATCTGTTGATCGTCGCTGTCTTGACTCTCAGCAAGCTAGCCCCCGTGAATAGAAAGTACATGAATTGAAAGTCAAAAGTACCGCTCAAATGCACTTCACTCGCTGGCTGATACACTCGGCGTGCCTCGCTGTCCTGGCTGCGATATGCAGTCGTAATTATGTTATTCTCAATGGGTATCAATGCCTCTGCGACGCTTATATTCTACGCCATCTTGAATGGGTTGACCCGAACGTATGTGCTCACATCCTCCTGGAAACATAGCTCGTTTAGGTAGTCATGTACCTTGGGCAATATATCAAGCGTCTCATCCAAATCGCCTGTGAACTCCGGTATCGTGATTGCATTGTGCGGCTCACTCCTCGCCTTCTCCACCGAATCATCAATAAGCACCGTGTTCCCCTGGTCCCAACACTTGCCTTCGTACCCTCTCCTGTCCGAAGGGAAGCTACTCTTCACCACGGGATCATCCCACAGCGTTGTGAGCCGCTTGTAGCATTGCGTCCGCGCGTTGTAGTCCTCGCGCGTCAAGCCAAACCGGTCACGACCCCAGACGGCGACAACCTTGTGCAACTGCTCCGGGTTTACGAGCGTCTCGACCATACGGTTGACGTTGTCTGGGCGCGCGGAGCTCCAGATGACCACCCAGAATGTCTCGACGCAGTAGCTCACGAACCTGTCCGCGTGCGGACGCCTGCGGAAGTTGTGCGGCTTCCTCCTGTCCGGGCGGTGCAGCAATGTCCCATTCAGGTCGATCACCACCAGGAGAGGACCAGGGTCGGGCCGGCGTTTGGGGAGGAAAGATGCGCGGGCCAGGTACAAGGGCGTCGGGTCCGGGACACCGCCCGAGGCTGCGCTGGGTGCTGTGATGGCTGCGCGCCCGTTCTTGCTATTGCTCCTGGGTGAAGCCGTTGAGGGGGCCTCGAGAGAAGCGTTGGTGGTGGCCGCATTGGCGGCTGCTGCGGCTGCTCTGTGGGACCTGCGCGGAGGGTTTGTTGAGCCCAAATCCTCGGTATGCAGAGGAGCATGCCCAGATGCATCTATTCCTCTCTGAACCAAATCATACTGGGCAAGAGCAGGCGCGGGGTGTTGGCCGGGAAACATGTTGGGCTGCATTGTGCTAAATGGCATCCCCATCATCATCCCCATACCGTTCATATTGATAAAGTGCTGGTTCTGAAATGGGTTCGGCTGTAGCATGGGCATGCCGAAGTTCTGAAGCCCGTTCATCATCTGGGGCATCAGATAACTTGGACCGTTGGCGGCACCACTTAACGCCATGGCTGCGTTCATCGCAGGCCACGACGGGTTGATAGATCCTGAGGGCGGACCTTGATGGTGGTCTTTGACGGGGTCTGAGAAAGGAGCCATGGGGTGGACTTCTTGTGAGAGACCGTTCATTGCTGGCGTTGCCTCCGATGTGCGATTTTGGGCGGCTGCGGCTGCGGCTGCGGCTTCTCGGGCGCGCTTCTTGTCCTTCTTCTTGCCCATGGCGGATTCTGCAACATATGCCTTGCGATCGGCGCTTGAGACGGAGATGCGAGAGGTTGTAGCCAAATAATGGTTGCGATAAGGTCTAGCTGTTGACAAAAAGCGTGGTTGCTGCGGAGTGTGCTTTGATAATTGACAGTTGAGACTCGCCGAATTTGAAGGACAGGAAAGTACTCGAGAACAGCTCTGGGTGATTGCATTCACAGGAGGTAGCTCGTGGACTAAGACATTCCACATCGATAACATTTGCTTGACAATGCGCGATGTCCTCACCATGCGGTTCCCTCCTTATTTAGCCTCCTTGAGAAGCGTCCTGGACTTGATAAAGGAAACCAACAGCCACGATGCGTGACTTAAAGACAGCTGTTATCTACAAAGGTTGAGAAGAGGGATACAATATCCAAGGAGAGTGATGTACAAGACAGCAGAAGTTGGAGCTCATAAAAGGCGATGAAGAAAGAGAATGGCTGAAGGCACGACTCAAGTGAGAGTGGAAGTGTCTGGTCCTAAAATTCATGAGGTGCAGTGCCTTATCGATAAAGGGATTAGCTGTAGCGGTACCTTGCAGGCAATGCTATCTCAGCCCATTTTCAAGTACAACGACTTATCCATTGACCTCAAACCCGCCAAATTCTTGCTTCTCATCTCAACCCATTGCAGCAACGCCCAAAACAGCTCATTACATGTCAAAATCACAGCCTCACACAAAGGAAATGGAGTCAAGAAAACGCAGGTTACCTCATGCCGGGTTGCAAAGACGAGTCAGGGCCAGAGCCGAGCCAGAGCCTGACCTGGACGCCTTCGATGGGTTGAGTGACGATGCACCAAGTGAAGAGGAAATTCAAGAGAATGAATCGGCCTCTGGGTCTGGCTCAGCCAACGAGAGTTCTGATGAGTCTGTAAGTCGAGCTAGGCATCTTCTTGCATATACACACACCTGACTAAAAAACAGGATGAGAACAACGAGTCATCTGAGGAAGATGAAGAGGAACAAGGCATCTCTGCCGATGCTTCGAAAATTTCATTTGGGACACTGGCCAAAGCCCAGGCCAAGATCCAACAGTCAGGCCGTCGGAAGAAGAAAAGCGGCGACTCCGACGATGACGGCTCAGAAGACAAGGATAACGCTCCCAAACCAAGAGAGCAAGCCCCCAAGAGAGAGAAGCCGCCCTCCCGCAGCAGCAAACATGCGCCACAGGAGATGACATCTAAGCGCCCTGTCTCTCGCAAGCGCGAGATCATCCCCGTGAAAAAGGTCCAGTACCGAGACCCTCGCTTCGACCCGCTCGTGACCGGGCAGTCTGTCAAGACCAAGGCAGACGAGGACCACGTCCGCAAGGCCTATGCCTTCCTGGATGAGTACCGTGAGGATGAGCTGCGGAAGTTGAAGGGCGCGATCAAGAAGGCCAAGACGCCGGCCGAGAAAGAGCAGCTGCAACGCGCTTACATGTCGATGGAGAGCAGGAAGAAGGCCAGGGATAAGAGGGACAAAGAGCGGGCCTTGGTGGAGGAACACAGGCGGCGCGAGAAGGAGCTTGTCAAGGAGGGCATCAAGTCGAAGCCTTTCTATCTGAAGAAGTCGGAGCAGAAGAAGCAACTACTGACGGACCAGTTTTCTGCCCTGTCCGAGAAACAGAGAGAAAAGGCAATCGAGAAGAAGAGGAAGAAGATCGCGGGCAAGGAGAAAAAGGCAATGCCTATGGAGAGGCGGACACGGGAGTAGGCCTGATTCTGGAATTTACGACGCAGCGATGCGCGTCCACAATGCAGTATGCTGGCCCTGCTGTTCTTCACTGTCTGGCAGGCACTGAGATTCATGGTCCATATTGGCTGATGAGCGGGGGTTTCTACATGGTTGTCTAAACTAATCACCTAATGTTCAGAGCTAGGATAAGAGCATTATCCTGGCCTTGCCATGGCGCATCCTTTGATGCATAGCAGACACTATGCCTCTTGGTCCCGAAACCCGTTTTTGGCCAAGCTTTGCTCGAACATTTCTCTGCACCTAACTCTGCTGCCCAATCTCGCACAGAGCAAGAACGCTCCACTGAGCTTCCGATGAAGACTGTATGTCTCCTCCGGCGGGGGCGCCAGCCTTTCTCTGATCATCACGGGGATTTCTGCCTTCACCCTCTCCGTGATCGTCTGGTCCCTGAAGTCATAAGTCTCCGGCGCGGATTCCAGGAAAGGCTCCGCGAGCGTCAGCACCGAGGCGATGTGCGCGTCCAGCATTGTCTTGCTTTCGTGGCCAGTCAGGTACCCTAGCTGCTCACTCAGAATGCGCACACCATCACGATCTGTTCGCGACGCAGCCTCGAGAAGCTGCACGTATTGCGTGATGAACTTGTCTGGGTACTCCCTCGACGCACCAAAGTCGAGGAGGACAAGCCTGTCCTGTTCGGCATTGTAGAGGAAGTTGGTCCAATTCGGATCTGTCTGCATGAAGCGGAACTCTGTGATCTCGCGCAGGCAGAGGCGCAGAATCTGCGTGCCGATCCAATCCCTTTGCTCTTGCGTGAAAGACTTGATCCGGGTCACGCCCACGCCGTCCATGAATTCCATGGTCAGGACCTGTTTGCCGCAGGCCTCCGGGTAGATTTTAGGGACAGAGAAAACGTCCTCTTCGGTAGCCAGCAGGCTTCTATATCTTTGTGCACATTGGGCCTCTCTTTCGTAGTCACACTCCCAGCCGAGCTCTGTCCGCGCGTTGTCGATGGTCTTGTTGAGGTAAAGGCCCTTGGGCAACAATTTTGTCGCTGCAAGTAGAATGCCCAGATTGTCGAGATCCGAGTTGATGGATTCAGCAACCCCTGGGAACTGAATCTTGACAGCGACTTTGGCGCCATTCTTCAATGTCGCTCGGTGCACTTGTCCAATCGATGCAGCTGCAATGGGCTTTTCCTCGAAGTCCTCAAACAGGTCACGCCACTCAGAGCCCAAGTTCGTCACCAACACTCGATCTCGCTGCCACGACGGCATATAGTCTGCTCTGTCCTGAACTCTCTGTAGGACCTCCTGAATGGGAGCCGGTAGCATCTTCGAGTCCTGAAAACTCATCATCTGCCCCAGCTTCAGGGCGGCACCTCTCATCTTCGAAAGCTTCGAAACGAGTCTTTCCATGTTTGCCGGGCTTAACATCAGAGACCCTTGTCCGCCGCCTCCTGTTACTCTGCTGAAGCTCTCGCTGACAGCCCCAGCGAACATGCCAGCGGCCAGCCCACCATAGTTCCATATGCGACCAAAGCGAGACGAGGGAACCTTGGATTCCCTAAGTTCATATTTGGTCTCGACTGTAGCGGTACCGAGCATCTCGCCCAAAGCGGAAGCATCCTCCTTCGTGACTGACTGGGCAGTATGCTCGTTACTTGGCTCCTGAACCGTTGACGCCGTTTCAAGGCCTGCAGGATCCGTCGGAGGCACTTCCTTCGGGGGCATTTGCTGCCTTTTAGAAATCGACGGTGCTTCGTTCACTTCAGCTTTGGGCTGCTGTGCCTCAATCATCTCCGCTGGCGCGGATGCCGGTTTAGTCTCCGTTGGCCTTGCCCGGTCCTCCAGCTCCGATTCTTCCGCGACGCGTGACGCAGTCGATTTGGTCTCGTTCCGTTGGTTCCTCAATTCTTGCAGAATAATGGAATCTTGGTGGGCGTTCGTGTGCCCATAGTCGACAGCGCCAGGTATGGACTGTCTGGGTCGCTCGCTCCTCTTGGTACCCTTCCACAGAGGATCGAGTCTACGCCCACGGCTGGTTCGAAACAATCCCTCGAAATCGACGCCCTTGGGTAGTTTGGCTTCTTCATCTTCATAGGGTTTCGAAGCTTGACTCTTTTCTCTTCCTTCCTTTTCTTCCTTCAGATCAGGTTCTTGAATCGTTGGAGACTTTGCGGAAGAATGCATCGGCGGTATAATAAATCCCGATGTAGTGGCCTGGGGTTGCTGGGCCTCCTGACGTCTGATCGAGTCCTGGACTCTCGTTGACGGAGCAGTGCCTGGATCCTGCTGAGTCCCCTGGATCGTTGCCGAGTCCAAAAAATCGCCAGATGATGACTGGCTAGGCGTGATGTCTTCGACAGACGGCCTTGCGCCGTCATCCGCATTCACATGCTGGCCAACACCATCGGGCACCTCTGATGCTGTAGCTGAAGTCTGTCCCTTCCCAGATACTACATGAGCGTCATTGGGACCATCGTGCGGATCGGGCCGTCTTTGCTGCGGCTGGCCCCTTACAGCGGCGACAATGCTTGAAGTCTTCCCATAGCGGTCGACCTGGCGAGCCCTGAGGGCGATATGCTTGGACGCGACCGAGCGTGAGGCGCTCAGCACAGCCGCCAGGTCGATTGCAAAGTCCACGAGTCCCATCTGAGCCACAGATGTACTAAAATGAGAGCCTCATTGCCATAGTCACCACTTCCATGCCGGCCTGGTCCAAAGAGCGAGGGGGAAATATCTTGAAGACCGGTTGCGGCTCCTAAAAATGATGGAGCTCTCATCCATGATGCAATTAATCCTTGCATCAGCCCTACAGATCTCGGCAGGCAAAGGATCGCCAGGGGTCTTCGGTATGGTGCGTGTCGGTTAATTGCATGACAGGCAACGACAGTACTTTCTGTTGGGCATCACAGAAATATTGGCCGTACAAAAGGTATTCGACTGCTCTTTTGCTGGTTGTTCACAGCCAATCTATTTTCACTGCCCGGCATCTACGCTGGAATCGAGCCCGCGGTCTAACCTCGCTATTCTATGGGTATCATACGCAAATATTAATTCAAAAGTCCACTTTCCTTCTCTCATCCCATCGTCATGTTCTTGAGTCCAGACTTTTTGCTCCTCGGTGTGACTGTCCCTGCAAATGGAGTCCTGCTTGAGGCCCGACTCGTCCCACCCACTTGACTCCAAAGGCGCTGGGCAGCAGGTGTCAACCCTCCTGAGACTCGTGGGCTATTGGGGAACTTCGGGACCGGTGTTTTCTCAACCTTGCCTACAAAACCAACTTTTGCCGACGTTCGCTTCGATTGAGCTATTCGGTCTACCATGCGGTGATGTAAACTTTCCCGCTTGCCCTGCTCCTGGATCTTGAAGGGGTTCGTTGTCTCATCACCAGGGCCCAGATCGATGACAGGCAAAACCGGAGCCGATGGCTCGGGTTCCTCGTCGTCCACGAAGGCATATCCGTTGACACGTGGAGTCTCGTCTCCCTCAATGATAGTCGAGCTCTGGTCCCCGGGCCTCCTTCGGCCTGCAATGGCATCTCTGACCGCAGATAGGGTCGGGGATGGTGGTCGCGCTGTGTCGGGCGCGATGGCTAGGCCTGGCATCCTCGTGTTCGCGTACACGATTGTCTTCGGTCCTGCGCGGGACGCCTCCTGCGAGCGCAAAGCCACCGTATCCACTCTCGACTCATCAAAGCTCTCCGGATTGAACATAAGGCCGTTCTTTGGATCGGACTTCCACGTGTCTGGCACCGCAGGCCTATCGTCCTTGTCCTTGATTGCAAGTCTGTCCTTCCTGAAACCATCATCCACCATCGACCGCCCCCCTGCCGCCAGCTTCGCCTTGATCTCCATCTGCTTCAACTCTTGTTTCGATGGGAGCTTGTTGCCTCGCCAAAGCCAGCCGTATTTCCCTGCCCTCTTCTGGTTTTGTTTGTCCAGAAGCTTGTAGAAACTCTCGTTGTCTTCGCTGGTGTATTTTCCCTGGAACGCGCCGAGGCTCATGTTCGTGTCGACCTCGGGTGCCGCACGCACTTCTGAAGCCGCAGTTACAGCAGATACCGTGGACATTGGTGTATCTCCCCCGGCGCCCACCGGCGTCTGACCTCCTGGCTGGGTCTGTACTGGTCGCCTTAGCCTCTGTCGGCCGGGAGTCATGACCTGTTTGAGGCGACGGCCGGCACTATGAATCCATAGGCGATCATTTGAATCTAATGCATCCAAGTATTCTTGCTGTGTCTCGCTCTCCAGGAGCCCGGGGAAGAAGTCGCGGGCGATGATCTTCGACAGGGCATCTGTGTAGGTCTCCTCGTCGAGCACCTGCTTTGGTCGCTTTATCTTCTTTGCTGGCGGGGGCGGAGGCATGAGTTCCATTTCCGCCGCTTCTCGCTTGCGCACGAGCGCGGTGGACGTCGAGCCTGGACTTGTCATGTTGGTGAGACTATCGTGGTCGTTGAGACCGTAGTCTGGTTGAGAGAGGGTGATTGATGCCTGGCGAAACAGACCGTATGAAGGTGGATAAGCAGGTGGCTTTGCGGCCGGAACTCGGGGGACCTGGTCAGGCTGCCAGGCAAGCCTACCAAGCACCTAGGTACCGTTACCCGTGCTTATTGCTCTGGGCTACCCATCACTAGCGTCATCGCGGGGAATCCCTGCGACTAAATTGATACTGTCCATAGTAGTCTACACAATGGAAGTGCTTCGAACGCCGGGGATCGGTGCCGACAGACCCCTGCAATAGGTATTTGCAGCCTGCACCTCTCCGAGTTTCGACTGCAAGCTTACCTCTATAGGTCGACGAAATTCGCCTCGTGCAGCTTTCAAGACGAGTGTCTGCCTGGCTGAATTAAGCCTGGATTCTATCCTTTCTTCCAAGAACGCCACCCTGCTCGAAAACCTGCCCTTCCACCTTGGAACTTGTCCAACCCTCCAGCCATCTCTCCATCCCTGTCAATCTTTGCCCCTCCTCGAAGAGAAGCACAATTGTTCGCTAAGCGCCGGGCACACAAAAGACAGACAATGGCAGTGTCAGAGGACGACAAGGCCAAAGCCGTTGCGCTGAAGAACAAGGGCAACGATGCCTTCAAGAAGCATGACTGGAACACGGCCATAGACTTCTACACCCAGGCGATCGGGGTCGACGACACAGAGCCGACGTATTATGCGAATCGAGCGCAGGTGCGAAACCCGCAGCCTTGACCTGGGGCGTGCTCCCTTTTGGTTGCTCGCGTGACTGACAGTACTTTTCCAATGGCAGGCTTACCTCAAGACAGAGGCATTTGGCTATGCGATCCAGGATGCGACCAAGGCGATTGAGCTGAATCCTGGCTTTGTCAAGGTCTGAGAAGGCCCCAGAACGCTCCGTAGGCAACAAAGCGCCTTTGGCTAACAGTGTTTCATTGTTCAGGCCTATTACCGCCGTGCTCTCGCCCACGCCGCCGTGCTGCGGCCCAAGGATGCCCTCAAGGACTTCAAGACTTGCACGCAGATCGATCCAGGAAACAAAGATGCCAAGCTCAAGCTCGTCGAGTGCCAGAAGATAGTGCGCCAGTTCGACTTCTTCGCTGCCATCGAGGTAGCAGATGCGCCGTCGGCTGCGGAAGGTCTCGATGTCGCCTCGATGGCTGTCGAGCCAGACTACGACGGCATGAAACTGGGCGACGAGATGACGCAGGAGTTTATCGACGACATGACGGAGCGGTTCAAAAACGGCAAGAAAATACACCGGAAATATGTCTACCAGATCATATTGGCCGTCAGGAAGCTTGTCTATGACGAGCCGACAATGGTTGAGGTCAAGATCCCTGAAGATGTGCAACTGACAGTTTGCGGTGATACTCACGGTACGTTTGGCTCTGGCTTGTTGGTCTTGACAGCTTCAACTGACGATACTTGCAGGCCAATACTTCGATCTCATGGAGCTCTTCAGGTTGAACGGATCTCCCAGCGAAAAGCACTGGTATCTCTTCAACGGCGACTTTGTCGATCGAGGTTCCTGGTCGACCGAAATTGCACTATTGCTCTACGCCAACAAGTGGCTCCGGCCAAATGCCTTCTTCCTGAACCGTGGCAACCACGAGACAGACGACATGAACAAGGTCTACGGTTTCGAGGGTGAATGCAAGGCCAAGTACAACGAGCGCATTTTCAAGCTCTTCTCGGAAAGCTTTTCGGCGCTGCCTCTGGCGACTCTGATCGGCGACAAGTACTTTGTGCTTCACGGCGGTCTCTTCTCCGATGACAACGTCACTTTGGATGATATCCGAAAACTGAACCGCCACAAGCAGAAGCAGCCCGGACAGGCTGGTCTGATGATGGAGATGCTGTGGACAGATCCGCAAACTGAGCCTGGCCGTGGCCCCAGCAAGCGTGGTGTTGGCATGCAGTTCGGACCTGATGTCACAAAACGATTCTGCGAGAAGAATGGACTGGAAGCCATCATTAGAAGCCACGAAGTTCGCATGGAGGGCTACGAAGAAGAGCATGACGGGAAATGCATTACTGGTAGGTGCTGTGCTCGATTTATTCGCTGTCGAGGTGCTAATTTTTGTATCAGTCTTTTCGGCTCCAAAGTACTGCGACATGACGGAGAACAAGGGCGCTTACATTAATATTGGCCCCGACTATAAGCTCGATTTCAAGAAGTTCGATGCTGTTCCGCACCCCAATATTCGACCAATGGTATGTGTTCCAGCCGATTCTGTCTCCTCCTGCACTGCAAGCCGAAGCTGACACAACATAGGCCTATGCCAACAGCTCCATCATGTCGTCTCTGATGTGAGCCTGCAATTCTGGATCATATCGGGCGTAGACTTGGCATATAGAAGCGAGCTACAGAGCATGTTCGGGAGTTGGATTGTTTGGTTGTCGGTGGCGTTTGGTTTAGTGGGAAATGTGTTGGGTTCTTGTCCGTTCAAACGGCGGGTTGAAAGCTCTGTGCCTTCAAAATGAGACCCGGAAAAGCAACAGAGCATCAGACAGGTTGGTTTGTTGGTGATATCGTGGCCAGGGATGGGACACAAAACCAGGATAGTAGCTTGTATCCTTGGGGCAGGGACCTCCAGATCGAAGATACCTCTCTCTCAAAGCAAGGAGAAACTCATGACTCTCCCCAAAGTCTTCTACGGTCATGCCGTCCCACAAGCGCGCCGAGCCAGTCTCCGGCAGCTAGTACCACAAACCCCGTGGAGGTCCCAGATCCTGACCACGCTGTAAGGGCGGCTGAAAAGGCGCCCAGATCCTGACGGGGCACTCGCACCCAGCACTCCTTTTCTTGCACCTTGAGGATGTCAATGGGCATCCCTGAGCCTGTCGCGCCGAGGAATTGCTTCAGTGCCGAAGTGAGGTAGGAGCGGACTTGAAGTTCATCTAGAAGGATGTTGCTTGTGCTGATGATTTCCAAATGGGCATAGGCGTATGGTGGGGTCTTGATAGTGGTGGAATAAATTTCGTGAGACTTGAGTTTTGTACCCTTGGCTTTTGTTGGCGCCTGTTGAACGGGGGCGTCGATGTCCATGGTTCCATCGTCCATTGTATCTTGCTAATGCGGACCTCTTTTGCTCAGAACTTTGACACCATTTGGCGGACTCGGGGATGAGATGAGTGAGTGAATCTGACATAAAATGCCTGAACGAGGTATGCACTAAACGGGGCCCCGGTAGTCAAGCTTGCCTGCCAGCGCAATGCTTTGTGTTAACCATCACGACCCAATGCAGGCAACCTTTACTCTTCAACATCCTCCACAGGCCTTTCTCCTTACCAACACCTGCGAAACGACAAACTCTACTGCAGCAGCTTCGGTTCTCATCTTCAAGGCACGATGCCGCGAAACTACATTCAGCCAAATGCGATGCGCCAGGCGCGCGCATGCATGGTCTGCTCAATCGTGATGCTGCGAAGCGTACGTCCACGTCCAATTTCAAGTCTTTAACGCAAGCTACGATTGTTCGTTCCGCAGGGCTATCCCTGAACTACATGCTGACCTTGCTTATCCAGACTTTCAAGAGAGAAGGTTGTCCCAACTGCGAGGGGTTCCTCGGCCTCGCGGGCAGCGACGAACAAGTCGACAACTGCACCTCGTCCGTTTTCGAAGGCCTCATCACGCTGGCTGAGCCAAGCAAGAGCTGGGTCGCGAAATGGCAACGGCTGGACGGATACGTCAAGGGTGTGTACGCCACTAAGGTCATGGGCCAGCTGCCGGAGGAGATGGTCACGCAGATGGAAGAGCAATACAAGGTCCGATACATACCGTGAGTACAACCAGCCATTCTGCTCGTTCTGCGTCCTGCAGTTAGGGAATCAATGCAGATTCGGGGTTGCGAGGTGGAGATGGCTGACCTGGCATCACAGACGCGATGGAAGTGCAACCGAGGCGGACTAGGTGTCTGCCCTATCTTCTGATGTGATGGAAAAGTTGAAGGGTGGACTTCCGTCTCGCTCTGACGGCGCGGCAGGTGCATCATGATGGGTCACAGATTTGCCGGGCAGCGGCTTAGGTCGAGAGCTTCAAGGACGGATTGCCGTTCTCTTGTAAGACCAGGCTGTTTAGCCAGTGCAAGGCGACATCTCGGTATCCTGCCGTTGTTATTTTAGGGGAAAGCATGGCGTTTTGGAGTTGCACAAAGCACTGGAAAAGGAGACATGAAGCCTGGGTAAGAAATCATATTTCTTCAGATAGATTCCCACGCCACCAACCTAATGAGAGCATTCCAAGAAACTACCTCAAGGAGCAATGTAAGACTTCCTGGGCCATTATCCTAGCTAAACGGAAGTACGAGGCCGACAGACATTTTGCACATATGGACAGGGCGAACGTTCAGAGTGTCAGAGGGGATTGGAACAAACAGAAATTGTATCTAGCCCCCCAGAACACGAAAACTCCCAGGTGGAACCCATGCCTGGGTTTAACATGCTATAGCAGTCAACACTACACGGGTCAGTAGAATTATATCTAGGCAACCATGCCACACTGCTACCATCGCCGAGAAGTTTGTCAGTCAGAGTGTGGATGGCTTGTCGTCATAGAATGTCAGTCGGACGGGTATGTACATCGATGACTTACCTTCGACGTATCAGGAAGGAAAGCATCTCAGTCCCAGGCTGCAGACGACCCGCCTTCCAAAAAGCTGTGAAAACATTTCCCTGGACCTTCTGAAATTTGAAGTCCTTACAAACCACACCTTCTCTAACGTCTGAAGGTCCAAAAACTCCTCTTCTAGCAACACCACCGCTTCCTCGGCTGCGATCTGGAATCACTGCTTCCTTGGGCGTAACGTGCAAACGGCCGGTCAATCGATTCGCCAGAATTACTCTTGACCACGAAGTCACTTCCTTTTGCCATCATGGGTCGCTGGGGACATTGTAAGTAGACCCAGAACATCCCATGGGCCAAGCCATACCACAACGTCGATTAGAGAGCTGACGATGCCTTCCATTGCAAGGCCTCTTCGGCCATGACGACGCCATCGGACACGCCATCAAGGTTAGCAAGGATGTTGCTCAAGGCGACGACCGCCAGTTCGCCCACATGATGAGTCGCGTGATCGTCGGTTGTCCACCTGGTGTCTTTGGATTCTACGTCGAAGAGTATAGCCTCGCCGAGAAAATCGGCCCCGGTGAGATGGAAGCATCCATGGTAAGTAGTGCACTGGCTTGAACTTGCCTCCAAGACAGGACATTATATTGACTGATTCTTATTAGGACCAGCTCATCCGGCACAAGCTTGATTCTGGCCTGGGCGACGAGCTGTTCGAAAAGTACCGCGCCGCCGAGCAGCACGGCTTTGACTTTGACGACATGTCCAAGTACCTCGTGATCATTTTCGCCGCGGTGTTGATGGGCTACGGAGCCAAGATCAAGGAAAGTCAGATCCAGCACCTTCGCGACCTCGTGCCCAAGCTCCAATGCAACGAGGGCGTAGTACCGCCCTTTGGTGACTCCGGCTTCCGCGGCCCTGGAAAGCGACAATTCCTTGCGGCCTTGGACCACTATCAGGCTGGAAAGCGCAGAAGTTTCACACAGCCGAGTTGCCATGGTTGTGGAAAGGTGAACGGCGATATCAAAGCTGAGGGAAAGACCCTAATGAAGTGTGGTGGATGCAAGAACGAGAGAGCCACCGCTTGGTTCTGTGACAAGGTACATGTGCCTCACCACTGTGCTCATAAACCTTTGGAGCCTTTTGGGGCATTTTCGATCATACTCCACTCCTACAATGAATATGTCTAACATCTTATCTTCTCGCAGGACTGTCAAAAGGGCTTGTGGAAACATCACAAGCACAATTGCGGTGCACCTCTTGGGCGCGGAATCGCCCTTTTTCGATCGTTCGGCAAGAACAGCTTCGGAGTCATCGCCTATGATGGTGCCAATGTATGAAAATCTTTCCCGATGACGAGATAGCACTTGCTTGTACAAGGAGATATTGAGTGGCAAGTTGAACGGATCAGGCCATATTGTCTTCGCATTTACTTTCGCTTTTCACGTTTCGCTGTCTTGAGGAAAAGAAGAAAGGCACGGATCGGACTGCTGCTGGAGCCGCTGAAGCATGACCGTGGGGATATGATATGTTGGCCAAGGTCTTAGACGCATACTTTGCAGGTTTTCGTCGACGAATGATCTTGCTCTTCAAACATATGGCCCAGAGATGAGCTTCCCAGCTCTGTTTTCTGAACGGTAAAATTGGGTATCATGGCTGCTTCAAAACGCTCTCGTCTAACCGAGGCGAGGTTTCTTGTGAAACCCTCCACCTCCTGAGGACTCCCGTGTCCGTTTCCTGTCTAATTCTTCACGCATAATTCTCTCAGCCTCGCTCATCTTCTTCGGCTGCTCAATCTTGAATGACTTCTTCGCACCGCCCCCCAGCGCATTCTTCTTTGCTTGTGCAAACACGTTCTTGGCTTGTGGCGGTTTGGCGCCAAACGAAAATCCTGCCGGCTTCGCGGCCTCTGGCTTTGTGGGCTCGACCTCCTTGGTGGCCTCGCCATCTTTTGGTGGCGACTCCGTCCCATTCTCTGGCGTGTCCTTCTTGCCTTCCTGTTTCTTGTCCTGTTTCGGGACGCCAAATGACAATTGGATCTTCTCGCCGTCCTTGATCTGTAGGTCCTGCTTCTCCTCGGGCTCATCTTCGTCCTTGTCTTGGTCCTTGCCTCTCCTCCGCTCCTCTGCAGCCTTCTCAGCCCTCTTCTGCTGCTCCCGTATCATCCTCAGCTCCCTCTCCTCGTCGCCCTTGTCCTGCATCTCTTTCCTCCTTACCGCCTCCGCGCGCTTCAGCGCCTCGGGGCTGTTGTCAACCCATGCGATTTGCAGGCCCTTGTCCGTCTCCTCGACCCTGCATATGCCCTCCCTGCCCAGGTGCTTCGCGTACTCGGTCAAGCTGGGCCACTTCGTGGCGTTCATGTGCGTGTGCTGCTTGTTGGCGATATACTCCTGGTAGAAGTGGTTGATGAGGATGGGCTTGGTGCCGTGCGACGTGCGCAGCTGCTGCAGGAAGTCGTTGTTGAACTGGCTCGAGAACTCGTTGATGGCCTTCTTGGGGTCCTCGCCCACCACCAGCATCTGCCGCACGTGCGACTCGGACTGCACGTGCATCTTGAAACCGTTCTCGTCGCGCATCTGCCGCTCGCACACCTGGCAGTACCAGCGCAGCCGGCCCAGCCCCTTGGACTTGGCCTGGTTGGAGACCCATTTCGTGCTGCCTACTTCGGCGCGACCCATCTTGAGTCGTCAGGCACTGCCGGCGTGGAGAGATGGACTGAGGATTGGGAAACAATTCGGATTCGAATATTCGCGCGCTCTTGCGCAGTAGGTTTTGGTTGCTGTTCGGAGAGGAAGAGATGGATCGGTGGACGAAAATTACAATCGGTGGGCAAAATGGTTGTCAATACAGTTGGTGGCGCAAAGAATGGGAGGCCGATGGATTTGGGGTGAAGTTGATTGTAATGCGATGAAGTATGTACGGAGGAATTATGCAAGAGTCGGGGGTTCGCATGTGATGCAGCTCTTTTGGCGGGTCCGCCGCAGCGGTCCAGTCAGGTAGCAATTCGCGCACCGGGGCACCAACAGCATCTTCACTAGGGGCCCGATTTCGCACGATCTGTCCATCATTCACACCATGTAGCCTCAGTATTTTTCTCTGATGCAAAATAAAAGAATATAGAATCTCAGATATCTGGCCATGTTTGAATCCGCAGTCGACAAAATGCCTTTTTCTAACCCAAGCGCCATATGCGAAGCAAAGCCTGCGGCTTGTACGGACTGAATGTACAGGCTCACACGCTTTTCGAAGCTCTTGGATATCTTATTCTAAAAATTTCCCGGTAAAATATTCGATATCTCCTCTGTTTTCTTTTGAGTCTTGCGGGCGAGCCTGGTCTACTCCAAGAATGTAAACAGGCTGGTATGCAGTACGTTCATCGCTCTTGTGGCATCCCGCGCGTCGATGACACACGAAATGTTGATTTCGCTCGCTCCTGGACTCGATATTAGCAAATTACTGTTCTTCCAAGCCCGCGGCTAGTGTATAGATGTTGGACTTGCCCTGTGAAATCATCTCAATGTTCACATTGTGCTCTCCTAACGTCGTGAACATCTTGCCGGCAACACCTATCATGTTCTTCATATCCGCGCCGACCAGGCTCAAAATGGCCATCTGGTGCAAGACACTGACGTCTCCACAGTCCTCGAGCTCTTGCCTAGCCTTGTCGAACATGACAGCTTCAGAGTTTGGCAGGTGCACGGCCATAGACACATGCACCTCACTGGTGGAGATGAGATCGACCGAGATCTTGTAGCTGTTCAGGATGGAGAAGACGCGGGCAAAGAACCCATGAGCGATGGACCGTTTGTTGGAGTGGACATTGATCACCGATATCTTGTCTTTGATGGTGACTGCTGTCGGCCTCTTAGGTGTCTGCCGCACCAAGTTGATCTGAGACGGCCGTGAGCGCTTCAGCTGTTGACCTGGCGCCAGTACTGGGTCGGGAATGACGATGGTACCCTCGCCACGCGGGTTCTTGACATTCTTGATGCGCACAGGGATGGGTGGGTCCGCCTTTATGACCTGGTCCATCGTGAGATGGTGGATGACCTCAGACCCGTAGAAGGTCAGCTCTGCTGCCTCGGAGGGCGTGATGGACGATAGGAGTCGCGCAGTAGGGACTTTGGTCGGGTCTGCTGTGAAGATGCCGTCTACCTCCTTCCATATTTGGAGCTCATCCGCCTTTATGCCAACCGCTACGAGCGCCGCGCAGAGATCAGTGTATCCTCGCCCAACGTCACCATCCATAAGACTTCCCGGGACGTTGCCGAAGAAACCAGTGATGACAGGTACTCGATCCTCGCAAGCCTGTATCTTGCCTCGAAACGCGGCTGCAGCGTCTCGGTAGAAGGAAGGATCCAGTCGTCCTGCACTGTCATTGTGAAGCACGTCGGCTAGATCCACATACTCGGCTTCCACATTCTGCGGAGAGCGTTAGCGTGGTGTCGAGGATTTGGTCACAACAATTTCAGCAATACGTACCCGGTCCCTCAGTACATATGTCATGAACCTACAACTCAGCCGCTCACCAAAGCTCACAACTCGGTCTTTGGATCTTGAGTTGACCTCAAGTTTGAAGCGCTTCGCAGCCTGTATGTACTCTATGAGCTCTTGACACTCATTTTTGATTTCTTCCTTCAGGGCCTCCTTGAGATCTGGGGTCGTGAGGACCGACTCGGCAGAGAATAGATGATCATCACAGATGTCCTGGATGAGGCTCCTGGCCTCTTCCAGCAATTCTGTCTGAGTGTTCTCTATGCCGACGGCGGCGTCAATATTCCTGAGCCTCCTGTATACTTCAAGCAGCCTTTATACTCAGGGTAATGGTCAGTGAACAATACCGTGGAACGGCTTGGGGCTAAAATTAGACAGCAATGGGCCATGACTCACCGACTTGTGGTGCCGGTGACCTTCTTTCCTGAGCTGCGTGCTGAACAAACGATGGCAATCTTGTTGTTCCTCAAGTTGACCCTGCGTTTGAGTTAGTGAAACTGTGACTGGGCAACTTGAGGCTGTTCTGAGATACCTGATAATATCATCTGCTATCTGATCCAGTGACTGTCAGTCCGGGCCTTCGATGGTGGGAAATTGAACTGAGATCGCACCTTGTCCGGAAACTTCCCAATGCTTGTGCCCCCGAATTTCTGTACGACCCATCCGTTGGGACTGTCATTCTTGACGGTCGATTTCATGATGAAGAAGGCTGGGGCGTTCCCAAGTCGTTTTCTTGCAGTGAACGTATTTTGTGTGACTCTTCCGAGAGAATGACTGAAGCTGCGTATGACTAGATCTAGGGGTAATAAAATGGAAAGCAAGAAAGAGGTCACTTGAGCTGAGGAGTGTGTACTGTGGAGGAAGAAAATGCCTCTCAAGACAGGAACGAGCAAGTCCTCATGAAGTCAATGGACAGCCAGCAGGGCGGATTGAGTCAACGGATGTGGAGCGGACTGGTGATTCTGGGCACCAGGCTAAAAGAAGCGGGACGGCGGCGTCACTTTGAAATGTATCGACGATGCAACCTATGTGGAATCACGGACAGCCAGTGAGAGAATGAGATTTGCCAAGCAGCAAAGAAAGTCCGGGTATGGGAATTTGTCCCGCTGAATCGGCCATCATGCTCGAAGTCTCCTGTTTCTTAAGTGGCCCTATTCTAATCTAGATACATACTTTGGCATAGCGCATTGCAGAATCGGAGCAGCCGGTGGGGTTGGCAGGT
Organism: Diaporthe amygdali; assembly: GCF_026229845.1. NCBI lineage: Eukaryota > Fungi > Ascomycota > Sordariomycetes > Diaporthales > Diaporthaceae > Diaporthe > Diaporthe amygdali. Next base: position 287,665 of record NW_026517032.1, read on the forward strand.
TTTCTTGCAGCACTCTGTCTAAGGTACCCTTGGTGGATATTAGTGGGGCCTTGCCGACCCCGGAGTTCGGAATCCTGGACCGCTGCCCATCCTGTACTACACTACTACTGCGTACCTAGGTCATCGCTACCCTGTGATAACCTCCTGTAGGGCAACTTACAATAGGATAATCTTGCTGTAGGATAACTTCCTGTACCATAACTTCATGTAGGATAACTTCCCGTGGGATAACCTCCTATGTGACATCATCTCATCAGATAACCTCTTGTGGGATAATCTCTCGTAGAATAAACCCCCGTGGGATGATCTACGATGTGGTAGTCTACTGTGGGACAACTTCTGTGGGTTCTGTAGGCTTGTATAATAAATAACCTTCAAGATGGAGCCCAGGTAGGCCTTTTCAAACTGTTTTCCTCTTAACTGTTGCTTTCTCATATGTGCATTTGAATATCTAGTGAGTTGTGAGATTCCTGTGCTACAAAATACACTGCATTTGATTTCGCTTTCAATTTTGCCTCCATTGTCGCTGCCTACCCGTCCTTCACCTACCCGGAGCTCATGCATCATGTAGCCTGGTGCCAACTGACAGGTCATATAGAGTTCTTTCCATGCAACTCTTTGAAACGTTCTTTTAGTGGCATCAATGGATCAGTCGTTCGGTCGTCAGGCACGATCGGCACCGACATTTACAGCATGTCTCACTCCTTGGCTTGCGCCCTTGGCGTCAGATACACGTGCAGCGGAGCTTTCTCCCAGAGCAGGTAGATCTTCTGCCGGCTCAACCAGTCCTTGCTGTCTTCTGCTAGCTTCAAGTCGAAGTTCCACAGCACACGCGCGAGAATTATGCGCATCTCGATGTAAGCCAGACTGTTCATCCCTCGTCAGCACTAGTCGACCGGGTACTATAAGCAGCTCTGTGGGAAAAGCCACGCAGAACGAGGGAAACAGTAGCTTACTTCTTCCCTATACAATTTCTTGGACCTATTTGGAAGGGCTGAAATACGTCTCGATCGTCTGTCGCGAACTTCGGATCCCCAAGCCATCTCTCCGGGTGATACTCTTCTGGTTTCGTGAAGAACTTCTCATTGTGGTAGAGAGCGTAGTGGTATTGCGACACCACCGTCTACAAGCAGCCAAGCTCGTGTTAGCCAATCCCAACTTCCCAGGCCTCGATATACGGCGGATCAAAGCAAGACTTACATCTTCTGGCACGTAGTGACCGGCAATCTTTGCACCCCCTTTCGGTGTCTGACGAGGAAGGCCAAGTGGTGCTGGTGGGTACATCCGAAGAGCCTCGTCCAAGCAGGCGAGCATATACTGCAAGGTGCTGACGGAACTGAAGTCGATCTCCTCTTCTGTCTTGAACGTCGACCGCACCTCATCTGTAAGTCTCCGCAGGGCTTCTGGGTTGGTCGTGAGGAGGAACGTCACCCCTGAGAGCAAAGTTGCCGTCGTCTCTGACCCTGCAATAATCAATAAAGACGAGTTGAATTGAAGTTTGTCAATGTCGAGGTTTAGCTCGTCCTTTTTCCTCAACAAGCCCTCAATCAAGTCGTTTCGTTCGGATCCGAGATCCATGCGCTTCAAGAGTTTGGCCTTCGTGAGTTTCAGACTGGATGACAACGAATTAGCCATTGCGTCTCTAAACCAGCAGTCAAGGATAGCTTGGAGTGGCATTATCTCTCTGGGACTCTTCCATGGACTCAAATCCTCACTCCCATAGAACTGGCCAGGAAGGGTCAAGATCATATGGAAAGTTTTGCTTACTGCTCTTCCCTCTTCTTCATACGAGATTTCGGGATCATCGACATCAAGACAGTCCTGATCCATGGGAAAAACCCAGCTGTCTGAAACAAAGTACCGATCTTAATGCTTTGGAAGATCATGGCAATCCAAGGGTGGTACTCGCCGGCTTCGAGGCTGCCGAATGGCTCACCGAAAGCCAGGTCGCCAATGATATCGAAGGTTGTGTAGTTGTACCAAGCTACAGCGTCGATCGGCGCTTTGCCGTCGTCACATCTCTCGTGCAACCGCTGTATCAGAAGATTCACATAACCGATGATGATGGGTTGTTGTTCCCTCACTGAGACAGTCGTTGTCAGTATGTTCCAAGAAAACATATTGCTGTGGGCCTTTTTGAGCCCGCCTAGCGAGCTTCCCTCGGCCGGTCCCTTAGGTATTAAAAGGTCTCGGAGAACAGTCGTCTTAAACACCTCTTGAAACACACTCATGGGTATAAGACGGAGAAAAGTGACTTACTGCTACGGTCACTAAAGCCATGGGCGAGTTGCCGACGAAGCCGGCCATGCTCCTCCCGCCCTGCAGTTATTACGGTCGTCGGCTCTGTACGAGTGTCCGGTCAGTATATTCGACAGGCTACAACCCAAAGACCACATCTCATGGTCCGTCTAGTCGTTGCCTTGAGTGAGGCAGAGACTCATCTGGAGTTTGCTGGGACGGAAGCTACACACGGTTTTTTAAATTCTTGTACATCTGTGGCGCCTTCATCATCTCGGGCTCACCTGGGCCACGGTGGCCCATGATGTCCTTCCATGCCTGCGCGTTGGCGAAGACGAGCTCGTTGGGCGCGATCCGGACCACCTCGCCGTACTGGCGGTGCAGCTCGAGGACGTCGAAGGGGAGCCGGCCCGTCACGAGGCGGTAGCAGTAGCTGATGCGCGACGCTTTCATCCAGAAGGGCCCGGGAAACTTCCGGAGGGGATGGAAGAAGACGTTATAAATGACATGGCTGAGGAGGTAGCCGATGAGCTTGAGCGGCGGCTAGTGTTAGCTGCGGGACCATTCCGAGCCTCTGTGATGGCAACCGCGAGCACGGGACGGCAGGGTTCTCACCGAGAGCGAAGCTATCATGAGCAGGCTGCCCAGGCCTAGCCCAGGCGTGTCGATTCCTATCACCGCCATAGTGGGATCTCTATGTTCGGCTTAAGTTTGTCTCACCAGATCCACTAGACTGCAGCAGAGCTGATATCAACTAGAAGAGAACGTAGGTTTATACAAGGCACGACTTCCCCGCATGAAAATGGATGCTCTCCTTTTTCAACTTAATGGTGATGTATCGATCGGGTTTCATGGTTATCATTCGACCCGGAATCCGTATTGGTCTTATTGTAGCGTGACGAAACAAGGCCAACGTCCTGCAACAGGGATTTCCGCAAGAGGAGACGTATGGTCGCAACAAGGATGCAGCTAACGTCGCTTGGAGGAGAGGATCAGCTATTATTGTGGAGGAATTGACGGCACAGCTCCGGGGACCCGCATCTAGCAGCAAGCGACAGATTGTGAGCCATTCAACCGACCAAATACAGCAGAGATGCGTAATTGTGTACCGCACAATGAGCGGCAGTTGAGCCGCTTGCCAAGTGACGCGACAAGATCTCGACGCTCTCTCCGCTTTGCTCGCGGGAGATCGGCATAATACTGAGTGCGGCCTAGATGGAATTTTCAACATCACCTCCTCATAAGTTGGGGAAACCCGCGAGGAAAGTGCTGCAAATCGCGTGAGACCATCTACAAGTGTAAGACGGGGCTGTGTGCGCTGCTTGGCCCAACCGTTGTTATTGGGAAGGCCGTTAGGTCTTCGGAATACTGAAGACGCCGAGATAAACTCTCAGTCGCATGTGTGCAACCTCAAATGTGACCAGTCCTCCAACCAGAGCTAGGCAACCATCCGGTGGCTCCGCTGCCAACCGTATCTCGATGATGCTCAGGCGTAATGCCTCCCAGTCGCAACTCGACACCCTTGCCCCCGGGAGGATTTGCCCGAGGGAGGAGCCCGCAAGGTGGGCGAGCACAAGTAAAACCCGTGGTTTCAAATCGCTATTCCTATCCGTACAATTATTCACCCGTCGCATCCCATGTCGCTTAGAACTGGTCTGCATGTCCCGAATAATCAGCCGTACGTCCCATTTAGACGGTCGGGAATAGTAGTACTCACCCAGGGTCATGCTCATGCTGACGTCCGTATTTTCTACCATCTTTGAGAATTCTTCAAATGATATCTTGCCATCTTTGTCCAAGTCCGCCTCCATGATGGTCTTATCGACAATCTGCTGTAGCTGCTGGTCCTTCAGGTTGGAGCCGACCATCATCTTGAGCACAATGAACAGCTCGCCGTTGCTGATGTAGCCATCGCGGTCGATGTCGTAGACTTTGAAGGCGAAGCGGAGTTTCTGCTCCTTGTTGCCCTTGGAGCTAAAGGCGGACAGCCCTGATACGAATTCCTGAAAGTCGACGTTGCCGCCACCATCCTCGTCAAAGATGGCGATCATGCTGGACGAGATAGGTGGTCAGCGGTTGTGTTGCGTGTGAGAGATCAAGGGCAGTATAGACAATGTTGTGGGGGTGGGCAAGTCGACACGTACCGAGTCGCAAGAGGGTTGGAGTTGATCTGAGGAAGGCTGAGGAACTCCTCGCGCTCGATGGTGCCAGAGTTATCCTGGAATGATTGCACAATCGTCAGCAACTAGCTTCTTGAACGGCATGTTCGCACGCAGCGCTCCTGGAAACAGACCTTGTCGAGCTTCATAAACCGCTTCCTAAGGCGGTCGACCTCCTCACGATCAACTGGACACGACTTCGGTCAGCAGTAGTTCCAAGATGACGCCGTCCATGTGTAGGCGAGCCCATGAGGGCGTGCCAGAGGCTTTAATAATCGCACGCACAGTTGGTGCCCTGGGCAATGTTGTCCAAGACGGAGCTGGGAGTGTTGCCCATCTTGTCGGACTCGAGCAGCGCAGTGACGAGGGGATCAGGGGTATCGTCGCCGAAGCTGTCGGTTCGGTTGGTGCTTCGTGTCTCGAGGCGGTTTGCACTCGCACACGCTCTCGCACTGGTACTGGTCGAGTCCGAGGTCTGGTCGTGCCACTCGTCAATTCGCAAGGTTAGAGCGGCTTGTTCGAGAGGAAGGGGAGAGGGAGCGGAAATGCAGTTTCAATAAGCAGAGGGTAGTTCAGCCCGGCATAGGTAAGGAGACATGCCTCCTGTGGGGGTGTCCCTATGTCTGCCTTATCTTATCGCTGTCACTTCACCGATTCACGTTAGCGTGACAGCTAGCTGAGGCTCTCAGACCAGGCCACCAGGCGCGTTCGGCATTGACACCGTTTACACTATTCAGCAGCACTAAAGAGCATGTGTATAAACTACGCCTTGGGAAATCCTGATGAGTTGCTGCACACTGCACACTGCACACTGCACACTGCACACTGCACTCACTTCACTACACTGACCGTATTGCAATTCATTTCATTAGCCTTGCTCATGATATTATAAACAAGGAGGCTATATCGGAAGGTTGCAGGAATTTGGGGTCCAGTAGTCAAGGCTGCAGCGTTCAAAGGCACGCTATGCGCTGAAGCGGCAGGCTGCTCAGCTCTCTGGGACATAACTAACATCACCGCGAGGGAACTATAGACATATTCAGGTAACCTAGAACAACATTGAGGATTCCATCGTTCCACGCCTAGGCATTAGGCTAGAATGCACGGACTGGATGGTGCTGAAAGAGAAGAGTATTCCTTAGGGAAGATCTAAAGTGTATGACTACGCCTCAACATTGCTTGTGTGAATGGACGGATTTGGTGACGCGACGCGGAAATTGAAGCAAAGGACGAATCCGTCTGGCTCTAAGCACAACATGGCCGAATGGGTGAACTTGCTAGGGCCCTTTGTGGATGAAATTGCCCCCTCCCTTCAGTGGACGGGTACCTAACGAAACCCCCGACGGCTAAGGGAGGCAAGGTAGGCAGTGCTGGTGGTGCTTACGTGGGGGACCGTCCTGCTCCAAAACATCAATCTCCAGCGCCCAAGAAACGGCGCAAGGGTTCCAAGCCAACGGCCCTTACCCCGATTTTTCCCTGGCGCGGCCTAGACAAGCACCAACAACAGGCAAAGTTTTCACCACCGGTAAAGCGTCAGCAAAGCGCAGCAACAGCTCGAGTTTCCCACCATCAAAGCAGCCCCACGACCGCGGTTTTTCATCGAAAAAAATCGACTGGCCGTTTTCGCATGATTCAGACTATCGCATGGTCGATTTTTTGGGCCGCATTTCCCCCATGGTTGATGGCTTTTTGAGCGATCCGACCCCCGTCTTGTCCCTCCCAACGTTCCGCCTCCACCCCACTCTTTAGCGATGAACTCCCGCAAGATCAGAATCAAGAAACTCAACGTCAAACAGCCACTTTCCATCCTCAAAGAAGATGAGATTGATGCAACCGAATATGAGTCCCTGACGCAAGAGCTTCAAGTTGCCACTGGAGTCGAGGCCGGCGAGGAAAACGTATGTATCACGTGACGTCACACCACCTTGTATCACGTGACACCCCTGACGACTACCTCCCTTCTTCTCACCCCCCCTCCCCCGTCCCCTTGCAGGCCTGGTGTTTGTGAGAGCTGCTTACCTAACCTACCTTTGACAGGAATACCATCTTCAAGTCCTGCTGAAGACAGCAGGTCAAAAAGTCGACAATGAGATCCCCGTGCCGCCTCCCCAGGAGAGTTCAACCTCGTACGAGGAGCTCTATAGCCGGCCATACTCAGAGCCCGCATCCTATGTCCGGTTCAGTCAGACTGTCGAGGAATGCATCGGGTGCATGTATGACATGACCGAGGAAGATGATGCCTTCCTCAAAGAGTACAATGCGAAACGGCCCGCTGGCCAGCGTCTGTCCGAGGATGATTTCGAAAGGATCATGGAGGCATTTGAGGAAAATGCCTCTCATCAGACTCCCTTCGCAGCCGTTGACAAGACGATTTTGGCCTACGATGCCATGGTCCCTGAGCTCAATGTGCTGCTTCAACCAAAAGTCATGGCGCATTCTAAGGCCATATATGAGCATTGGAAGTCGAGCAGAGAAGCCATGGGTAATGGCATGCTGCAGCCAAGCCTTAAGTTCGAGACACATCAGGAGAGTGACGACCTGGACCCATATATATGCTTCAGGCGGAGAGAAGTTCGACAAACCCGCAAGACGAGGGCGAGAGACGTCCAGAGCGCCGACAAGCTCAAACGGCTTCGCAAGGAGCTGGAGGAGGGCCGCCAGCTCATCGTGATGTCCAGGGAACGCGAGGTTCTAAAGGGAGACTTGCTCCGCGCGGATAGGATGATATTCGAGAAGAGAGCCCAGGTTAAGGAAATGAAAGTCCGGTTAGGCATCAAGGGCGACGACGAAGACCTCATAAACCAGAAGGTTAGCTTGAGTCCCAGACGCGCTTTGGCTTTACCTGCTAATTCCATCCAGGCACCGCCCAAGAAGAAGCATGCAGACGTACCAGCCGCCCAAAAGGCAGCCGGCTCTGGGCCCATCCGCCTGCAACAACCGCGGCCCCTTGGCCCAGTCGAAGTGGAGCTGCCTCTTCTGGAAGCCAAGCTTGCCAGACAGAATGAGGAGCTTCGCAGTGACATTATGACCAAGATCCAGAACCATCAGAACTGGAATAGAAACCATGTGGACCTCACAAAAAGCCCTCTACCGCCAGTGCAAAGCCCGTCTCGCCAGCCGAGTTTCAGAGCGGCCCAGGCTCAGTATCTCTTGACACCTCCTGCCAGTAGCGCGTCAGGGGAATCAGCCGGGGAGCCGACTCCGATGGATCTTGACGACGACATTCCTTCAGCGGTCTTCCAATTCAAGGGCGCCCCTGTGGACGAGAACAGTCCGCCGCAGACGGTGGCGTATCGTCGGCGCGTCGGTCGGTTGAACAGGTTGTGGATTGACCGACGGCCACAAAAATCCGCCCAATCGCCTCGAGCCAGCCCAGATTCAGATCGGTGGAAGTACGATCAAGATGATAGCGACGATGAGCAACCCATGTATGAAGTCGACCCATACGACACGACTTGCATCAGATTTAGAGCAACAATCCCGTTGTCTTTCCAAGACCCGCGGCGTCATCAACGGCAACTTGAGGCTGCCGCCCAAGCCCAAGCTGCTGCCATGCAAGCTGCCTCAAATGGACAGCCACAACAGCAGGGTGCTCCCAAGCAGCTTCCTACTGCCCCAAAACAGGACAGCTGAGCAGTGTTGTCGCTGCTCTTATTTTTCTCATCTCCAACCCCTGTGGCTGTTATCCTTGGCATTGTATACCCCCCTGTCTTTTTGGCCGGAAGAGCATTGGCGTTGGCATGGAGGTTGATTTTCGGTGTGAGGCTGGCGATGGCCCATTGTATACACTTGTAGCATAGATTTGAATGATTGGGGTAGATCAGAGGTCGACGAGGGAGGCGGGATGGCAGCCCGGAGCGAAGCTCGCCGTTCCAGGTGGGATTCCAGATTATTAAACCAATGACAAAGTAAAGTGGCATCCAGTAATGCCCACCAGCCCATGTCAAGATCTACTTCCGGAGAAGCATTCGCCTGTGACTTGTCGTTGGTCGGACACTCTGTAACGCTGGAGCTGTCAGACTCTGGTCCTCGTACGGGGTAGAAGTGAGCTTACCCGTGAGGTCATGCCCGCCGTGTGCATTACCTGACGGCCTTGGGCAGCGCAAGCTCTTGTTGCTAACGCCCGTGGGATTTGCGTACAGGACGAAAAGCAAATTGTAAGAAGAAATTTGCATTCGTGAACGAGCCAGAACTGGTCAGGCTGTACGCGCACGCGTGCGAAGGGTCGTCACCGGACACCGAAGCCTCGAAGCGAGCTCCGCAGCCTGTGCGAGGCGAGGCCGATCTGGGTGGAGATTCTAGCTTCAGGCATTCTGTGAGAAAATTCAAGGACTAGATTTGAGAAAGTCGATCATGGAGGCCTTGCCAGCGGTAAGGAGAAGCACCGTCGGCATTTTGCTGTGGGTGTCGTGGGTACGGGGTCTTGAAAGGACTGCGGTGGAAGGGGGATGGAGACAGGATGTAATTATAAGCGAGAGGATCCATGAATGACGGACGGTGTGTGGGCTGGGATGGCCCGGCAGCACAAGGCAGGCCGGGGGCTTGCAGGTGCAGGCGGGCAAGCTTCCACAGAGTGGTCAGCCAGTGCACGGGCTCGGCCTGTCAAGTGCTTGCCTAAGGTAAGTGGACTACGTATCGCAGGTACCCAAGTATCTTGTACTTGACCGTTTTTTCTCCATCAACTGGACGACTTGCTCCGTATATTCCTAGGTATCCCCCCCCCCATAGGATGCTGCTCCCAGCTACAGGAAGCCGATCATTCGAAAGCTTAATACAGTTGTGACAGCCACAGCGTAGCATTTAGCTCGGTAGCTCAGGAATGCTACTCCAGCAATTTTGAGGAAGACGCCACAGAGCAATGCCGTGGAAGCTGGACCCTGGATTTTCGATACGGTACGGACCTAACTGTACATGTACAATCCGCGCCGCCGATCTATGATCTTGACCCCGCGCCCACTTTTCAGCACGTCGACGACACAACTTGCATAGTCTCCTTCAGATATTGACAATAAAGTGCTTCCTGAGCTGTCGCAGCCCTTCAGCTAGGTGTCAGACCGCTGCTAAAAATTTAATCGGGACTGAAAGGCTCGCAGCGGGAAAAAAGGGAGAGAAGAAAAACGGTCCCCTTGCCCCTCTCCGACTCGTTCCTCCTCCGTAACCTCCAAACACACATCACCATGTCGCCCTCAGTAGAACCCCCAACAGCTCAGAAGGGTCGCCTCCTGGCCCTGGGCTGCGAAGGCAGCGCAAACAAGCTCGGCGTCGGGGTCATCTCGCACTCGCTGCCGCTGCCGCCCATCCCCAGCAACACGCAGCCCGAGGCCGAGGTCCTGTCCAACATCCGCCACACCTACAACGCGCCCCCGGGCGCGGGCTTCCTGCCCAAGGACACGGCGCAGCACCACCGGTCGCAGTTCTGCAACGTGACCCTCGAGGCCCTGCGCGCCGCCAAGGTGACCAACCCGCGGGAGCAGATCGACTGCGTCAGCTTCACGGGCGGGCCGGGGATGGGGGCGCCGCTGACGAGCGTGGCGGTCGCGGCGCGCACGCTGGCGCTGCTGTGGGGCAAGGACGACAGCATGGTGGGCGTGAACCACTGCGTGGGCCACATCGAGATGGGGCGGTCCATCACGGGCGCCGACAACCCCGTGGTGCTGTACGTGTCGGGCGGCAACACGCAGGTCATCGCCTACGCGGAGCAGCGCTACCGCATCTTCGGCGAGGCCCTCGACATCGCCGTCGGCAACTGCCTCGACCGCTTCGCCCGCACCATCATGATCCCCAACGACCCGGCCCCCGGCTACAACATCGAGATGCTGGCCAGGAAGAGCAAAGGTGAGATCCTGCACGACCTGCCCTACGCCGTCAAGGGCATGGATTGCTCCTTCAGCGGCATCCTGGCCAAGGTGGATGACCTTGCCGCGCAGATGCTGGCAGGGAAGAAGGTCACCACGGCGGAGGGCAAGGCCGTCGAGATCACCAAGGAGGACCTGTGCTTCAGTCTGCAAGAGACCGTGTTCGCCATGCTGGTGGAGATCACAGAACGCGCCATGGCCCACGTTGGAAGCCAGCAGGTCTTGATCGTGGGCGGCGTGGGCTCGAATATCAGGTTGCAGGAGATGATGGGTGCCATGGCAAGGGACAGGGGAGGCAGTGTATATGCGACAGACGAGAGGTTCTGTATCGACAACGGCATCATGATCGCGCACGCTGGACTACTGGCGTACGAGACCGGCTTCCGGACGCCTTTGAAGGACACGACGGTCACGCAACGGTTTCGGACCGACGAAGTCCACGTCAAGTGGAGGGTCTGATACAATGGATTTTGGACGCCTATGCTCTGATGCGCTCTTGCGGTCCCTAGATCGAAATCCATTTACGGCTTTTGGCTGGTATGCCTGCGCTACGTTTCGACCCCTAGGGTGGTGGTGATGATACATCCTACCAACGATACCAACGACTTTTACTATCCCATATTCAAAGCCGCCTTGAAAATGCCATTCCGGACACCCACTGGAGGATATCAACCCTTAGCCTGCCATTCCCCCAACTCCGACCAAAAGGCAGATGGCTAATAAATTCAACGCAAGAGGCGGGTCTACTCATGCCCGGGAACCGGTTTGTACATGATGGTGGTTACATACTACTTGGGTGTCAGCAACTTTGGCCCTATACGGATTGCAACAGTGTAGTCGACTCACTTTGTCTCTGTATCTTGTGGTCGCTGATACCGCCAAGGTGCCATTCTTGATGCTGCTAGTGGCCAGGTGGTTCAAGGTGGTGTGGTTCGGCATATTGAGGACGCTGTTGTCATCCTTCAGCAGGGTAGCAGCGTTCAAGATTGGTTTCGAGAGGAATCCAGGCAGGCTCGGTGGTGTGGGGAGCTTTTCGATGGCCGCGGCCGCGGCTTGAGAGATGGGCGAGTCCTCGGGCTCATTATCATAGTCCAGCAGGTATTGTGGATATACCCGCGAGAAAGCCTCGACGGGGAGCACTTGCTTGTCCTTTCGCTGCCGGATCTTCTCCTCTTCAGACTCGGCGAGCTGTTTGTCTTCCCTCTCTTGCGGCGTGCGCGCCGCATCCTGTGGAGTCGCGGGCACGTCATCGGGGCTGACCTCAATGTAGTTCACCAGGTTGTTGCCAAAATCGACCGTGGTGGGCAGGTCTGGGGATGTTTGCATATTATTGTCCACCAAAAAGCGGATATGATGCGTGCCGGGTAGAATGTTGATCGTGGTGGAAAAGACACCCGGGCAGCCCTCGCTATACAAAACCTGTCAGCCTGACTGTCTCGAAAAATTGTGATGTGATACGATGCATGCATGCCCGAGGGTTCTAGTGACGGCAGTCGATTCTGGAACCCGCACGACATGGCCCCACCAAAATGGAGAGAACTTACACAGGATGGAGCCTTTGCTTGCGGTTCCATTGAAAAATGGTACCGGTCACGTAGACTCTTTCACCTCCTCGAAGCCATTCTAGCCGAGTGGGCACAGTCGGCCTCGTCTTGTCCACCCGCAGCTCCTCGGCATCGTCCTCGTCTACGGTCGTGGTGCTCAAGTTGGAGGACTTCCTGACTATGTCACCGTCTCCTTCGGACAGATTGAGCGCTTCGACGGGCTCCCCGAGGGAATCCCCGACATCTGCTGGGGCGGTGATGGGCGAGCCAGGAGTGTGCACCTCCTCCTCAATGGGGAGTGGCATGCGCGGCGGCCTCGCGATGAAAGACATGTCGGAAATGCTGCCCTGGGTGTGAATGCCCTCGCTTGCGTCAAATGGAGAGACGGGTGACGTTGGCTCTAGCTGAGCTGTCGCGGCCGCGGTGTCCCTGGCGGGCACGTCGACGGGTTTGGTCGGTTCCGCGTCGGGGATGGGCTTGTCCTTCGCGGCTGGGACGGGGACTGGCTTGGATTCGAGGGGCTTCGCCGAAGAAGCCGCGCCAGCGGTGGTAGCGGACTTGGTTGAGCCGGCTGGCGATGCTGCTAGGGAGGTGATGGGAAGGGCTTGCGAGTTTTTGATGTCGGTAGAGCCATGGGCTTGGGCGAGCGAGGCTTGTGCGGGCACGGCAGCGCGGTGGTTGTTGACGGAGATGGGTGGCCTTGCCGCGCTGGTACCCTTTTGGTGATGGTCTCGGTTTCTGGAGGACTGCGAGGACTGCGACTGCGACTGTTGGTGCCGCCTGGGGGAATCGTGACCTTGGCTGTGGCCAGACGCAGACGGAGTGGGGGTCCCCTGCTTGGATGTGGAGGGGTTGTTCCCCATGGTGGGTGAGAAGAGATCGTCGTGGGCGTGGGACGCGGCAGGGCAGACTGGGAAAAAGGAAAGACGGGGGGTAGGATAGGACAGGCCAGGAAGGGCGGGCCACTCTTGGATCAGACCTCGATCAGATGATGGTATTTAGTCCATATGCCGACTGGTCAGCTGAGCTGGATATCGTCCGGGCTGTCGAGTCAGGGGCGGCGCAGGCAGGCTGGGTGGCTGGAGGAATCGTCCAGGGCAGGGCAGTTGAGAGGGTTGAGGACGATGCTTAACTCAACGAGTGATGATAACGGTGATGAGGGAAAGTGGTGCAAAGATGGGTGGCCGAGGCTGGTGGGATTTCGATAGATAGGACCCAGATGAGATGGGACAGGATGGGACAGGATGGGATGGGATGGATGGCCCCCCGTAACAAGCTAGCGACTTGCAAGACAGGACAGGACAGGACACTACTGTGGCGCCTGTGTGGGCAAGTCGCAGTGGGACTGGCTCTTGCACAAGCTGCTGACGTAGGTAACTGAAGCAGACGGAAGCTGCAGTGGGAGACCAAGACACAAGAGGCCTTTCTCGAGTCTGACGGCTCGATTCGGTCCAAAGGGTTGATTTCTTCGCCGCGAGGTCGGCTCAAGCTCAAGCTCAGAATTGACTTGCTTCCGAGGATGCCTTGGGTATGTACCTGCTGCTGTGTGGTCATGATGGGACCTCCCCGCCCAGAAATTGTCCAAGCTCCCTCTACAGCGGCCTCTCTGATTGCTGGATTGCTGGGCTGCCTTATCGATAGAGACGGAGAGGATCCAGACTTCCCCACAGCCCACTCACCCTTCACCCGGACAAGGTTAACTGCACGGTCAGCACTGTATGTAGGCGGGTACAGTAAACGGTAGCGACAGTGGAGCTCCTGCCAACGTCCCATCAACGCTCCGTCCGGGAACGCTGGGGATGGCGGCTGGAATGCTGGAATGCTGGGAACCTTGAGCGACCCCTACCTGACCAGGAGGCATCCTGAACAACCTTGTCCTGCCCCCGACAGCAATAGATCTTGTCTGATCATCGAGAAAGCCTTGGGATGGAACGATGAGTTCGTAGTCCCTTGATCGACTGCATCTTTGCCCGTGGGCCGCTTCACCCAGTTCATCCCAACGGCCTCGGATGATGGCCTGGCAAGACGCCGCCATATCAGCCCTCTCCATCATCTTCCTCATTTTCCACGCCATCGCCGCAGCAATCACTGCATCACTCACCATAGTCACACGCCTTGGCTTGTATTTGTTGCGTCTTGCATCATGGCCGATATCAGCTTTTTATAATACCCTGCTCTTCGTGTTTGCGCCGGTTATATGCACCATACGGTGGGTGCACAATCATTTACCCCTTAATTGGCACATGGAGACCATCACATGCATCACAACATGAGATGCAAAGTCTCCGTCGAACAGACAATGAACTAACAGCATTTTAAGGTTCATCCTCTCTCCATTTTTCTTTATTCTCAACAATTTCCCGAGGCTCGAGGTAAATCATTCGCCCCCATCCATGTAGCCAATATTTGAAATACCATCTCTAACTTGCTTTACAGCCATTGTATATCTTTGTACGTTCGTGGGCGGCCACACACCCTTCTCAAGGAGATTTCTGTCCTGCTTCTGTGATTCGGTATCGTGGTATCAACACTGTGTGAAGCAAAAATCCCTGCTGGTCTAACTCGGCCTCTTCATATAGTTTGGCTCAGCCGCTTTCGTGGGCGTCACCTTCGGCCTCATCCTCATGCTCACGTCCAGCAGCATGTTCGCCATCCTCGGCCTCTACGACAGCCCCGGTGATGAGAAGGCCTCACGCAGGCCTCGCAATAAACTTCCGGCCTCCCCGTATGTCGACGAGGATGAGGAGGAGGCAAGGCTCCAGCGCCAACGGCCCAGCACACCCCTCTTGGACGGTAGCGACCAGGAGAAGCTGGAGGCCCTGCTGTCGAACCTCAGCTCTCCGGACTCGGATCTTGGGAGCCTAGCCATGCAAGGCTGGCGGGACGGCCCCAACATCAAGAGGAAGAGGAGGTCAGCCGCGGCGTCACGCATTGGGACTATTTTGGAAGAAGATGACGATTCATTTTGACGATAATTATTCGTAACGCTGCAAACTTCTCTACTCATAAGAAACTTGCGCGTATTTGGTATCAAAACTGTGGTCCCTCGGTCCGTCCTACTCCAAAGATTAATCAATGCCAAGCTACGCCTGCTAGAGTAAACCACTATTTCACCACCTGTGCACGGAGTGAATATCCACTGTGATACCTTCAGGCGCCTCTCTACGCCCCTTTCTCGAGCCGTGAACAAATGCCGTCTGCTCTGCAGCTTCTGCTGCACGGTTCTTGTGGTGCCCGACCAGTGCTCTTCGCGTGCACTACTAGAACATTTCGCACCACAGGCCTAGCTAACAGCTAGCAACTTCAAGTTTTTGCCAGCAGCAGGGCCGATTCCTAAAGATATCACTGCATCCCCCAGCCCTGCTGGTTGCGATATTGGCTGAAGCCGCGATACTATCTGCGGTCTCTCGCGTAGTCCCAGTCTCTGTCAGGAACCCTTGCAGTTACGGGTGATCGACTACGATATCGGCGATCGCGCGGTGGTCGATCTCGATCCCGGTCTCGGTCCCTCTCGCGTTCGCGTTCGCGTTCTCTTTCACGTTCACGATAACTTGGAATGTAGGTGTCGATATCACTTCTTCCAGCTGCGGGTCTGGCTCGAGGAGGTGCTCGGTCGCGGTCACGGTCGCGGTCTCGATCCCGGTGTCCGTCAAGGTACATGTCTGGTCCGCCATTGCCGTAATTGTCGACGGGAGGTGGCGGTCGGGGAGGAAGTGCGTGTGGGCCTCGTTGCCAGGCTGGCACTCTTTCACCTGGTCCGGGCCCATTTCGGTGAGGTGGAGGCGGATATCGACCGCCATTCATGCCGTTGCGCCCACCGTAAATATCGTTGCTATTGAAACTGGGATTTCCAGCTCCATCATGCGGCTGCGGCCCGCGTCCGACAGTCCCACCCTTTGGTGCGGGAGGTAGGGCAGCCTTGCGGTCATGAAACTTTCTTCTGTCAAGCTCGTGGCTCTCCTCCATAATGGGCAGTTCGCCAGGCTGCGCCGGGAGCGGAGCGGTATGCAGATATGGGTGCTCAAGTGCATCAATCGCATTGATGCGCCTCTTCCAGTCCAGTCGTAAGAGTTCTCTGAGGAGAGCGACAGCACCTTGTCCGTATCTACCACATCGTCAGACGCACCATCGGAAACAAGTAGCACATAGGGCCAGGTTGACTTACTTGGAGAAGCGATTGCCGAGGTCACCAGGCCGCGGTCGTGATTTGATGCCTTCCGCTCCGGGAAGTTGTCTAAAGCCTGGCATGTTGTCGTCGGTGGGGGTGCCACAAAGGTCAAATATGATTTCCAGTTGGTGGTGATCGCTCTCACCAGCCAGAATCGGCTTGCCCCAGAGCATTTCCCCAAATACGCAACTGGAAATGGATAAGCGTGACGCTCGCGCAGTCCGGACTTTGGTGGACTCACCCAACTCCCCATATATCAATGGCTGTGGTGTACTTCTTCAGGTGTAGCAGAAGCTCGGGTGGCCGGTACCAGCGCGTAACCACCAGGCTAGTGTAGTCACGTTTGCCTTCACCACCACCCCGACCCTTCACTGGGGGCGGCTCGTCATAGAGCCTTGCGAGACCAAAATCTGCGATCTGTAAAATCCCCTTGTTGTTGATCAGGAGGTTGGCTGCTTTCATGTCTCGATGTAGAATCTTGTTTTCGTGCAGGTACTTGAGACCCTCGAGAAGCTGCACTAGGTAGCATTTGATCTGCGCCTCGCTGAAGGTGATTGAGGGATTGTCGAGCAGGCCCGAAAGATCGTGGTCCATGTATGGAGTGGCCATGTAAACGACGGGTTTCTTGCGCTTGTCGGCTAACACATGGGGTGTCAGTGAACCACTGTTGTGGCTGGGATAGAGTCTAAACCCACTGCTCCTCGCTGGGTGCTCAACAGCCATGTCTTCCAGCCTGAGAACATTCTTGTGTGATAGAAGCTTGAGGAGTTTGATCTCTCGCAGAGCGGTGATGGGAAACTGGATTATGTCCGTCAGCGACCGTCCCCGGCGAGGCTCGTCGAAAGGCGCTCTCTGCGCCAACTCACTCCATCCTTCTCATTATGCATTATGATCTTTTTCAGAGCCACAAGGGCGCCGGTCTTCCTGGATCTGGCGCGATGGACCTCGCCGAACGTGCCCTCTCCCAGCTTACCCAAGACCTCGAAATCACCGATCCGAGAGCATCCAACAAAGCTGCTCTTTGGGCGCAGATGCTCGAGGGCAAAGTGTCGAGGAGAGCTGGCCGCGCCAGCGGAAACGGTCGGTGCGCTCATGGTGAGGTCGTCGTGATCTGTTTGTCGAGGGGAAAGGTTGTGCGGCCGATAGCGACTCGACACCGACTGGGAGCGTGTGCCTCAAGGGCAGGAAGCTGCTCACTGGAGGGATGTTTCGCTGCGACTTGCGAGGCTGAGGAGAGGAAGGTTGGCCAGGTTGCTGCGATCAGTGGCAGTTCGGCTGTCGCTGTCGAACAGAGTTCATCTGTGAAGCGATTGAAAACAGGCCATCTGAAAAGGACATGCAGACATGCCTACAGAAATCCCACTTGGGAAAAGCCGTTTTGGTTGAGGGTGAAGCGCACAGTAAGAGGGGTTGAGGGATGAATAGGGCGAGGAATAATGGCCCGGTGCGCTATTGTTGAACTTGGGACTCCGTTCGTAAATAGAGTGCTGCACAGCACTGGGCGCGAGCCAGCCGGAATGGGATGCACGGGCCACCATGGAATACGTGGGGACGCCCGGCTCGCCTTGCACTGCGACATCACTTGCTAGGAGACGAACGACCTCGCAGGAACATCTTGATGACCGCGACTTCAGACTCGCAGAAGACACCAATTCTACCCTGCGAGTTGCCAACCCACTGAATCACCGATTGATTCTTCACCATGGCGCCTCAACCTCCCAGGGGCTTTCCCGCCAACTTTCGGCCGCATGTGCCTCCATTCTACCGCTTTTGCGCCACAGGCTTGGGCGCCAGCATGTGGTTCTTTGTAAGATCGACTTGCTACCACCCAATTGACCATCGAATAGCTGCTAATACTCAGTCTCAGCTGATGTACCGCGCAAAGAAAGACGGTTCGTGATGGCAACAACCCTGGGCCTAAGAGTCCCACCTCGATCCTCACCCGACGCAGAATGACTGACACACCTGCACAGGTCCGGTATTGATGGGCTGGAAGCACCCCTGGGACCATTAGACGATCGGAACGATATCTGGCAACAAGTATTGGGTTTTAAAATCTTAGAAATCGAGCATTCCGCCGTCTGGGCAACGAAAACAGGACATGCAGACGACACATCCGATACCGTTTCCGAGAGGTCCAATGGCGAGAACACAATAAACATCAATTATGAATAATTTGAAGGGTGGCAACTATGCATCTACTCGAGAGTGGTCTTCTAAGTCTAAATTTATTGCTGGGGCTTCTCGAACAGATAATGCGCGACTCCCCAAGTGTCGCCTCCGTCGAACGCAAACAGCTCAGAGCAAGCCATGTAGAAAATCTGCCACCGGCTGTACCACGTGTATGCGTTCTCCTTGCCGTAGGTCTGCTCAAAATGAGGCCAGAGCTTCTCTCGATTTTTGATCATCGTTGTAAGCCAGTCCTGGTCTTTGGTCAATCATCGATTAAGCGCGTGCTGAGTGTTGAATGGCAAACTTACCTCGCAGGTCTTGGAATAATGGTTGCCGTTCACCCACCACTGCTTCTGAATCTTCAAATCCTGCTGGTGGTACAGGAGCAGGTCGAAGGACATCATTGTGCCCCCGGTGAAGAAATGTGTGGTCATCCAGCCTTCCTCATAATCGTAGGGAGTGTCCTTGTGGCAGAAGATGTGCAAGAAGAACTTCCCGCCTGGCTTGAGGGCCCTCGAGACCTTTGCCATTAGCTTCTCATGGTTCTTCATGTGTTCAAACATCTGCGGCGAGCTGTTAGTGATGATGAGAGAAAGGTCCAGGGTTCCACTCTCAAGACTGACCTCAACGGAGACAACCCTGTCGAAAGACTCAGGCTCAAACTCATAATCGACCACATTTCCCGTGATCACCTTCAAGTTCTTGAGCCCTTTTTCCTCGGCTTTGGAGTCGATGTACTGCTTTTGCGTCTTGGAGTTGGAAAACGCGGTCACCTGAGCATTTGGCAGCATCTCAGCGAAGAAGAGCGCCCCAGATCCCCAACCACAGCTGGATGATATGAATCGTCAGCTACAGGCAAATTACCAAGCCAAGCAAGGGGGCACATCCGGCCGGAGCCAGGTAACGAAGATCACACGCACCCTAGGTCCAAGATCCGCATGCCGTCCTTGAGCTCAGCCCTCTCGACGTAAGCTCTCAGCATCGCGACCTCGGCCTCGCCCAGGGTCTCGGTGCCCTTGGGGTACAGGCACGATGAGTACTTCATCCTCGGGCCCAGGCTGTTCAGGTAGACGCCGGTGCCGACCTCGTAGTGCTGCTTGTTGGCCGAGGCGGTCTCAATGGCGATGGGCCGGGCGCGGGACGTGGCGATGTACTCCATCTTGCGGCCCTGCGCGTCGGTGAGCGACGATGAGCGGATCTCATCGAGTCGCTGGCGGAGCTGCCGCCGGATGCCGACACGGATGACGGCGTGCGGGAGGTATCCGCTGTCCAGGACGGAGTCCAGGAGCTGGTCCGAAACTGTGGGTTGTGGTCAGCATACTTTGGTGACAGTGAAAGCCTCGCTTCTAACTACGCAGCGAGTGTTGTGCAGTGGGATTTACCGTAGTTCATTGTGACTAGAGACTATTGAGTCGTTGTCTTTAATTGTCACTAATACAGGGAATCAATTATTAGAGGCTGGGATTGGGAGCGTGCAGGGCGCAATCGAAGGCGGACAGAGTAAGTGAGCCTGATAGCAACAACTTACAAAAACACCTCGGCAGCTTCACGAGAGCTATGGTTCGAGCTAAGAAAGACAGGTAAGGTAAATATTGCGGTGCAAGGCATGGATCCGTCGGACTGCAAATTCCCCACCAAGCTGAAGTGATGCGGTCATAGTCATACATAGCAACGGGAAGGAACGAGCCGGCCACGGGCTCTGCCAGGCCTTGAAACACTTGCTGCGGGTTGCAACTTTGGACCAAACCAGCCCTGGAATGTAACCCAACTAAGCTTCAGAGACATGTTGGAATATCAGGTGAGAGGCTCGGAGCAACGACGACCTCACTTGCCGGATTCAAGAACACCATGCTGAATAATAAAATGTTTACTGCTTTTTGTTCGACTGATCAACTGCTGCTGTATAGACTATATCCAGACACGCCTCTAAACTTTTCCCCATCCATCTAGCATCAATCACATCAACTCCATCATCTCTTCTCGGATGACCTTGTACTGCTTTCTCTTCTTCTTGCTGCCCGTCACCGCCGATTTTACCTTCCCAACCACCGCGGCGAGCCTCTGGAACACGTAGTATTCGGTTGTCCACGCCAAGCCCAGGTACACCAGTCCCAACGTGATCAGGAACAGCTTGAAGTCCCAGCTCATCTTGGTGAGCTGCATTGCCTTCTTCACCCAGTGCGCCGGGCCCATCACCATGTACACCGTAGCCAGCAGCGCGATGCCGATGGTCGCGACAAATGGCCAGTTCTGCCGGACGCCAACCCTGAACGGGGCGCCAGCATTCAGCACTATCCCGGCGAGGATATACTCGAAGCAGCTGACCAGGAAGAGCGACGTGTTCTCGGAATTCTTGATGTTGGACTTCTCCGTGTCCACCTTCGGCGGGATGAACCACGGCTGCCTCCTGACCGTTACAAACGTCACGGCCTGGATGAGGATGCACACGCAGATTTGCCCCAGCAGCGGCGTCAAAACTTTGCGTGACACCAAGTCCGCCGTCGGCCTCTTCCTGCACAGCTCCGGAGATGGACCAGCCCACGACATGAACACCGCGATGGGTAGGATAAGTGCCAGGTCGATGAACAAGAACTGGAAGTCGCCCAGGTTCCCCGCGGATGCGTACAGGAACGACACCGAAGTGAACTGGATCGCCGAGTACAGGCTCATGTACTTGAAGCAGCTGAAGCTTGTGACAAGCGCGGCTCTGCCCTCGCGGATGACATCGGGCACACAGCCAATGTCGAAGACCCTGCTCGTGAACGGTGCCGCCACTGAGGCCTCTGCCTCAGAAAGCGAGATTCCAACGTCTGCGGCCTTCAGGGCACCGCAGTCGTTAGCCCCGTCACCGCAGAACCCGGCGCAGTAATCGATGCTCTGGAGCTTTTCAACAAGCTCGTGCTTCTCGTCTGGAGACATGCGTGCGTAGATTTTCCCCGTGACAAGCATCCTATGCAGCACCTCTGTGGGCGCAAAATCGACAACCCAGCGGAAGACGTCGCCGCTGACGGCGATAGAGTAGTTTCGGAGGTCTGAGATGTCGTAAGGGAGTGACGCATCCACTTCGGCTGGAGGAGGGAGCGGCACCAGTGTCTTCTCGTCCAAGGTGAGGAGGTTGTTATCGATGCTTTCCCACTGCAGCTTCGCCTCGGGATCTCTCGAATGTCCCTCCACGAATCGGGGCACGAAACAGTGTGCC
Source organism: Diaporthe amygdali (assembly GCF_026229845.1). Classification (NCBI taxonomy): domain Eukaryota; kingdom Fungi; phylum Ascomycota; class Sordariomycetes; order Diaporthales; family Diaporthaceae; genus Diaporthe; species Diaporthe amygdali. Next base: position 309,000 of record NW_026517032.1, read on the forward strand.
GTCCTGTTGATCATGTTGCATTCTCTTGCGACGCTGATCGCGGTCAAGATGTTGTCTCCCGTGCACATGACACAGCCAATGTTGGACTGCAGAAGCTCGTCTAGAACGGATGCGGTGGTGGGCTTCAGCTTGTTCTCGAAGATGATGAACCCGACAAAGTCTAGGTCAGACTCCACATCCGCGCGCGTCATCTTTTGGGCCTTGACCCAGCTCAGTTTCTTTAAGTGCTTCGTTGCACAAGCGATAACTCTGTAGCCCTTGTGAGTATAGTATGCGAGTTGCTCCTCGTAGTCCGTAGGGAAGCTCTCGGGTCGGCAGATTTCCCTCATGCACTCGGGTGCGCCCTTGACATAGATGTCGCCACTGGCCTGGCCGAATGTGCGGACGATGACACTCATCCTGCGAAGTTGCGATACGAACTCGAACAGCTTGAGCACTCCCAGCTCAAACGGCACCGACTGGCCAGCACTGTTGTTACTGTGGAGATCAAGGCTTATCTCTGGCGGGGGCCGAGCGATTGAGGGCGAGAGCCCGCGGTTCTCTTCCTCATCGTCACCTCCGCTGCCTTGCTGCCCTTCTTCATATGACCAGTTCGTAAATTCAAACATCTTGACGTCTAGCGGGTCTCCCACAAGCTCGTCGTCGATGGACCTTAGGGAGTGACAGGTTGCCATAGTGAACAGAGCAGCTTTGCTAGCGACGTAGGACTGGCTGTCGTTGGCTGATGCGCTGTGCTCCTTGGCTATCGCAACCGGGTCTGTAAGAAGGTCCCCAAATCTATGTGCTGATTGGTTGACGATCCGTACACCGAGAATATCCAGGCCGTCCTCGGTGAGCGTACCGGTCTTGTCAAAGCACATAAGGTCTATCTTTCCGCCCACGTTGACCCTCTGGGGGCTGATACAGAAGATTTGTTTGCCCTTGAGCCGATTGATCGCAAAATTGATGCCGATAGTCAGTGTAGCCGGTAAAGCAGGGGGCACAACGATCGTAATCAGGTCCAGTGCCCGGACAATGATGAGATGCCAAGCTATTCCTAGGCGGATGAAGTTGATGAAAGTAGCAACGAAGCCCACAAGAGCTACGCAAGCCATGACGGAGATATATCGGAATGAGTCGCGATAAAACTTGAACCCAGATGGCTTTGGGAACAGCATGGACCGCACAAGGGCTCCCTTTGTGGTATCAAAGCCAGTTCTGACAACCATGGCCAATCCGACTGCCTCTTGATTCCGGTCGTCTTGAGGGCGCCGAGCGCGGATGATCTTGGTGCCGCAGAAGAGAAAGTGCTTTGCAACGTCGGGCGTGACCGTGGAAGCGCTGAGCCCCATCTCCCACAGGGTGTTGTCCGTGGCTGGGACTTTTGACACGGGCACCGACTCTCCAGTCAGCATGCTTTCGTTGACAATGCAGTCTCCACTAAGCAGGAGACTGTCACTCGGAAACTGAGACAGGCTTGGGTCCGTAATCTCATATATATCGCCGGGCACAAGCTCTCCCGAAGATATATGCTGCCAGAATCCATCTCTCAGGACTCGGACTTCGCACTCAAACCGCGAGATCTCGCGTAGTCGCTTCATCGTTGAGATAGTCTCGAATAGAGTAGTGGCGATGCTCACCACCGACATGGCGAAAATAGCCACCGCGTAATAATAATATTGATCCATCGACCATAGCACCAGACTCGCGATCTGGAAGACGTAGAAAGGATGGAAAACCTCATCGACCAAGAGCCGAAACACCGACTTTTGCTCGATGTCGATCAGGTTCGACCCAAACACTAACTCACGGTGATTCTTCTCGTCGCTGTCAATCCCATCTCTCACGGACCTCACATCCGTCCACAGTGGATCCTTCCACCCGCTGACAAGCTTGAACTTGTCCCACAGTGGATGGTAGTAAAAGCGCACGTAACGGTAATTTACCACTCTCAGCTCCTGCAAGATCGGGTCGTCATCAAATTCGAAGATATAGGTCGTAGAGCTCTTCTTGGCCGGCGCCCCAAAGACTGTTGATAGGACCCTGCCGTATGGCTTTACGTCAACGTTCAGGATCGCCATCTCGTTCCACTGGTTCTCGACGACCAGCCACGAGGCTTCCCGCAGCGGAGCCTGCTTTCCAGTCAACCAGACATGCCACCGCGGCATCCACCGGAACAGCAGCCAGCCGAGCCCGAGTGACGCAACGCAAATGAAGATGTACGCGGCCAGGCCCACGACGCTGGTTCGGAATCCAGCGAGCACGACGACCAGGTCCTCGTTCGTCATATACACTTTTTGGGAGAACCTCCCGCCGCCGTATGCGCTCGTCTCGGTCATGTTGCTGTCGCGCCGCAGGAGTCGGGAGTGGACCGAGTGACGAGAGTGCGTAGAAGAGCGGCGGAGCATCGAGGATTCTTCGTCCTCTCGGGTGCCATCGCTCTCAAACTCGCCGCCGTTGGGCAGGAGTACTCCATCTTCCCCATCCACTTCCCCGTCTTCTTCTTCATCCTCGTCTCCTATGTCCACTGCGAAGGGGACATCGTCCAAGTCCTCGACCCGGATGTCGTCTAGTATATCTTCACGGGTCTCGTCCTCTGGGGAGTCTGGATAGAATGCGAAGCTGGTCGTGGAGTCGGCTCGGCTCCGCCGGCGGTGCGCGAATGCGTTCACGCTGGTTGGGAGGGATTCGGCCATTGGGCCGGAGTAAAGCTGCAGGTCGTATCAGCTTCATGTCTCAGTCACAGTAGTGCGGGCGTGCGTGCGCCCTCCGTATGGACCACCCACCTCGTCGTGTGCCATCTCCACGTCCTCGAAAATGCTGACAGAGCTCTGGTTCGAGCTCAGCCTGTACAGCCTCGGCGTCTGTGGTGTGCTCCCGCGACCGTCGGCAGGATCATGACCGTTGCCGTTGCCTCTGCTCTCTGCGCGCTCGGGCGCGTCTCTCCCTCTGTCGTCGGCCATATTTAAAGAGGGCTTCTGGGCCAGCGAGGTCGAAAATCCGTCAACTTTAGTTTTCGCATCTGAGGCTAGGGCATGGTCCTGGTCAAGCAAGCGCCTAGGTAGGAAGGGTGATCGTGTGAGACCGGCCCAGAACCTACATGTCCTGCTGATAAGAAAAGAACCTTGCGCATTTGTTCACGGGAGCCCCCGAAACTTTGTGACTTCTGCTCTGGCTGCGACGTCATTGGTGGGGTGCCTTCGAGGGTTGAACCCCGATGGGCCGACCCTTGGCTGTCCGGCGACCTAGTCTGAGTCTAGTTGATGTGAGACGAACTTATACACACAGATAGATACATGAGGAAAAAGAGTTTCCAATATTTGCACATTGGCATCCGCATAGGTACGTAGTCAATAGACATGGGCACTCGTTGCTTCTTCAAGACTGCCGTGAAGGCCAGTCCAATCATCTTGTAAATTAGGTGCGAATCAGTCAAGACGCCTCAATACTGAAAAGATGCGCCTGTAGGATGGGTTCGTAACGCCTAAAGTCTACGCTGGTGTATGTGGTCGTCTTCGTCGTCTCTTCTTCCCCAGCGGCTTGTTGTAAATCAACCACCCCAATAGACCTCAAACTTTCCGCCCTCTGTCTCTTCCGGAATCCCTAGAAACCCCATGCAGTTCCAGACAGATCAAGAAGGGATGAATTGCACCCGCCAAACACGCACGCCAACCTTTGCACATACACATACATACACACCTAAGCAATCATACATGACGTACGTACAACCATGGCCTCATTTCTCCATCCTTCTAATTCCAAACCTCGAGGGCATCCTAGTCCCTCACGCGCTGGTAATGCCCGTTCGTGCAATCGCGCAAGGGGCTCCCTTCAGGCTTCTTGCTACCAGCATTCTTAAATGGAGATAACAGGAACGACCTAGGAGACTGTTGTGGGAAACACCCAGACGATAACCTTAGCCCCGGCCGCGCACTCTATGCGCTGGCTTCGATGGCCTCGGGTGTCTCGTCCATCTCCTCAATGTCGCCGTTCTCATACCCGCTCTGGGACCCGTACTCCATCTTCTCCTGCTGAGCGATGGCTTGCGCAGAGACAATCTCGGCAAGGCGCTTCAGCCTCGGGGTTTGCAGCCCTAAATCAGTCATGTTAGATGCTTTTCGAGATCACTGGAGAACGAAACAAGTGGCTTACATGAAGGCGTGTAAGTCTCGAGAGCCGTGATTACTCTCGGCTCTGCAATCTCATAAGGCCCACTGTCATCCATATCGACGGCCTGCAGGAGCAAGACGTCGCTCTTCTCGGTGACTCGTGATGCAACGGCCTTCATGATCTCTCCGTTGATTGGCTGCTCGTAGTCGGCGACCAGGTATTGGTTCAAGAGCTTCTGGATTTGGTTGGGCGAGAGCCTATTTTCGATCAGCATGGTCACGTCTTGTGTCGGGTTCCGCTTCAAAGCTACTTACATCCAGCAGATATCCTGAATGATCTCGATGTCGTTAAGGGTGGCCTTCTTGAGTTGCAGAAGTTTTGTTGCTTGCTGTAATAGACATTAGCAGGTGCACAGGGATGCGGTGGTAACGGGCAACAATTACCATCAAGTGCTCGAGCTGAAGAGTGCCCTCGGGCATGTCGTGGCTCTTGCACCACTCCTCAATACGAGTGATGTTGTAGTTGATTTGCAGGCCTCGCTTCCAGGAGAGGAAATTGCGGCGCATTAGCAGATCGTTGAAGGCAGTCACGCCGACCAGGCGGAGCAGCTCTGTGATCGTCTGGGTGATGATGGAGTCCTCAAGGTAGTAGGCCTTCATGGCGCGGAACACGCTGTTCAGGAGACTGAGCAGGTTGTCCATACTGTACGCCGGTTGGGAGTTCGTCTGTAGGAGCTTGCCAAGGAATCTGTTATTCTCATTCGTGACGAAGCCGGGCAGCGACTGAGACTCGATGATGGCGGGGATGATCATCTTGTTGAGCTTCTTCTTCAACACCTTCATCCAGGTGTGGTAAATGTTGAACTCCAAGCTCTCGAGGTCGTGCTTAACGATCTCCAAAAGTCTGTCGTACTCATAGTTGTCGGTCTTCTGTGCCTCGTACCAGTCCTCGGCGAGGAAGACAAAGGAGAGCATCTCATGGACGTTGGAGAGCCAGAAAGCACCTGGGTTGATGGCCTCTTCGCCGTCATGCTGCATAACCTCCTGTTGGATGGACTGCATGACATTGGCAAGGAAGCGCTCGGACTCCTTGACGAAACCATTGTTCCACATCTCGGAAGTAACGAGGTTGATGAGGTACGAAGGGAAGAGGACTTCCTTGTCGGAGGGAGGCGGGTTCGTGTTGGGTGAAGGGATCTTCAGGTTGCGGATGAGACCCATGGTGACCTCTTCATTGAGACCTTCCTCATCGGCGAGGAGAGCCTCGAGTTCCATCTCGATGCTATCGGCGCCGGGAATGAGAGTGGACCCTGACATGACAGCCTGGCGACCAGTGACAGCCATTGAGACAGGGCGAGGATTGTAGGCAGCACTGAAGCGGTCGAGGTCGCGGGGATCCCCAGCGCTCCGTCTCTTGGTCGGCTTCTTGGAGGAAACCAGGTTGATGAGACCGTTGACAGCGGGTGCAACACCGTTGCCGTTGATCTCAGCCCCAACAGGCACTTCACGTCTAGCAAGCTCGAGTGCATCCTGGAGCTCGGCCAGTTGTTGACGCAACGAGTTCTTCTCGTTGTCGTGGCGAGTGGCTTCTTGCTTGGAAACCTCGAGTTCTGTGTTGGTTGCACGCAGAGATTCTCGCAACTGCTTCTCCTCATCCTGCATTCGCTTCAAGTTGGCGGCGGATTCTTCGAATCGAGCCTGGAGCTCTTTCATTTCCTCCTCCATGACCTGCAGGCGGGCTCCAGCAATACCTGCCTGGTTAGCCTCGGCCTGGAGATCTTTTGTCCGGGCCTCAAGCGCGTTGTGCCGTGTCTGCCAGGACTTGATCTGGCTCTGGTAGTTCTCCACCTGTGCCTTGAGCTCCTTGTTCTGCGTCTTCATAGTACCAAGGGATTGAGTGAGCTCAACCACCTTGTTCTCAAGCTTGTATGAAATTTGCTTGAGATCGCGCGCTTCCTCGCGAAGACCCTTGTACGCCTTCCGGGCCTTCCTACCACGCCACAAGCTCTGAATAAGGATGACCCTCTTGCGGTACAGTCTCCAAGACCGCAACGACCGCCTTGACCGCCATACTCTCTGGATAAGCAAAGCTGCATTGCCAACGCGTGTCTCCATGATCTCCTTCCTGCGCAGATAACCCTTGATGGCAGCCTGAGCAAGTTCGAGATTGGCCTTGATGCGAAGGAAGTTCTTCCTCTCCTTCTGCCCACGCCAGACTCGTTGAATGGTAGTAGCGGCCTTGATGGTCCTCAATTCCTGGGCCTGTCGCCTAGCCATATAAGCCCTGGCAACGGCCTGGGTCTGAATGATGGATTCCCTGGCATCAAGATACCTACGGCGGTAGTACTTGGCCCTCAAGTTCTTCTGGATCATGATGGCGCAGTCGTTGAGTCTGTTCGTACGAAGGTTCTCGAGGAAGGCCAACATGCCAGCTCGGAAGAAGATCTTGGTAAGACCAAGTTGGTACTTGTCCTGACCTCCGCCAGTGCTCTCTCCCAGGGCTTTTACCAAGATGGCATTCGCCATCTGCCGAATCTCCGCTGTCCATTGGGACGACGGCGTCAGCATGTAGTATCGAAGAGCGAATTCCTCATACGTCCATCGTGTAGGGTATCCAGCACAACTGATGCGGACTGTCTCAAGAACACCACAAGCTCGGAGCTGACTCAGAACCATTGGCCCTTCGAACTTCCAAGCCTCCTTAGCCTCATTGGGCTTGATACAACGGATGTAGTGGACATCTGTGTTGTTGATGGTGCTCATGAGCTCAATCAACGAGGATCGGAATATACCGCCGAGAGTGGGCTTGCGGTTAACGGCCACACCAATCTTCCGGCCGGCTGCTGGCTTGACTGAGCTTGTGGTTGCTGATGCCACATCCTTCTCGCGAACAGCCGCGGCAGCATCAAGCACCGATACCAGGAACTGGTTCTTGCTTGACCTGAGGACGGCCATATGCTCATCTGGCACTGTGTCGCGGTTCTTCTCTATGAAACCTTCCGACTCGTACGTCACATCGACGGCATAATGGCACACCGTGAAAGCCGACTTGCCGAAGCGAGGCTTCTTGTAGAAAGCGTTCTTGTCGCTGGCATAGTTGTGGTGTAATTTGGTGACAAACTGATCGTCAGAACCCATAGGAAGTCTCGACTCCTCGTCAAGCAAAGACAGGATACCTAATTTGCCCTCGATGAGATCGATACAAGGCTGGTTGTCTGAGAAATCAATAAAGGTCCAGTCAATCTTCTCCCGAAGATATTCTTCCTGCTCAAGCTTGAAAACATGTTGGTTGAACTCCTGCTGCAACTTCTCGTTGGCGTAGTTGATACAGAATTGCTCGAAAGAGTTCTTGGCGAAGTGCTCGAAACCGTAGATATCCAGAACACCAATGAAAGACTGGACCTGGCTCAAGACTTCGTCCGTTGCAAGACTTCGGTTCGTGACCTCGACCAGCCAGTCGAACAGACTCGAGTAAATATACTTTGCAACCGAGTCTCGAACGACGATGGCTTGTGCCTGGCTCAGGTTGGATGTGATCTTCTCACCCCTAGTGATAAGCTGCTTCTTCACGATCCATTTGGCAAACTCGGTGGCGTCGATTCCAAGGGCAGAACAAGCCTTCTCAAGAGAGGGCTCGTCGGGTGGGAGCACACTGTCGTTCCGCGAGGCGCCGATCTTAACGTTGCCCATGTGCAGAAGACCGGCGAGCATCTTCATGATCTCGGTCTGGGTAGACTCATTAACACCAACTGTGGACAGGGAGCTCATGGTCGCTTTGAACTCGGCTTTGTCATCGACTCCGTCGATGGTTGGCGTGTTTCCTTGGTTGAGATATTCAAATTGCTCAACCGGCAGAAGGCCCCAATCCTGACGCTGCTGCTCCGTGACACCTGCAAGCATTTGGTAGAAAATGTGATAGTTCCGCTCCTTCATTGGCTGGAACACCAATCTTGATCGCTCCAGCAAATATGTCCGAATCTTTGCGCCAATGATGTCCGTATTGCTGTTGAACATGATCTCGATATACTTTCCAAATCGGGACGAGTTGTCGTTTCGTGTCGTCTTCGCGTTACCAAAGGCTTCCATGATAGGGTTGGTAGCAAGAATCTGCTCCTCGGTTTCGCTCAGAGTGTCGGAGCCCTTTTTCGACCGTGCCCCAGGGTTGTCTGGCGACTCTCTGGTTGCGAAATATCTCATGATGTACTTGGCACTCACGGTCTTTCCGGCACCGGACTCACCCGATACAACAATGGTCTGGTTCTTCTTGTCCCGCAACATGTCTATAAACGCCTCTTCGGCGATGGCGAAAAGATGCGGCGCCTGGGTTGCTCTTTGTTTGCCAGCGTATACCTGGACCATCCCTGGGACGTAGAGAGAGTCGACACGGGCAAAGGGGTTTGTAGCTATTAGCACGATACCGGAGTACGTGTAGATTTCTTTTTGGAGGTAGCGAAGCTTGATGGCTTGCAGGACTAAAGGACAGGGTCTGTGTTAGCACGAAGCAAAATGGCAAGCCGGAGCTTTCGGTGTGATAGGTCCATACCTGCTGGCTCGTTGAGATGGGAGAGGTTAGTCAAGTCATCGCTGGCTTCGAGCACGCTTGGGTTCATCAGCGGAGGTAGAGACTCGCCGCCCTTCTCCAAGGCGGCGACGGTGAGCTTGACCTCTTTTTCCTACACTCGGTATGTTAATGGCTGCCTGGTCGAGGACGGTGCGGAGTAGTCTGGAGAGCTTCTCACCTCGCCATTGTCCAGCTTGAAGGTCAGGATGACATTATCACCATCTACTTGCTTCTTTGTGACCTCGGAAGCAACCCAGCCCTCAGCGGCATCGGGCTGCCACGCCCGGGTGCCAACATCGTAATTCGAGGACATATTACACGGTCTGTGTCGAGAAATCTATCGAGACAGCGCAGGACGCATTGAGCGTGGGATCAGAGGAGGAGGGGAGGTCGGTCTGGTAAGGGAGGCAGTTCGTTGCAGACACTACCGGGAGCAAGGTTGGCGAGTCCTTGGAGAAAGAGACATTCGTGGAAGTTACCAAAGAAGTAGGTGGAGACCGGAGGGTATCAATCAGGAACGGACAAGCCAGTGTTCAACGCTGCCGGAGGACATTGACCATGAGGAGACGGACAGAATGTGATGCCAGCGTCGTGGACGATGCCGTGATGTGTGGTGTGTTGGGAGGTGAAAGGAAGGCCAGATGCAGATGCAGGTTCAGGTCCAAGTTCCGGACGCGATGCCGTCGTTGGAGGTCGGTCGTCCAAAGAAAGGGTCGTGGCTGTGGCCCGTTTGGTGCTGGGCTAAAACAAATTTGGTGCTCCTTGTTGCTTTGCTGTACTCTACTGTGGTGCTATCCGTCCATCATGCGGTCTGTCGCAACGGTGAAAAGGGGCCACAGCGCAGACGGGGTTGGCACTGGCTGATAGGGAGCGAGGCGTGTCAGAGGTTAGCAAGTCGCGGTGTGAAGCGGTTGCGCTTTGTGGGGCCTGCCTCAGTCAACGTGCTGCAGACTGGGCCAATGCAAGCTCCTGCATGCAGCTGCTGAGGTACGTAGGTACCTAGATACTCCATATTGGGGCACGAAGACATGTCATGCACTGTAATACAAACAGTTCAGATACCTGCCCGCTGGGTACTTGACCTGTTGGGACACGAAGCAATCTTTTCCTCACGTCTCAGTCCACGAGGCCTGTATAGCCTCCGCCGTGTAGGCTCGTCGTGAGGATGACGACTGTGTAAACTCCTCACTTCTGGTACCTTTGGTATTGCGTACGGTGTCGGCCACGTTGAACTCGGACATCCACGGTACCTGTGTAGCCAGTCACTGCAGCTGTCCATGGCCCCCCTGCCAGTGCAAGCCTGAGGTCCCCGCGCTAGAGAACGGCCCTAGAAACGAAGAATACCCCCAACAGCTTCCCTAACCCAGAGCCCATGCTCGCTCGCTTGATGCTGCTACTGCTGCTGTATTCCATCAGGAGCCATCTTCATCTTCATCTTCATCTTCTCTTCTCTACGCGTCCATCGTGTCCAAGGATCGCTCAGCCTGCCCCTGAACACCTGAATAGCAATCTCCGCTTCCTCATGGACAGACCGCAAATGGCCAGGCATGCCCTCGGCGTGGACGAGGGTCCCTTCCGCTGGAACGCACGAGAAAGGACCTGCGAACCCCTGAGGATCTGCGTCGCGAGAACACCTTGCATACCTTAGCACGCGGGCTAATACACAGGCAACCCACGTAGAAAAATGAAAAGTAAATAAGAATATGATACTGTGCCAATGAATGCAACACGCCCAGTGCTTGCTTGCAATTCAGATGCCTCTGCACACTCATCGACAAAGGGTCTTGAAATTGGAATTGAGAAGTGAGAACCTCGGGGATCTTATGTTAGGACCAAATACTCTGTGCGCTCGCACCTGCATGAACATCATCTCCGATGGCGGAACCAACAACAGCAAGCCTGTGGGAAGCTGGACGTAGCATCATCACTGCGAAAGCGTCTCTGAAGAGTTCTTCAAGTTCGCGATGGCTGAGAAGCAGGAGTCATATATGCGGAACAAACCATCGCTGAGGATCGAGGTTTGATCGCAAGGTGTGCAACGATACAACTGAGATGGATGCAACCACGTCCCAGCGGCACCATGCTACCTCAACGTCCGGGCGACTGATCATCCAAGATGGGCGAGGCGTCGAGTTGGCCCTCCACGAGGACATTGTTACAAGATGCCCAGAGTAGAGCGGCCCCGAGCGAAGCCCCTGGTCAAAGTATATTCCTCCCGCGCGGTTGGTGAGCTCGGATGTCCGGAAATTCAGCACAGTGTTGAATATTACAAACATTAGACTTCGTACGTATCCTGCTGCTCTTCCTGTTGAGCAAACATCGTCATGATTACAGATCGCACCTGTAAAGCACGCCACCCATGCCACCGGCCGGTACCCACGGCCTCAGTACCGAGGAGCCGAGTGTTCAGACAGACTCAGCTTCTACGTGAGTGATGCCGTTCGAAGGCTTCGAGGGAAAGGGCTCATCTGAAGGTCCTATGAGAGACATCTAGGATGCCCGCTGACATGGAGTAGGGGCATCGTCCTACTAAAATGAAAACCCAGGGTGGTTATGCCAGTATTGAATTGCTTTGACTCGAAATCCGTATGCCAGTAAGATGCCAGGGTGCTGTTGAACGCCCAGATGATCTAATAGCCTTTCGCGACTGCCATCTATTTACCCAGTGAACGCCTGTTGTTGTTGAACCTCCTTTTTGTTTACCGCCGACCTGAAAACACCAAATACTAGACTACATTTAAAACAGGATGCGCGTCATGATCCTCGAGCTGAGGGAGTTCAGCTCATCCGAGATATTCCTCAGGTCGCTGATCTGGACACCGCTAATGTCTGCGATCATGTACGCAATATCGCCCTTGCTATCGCTGGTTGCCTTGTCAATATTGTGTGGCATGAGGATGTCGTAGCACTGCTTGAGGGCACCCGGAACGTTCCTGTGAATGAAGCTAACACGCGCCTTGTCGCTCTCTTCCAGGGTCAGCGAGCGGACGGTCACCTCGGGAAGGTTGACTGAGCCGATGGTCAGACCCTGGTTGATGTACCGCACCAGGGCGTCAGCGACCTCGATACCGATGGCTCGCTGGGCTTCCTCGGTGCTTCCACCGATGTGTGGGGTGAGGATGAGGTTCTTCAGGCTGCGCAAGTCCTCTCCCCAGGTGTTCAGGTCGTTGGTAAAGTAGTCACCGTTGGCGGCAGGCTCGTTGGGGTAGACGTCGAGGGCAGCGCCGGCGATCTTGCCGCCTCGCATAGCATTGATCAAGGCAGGAATATCGACAACTGTGCCACGCGACGCGTTGAGCAGGTACGCGCCGTCCTTCATCTTGTTGAGCTGGGCCGTGGAGATCATGCCCTTGGTCTCGGGAGTAGCAGGGACGTGGCAAGTGACAAAATCGGCCTCCTCGAGCAGGGCGTCAAGAGTAGGCACCTGGCGGGCCGTACCCAGTCCCATGATGGTAAGAACATCGTAGTAGATGACCGTCATGCCCATGGCCTCGGCCAACACTGACAGCTGTGCCCCGATATGGCCATAGCCGATGATTCCCAGCGTCTTGCCACGGATCTCCCAGCACTTTGAGCTGACCTTGTTCCAGGTCCCGCGGTGCAGCTCACTGGAGCGGTCACCAAGCTGGCGGGCCAGGACGATGATCTCGCCGATGATGAGCTCGGCAACACTACGAGAGTTGGCGAAGGGGGAGTTAAAGACGGCAATACCATGCTTGGCTGCATAGTCCAGGTCGACTTGGTTGGTGCCGATGCAGAAGCAACCGATGACGAGAAGGTTCTTGGCTTCCTTCAGCACCTTCTCAGTCAGCTTCGTCTTTGAACGAATGCCAATGACATGGACATCACTGTGACATATTAGCATTTGTGTCTTAGACCCACCGGGGCTCTGAACTAACTCACCGGATCTTCTCGATGAGCTGTTCCTCGGGAAGAGAAGTCTTCAGGGCTTCCACCTGGTAGCCCTGGGAGGTGAGGATGTCCCGGCCGCTCTGGTTGACATTTTCCAGCAGGAGGATTTTGATGTCTGTCGTCTCAAAAGGCTTGAGGTTCTTTGCGCCGGCTTGGCGTCCTGAGTTTGATGCGCCGAAGCTGTGGGGGAAGCTGGAGGAGGGGCTGTGGAATGTGGCAGAGGGAGAGACGCTGAGCTCATGTTGAGAGAGGTTTGCCGCCCCACGGACGGCGATGTCTTGAGCTTGAGGAGGAGCCATGATGTATTTGGTTTGCTTTGAGGAGTGTTCGGGAAGTGGTATGACGAGTCTGCAAAGGCTTTGGTGGGGTCAAACGTCAACGACGGGCGCAGCGACTACCTTAGCAAAGAATTTCTCGAACGGCGAGACACGAAGGAGCTATGTTAAAAATATGGCAGCGAAACACGGAGATTCGCCTGACGCTATTGTCATAATAAGCATTTGCAAGAAGCGGACTACAATTAGGAGGACTAGATGCGGTTAAATACAGATTCCTTTGACACACCACGTCTGTCTCGCAGGAGCTTTGATGACTGTTCAGGAGAGCAAATGGTGGGGCCTGACTCATTGGCCACCTCTGTAGCCCCCCCCACGCCCGCCGTCCTCGCTGTGCCATGACATGAAAAATTCTCGACGACTTCGGAAGGTATTTTCTCTCCACGCGGCTTCCCATGACCCCATGGAGAAGGACACAACCGCATTTCGACATCCACGGCAGGTTGCAGTAGCAGTATATGTCACCTTATGACAGATACTGGCCTGCAGTGCACGCATAGATATGCAGACACGCAAAGAGATATCAAGCACTATGATGTGGGGCATGTGCAGCTCAGGCGATAGGGCATATGCAGTGGGACAACTCTCGTGCGGCATCGCGGAGGCGTGCTACGTGAACGACCTTCCACGAGCAGACGAAACGTGTGCAGGTCTTGATATTTCGTCATCAGACTGGCCACCTCCTATATCCTGTACCATGTCTATGCGTGCCATCTATCCTTGCCGTGAGGTGCTGCGTATCCTATAAGAATGTGCGAGCTCCTCTTGCGCCGAGCAAGCACATTAACAATTCCAAATGGGAAGTGGAAGCAGGCCACTATAAGTTCGGAACGGGCCCCATGTCATGTCTGTCTAATACCAAGCCCGAACCGGACGGATGCTGTGCTCGATGCCAACCAACCACCCCGTACAACCTCGGCTTGCGCAAGGCCGCCTGTTTCTGCTGTCACCTACAAATAACTCGATTTTACGGAGGAAAGTGCTGTGCTTTCTCTGACGCCGATAATAGAAGCCGGTTTTCCATTCGAGCGGGTGTACATCCCGTGCACCGTACTATGTCGAGCGGAACCGTGCATTGGTTTACAAGTCGAAGCCATTGGAAGGGCTTCAGAGTCGACCAGAAAAGGTTAGGAATAAGCGTCGGCCGCCGTGTCGCTGACCCCGAGCATACTCCCGGAAAGAGAGACAAATTCTGTCGTTTGCCGTGGCTCACTGCTATGAACAGGTAAGGTCCCAGCTGCCATCAAATCGACAGCAGCTAGAACCTGGCAATATGTGTCGCTGCATGAAAGCATGGAGTGCTGTCTTAGGAACGTCATCCATCCATCCACCCGCCCACCTAGCATGATTGGGCTCTGTTCCGGCTCTGCCAGCAACAAGTGGCTGATCTCGATGGTTGCTGGCAACAGCAGACGGTCCGGGGCTACGGAGCATGATTCGGCATGATGTGAGACGCCCGGTTGTAAGACGGTCCCAGGATGCAGCTCTTATCAGACTCATGGATATCACTTTCCGTGGGGATGAGGTGAATGACCATGATCAGATTTACTCCCGCCGACAGGATTGATGTCGTGCATTAGTGGCTGGTGTGTGTGTGTGTGTGTGTGTGTATGTGGATAGATAGACAGACACTGAGTCGACCACGATGTTGTTGGTGTTGGCAGTAATGATACGACGATAGGGATGGGTATGGGATAACGCGAAGGGATGCCAGGGGTTAGACTCTTCACAAACTCTTCAAAGTTAGTTGGCGGACGGGCGGGCAGACGAACAAACGAACGAACGAACGGCATCTGTAGTGTGGTCCACGGGTGTGGCATGGGTTGGTTGGTGTGGTCTGAAGTAATGGACAGGCAAGGCAAGGCAAGGCAAGGCAAGCAAACTTGCTGCACGCACGCACGCAGTCACTCACTCACTCGCCGCCTCGCTCGCCAACAAAAAACGTGTTCAACGAGCCATTCGCCGCCCAACGATTAGAGCCGCCCAGAGCCAAAGAGTGGGGTGGAGCGCCTTCCCTCTGTCTCCAAAAATTTGCAATCAACCATCCCATCCCTCGGGCCCTCCACCTCCTTCCTCAATCCCTTCCCTCGCGCTACGATTGATCACCGCTTTTCTCCTTCTCCCTCCATATTTTTTCCCACAGCCATCACCACCTTGTCTCTCTGAGATACCCATCCCTTCGTTACCCAGATCACAACCACATCCAAAATGGCTGAGCCCATCAAGAACAAGCGGCCTGAAATCGCCGTGGCCCCGTAAGTTGCAGCACTCCCAAAGCCCCAGTCCCCGTCCTAGACGCCCAGTCCCACTTGCCACAGGCGCTGTGCCTGGTCTCCCCGCGTCCCCCGTCAACACGACGAACAACGTCCGAAAAGAAAGGAAAAAAACCCGCCGCTGACGAGACAATCTCAAACCACAGCACTCCCCAGAACACACCCGCCAACAATGCTCCCATCTCATCGCACGCCCAGCAGCCCGGCGTTGATAGCATCAAGGAGGGTTAGTACCCCGCGCTCCGCTCGCTCGTGAAACCCTGTCGGCCGTAGTGACCCAGAATGCTGATATCCTCGCCACAACAGAGGACCTGGACCGTGCTGCCGCTGCCTCTATCTTCGCGCAGAACCCAAAGCTCGTCCAGATGATCCAAGGCCGTCTCGGCAGTCTCGTCGGCCGCTCATCCGGTTACATCGAGTCCTTACCCCCTCAGGTCAAGAAGCGCGTCGCCGGCCTTAAGGGCATCCAGAAAGAGCACTCCAAGCTTGAGGCCGAGTTCCAGGAGGAGGTCCTTCAGCTGGAGAAGAAGTACTTCGCCAAGTTCACCCCGCTGTACGAGAAGCGTGCCGCCGTCGTCAACGGCGCCACTGAGCCCACAGAGCAGGAGATTGAGGCTGGCGAGGAGGACGACGAGGATGACGACGAGGAGACCACCGGCGCTGCTGACAAGGAGGAGAAGCCCGCCGAGTCCAATGAGTCTGTTAAGGGTATTCCAGAGTTCTGGTTGTCCGCCATGAAGAACCAGATCTCCCTCGCTGAAATGATCACCGACCGTGACGAGGGTGCCTTGAAGCACCTGACGGACATCCGCATGGAGTACCTCGACAAGCCTGGCTTCCGCTTGATCTTCGAGTTCGACGAGAACGAGTACTTCACAAACAAGACCATCACCAAGACCTACTTCTACCAGAACGAGTCCGGCTACGGTGGCGACTTCATTTACGACCACGCCGAGGGCGACAAGATCAACTGGAAGGAGGGCAAGGACCTGACAGTCAGGGTTGAGCAGAAGAAGCAGCGCAACAAGAGTAAGTTATTGCCCCTGCAGCCATCGCGGGCGCTGGCTCTGGCTGGATACTAGAAGCTGACGCGCAAAACAGACACAAAACAGACGCGCATCGTCAAGAAGACCGTCCCCACCGAGTCATTCTTCAACTTCTTCTCCCCACCCAACGCACCAAGTGAGGAGGACGATGACGCCGCCTCTGACATTGAGGAGCGCCTCGAGCTCGACTACCAGCTTGGTGAGGACATCAAGGAGAAGTTGATTCCCCGCGCGATCGATTGGTTCACCGGAGAGGCCCTCGCTTTCGAGGAGATGGACGAGGAGGACTTCGACGAGGAAGACTTCGAGGACGATGATGATGAGGACGACCTGAGCGAGGACCGTGACGAGGACGAGGAGTCCGATGAGGATGACGTAAGGCCCTTCACCATCTCTAATCCACCTTGACCACGCTCTGACATGACGCATTAGGATGATGGTTCAAAGCCCAAACAGGAGGCTGCTGAGTGCAAGCAGAGCTAAGCGTCTCGATGTTTGTCGCTTCGGATCTGCTTCGGATTCTTGGATTTCGCATCACCTCATATTGAGGTCCAGTCACTGGGGAACTCGTCCTGTCGACGAAGACATCTCACGGCAGTTTGATTTGTTCTCAGGTCTTCGACACATGCAGTTTCCTTGTTGATCACTACGGTTTTGCCTATCGGTTACGCCTCTAGACCATAATTCGCAAAGGGGGGCTTGGTGGATTCTGCGTGTTCATGCGCCAAAAGGGAAAGGGGGGTCGGCGACGAGTACAGATGAGAACACTAAAGTGGAAAATTTTTACACTCCGATCGCTTTGAGGTAGAGGAGGATGACGGGCTTTTATTTTGGCTGTTTCGGAGTCCCAATATGATCTTCACCAGCATACATCGGCCGCATTGTGGGTAGACAAGTGTCCCCAGGCGGCACTTTTCGGGGCAAGGCGTTGACAGAGCAAGATGTCAGGTAGTCAGTCGACCGCTCATCCCGGAATTAAGCCATCATTTGGAACAACACAGCCTCTTGTCTGCGCACCATTGATGTCATGAACGGTCTCAAAAGTCTTGAACTCTAGGCATTACGAGTCCTCAACGCCGTCCATTTCATTCAGCATAATCGGTCCGATGTCTGCATCTATTCCCATTGTGCAGTGTTTAAGCTTGGAATCAGAGTGGAGTATCCATGGAATCTTGTTAGTGAGGTATGCTTGAATCGTAAGCCTAATCGACCTCCACCACTATTCGTTGAAAAAGCTGTCGGCGAGGTCTGAAACGGAGTTGCCTTCTTAGGTACTCCAGCATTAAATAGACCCTTACCCTTACACATCTTGGGCACCACCCCCCCTCTCCCACCGAGCTGGTTAAAGTCCTCTTTGAAATTTTCCACAGCGCCTTGAAGATATGATATTACTTGCAACAAACCGATCTCGTTGCAGCTCGACAACAAGCGGCACTCTCATAGAGCACACAGAAAATTTTCACTTCTCACATTCAACCAGGGGCAATATACCTTTGATGACATAACCTTGCAATTCATATTCTATCTTGTCCAAAACATTACATAAGTAGACACATCCCGGCCGAATATGGCGAGGCCACTCCCCAACATCATCGTCACCGGCACCCCTGGCACGGGCAAGACGACTCACTGCGAAGTGCTGGCCGAGAAGACGGGGCTGAAACACATGAGTGTGAACCAGATCGTCAAGGAGAGAGAATGCCACGAGGGCTGGGACGATGAGTATCAGAGCTGGATCGTCGACGAGGACAAGGTGAGTGCTCGAGCGAGCCAGTGCAAAATGACAAGGTCAGCCAGAAGAAGCTGACGACGATTCTTGCAGCTGCTTGATGCCATCGAGGAGGAGTGCAAGGCTGGCGGGTGCATCATCGACTGGCACGCATGCGATTTGTTCCCCAAGAGCTGGATCGACCTGGTTGTTGTGCTGAGGGTGGACTCGGCGGTGCATTTTGACCGGTTAAAGGCGAGGTGAGTCTGAGATGCGTGACTTCGGGGGAAAGGGGCTTGCTTGCGAAGTGAACGCTCTCCTGCAGGCCACGGGAGCCCAGCGGCAGGGAGTGAACGGAGCAAGGTAGAGCAATCGCATTCAACACGCACTAACCCATCAAATAGGAACTACCCAGAAGTCAAGCTGCAGGAGAACATAGATTCGGAGATCATGGAGGTGTTATTACAGGAGGCACGGGAGTCTTACGACGAGGAGATCGTGGTGGAGCTTCAGAGCAACACTACCGAGGAGATGGAGACCAACATAGAGCGTATCGAGGCGTGGTTGAAGCAGTGGAAGGAAGACAATGCGAACCGATGAGAGTGAAGCAGCCATGCAGGCTTCGAGCTCACAGAAGAATGAGTGGCAGATTAAAATGCAATGATACCCATGAGCCACTTGCCAACCAGATGTGGTCCTTATTTTCCCCAATATATGGCAACCTGAACAATTCACATACTTACTTGCAACTTCAGAGATTGCACGCCAAAATGGAACTCTGATCACCCGTATGTATCGACTGACGAGTAGAAGACTTCATTTGTGCTTCCATCACTTGAGACTCGATGCCCTGGCAACGAGTGATGATATGCAATTAAGCCGAATTATGTTCCACCGTTAGCCCCTGACCCCAGCACTTTGACTCAACCGGCGAAGGTGTTGTATGCATGTAAATAAATTCAAACTGAAAGCAAGTAGATACTGCTCTTAACAACACCACTTATGCTCGTTCATTTTTGATTCTTTCGTATTATCAGCTCAAATTATTCCTCCCATACGAATCAAATAAATAACCATGGCCACCGAAAAACAGACATCCGCCACCCACGTGGTGAACTTCATTACGGGCAACAAGAACAAGCTCGGCGAGGTGAAAGCCATTCTGGAGCCCACGATCGAGGTGCGAAGCCAGGCATTGGACCTGGTGGAGGTACAGGGGACGCTGGACGAGGTCACAATAGCAAAGTGCAAGAGCGCCGCAGAACAGGTGCGCCCCTCGGAATGAAAATTCTCACAACACCCCGGCCAGGCCAGGCTCACTGACGCCCAGAGCTTCTCATGCAGGTCGGCGGCCCCGTTCTAGTCGAGGACACCTGCCTCTGCTTCGACGCGCTGAAGGGCCTGCCAGGACCGTACATGTAAGTCGACACCGTACCTCCCTTTCCCCGCGCCCTCTCTCAAGCCTGGCAATCTCGAAAAGAAAAAGGAAAAGTTAGTTAGCTGACCTGAGGGACCCAACCCCTTTCGCAGCAAGTGGTTCATGAAGGACCTGGGCCACGAGGGCCTGAACAACCTTCTCGCCGCGTACGAGGACAAGGGCGCCAAGGCGGTCTGCACCTTTGGTTTCTCGCAGGGGCCCGGCCACGAGCCCATCCTGTTCCAGGGCGTGACGCAGGGCAAGATCGTGCCCGCGCGCGGGCCGGCCAACTTCGGGTGGGATCCCATCTTTGAGTACGAGGGGCAAACGTAAGTGTCCTGGGTGAAAAAGGAGGGGCGGGGGCAGGGCTCAAGTGAACTCTGCGTCTGTCTGTGTACCTCGAGAAGAATGCTTGGACCGCTGACCTTGCTCACGAGAAAATAGGTACGCCGAGATGGACAAGTCGGAGAAGAACAAGATCTCTCACCGTGGCCGTGCCCTGGAAAAGCTGCAGGCGTGGTTCGCAGAGCAGATCTCCACATGAAGTATAGGTCCCACATCGGCATTCGTACGAGGAGGACGAAGTACGTCAGGGGACCCTCAGAGGACCGGTACGAAACTTCAGTAAAGAAAACAGCGGTCATTTCGGGCATGAATATTATTCACAAGACGGATGCTTAGAAGACAGCTAGACCGACTGATCCTAACCGGAAGCGAGGTTCAGTGCACTCTGGGCAAGCCATGATAGAAAACGACAATGCCGGAAGACGACTTGCCGGTCAAAATTGTTGAGGTAGTCCATACATAAACAAGCCATCCATGCAATGAAGACATCTGGGGCTCTAAGAATTCCAGTCTACAGTGCTCATAACGCCATGCTGTGTGCTGTAAGAAGCCAGCTACACCTTCCCTGCACAGAATGGACTACTGTGCTCATGTTGATGCTCGTGCTGCCACCCATGGTAGCACCAGGCCCGTTACCGAGCCATCTTCTTCTTCTTCATGCTGCTCTCATCTGACTCTAATGGCCGCTTCTAGCTTGGATTCACTGTCAGACCCGTATCTCCACCACCATTTCTCTCCTCCGAAGTGGGCTGTACCGCTGGCAAGGGGGGTTGGATCTCGGCCGTTCCCCTGATAGCCCCCATGGGCGGTCTCAGCCTGTTCAGCAGTCAAGTTCGTCAGCACCCGCCGGTCCGCCTACAGTTTTCGTTTCTTTTGTGACCAACCTAAGAAGCTCAAACTCCCTGTACCGTCTTAGGTACTTGTTTCCTCGGCGGTACGCCCTCAGAGCGTGATCCGGGTGTTTGGAGGTGAATCTCTGTCCGATCCTGTCCGTGACGATCGCTGAGTCGCGGAACATGGGATCGAAAACGAGCAAGTTCACACCTCCGTCCTTCTGCTTCTCGATCCCGATGATTGTCATCGAGTGGCCCGCATGCTGGAAATAGATAGGCGGAAGCGTTGTGCACCGCACCTTGTCCTCCGGGTCGAAGATGCCCTGCTGGAAGTACCTTTCTACGGACGCTAGCATCTGGGCCTCGGCCTTGCCCGGCTGCTCTTTGTTTTTGAAGCCCTGCGCGTCGCATGCGACGCCGAGCGACACGAACATAGCTTGTGCTTCTGGCGTACCGATGTACTTTCGCGTTCCTATGATTCCTCCCGTCTCGATCCTGCCCTGCTTGTTGATGCCCTTGTCCCACGCAGCCTCGACGTAGTCTTGAATGTCGAAAACCGAAGGCAGCTTGTCGTTGAAGTGATGACAGCCTTCAAACTTGGCTCCAATAATGTAAGAGCTCACCGTCTGAATGTTCCTGTAGCCACAGAACCCGCCCTCGCGGCGGAGCTTGGACACGTGCCAAGTGCAAGGGTGGCAGAGATAGGCGTACTCCGTCAGGGACGACTGCTCCAAGAGTTGGGCTATTACTGGGATTATGTCGCGACCGACGGCCTGTCCATACTTGCGAAGGTGAGAGACGAGCCAGTCTGGCATGCGCTGCTCGCTGTGGTACCGTCCCAGCTCGGCCTTACCGAGCTTCACAGGCACCTTCTTGGAGATGGCGCCGTTGCTGGGCTTTGGTGTCGTGCTTGCAGCAGTGCTGTCCGTCTTCTTAGGACGGCGCATGCTAGGCATTGCCAACATATTCCTCCAGGCGGCGATAGCCCGCTGTTGCTTAGACTTTGGGATCTCGACGTAGGTCACGTCGGAGGATAGGTCGCCACCCGACTCCAGCGAAGTTGGCGTTGAATGGCTAGACTCCGGCGCCTGCGCTGGCGGTTGCGGAGTTGTTGCGCGAGAAGCCACATCCTTCTCTTCTGCTTCCTCCGAGTGCAGCTCCAGATGGTAGTCCAGCTCGTCCCTAACCAGGACCTCATTGCAACCGTCAAGGGGACACTCGACATAAGCGTCGCCGACACCGTCTGAGTCCTCAGCCGCATTCGTTGGGTTTGGAAGGCCCTCATCCGGAACAAATGGAGACTTTCCGTCCTCGGGGTGGTAAGTTTCCATGTGCTGGCGTTGGGAGTCAGCGCCACTCGGAAGGGTTCAAAGAAGGTTGGAATGCTGAGGCTCGGCTACGTACCATTAACATTTCATACTCCTCACGCCATTCGCTGGTCCACCCACAGAATGGGCATTCCATGTTACTTAATGAATCTGCCATGTTTGCGTTCTTTTCTTGAGAGGCGGGAAACAAAAGAAAGGTGAGCGGTGGCAGGGTAATCAAACCTGATGTGAAAGCCGGGAGTGTGTCAATGTGTGATTGGGGCCATCAGGTTATTCTTAGTGTCAGGCACTCAGGTCCGACAGACAGTTACAAGAACCACATGACCACATACAAGAAGTATGCGGCGTGGGAGTCTGTCACCGAGGCGATGTGAAAATATAACCAATGCTCAAGTGGTTGGTAGGACTCGCAGGTGCACTTTTGTCAGTTGGCATTCCAGTCACCAAACCCAGCGTCGTGCTTCTTCGTTCATATCAGAAAGGGGAGGTGTAACGGGCGGCAATTCCGAAAAGGGAAACAGCCCCTGAGCCCGCTCCACCTGGACTCAACGGCCTGCACAGTAAGTACGGTACAGAGCTCGGTACACAGCCTGATGGCTCTGCTATACCCGGGTCATTTGATAATTCATTTCTCTCTCACAAAACCCTCTTTACTTTTCATGTAAGGTATCTCTAGGCAGCAAATGCTCACATCACATCACACCATGCCAACTGGCTCAACCATGTCATCTCCCGTCTTCTTGAATCACAGGTTCCAAAGTCTTTCGAGATGCCAAACAGCCAGCTCTACAGATGCAGATCATTCAGATCACCATGTTAGTAGAATCTAGACGGAGGCTTCCTTCAGCTTTTCTGCCACCTTCTCAACAGCATTGGCCGCCGTCTCCGCCGCGCCCTTTGCGGCCTCCTTGGGCTTGGAACCCTTGTTATCCTTCGACTTCTGCTTCTGAGAAGTCGAGTCCTTGGGCAGCTCCTTGGTAAACGGGATGAACTCCGGAGCACCAGGCATGTATTTCCGCAGGGGCTCGGGAACTTTCAGGCCCTAAAGTGAGGAGAAGAGTCAGAGCAAGACTTTACAGGCAATACTGGTGATTAAAACTCACATCTTCAGTCTGGTAGTTCTCAAGGATGCAGCACATCGCACGAGTGGTTGCGCACAATGTCGAGTTGAGACAGTGGACATAGGTCTTCTTGATGTCCGTCTGCTTCTTGCTGCCGAACCTAATCTCCAGGCCCCGCGACTGATAGTCAGTGCAGTTGGAGCACGAGACAAGCTCCTTGTACTCGCCCTGGAACGGGAACCATGCCTCCAGGTCGTACTTCTTGGCGGCAGCATTGTTCAAAGCCCCCGAGACGATCGCAACAATCTGATACGGCAGGCCCAGGGACTTGTAGAACGCCTCCGAGACGCCAATCATCTCGTCGAACATCTCCCACGACTTCTCGGGGTCGGTCAGTACGAATTGCTCCACCTTTGTGAACTCGTGGACTCGGAAGATGCCCCAAGCATCGCGACCGTGTGCTCCTGCCTCTCTCCTGTAGCAGCTGGAGTATCCACCGTACTTCAAGGGCAGATCCGACTTCTGCAGCCACTCATCCGCGTGGAAGGCCGAGATCGGTTGCTCGGAGGTAGCAATCAGGTACTTGTCGTTTTGAGGCTCTCCGTCGACGACCTTGTACAACTCCTCGTCGAAATCAGAGAGTTGGGCGGTCTTGGCCATCATACCCTTCAACATGAATTGGGGTGCCTGCAGCGCAGTATATTCACGGTTCATCAGGAACTCCAGGCCGTAGTTGATCAGAGCTTGGTTGAGGAACGTGCCCCAGTTCTTGAGAAAGTAGCCACGGTGGCCCACAACCTTGGTTCCGCGCTCCGGGTCGTACCCATCTATCCGGGTGAGGACTTCATGGTGGGACAGGACGGCCTTCTTCTCGACAGTGACGCCCTCAGGGGCCCATGTCCGGATGACCTCGTTGTTCGCCTCGTCATTGGACACGGGGACGGACTCGTGCACGATGTTGCCGATAGTGTTTAGTTTCGCCTTCAGGTCGATCTCCTTCTGGCTGGCAGAGTCGATGAGCTCCTTCTTGGACTTCTCGAGCGCGGCTTTCTCCTGGAGGAGCTCGTCGGCATTCTCCTTGTTCTGCCGAGTGATATGTTGATCAGTCGTGGTGCCCCCTCAATACACTGGGCAGGCGGGGCGACAAACCCTCTTCCTCAGGCCAATTGCCTTTTGGGTCTCGTTGATCTTGCTATTGAGCTGCGTTGCAGCATACAGCGTCTTGCGGTGGTCGTCCCATACCGCAATGATCTCGTCGACGATCTCGACGGGAGCGCCACGGCGGCGTTGTGACTCCCTGCGAATGCTTGGTCAACCTCGTGCGTCCTGGGCGACAGCAATACTCAGTCAGGTAAGAACGATGGGCAGGACGCACTTGATCTTCTCCGGGTTCCCACCGCGTTCGGCAATGAAGTCGTTGACGTCGAGCATGCTGGGCAGTTATTCAGGGCTCGTTTGCGCCGCCTCTCTTTGCGATTGAAGTTTTGATCTGGTCTTTTGTCGGCTCACCGTAGCGGGAGGTACCAGAGTACTTGTGGTTGGCGGGGTGTCAGCGACCAGCTAGGCAAGGCATGGGTTGATCTCTGATTGAGTCAGAGCGGGCATACAGCGTTTAATCCTTAATATGTAGGTACCTGGGGACCCGCATTCTTTTGGAGGGGTATGAGGGGTCAGATATATTTGCAGGCAGGGAGCTTCCACAGTGGCACAAAAGAGTCACTCTACCTAGGTATGGCCGCCAGAGACGAGTTCAAGGTGACTAACTCGGCCAGACTTATTACTGACCATGCTGGTGGCTGTACAGCTGGCAGTGCTTTTGGCAGTGTATTTGGAATATGCCTCTATATCTTGAAAGCTATATAGCAGGATTCATCACAACTTCCTGCCCGCGCTGCCCAGTTCAGCCTAATCACATTTGGACTTTGTAGTTCGGCAGATCACTGGCAGGACATAGGACAAGAGGGCGCTCACTGCAAACAAAGTTCCTGTTCACAGCGCCATGTCGAGATATCACTGGCTGAGGTCAAAGTAGACCGAGTTTTGGTGGTTTGCCCACTCATGAGTAGCAATAATCCATGACCACTTGTTCAGAGCATCTGAAAACTCCATGTCCCTTCAAACAGACCTTGAAAGGCAGGATATATCCCCATCCATGTCGTGGACAACGTTGTGCGCATCGTACAGTGAAAACTTGAACCTCTTCAAGCCCGGCAAGCCAAACCTCATACATAGGTATCATTGTCCTCAGCCGTGTCGGCCATCCAAGCCCTTCTCGTTCTTCCAACAACGTATTCAAACGATGGGCATGCTCGTGCGCATGCAAGACAACCAGTACCTCCCCAACCATTACCAACCGGTTTGGCCATGTACCCCTGTCAACAACCTCATCCCGGCTGGTGCTCTGAATACGCACCTGGTATCATTTTCTAGCTAGCCGGCGTAGTTTCGCAAACTATACGGTCACTGCTCTTCACATCACAACGCACTTGCCACCGGCGGGAGGCTCATTAGGATTCTGCGCCTTTTCGATTTGTGCGATGAGAAGATCAAAGCCCCTGCCAACGTTCTCGTTATAGCGAGCGCTGGCCTCAGTCCAGGCGCAGTTGTACTTCTCAGACAGCTTCTTGCCATCTTCCGTGGTAACCTGGCGCTGCTCGGGGCGGAGATCGCTTTTGTTGCCAACGATGACGATGGGAACCCACTCGACGCCCTGCAGAATAATGAACACAATCAGTTTGTGGTTTGCAAGTCGCACGCAAGTGATGGCGGGGTTAGGAGGAGCTTTTGTTGTTTGTGGAAAAGTGCGGGGGGTTGGCGAAGGGGCCAGGCTTACCAGGTGATTGAGAAGCTTCTCACGAATGACTTGGACCATCTCAAAGGACTGCAGAGACGCAACCGAGTAGACCAGCATATAACCGTGGATACCGATAAAGTGCTTGCTGTTCATTATGCTGTACTCGTCCTGTGTATCAAAGTCAAGATCAGCCTCCAGGCTGTATGCAGCATCAGAGCAATTGGGAAAACTGACCTGGCCGGCGGTGTCGATGATCTCGGTCGAGAACTCCTGGCCTTTGTACTTGATGATCTTGCTGAAGGTGTTCTCGATTGTAGGGTAGTAGCTCTCGACAAAGTGGCCGTCGACAAACTGGACCGCAAGCGAGGACTTGCCTGTGTTGTCACATCAGTTCTCCAATCGCAGTTGCAAGCATGTGATAGCCAGCATCCACTGTGACAGCCCACAGCAACGAGGTCGCGTGCGCGAAAGAAAAGAGGACTGCAAGATGCCCAAGTGGTCGGTCTGGCGGATTTATAGTGAACAACCGAGAATTCGACTTACCAACAGAGCGGCTGCCGACAATAGCGACCTTCCTCGACTTTGATGGTGCCATTACTCCTATGTGAAGGTGACTGAGGTCCTTCCAATCCTCGATTTCGCACTTGACAGTTCTATACTTGTTGGGGTCGTCCTCACCTCTAGGTGTTATCTAGAGATGAATTGGCGGTCTGAAAAGGGTGTGAAGCCCGATTCAGACTGGGAGAGAGGTATCGGAAAGAAGTGAGGTGTTGTAGAGAAGAGGGTGTGGAGGACGGCGTGAAAGTGAAGGAAAGGGCGACGGCAGGATTGTTGCCCCCCAATGCCCCAATGCACGTTACGTCGATTGATGCTACAGTGGGGGGTCAACGGGCAGGCACGCAGGGATGAATTGAGCTTCTAGAACAACTGGGCTCGAGCTGGGCACTAGGATGCCTGGGTACCTACATAGCGTGAATCGTAGGGATCTAGGTACTTGGCCTTGGGCTGTAGAGTAAAGGGGCTTTGGTTGGGTGGTTGGGCACTCAGTCATGGAGCACAGGTTCCTGGCCTGCTCAACCTTCCACATATCCCACATAGGCAGCTTTAACCCAAGGCAAGCTGACATGCACACAGCGGGGCCATACTCCGGCCGCGGCACATTTACACGGCGTACTTGAAACTGGTGGTCAAGTCATTTCGCAAGAACTTTTTTTAACTGAAGCGCTACATCTAGAATCACCACACCCACAATTGCTGGTTTCTAATGGTATTAGTGTGCTGAGAGAGTGTGCTTTCAGTCCTAGACAAAATCAACAGGCTTCTTCTGGATGTAATGTGTGTCTGGTTCTCTATCAATCAAGCAAGCCCCTAGCATGTAGTGACTATTTCCTTAAATCATAAACATCATGAAATCGTACACCGCTCAAGCTATTTACCACCCGCGAATCTACGGGACAGCCTCACAATCCTCCTCATGGGTATTATCTTTTTTCTGAAAAGTCAACGAGCCCACTCCATCAAAAGTGTATTCCGCCCAATGTACCTCTGAGCCTCCCTGCGGAGATGCCTCTCTTCTTCACCAACACCATGCTCAGTATGAGAAGCCCGCAAAATCCCTCCATTTTGCACGAGTATTGTTCATTTTTATGCATAGCTTTCCAGTCGCTCCACAAGGCCCTGCAGCTTCGTCGTAAAGCTCGAGTAGAGAGGTGCCTGGCCGTCACCGGCCTGCGCGATTGCGTCGTCTGTCATACGGTGGTACGCGATGAATTCGCGTATCGACTCCAGTAGAGGCGCAAGATTCCCCGCTTTGTGCATGGAGCTGAATCGCTTTCGAACTGGCTCATACAGAGACATATAACCAAGCAGCAATGACAAATACCCGAAAGCGACATTCAGCTGGCTCTTCTCCACCGAATCCGCCTGTGAAAAGTGTTAGTTCAAAATGTCCAACAGCGTATTGGCATCTTCTGAAGGGAACGTACCTCAGACGTGGCTGCGTGGTGATCAAGGAAGAGCCTGATAAGCCTGTCGAGTGGAGCCTGGCTATCATCTAGAGCGCTGAGAAGAGCCCCGCCTGTATTGCGATCGTGTTCGGAGAAATTGATCATGACGCCCAGCATCAGCAGCAGTGCTTCAAGGTGACTGTTGAAAACATCCGCGTCATCAATCGCGGCCGTCGCTGTCTGAAAGGTGTCACACAGCGCGTTGGCAAGCGTTCGCACGGTGCCTTTCTCAATAAAGGCCGTTGCAGCGTCATGGTTGTTGTTTGCGGTGTTGAGGGTCAACTTGAGGACGAGGAGACCAACTTCTCCCAGACGACCGTTGCTGCGCCGGAGTGTCGTGCCAAGCGTGTCTGCAATGATCGGTAGGTGCTTGAAAGTCCATCTATCCTTCGACTCGGTCTGCATGGCCTGGACTGAGTAAGATTCCAACAGCGTCAGTGCTAGATGAAAGTCTATAGATTCATCTGTGCGCGGATATTTCCAGGAGTCGGGCTCAGACGCGTCTGCCAGCAGCGAAAACAGTTGGTCTGTCACTTCAAGAGAGAACAATTCGCTCTCGACTGACCCCGAGTGCTTAACAACAAGTTCCAAAGCCTTGAGAGCCAATCTTCTGGGCGACAACATGAAAGGCGTAGTTGGTTCCCAGATTGGGAGAATGAGAAGAGACGCCTTCAGCTTCGACATGGCTTGCTGTCCATTCCTTGACAGATTGCTTGTGCTGTCCTTGGAAATCGGTTGAATATCAGCCGGGATGGCGAGCAGCCGTTTAAGCAGCAAAGACAAGCCCTGTCCTTGGAGCTGGCTCATGATATGGGTCGATGCCGTTGAGGCCAGGAGTGTCGTCAAGATAGCCACCAGCGCATAACCAGCAATGATATCTGTCTCTCTGCCAACCTGCTCAAACAGACTCCTGTCACCGTTGTGGTCACGAAACTTGCGAACAAAGCTCTTGTCTGACATTTTCTGCGACAGCTCGACCAGGGCATTGCGCCTGCTCGATGTGGTCTTGCCACTCGGTCGGCCAATTCGTGCGAGCAAATCTTCGATCTCGTCTGCGAACCGGCTGTTCGCGCCAGCCTGTCTAAGCTCGTGTATGCTGCGCACGGCACCTTTGGTGAATGGCTCATCGTCATCATCGTCATCCATATCAAACTGAGAACCACCAGTGGGCAGAAGAGGCTCCTTCAACCACGCGTCCTCGTCGACAGTCTCCAGGCCGCCGGTCGAGCTACCTTCCGCAAGGAGCGTTCTCCGGGCACTGTACGTCACTTTGGGGCCTGACCTCTTCTTTGCAGAATCTGGGCGCCCAAAACTCTTGGGAATCTTTGGCTCAGGCGTGCTGGGGAAAGTCGGCAAATCCTGCGGCTCGGGTGTCCGGCGCAAGTTTTGGGACCACTCCGCAGAATCGTCGTCGTCGTCCGAGCTCTCATCCGCCTGAGCCGCCAGCTCATCGATCAACCTTTTGCGCTTTCGAGTTGCAGATCCATGCTGGCGTTGTGAGTCACCAGTAGTGGGGCTCACCTTGGAAGTTGATGCCTTTTCTTGGCGTGCTCCCGGAATGCTGCGCGGGGTTTGACCTGGTCGGAAGGGGATCTGCGTCTGCACGAGCTCTTTCCTGGTTTTGTTGATGCTGAAAGTCTTCAGATTCTTCGGGATGGCGGGAGAAAAGGGCACACTCTTGGCAGCACTATCTTTCATTGCTGTATCCTTCTGTGACGTTTTGGCTGAGCCGGCGGAGGAGACTCGTAAGATCGATTTTGGTTTTGTTGTCTTGGGGACGGTCTTTGGCGGCGGCATGGCCTCGTGAGGTGGTGACGGAAGAGATGGAGGCGGTGACGGTGGCGTCGAGTAAGCGCGCGCGCGAAAGCCTCGAGAATCTCCATGAGAGGGCGACGTTTTCCTCCGCTTTGGATTCGGGAGGGCTTTTGCCTGCGCTACCGCTGGTTTTGGGGAGACCTCAGAAACGCGGCGTGTCTTTTGTTCGATCTTGCGACCGTATTGCTTGAACTTGGGCTTTGTGGGCAACGTGACGACCGGGCTATTAATCTCGTCGTCATCTTGGAAGTCCCAGATGGTGCTGGATTCAAGCGGAGCAGTGACGCTCCGTCCATCTTTTCCCTTTTCCTCTGGCCGCGACCTTCGTCCAAATGCTTTGCTGTATGTTGTGACGCGCCTGTTGCGGGAGAGGCCGGCGCCTTTTGGAGTGGCCATCATGGTGCTCGGTCTAGGCTGGCAGCGTTCGCTGCTGATGGGGGTTGAGGTCGAGTTGAGATTCGAATGCAACAGAGCCTATGCGGAAGAGGAATCGACATCTGATGGGAGCGAAGCTCATTCGGTTATGGGCAGTTTATGCAGGTCTCGTATCAACGATTCAATGGAGTACACCGCTGACGCGACTGGCAGGGGCGGATGGAGGACTGCTGATCAGCGCAGAGGTTGACGTGAGCGAGGGCCTTCCGGCTTCTTATTTCGCCTTGTATGAATGGAGCCGCGTGGTCTGTTCGCATCTGCTGGGTGGAGGTTCTGGAATGAGTGTAATGGGCGAGTGGTTGCAACCAGGTTTTTGTCTGTTGATGGATGCGACCAAAAACAAAGGCTGGGTCGACGGTCCTGAACGTTTCGCCGTCAGGGGTCCTCTGCGCTAAGGATGCAACATCCGTTGGAACGGAGAGGGGGGCGTCATTCCCCCAAAAGCCAACTCAAAGAGGACCGGCAGGCACGATAAGCGGCATCACTGCATCGGTGGTCACTGGCAGGTGGCAGGGCAGGAGGGGCAGCAGCTAACTGCCTTAGGTACCCAGGTACAGCAAGCTGCTTGGCTGCTTGGGTACAGCGCGCTCTAGGCCCCGCCTGCCCGCGATAGGCACTCTGGTCGGTCGGGGCTTATCACAAACTACAGGGCTAATGGCCTTAGCTGGGCAGGGGCAGGCGCAGCTTCAAAAAGGGTCTGTATTTCACCAGAGCACCCCTCAGTTCTCAATTCAAGACAAGTATAGGTTCTCAAAAGTCGGTCATCCTTCGCTCCTCAGAAAGGGTGAGAAGAGAGAAAAAAAAGTAAAAAACCAAATCATACCCTGAGGATCATCCCTACTATAGCCTTTCAGGCGCATAAACAAGTGCAATATCACAAACTCCACACCCACCTGACCGGCATTCCTAACACGAGCGGAGACCACCTGCGCACTCACGATGTCGTCTAAGAAAGTCGAGGAGGGAGGCAGGTCGTCCGCAGCTCCCACACAGACCGTGGGCCCGGACTACCGACCAGACAGTCAAAAGCCCCAAGCAACAGTGTCGAAGGAGCCAACCCAGAAGAATGTGACCGTCCTGAACCAGACGCCCCAGCTCATTGCCCTGCTCACGTGAGTCGCTCCCATCCCCGGTAGAGTGAGCCCCGAGCACTGAACCACCCCCCAGGAAGATCCGTGACAAGTCCACCGACCGGGGCGACTTCATCTTCTACTCAAACCGCATCATCAGGTTGCTGGTGGAGGAGGGGCTCAACCACCTGCCGACCACGCAGCACACCGTCGTGACGCCCACGAACCAGCACTATGACGGCCTCTCGTTCCAGGGCAAGATCTGCGGCGTGTCTATCATGCGGGCCGGCGAGTCCATGGAGCAGGGGTTGCGGGAGTGCTGCCGGTCAGTCCGCATCGGCAAGATCCTGATTCAGCGCGACGAGGAGACCGCACAGCCGAAGCTGTTTTATTCCAAGCTGCCCGAGGACATCGCCGATAGATGGGTGCTTCTTCTGGATCCCATGTTCGCAACTGGTGAGTCTGGCTGCCCAGCCATGGTGGAAAGGGAATTGGATGTGTGCTGTGTGATGAGTGCTGATTGGTGGCAGGCGGCTCCGCGACAATGGCCGTAGAGGTGCTCAAGGAGCGCGGCGTCTCCGAGGACAGGATTTTGTTCCTGAATCTCATCTCCAGCCCTGAGGGTACCGAGAGGT
The DNA here is from genome assembly GCF_026229845.1 of Diaporthe amygdali. Classification (NCBI taxonomy): domain Eukaryota; kingdom Fungi; phylum Ascomycota; class Sordariomycetes; order Diaporthales; family Diaporthaceae; genus Diaporthe; species Diaporthe amygdali. Next base: position 340,662 of record NW_026517032.1, read on the forward strand.
TCTCGGCTAAGTTCCCTAAACTGCACGTTATCACCGCATTTATTGACCAGGTAAGCTCACTTCAGACAAGGAAGGCATACACCAGGTTCTTGAAGCTGACACTGCAAATAGGGACTCGACGACAAGAAGTTCGTAACTGGCTCCCACCACACGCTGTGCTTGTCTTGCTAACACGAAGTAGCTATATTGTCCCAGGGCTGGGCGATTTCGGCGACAGGTTCTTCACTATGTGAAGTAACGCCGTCGTGCCACTGTCCAGTAAATCTCCCAAGCCCTTCTTTCCACACTTCGTCCAAAAACGAGCCCGCTGACGTTGTCTCACAGTTCACTGATCAATTGGCTAGGCGCTCGTGATCCTCGAATTCGATCTCCTGCGTAAAGACTGGTCCGCTCCCAGCGGTCCTTCCCCTTGGCTCCAGCTTCTGCGCGTCTTGGATGAATAGACTGTAATCATCTTTTCGTCAAGCGCTTGACTATCGTAGAGGGCATCCTCGCCTGTGGTGGAGCAATGATAAGGCATGCGTGTGCCCAAGCTGTGCGTCCTCGACCACATTCAGTGGTCGATAGCTTCCGCCTAGTCAACGGTGGACGGTCGACGACCTGTTTTCTAGGTCTCTCTTATTTAGTACTCCTCATCGTCTCCCACGATCCCGTCCCCACTGTATTGCGGATGGCCATCGTCGCTGTTGTTGGCTGTGTCTCTGTCTTTGCGTGTCGCGCGACTGGCCTCTGCGTAATCCCGTACGGCTGCACCGCTGCCTCCGTCCTTAGCAACCTCCTCTGCCGCATCAACCCATTCACCGTAGACGTCCACTGCAGCCGACAGGTCTGTTGCGCTCATGCTAATTAGCCGTGTTCTCTCGCATACCCGGATGCAACGTGGGTGCGCGCGGGTTATGGTCTGGTTTCTCGGGGGCTTGAGCATACAGTTGACGGTGCACTGGAAGCGCTGTCCGCAGACCTTGCATTCCAGCGAGCCGATTCCGGCTTTCTTATCGATCTTAACGGTGACGGAATTCTCGTGGTTGCAGAAGAGACAGGTGAAGACGGTGGGGAGAGGGTCGCCCTGGAGCCCGCGCAGGGCTACGTTAGCTGTTGCGCAGACAGAATCGAGGACGGACGAGATGGCCAACCAACCCTCTTCTTGCCCTGGGGCGCGCGAGAGCTCTTCTTGCGCTTTCCCATGGTTCCGGCGGTTGCGAACTAATCCGTGGATGGTTCAAGGCCGGGTGCAGAATGCGCCGTGGCGATACTTGGTTGTCGTCGGAAGGCTGGGCGCAAGTTGGAAATGGGCTGAAATCAAAAATGCAGTGCCCGATTCCTTTCCCGCTGTGAAAACGGACATGCGATTAGCGGCTGGGGCTGCCCCTGCCTAAAGGCTGAATGGGGTGGGACGGGCTTGCTTGCTGCATGCAGGCCATTCTGAAATATTATACTCTATAACCTCCCACATGTACCTAATTGGACCAAATAATATTTCTTGCTTCTGTGGGACTACTTGCATCAATCACAATTATAACTGAACGCACTCCCGTAGATTACCCCTACCTGTTGATCCAGATCTGTCTCCCAGGTAGACGAGACGATTCTGCTTGCCTAAGTACCTATGTATCTATATAGTCCGTGCCAGCTTAGTCTCCACGTTACTGCCCTAGCAGGCGGAGGGCGGCGGGTGACGGACGGGCTTATCAGTACGTCACGTCGGCTTGCTGGGTGTGGAGTTTCAAAGGCCGCCATAGTAGGAAGAGGCATCTACTGTGTAGCATGCTGCATGTGTACTACTACCAGGGCGCATACTTGCATGACTTGCCGAGGTACACCAACACTTTCTTTGTTGAGGCCGGCTTCAGATGGTCTTTCCCAGATATGCAGCTTCAAAGGAGAAGTAGACCTTGCTTCAACATCTCCCAGGGGGTGGTGGCTTGCGAATCTGGCGGGTGCTGTGTAATATGTGGCCTATCACCTACATATGCAATGCAGAAAACATTCCACTCGTCAAACAAGCCACCTCTCAGGTCTGGACGGTTTGTATATTGATGCCAGCAACAGTAGGGCAACAGTTGAGGCACAGGCACCAGCAGCGGCACCAGAAGCAGGGGATCAGCTACATGCAATCAGATGGATCTCCCGCCAAGCGGATCAAACCAACGCCCCACAATGGCCCCGTGCCGGCAACTCTAAGATCCTCCCCCGCTACCTGAGCCGCAGCTCGCTGACGGCCCAGAGAGCCCTGAGTGTCAACTGACCATTGCCTCTTTCAGAAGCTCGATCTTGCTGTAGCATCCTTGGCCGTGCAGCCCAAGCTAGGCATGCTTGCATTCCCGCGCCTCCTGCTTGCCCAGGTGATAACGATTCGATTCCAACCGGCAGCAGTCGGTTCGCTCGGCTGGCCAAAGTGGCTGGTGCGTGCAATGTATCTCTATAATAACATAGCTCCTTGCTCCTATTCTTCTCCCACGATCTCCCTCTCTTCCCTCCCTCTCCTCTCTCTTCTTCGCTTCTTTTTACCTGTGTCCGGTGTCTCACCGCCCCCTCCTAGCAGACTGTGATAGACAAGCCAAGCCCCGAAAGGCCTTGGGAAACAACTCCAGCTTGGTTTTGGGTCGCCCGTGAACAGTCTAGAGCCATCAGAGATTCCCCGCTCCCTGGACCCGTGAATGTTGACTTGTTGAAGCAATATCGTCAACTGTTCCAGTGACTATCGATCCGCTCAGGACAATCAGAATAGGCACTACGAGATTTGTGTAGGCTGTCGTAACCTCTCCTCTCCTCCAATGGCCTCCAACGGTGTAGCTTCCGGGCTCAGCCTAGAAGATGTGTATAGCCAGTTGAAGACGATCCAGCAGAAGCAGGATGAGCTCCTCTCTGTCGTGGAATCCATGTCCCACGGCAATGCTCAATCCTCCGCAGCACCCGGTCTGCGACCCTCTCCGGCATTGCAACAGCAGAACGAACAGGAGAATGAGGACGCCGCTGCCACATCAGCTGCTGCTCTGGCCGCCAAGTCTACCGCGACGCCCCCTCTGCGTCCCACGGACTCCTCCGACTCCCCGGTCGGCAGTACGTCGCCGTCACAGGCTTCGCAATTCTCGTCCCGCATCATCTTGACGTGAGTTATTGTGCTGGAGCCTTTATGCAATATGCGCCAAGTCTGACACCTCATAGGACCTACCCTAAGCAAACTGGCATCAAGCCCATTCCGTTGGACTGGGGCGCTTCTGAACCTCTCCAACGTGGTCCAATTGTGGTCTCGCGCTACTCGAGTACCATCCGGAGACGTAATGGTATGTAAATCACTTCACGGCGTAGAGGTATATACTAACTTTGTATAGCTATCGGCGGTCAGTCCAATTTCCATGACCAATCTCACACACTTGCTGACCCGCAGGCTTTGCTCAGCTCATGGAGGCTCTTATTCCATCTACTACGCGCTGGCTCTCGCCAGCAAGGAGCTGAAGGCTGATCACCGGTATGCTACCCTCGTGAGTATGGGATTGTGAGCTCAAGTGTGGCTAAGAACTTGTGCGCAGGCCTGACTTCACCAACACGGAGCCCGCAGCCGAAATTGGGCCCTTTCCTCAATGGGGAGACAAGAAGAAAATTGTAGCCATGGACCCCTGGGGTCATGTCGCCCCGTGGCTGTTTAAGGACCTGGTCGAAGGGGAGGACGGTACGTTAGGTATACACGGTTTCTGTAGGATACGTTCTGACGTCGCGTAGTTGATATCCGACCAACCATTGCCATCACGAAGGCACACATGAAGGTAATTTCATGGACCGTAAAGATGATGAAGGACTCATGCTGATCGATTTGTAGCTTCCCGAGTTGGAGGACAGTGTGCGCAAAGGGAGACTGTGGGTCTTCCTCACTGTTGCCGAGGGGCTGGAACAGCCAGCTCTCTCGCAGGTTCCAGATGTCTACAGTGCTTCCACTAACTATTGAGTCAATAGTGTGCCGGATGGCAAGATCTGTAAGAACGCTTCAGGCGAGCTTGCTGTGACAAAGTTTGCTGTCGAACCAGCTTGGTATCTGCCCGGAGTGGCCGAGAGGTTTGGCATTGGTGGGTTCCCTCATGAGAGCATCCGGCGTCTGTATTCTAATCATACTGACAAATGTAGACGAGGGTACTCTCCGAAGGTATCTCTTCGAGTACACTGGCGGCAGCTATCCCGAGGTGAGATATTTCCATGCCGGCACTGGGAGACAATATTTGAACAGTTCTGACATATTCTCAGCTGATAACCCGTGGAGATATCAAAGTCTTCCTGCCACCCATTGGTATGTATATCGTGGTTAGGCCCAGGGAGTCTACCGACAGCATCTAACAGCTTGCAGGCGGGTTGACCGTTTACTGCTTCGGCGATCCAGCCAACATGTCCGATCCCAACAAGAAGCTCGCGCTACGGATCCACGACGAGGTGAGACAGGGCGAGACCGACGAAAGTCGCGTGCAGAGATAACTAACGAGACATAGTGTAACGGGAGCGATGTCTTCGGCTCTGACATTTGCACCTGCCGGCCGTATCGTGAGTTTGACCGCATTTACTTGAGGCATCCTCGACACTCCGGAGAGGTGACGACGAGTGTAACTGTGCTCTTGAGCGCCGCACAGCTCTTCTCCGGGGCCACATCTTGTACGGAGTGCTAATTCCATCTTGTTCTCAGTTATTTTCGGAATCGAGGAGGCCGTCAAGGAAGCCCAGAACGGAGGTAGCGGCGTTGTCATCTATTTCCGGAAAGAGGGCAGGGCTCTAGGTGAAGTCACCAAGGTAAGTATGGTGGGACTACAGCCTTATGTGACTAGCTAACAGATTTGTAGTATCGTAAGTGTCACCGTTACTCCAAGATCATCCCGGTCTCGCTATTGTCGGCGTGGTTGCGAAGAGGCGACACGAGCACCGTGAAACGCCATCTCGCACCAAAATCGATTTCTTGACTAACACTCGCCACAGTGGTGTACAACGCTCGGAAGCGTGGTGAGGACCGGGCATCCGACTACTTCAAGCGTACAGAGAATGTCGCCGGCGTGAAGGACATGCGGTTCCAGGCCCTAATGCCGGACATCTTGCACTGGCTCGGTATCACCAAGATCGACAGGATGTTGAGCATGAGCAAGTACGTACTTGTGCAATGTTGCACGGCGCCGATGGGGGCGCTGTTCAACACCCACCTCCCCTCACTTGGCGGCCGAATCGATCACTAGTGACTAACGTTTATATGAACTGCAGCATGAAACACGACGCCATCGTCGGCCAAGGGTAAGAGATGGTCGCACATCCTGAGTCTGTCTGGGTCACATGCGGCCGGCGGAGGTTCTGTTCCAGAGAGTCGGTCTTACTAACGGGTGCCTCCTTTTCTTCCTATCTAGGATCCCGATCCACGAGCGTGTCGAGCTGCCCGAGTCTTGGATCCCTGCGGACTCGCGGGTCGAGATCGACGCGAAGATTACAGCCGGTAGGTAGAGACCCGAGAGGGTGCCTTAGTCATCGCCCATGAGACGAGAGCGAGCTGACGGGAGTGCCTGCAGGATATTTCACGACCGGCCATAGAATGACGTCCGACGAGCTCAAGGCCGTCCAGGGCAGGCTGTGGGAGGAGTAAGTCCCAGAAACCGTCCCAACCCCGAACCAAGTGGCCCGGTGACAAGGCCGGGCCGCAAGGAGTGATCTTGGGCTGACATGAGCGTTTCTTGTTCTGCAGTGTCGACCACTAAATCGAGGGGCGGATTGTCCCGATCTAGGTCATTGTTGTACCTTGGGAAACGTAACCCCGGAACCACCCGTATGTATGCAAGCAACTTGAGTAATGTGTCCATGGCTTTGGGTAGGTGATTGGGTTGATACAGGGGGTAGATGAAAATTAGACTGAAATACATTGAATGCTTCACTGCATTTGTTTTGTCAGTGTTCTTGTCTCCCATGGCCGTGTTTATTGCCGATCGGGTTTGCTTTCCACGAGGCCTGATTCACAAGCGCAAAAGTTGTCACGAGGAGAGGGACAGGGTTATACTGTCTGCCGGGTACGGCAAGCGTCATGTACAATGTAAATGGGCTGTCGTTGGGCTGAGCCTTGATCGACAACGCCAGCGGAGAGGAAAGTAATCAATTAACCCCAGTCACCATCCAGAAGCTCTTCGCCAAGCGACGGTGGGCAGATGACGGGTGATGGAGGCAATCTTCCCCGGTGTGAACCTTGCAAACCTTGTATTCGTTCAGCCCACCGGCCATTCGAGAGGATTATAGTATATTGGCCCCAGCAGGCAGGCAGGCAGGTAGCAAGCACACGGAGCCTAAATAGAGTACGGAGCACAGATGCGCCCAGGCGCTCTCTGACAGACAAGACCGTGGTTGCGCAGAGTCTTACGGCAGCGGCTTCTATGATGGAATTGTACAACGCGAGAAGGCCGATCCGTCATCTCAGCACAATCCTGACAATAGCCGGTTAAATCACTTGAGTCTTTGGGCGGGACAAGGGGGAGGGCTGTTGATTTCGTCCGAAACGAATCAGCCCAGATCGCGAATCCATGCAGTGCCGTCGGAACATCGAGCGGTCGACACGTGGTAAAGAAGGGCCTTACTGCCCCTTGCACCCGTATCCACCGACAACGGCGGGGAACGCGGAGAGCCGAGGAGCCCACGACGAGACAGGCGAGGAATCACGAAATCTCTGTCCCAGGAGGGATTAGATATCCCCATGACTGATAGGGTGAAGGGCGCCCGTGCCGATTCTGGCAACCGTATGGAACCAAATAGAGCGGGACTCGCGCCCGAATAACCTCGATTGGTCCTGGGCGGCATTTTGTGCATGTGGAGTGGTCGCGTTTGATGACTATGCGGCGTTGACCGGCTGCAGGACTGAGCTGACAGGAGGTTTTCGATTCGAGGAGGCCGGTGGATGGGGCTTTAGGCCGGGCCAGTGAAGTCAACTGGAGACAAGCGCGTGTGGGTGGGTGTGTGTGGTTCTCGGTCGAACTCGGCATGGAGTTAAAGAGAGACTGAGGCAGGCGGCAGACCGACGACGGGCTCGGGTTTCGTTCGTGGTGTTCGAAGAAGCGCGGGATAATCCATCATCCATCCGTCATGAGTGAAGCCTGACAATCACGGGCTTGTCTCGTGCTGTTTGTTCGCTCTCCTTGTAGGCTCTGGGTCGCTCACTGATTTCCTCCAACCGGAGCAACTGTCCAGCAGGCCAGGCAGAGGACGCGTGTGCAGGGCAGTACGCTGGTTGCTGCAGGCAAGACACCCGGCAACGACGAGGAGCAGTGGGGTCTGGGCCTTTGCCGGTGGTCGCGGCGGACGAGTGAGGTGTTGCGGTTTGTAGCCTGGCAGCTTGGCTCCCTCTGCCCATCCTGTGCCATCCTGTCAGGAGCCTGTCAGGAGCCTGTCAGGCCTGTTTCCCCATCCTGTGCCAGGTGTGACGACCGCATCTTGCAGAGTCCAGACCTGTTGGCCGGGCCACTGGCCACCACCGAAAGAGGTCGCGGCCACAGGCAAGCACCAAGCAACCACTGGCACCGGAGCAACACAACAAAGCATGGGGCAGACAAGGCTGTTTGGCAAGCCTGGGTGACCCCAGGCGCTGTCATCCAATGCGACAGTTCGAGAACCGTGCAGTGCATGCAACCTGGCACTATACCAGGGAGCCAGCGAACCAAGGGGGTGGTAGCCAGCAGCCGGTTGGCAGGAGCCGTTGACCACTGACCACGGAGGTGCTGTGCTGGAGCCTGTGATGTGGTGTGTTGTTGTGCTGTGTGCTGTGTGTACTATGTAGACTATGTGCTTAATGGACTACTACCAGCAACACCATGTATCAGTGCCCGACCCATTACCCATGCCCGCCTGCCCGCCTGCCCGCCAATCCATCCTTGCACCCACCATGCCGCTCATGCTGCCATGGTGCCTGGAACTAAGGCCGAGCCCAGAACTCTCTCCTCCCCCCTCCCTTCCAGGCCCTCCAGCATTTCCTAACCACTTGGCCACCACCACCATCCGCGGCACCACCACCAGCGGCCCGCACGCCTCGTAACGGCTCGACGCCTGTGGAAGCTATTACCCAACCTTGGGGAGGTGAGGAGACGCTTACGCTCCAAGACGAGGACAGTGTGTGGTGGTACACGACAGGTGGCAAAGCTCAAGCTTCGCAGCACAAACCTCACAACAGACCGAGAAAAGCCGCGATGTGTGCGTGCGCGTGTTTTTTTTTTCCTTCTGTCATTCTCGCTGCTTCTCCCATCACTCCATTCCGTAACTGGTCTTGACTAGTGAGAAGCTCCATTGCTTACTTCCCTTTGTCTTGTTTTTTTTTCTCTCTCCCTTCCCCTCACTGTGTGTGGTATGCATGTACCCCTGCGTCAGAGAAGGGAGAGGGGGGCTCAGGTGGGAAAGACCGCATCGAGACCGTGCTGGTCCCACGCTGCCACGATGGGGTTGACGGGTCGGAATGCACAGCCAGGTGGGCGTTGCGGACCTGTCTGGGGTACGTACTGCACGCGACGCACAGTACTCGCTCCGTACAGTATCACACCACAGTACGCAGGCCTGCTTCTATTTATTCACCACTGTACGTACCGTGCTACGCTCTTCTGTGGACTTTGGCTTGTGCCGCGGCCAGCATTTCAGCCCAAGTGGGCTGGCGGGCAACGGCAATGACAAAGACAAAGGGAGGGAGAGTGTATGGGTCTAGGTTCTAGGTTCTCTGAGCAGTAGTACACGGCGTGCCGGGCTCCATGCATACGAACCAGGCATAATACATATTGCCCACACACGCACGCCCAATACACACCCACTCGCTCTCACCTTCGGTTTGTGATGACCGTTTCATTACTACCTCCCAATAGTCTTGCTCTCGTTCTATATCCTGCTCGACCTCTGCTTGCATACAAGACTTGAAATAACCTCCCTACCCCCGTCTCCCACCAACACCACCAAACACTTACACTCATCTCACCCAACACCTCCCTCCAATATTACACACTCTCCTACCTGCAACTCGCAGCCCTTTCGATTACGCAAGTCGTCATACTCAAGCTCAATGCTCGACAACATCAACAACCTCGTCATTTACATTCCCAGTCTCTTTCACTACGTGTCAGATTCAGACGACGACATGGCATCACCAACAGAGTCTCGACGGGGCACTTCTCAGAGGAGGGACTCGTCCAGGTCAAGCGTCAGCCGGCGTCCACGACTTCTACGCTCAAGCGCAACCGAGCCTTCGATCACGCCGTCGACCGCCAGCCGCAACGCCCTGGCAACCCCAGGCACAAGCCGGCGGGCAACCGACCTGCTGAACCAGGTCGCCATCTCTACCTCACCACCAAACTCGTCCTCGCCTCTCTCGCAGAGCCCGACCATGTACGATAGCCCGGCCAGGATTGCGAACGACCATGTCGACCTGGACGGATTCCGCCCCCACCTAGGTATGTCATCATCCACCAAAGTGTTCCTGATGTTTCGCGCCATTTGTGCTGACGTGGGGGTTTCACAGCGGACTCTGGTCGCTATTTCAGTTTCCCGAGCTTCGACACCTGGCAGCCCGACCACCCAGAGGAGGAGCGGGAGCCTCAGATGCAATCCCCCTGAGTCAATGAAGCGCTGCCACCGTCTTGGAGTTCTTGGATGGAACGGCAATGGCAACTACGAGGAATTTGGATTTCAGCATGCCCGTCCGATTGAAGACGGCATTGCATTCACCACCCCCCTCCCCCATTTCCCATCCCCTATGCGTGGATTTTCAAGCCGCGCTGGGGTGTCGACGAAGCAGCTGAGCAAGATGCCTCTGCTCGCTGGGATTTCAGGCCAGCCACGTCCTGCTGGGGAGAGGGGAGATTCGGCCCCGGACAATCGGTAGGCCAGGGGGATGATCATGGCAGGGGAGAGGACATGGGCTCAGGATGAGGTCATAGGGCTGGTCAACTTCCTTCAGCGATGGCGTACAAGGCGTTCAGAACAGGATATGACAGCTTTCCAGACGCTCTCCTTTGAGCCTAGACCTGCATGGATGAAGGCTAGGAAATGCAGGCGTCCAGAACTGGCCCGCTTGTTGGCCGGAAAGGACGGAGGAGTCCAGGGGAGAGACGGGGAGACATAGAGAGAAAAAAGGAGGGCCCGCATACACTGGGAGCATACAGTATGCGAAGGCACCACATTCCACGATACCCAACTGCATAGCCCCACAATCAATCACGATCATTGAACCATCAATCAAGTACTGTGCAAAAACAACAACCCACAGAAGAGGAATCGTGATCCCGTGCTAGCATCGGCATCTCCATGCAGCTTGGCCGCTCTGGCCGTGCCTCCGGGAGACCGTTACTTCGGTCTGGGCCCCCTAGCTGCTCCCTCCTGACCTCGTGCCTGACAGATCCGGTCCAACCGCGGAACAGACCGAACCTTCTGTGGGGCACCCGTCGCATGGCAAGCTTCCTACTTGAAGCGAGATAAAGTGACAGAAAGCATGTTACCCCGTAAGGTGGGAGCGGGAGGTTGACAAACAGGGATGGCCGATGTTAAGGCGGTGAGCCCAATTCCGCTCAGCTAGGTGAGGTCATTGCCCATAGCTCTTCAATTTGACCCTCAGCTCCCCAGCACCCCAGGTGAGGCCGGCTGGCAGGGTAGGTGAGCGTGAGAGATAGATGAAGTGCCGCGGCAGGAATGGACTTGGAACATGCGGATGCGGCATTATCAATCCTGCTGCCGAGACGGGGTGACGGGGCGGATTGCGCCGTTGCGATGTCAGTGATGGATTTAGGTTTGGATGGAGCTCACGTAGAACTTCACCGAAGCCAGTGTTGTGATTGCATGGGCTTGATCGGCAAACCCTCAACCGACTGACCACGTTCGGTTCCCGAGTGACTTGACGTGTATTGCTCCCGGTGCCGATCTCACTAGTGAACAGTTAGGTTGGTGAGTGTTGTCGTCGTCTTACGGGCTACCAAGACTTCCAATGCTCAAGACAGTTGTGTTCCGAAATTGCTGTGCCTGCCGCTGGACGCGGCTGTCTGTTTCCAAGTGTTTCCAGTAGACACCGCTTCGGCAGCACTCAAAAATCTGGGTCCAATCGTTCTGTTGGCGTCCTGTTGGCTTCCTGTAAGACCACTTGTTCAGGCTGCCACGCAGCCCAGCTCATGGGCCTGGAACAGTTGGGCATTCCTTCATTGCTGTTCTTAGCTCGCCCGCGACTCAGGGCAAGCTTTCGGGCAGTTGGGTCGAGTAGGCGTCCCGGGGGAGATGCATGTGTCCAATGGAGATCGGCATCAAAGCCAATTCCAGTCCGGGGGGCTTGCTCTTGAAGAGCCGTCAAGGATATTCAGGAACGGGATGGGCTAAAAGCATATCATGTTTGGATGCATTTGCTGACAAAGCATTTCTATATCGGGGTGGTATCTCGCTAATGAAGTCCATGAGCTCCCCGGGGCGCTAACTCAATCGCTCCGGAAAATAGGTCGCTCCTTGTTCCGAGCGCTCGGACCAGGCCTCCCGCACCACCTGGGCAGCTCTTTCAGAAAATTCGCTTTGTCGATTTGACGCCTGTCTCCGCCCAGAATTCCGAATCTCGCGATCTCCCAATTCCACCCACCTAACGAACCATTGCCCGTCTTTGAGAATCGAACCTCGCAAAGATGGCTGTTGGCAAGTACGTCGACTCTTCCGATCCCAGCGACGACGCACGAGTGTCCAATCCGAATACCGTGGGAGCGAAAACGAACAGTCCGCTGATGGATTTATTTTTGACAGGAACAAGAGATTGTCCAAGGGCAAGAAGGGTCTCAAGAAGAAGACCGTCGACCCCTTCTCCCGCAAGGACTGGTACGGCATCAAGGTACGAACCAAAACCCACAAATTGCGACGGCAAATGGATAATCGACTAACATGTCTTTGCGAATAGGCTCCTGCGCCTTTCAACGTCCGAGAGTAAGCAATGCGAAATGCGAATCGCGACAACCCCGCGAAGTGAAGACTGGGATCTGACAGCAACTGCTACAGTGTCGGCAAGACTCTTGTCAACCGGACCACCGGTCTCAAGAACGCCAACGACTCCCTGAAGGGCCGTATCGTTGAGGTGTCCCTGGCCGACCTGCAGAAGGATGAGGACCACGCCTTCCGCAAGATCAAGCTCCGAATCGACGAGGTTCAGGGCAAGAACTGCCTGACCAACTTCCACGGTCTCGACTTCACATCCGACAAGCTCCGGTCGCTCGTCCGCAAGTGGCAATCCCTGATCGAGGCCAACGTCACGGTCAAGACCACCGACGACTACCTCCTCCGCCTGTTCGCCATTGCTTTCACCAAGCGCCGACCCAACCAGATCAAGAAGACCACCTACGCTGCTTCTTCCCAGATCCGTGCCATCCGACGAAAGATGACCGAGATCATCACCCGTGAGGCCGGCAGCTGCACCCTGCAGCAGCTGACCAACAAGCTCATCCCCGAGGTCATCGGCCGTGAGATCGAGAAGGCTACCCAGGGCATCTACCCTCTCCAAAACGTACGTGGGCACCAGCACGGTTGAGTGTAGGGGAGTACGTGTTAGGCAACGCGAGACTGACTGTATCACAGGTCCACATCCGCAAGGTTAAGCTGCTCAAGCAGCCCAAGTTCGACCTCGGTACCCTGATGGCCCTTCACGGCGAGTCAACCACGGATGAGCAGGGCCAGAAGGTTGAGCGGGAGTTCAAGGAGCGCGTTCTCGAGGAGGTGTAAAGTTGAGGCAACAGCAAAATTGACTTGGAGCGCGGCATGGACACGGTTTCTTCAGGCAATACCTCTCAGGGGCGTGGGTCTTGCTTATTCGTTACATTTGGCGTGGCGACCGGTACAGAGTAGTCATGGAATATCTGTGCCTTCACGAGTCCAGGCCGGAATGAATCAAAAAAGGGAAATCGATCACCAAAACAAGGACAACGAGCGCCACTACAAACCTGTGAGATGTCCGCCCTGTCATTTTCGGCTCAGCCCTGAAGCGTCGTCTAGGACGACGAGGCGAGGATGGCGTACTTCGAGGTCGGGTACGCAAAGCATCGGAGGGTTGTGTGGACGTAGAAGTTGGCCCGTGATGAGCCGAATACAGAGGCAATTCGCATTACTTGCCTGTCTTTTCAGATGCGCTCGAATTATATTTTGCACTCCCGTGTGATCGCACCTGTAGGCTCGTGTGCATACTGTGATACGGGCGTCGGTGGTGAGCATGGTGACCGTTTGCCTCATTATCGACCAGTAAAAGCAGCACGACAATCAAATCCAGAAGAACTGCTTTCGATGCGAGGTAGTTGGTGGATCGAGAATGGTCTGCTAAGCCCAGGTGGTGCTGATATCCCGGGCCGTTTTGGTGGTGGTCATGGGTTCGTCCCTAGAGGGGCAAACAAGCTTTCGACTGGCTCTGACCTCACTGAATCTTTGTCCAACCCGCCCACCTGCACCTCGTCTCCCCTGGTTACATGCATACATACCTTTTCGCCTGTGCTCCTAAAGAAATATGGCCACCTGAGTCCTTCCGCAACCCTACATGCATGCTCCTGTCTTCATTTGAATATTAGTTTTTGGCTTCGTAACCATGGCTTCCGACGACTCCCTACCAACACTCAAGATCCTCCTCATCGGGCCCTCCAGCGCTGGGAAATCAGCGTGTAAGTTGCCCCCTGGACCGCTCCGCCGCTCTGGCCACGAGCATGCCCCTTTTCTCACATCCGAGAATGTTTTTGAGATGTGTTCTGACTTGTGTCTCTAGTGTTGATGAGATATTGCGAGGATGTCTTTGAGCCTGAATCAGCAACCGCAACTATCGGGATAGATTTCAAAGTATGTCATCGCCACTCCTCTGAGCCGTCGTCACTCATCACCTCACGATCAGTGCACCCGCTCTTTCGCGGCAAGTTCTGACATATCTCGTGTTCTTAGATAAAGAAACTCTCCGTCAGGGGGAAGGCATACCGCTTGACGCTCTTTGATACCGTGAGTCCGCCTTGATCACATCTCAGCGTCCGCATCACGCCCCTCCTCGCATGGCCTGCTCAGGACGGCGGCCTCCCGGAAATGCACAATACTGACTTAAATCCCCAAGGCCGGCCAAGAGCGCTTCCGCACGCTCTCAACCTCCTACTACCGCGGTGCGCATGGCGTCATCCTCGTCTACGACGTCTCGTCCAGGACGTCATTTTCCTCCATGGAGAGGTGGTTCGACGAGGTTGAGATGAACACCGTCCCCGGCGTGGCGCTGTACCTGGTCGGGGCCAAAATTGACAAGCCCCGGTCCGTGTCCACGGCGGAGGGCCAGGCGCTGGCCGAGGCCCACGGCGCGAAGTTCTGCGAGGTCAGTGCGAAGACGAGGGAGAACGTGAGGAAACCCTTCGTCGAGATCGTAGACACCGTCGTGAGCCAGCCGGACGTGATGAGAGCGGCGGATAGTGGGAACAAGGGGACGGTTACGGTGGGCGAGGATGCCGCGGCCTCGTCGTGTTCATGCTAATAGTGGTTTTGGGTATGGATTTGTCAACGTTGCAGTTGACGGACCCTGGGACATGGATTGACTTGATGACTGGACGACGCTTAGACAGATTGCGTGACATTGAGCTCATGAATTGCATATTGAAGCGTACAGATAGACAAATGGTGGAATCGGAAAGGCGCCGTCGGATGCTTGCAGCTCATCTTTACTTCGATGCTTTAAGGTTGAGACAACTCATTATATTATCAGACCGACTACTAGTAACAATGCACATACAAACAGCAGGCCCGCGAGGGCTGTTTCTATGCTGCTTATACTCTAGGAGAAACCTCTATGTGTATGGGAACCTTCTATTCCTCCGGAGTAAGGAATCGTACAGTGGCTATCCAGCATATCAGTATCAGTTCATCACACGAGAGGGAAGAATTCAAAAGCTGGTGTGCGAATCTGGGACTCACCTTGTCTAAATGCCTCCGGATTCTCCGAAATCAACCAGTGACCCGCGTCGACATCCGCAACCTCGAAGCGCGGGAAGAACTCGCCTATCGCCGGCAGCACCTCGTCGGGGACATACTTGCTCTTGGTTCCGCGGACGAACAGTGCCGGCTTCTCGAACCGGACCTTGCTGGGGTCCTTGTAGGGGAAGTCACCCATGTGCGCGAGGGCCTTGCCGAGGATGTCGATAGGGACGCGGAACTTCTTGGTCTTTTGCCCTTCTGGGGTGTAAAGATTGCCCAGGAGGAACTGGCGGATGGGCAAGGACTATTGTTTCCCATTAGAAATACGTCAACCACGACTTGCCCTTCTCTCAGAGAGTTAGGAGACGAGACAAACCTCTTCGAACTCCGCCATGATCGCATCAGCTGCCTTCTGCGTAGTCACGCCCGCATCCTCGATCTTCTTCATGCCCCGGACGTATTTGGCAAAGTCAGTGGACAAGATGGCGTCCACGGGTGCGTTATCCACCGAGACAATGTCCTTGACCATACCCGGCGAGCGCAAGGCCAGCGTCATCGCTGTTTTGGCGCCCCTTTCGCGACAGTCAGCAGCTGTCAGAAGCTGAACACAGCGCAATGGGTGTACAGGCTTACATCGAGTGGCCTATGATGGTTGGCTCTACGATATTATGCTCTTCAATGAAGGCTCCGACATCCTCTGCCATGGCTGTATAGTCATGACGAGGGGCGTGAGGTGAGTCGCCATGGTTACGAAGATCCTTCGCAAAATATTAGTCTCTCAGAAGACAGGAGTGATTTTTGACAGCTTGAGGACTGTCGGCATGTCATAAAGCTGGTCGGTCTACTTACGAGAGCGTATATAGAGCGACCGAGATCTCGCGCAAGTGCTCTACATTGATTACACATTACTCAGCCTTCTAGGTCCTCCACAGCCATTCTACGAGCCGGTACTCACTTGCTTATGCTGCGGTTGTTCTTCTTGGACCCAAATAGCCCATGCAAAAATAAAATAGGAGACGTCCGGTCCGGGTTGTCCGAGACGGGCTTGGCTGGCTCGTGGAGGTCGTACACCAGAGGCACGGTGGTGATGGCACCCGAGGTGCTGTAGGGATGCTGTGCCACAAGAGGGCGCAGGCTCGTCTGGCGCAGTCCTCGCAGGACGGGCCGTGCGCCAAGTCCGAGTAACATTCTCCGTGATCCTTGGCCAAGAGAAACGAGGTTGAGTACAGTTCCTAATCAGGGCAACGAGTGAGATCTGATAAGATTTCGCGCAGAATTATGACTGAGCTTGGACCACATTGAAGTCTTGGCAGGGATCCCTTTCTTTTCAAGCTCTCGACTGTTAGACTACTTTGATTCGGCTACGTGCTTTACAGCCAGCATTTTCAAGTTGTCGATCTGCAACGTCTTGACGAACACTCTTTGGCCCGGATGTCACAATCATCAAGAATCTTCTGCGCTAATGGCAGTGTCATTTTGTGTCATTTTTGAGCTGCAGACTATCATTTCGTCCTAAGATGCTCTCGTGAACCATTGACTACCCCAGGCCGGAATAATTTTATTTGAAAGTTGACCTGAGTGATGGGCCATTTCCCTTCCGTACTGTAGAGCGGTAGCACCCTATGTCCATGGCGTTCTATTCAGCCGCCTTCACGGACTTCCCATTCCCAACGAGTGAGCAAACAACGAACATTTTTCTGTTTTCTTGCGACACCCCTATGCCAGTCATTCGCCACAGGCATCCCATCCTGCCTGTCTGTGGATTTGACGCGTCCATGGGCGCCGGAACTCGTCAAGATTTATACATCCTCAAACTCCATGTCCTCTTCATCATCATCTCCATCGTCTTCTGCGGGCTCCTCGACCTTGACTTTCTTGGCGGGCCTATCGTCTGAACCAGGGCTCTCACGTTTTATTCCTGAACCGTTGGTGTCACCCTCGCGCTTGATGGTCACTCCGGGCTCATTCTTGACTGGCACACTGGATTGTCGAAGTGGCGAAGGTGCAGGTTTTATTGCTGTGCCCGTGGGGATAGACGAGGAGTTCACTGGTGGCGTCGCAACAACATCCTCAAAGTCTCCCTCCTCGTCCTCCTCATCAGAGGACTCGTCCTTCTTCGCCGCGAGGGCCGCCTGCTCCCTCTTCAGGTTCTCCATATAGCTGCTTAGCTTCTGGGCCTCCGTCTCGTCTATGGCTTGCGGCCGTTTCAGGGTCTCTTTGCCTGTGTCGGAATTTGTCACCGTAGTACCTCCGGCTCCTGTGGCAGAGAACGCGGCTCCATTGACCGTACTGCTCGACATCCACTCTGGTAACTCGTTCTGTTTAGCAAGCTTCTCCTTGCGCAAACGTTCTGCCTCCTTCTCCTCCTCTGTCGGGCCTTCCGAGTTTGAGATATTGATATCGATCTTCTTGGGACCCGTGTCCGCTAGGCCCTTCACACTGGTAGGCCTGGCTTGTTCAACGACGGTACTCTTTGCGACCTGATGTTGGGCATCTCTGACGACCGGCAAGCCACTCTGTATGGCGAATTCGAAATTATTGTCCGGAATGATGACGCTGTCTATGCGAAGCAACAAGTCGGTGATAAACTTCAGTTGGTTGTTGAGCCGGGTCACCTTCTCGTGTCCAGCCGAGGTCCTCTCCGCTTCGTGGTTGAGAACGTGGTTGCATCTCTGGCAGAGGAAACCCTGGGCGCCCACGTTGTCGAGGACCTCCAGCTGGGTGTAGTCTGCTTTGCATCTGGGACAAACATACTCCTTGCGCTCGTTCGCCGGTACGGTCGGTACCTGCATATCCTTGCCCAGCCTGTAAACCCTCCACTTTATAAAGTCGATCGTTTGACGGTAATCGATGTAGTAGTAGGTACGGTTGACAGGGCGTACGGATCCTTCCTTGAGCTCTGACCGTACGTGTCTATACAAAACATGCCAGGTCAGTCATGAAGGCACCAAGTCAGACTGAGCCTCTGTGCAGCGCCAAACGTACATCGCCAGGAAGCGGTCATCCCTGAGCTTCGCGCAGAGCTTGTGTAGGTCCTTCATCGCCGTCATGCTGAGAAGGTATGCAAGATCATCGTCGCGCAGCCTGGGAGCAGTGGTTTAGCAAGTTTCGACGTCGCGCGTTACCTCAACCTGGCACGCGACCTACGCTGAGTGAATGACCAAGGCGTCAATAACGAGGACATGACGGACGTCGAAGCTGGGCTGTTGGTAGAAAGCGCGCACGCAGGAGCGCACGAGCTGCTTTGCCAAATCCATTGCGCAAAGCGACCCGTTGGGTCGGACGTGAGTCTGGGGAGGAAGCGAGGTCGGTATCGAGGCGTGGTTGGGCGAGTGAGATTCTCGGGGACTGCGGTGAGTGTCGGCTTCCTTCGAGTGGTGACCTAAAGGAGGCCGGAAAGAGTGGAACGACCTCTGGAGGCTTGAAGTAGCAGCCAGATGCTACTACGTCGGGCTCTTGGATCAGAAAGGTTGCATGATGATGTTGGTGTTGGCGCGTAGAATGTCCGGCTCAACTGGTGTGTCGCGATCGCGCTGAAGAGATGCTAAATCATCGAATGCTGAAAATTAAGCCTCCCCAGGTTGGTTGATAGGAAAGGTGAGCGACGTGAGGTGAGTAAGGAAAACTGCATGGACGTCGTGGCTGGCAAGGTTGACAATGGAATATTGAAAGCATCGACCCACAAGCAGGCAACAGGCATCAGCCCCTGTTACTTAGCGCAGTAAGGCTGCAGCTGAAATCCCGACTCACCAAGTATAAACTGGTACAGTACCCTTCCTCCTCGTTTACCGACCCCGACCAAAATATTATTTCACTTGTGATACCACAATAAATGCAGTATGCTATAATATCAGAGACCAAACCTACGGACTCAAACACAACGTAGCATGTTCCATTCAGGCTTGACTTGGATGTGGAATTCTGGCCCAAAATTCATTGTCCTTTCCATTGTGCAGCTGCTCCTGGCCGTAGCCTGAGATTCTGGAGCTCACCCTGTCGTCATCACTGCGAACATGAAATGGTACAGTTCACAGGGATCCCATACGTTTGAGTGTGCGGGTACGGCTTGACCAGTATACAGTATCCATTCCTTTAATATGACCCCTTAGGGGATAACCTCTTGTGAGATAACTTCTTCTGAAATAATCACTTGCAGGACAATGTCTTGTGACTTAAAACCTCTTTGGAGTAACCTTCCGTGGGCCCTGTAGGGACATCTCCTGCCGTCCCTTGGGGTTTCCCACAAGTTGTAGATAAGTCTTGCTTGCTCCTAGCAGCCATCACGACTTTCCCGCCGTGCCATCTGAGCTTTGTATCATCTGCCACTCAGATGGCAGCCGCTTCCCTACGGGCTCTGGTTGCTCATCCTCCCCACATCATTGAATCCTCCGTTTCTCAACCACAATTGAGAAGTTGAGTCGGCACTGCACGCGATGGATCTCCGATCCCCAGTGATATACCTTCTATCGACTCGCTTGGCTTCTGATGAGCTGCGCCAGTGGGGTGAAAAGATATCAAGCATCGCTCGAGTCACTCAAGTCGCTAGTGAAGCGGATTTCATCGTTGGAAAGAGTATGTCACCTCTGTCGTCCCGGCTCGGTCTCTTCTCCACATGTGAGATCACTTGTCTTCAATTCAAGCCATTCAGTCGTGCTATTCTCAGGGCACTGAGCAGAGCCGAACCTCGCTCTACTCACGGAAAATTGACGTGCAAGTTGTTAGTCTCCCAGAAACTACGCGCCCAGTTTGAGCTGCGGAAATTGAAGCTGCCGGCAGAAGAGGCGCCACCTTTGGTGGCCGAGCCACATTCAACTCCCAGGGCAAAGAGGCGAAAGATTTCCAATACCGAGGATTATGCCTTGCGCAGCAGCTCATTTGAAGACTCCGAAAATGAAAAAACCCAGGACGAGGATACTCCGGGCAAGGCAAGCGCCTGGCCGGATAGTTCAAGGAAAGTCGTCCGGTTGGCCTGGATCCAAGACTCGTTGTCGAAAGGCAGCTTGCTCGACTACAGAGACTACTTGGTGTACACGGCTCTTAAAACACCAGCAACTCGAGCGACAGAGCCACACGAGATTGTCGGGTCGCGTACGTCACAAGATCTGCCGCAACGAGACCAGCAGGTCGCGATGGCCTCTCAGACCTCCCCAGTTCGACGGTTCAAGGGTGGGCAACAGCACCATCGCAAGGCTCCGCCTCTTCTGGCCCAGTCGACAACGGAGGAAAAGACCGTTGCTAACTTGCCCCCTGTACCCAATTACCTACATACGACCTACGCATGCCAACGATCAACTGTGGTTCATCCGCCAAATGAAGCATTCATCGAGAAGTTGAAGGAGGTCAGAGAGCTCAGGTCCATAACGGGCGATCAGGTTGGCGTGAGAGCATATTCTACTGCGATTGCCTCACTATCAGCATACCCGTATCGACTCCAGAGTCCTATAGGTAACTGCTTCATCAATCTGGCTGCTGCTAACGTGCAAGTTGCTGACAATGTCCATTCAGAGGTGCAAAGGCTGCCAGGCTGTAGTGACAAAATCGCCTTCTTGTTCGCAGAATTTGAAAATTCGGGCGAGCTGACCGAGATTCAAAAGGCAGCCTCGGATCAGAAGATGGCAGCTATTAGGATCTTTACTAACATATTTGGTGTCTCAGCCGTGACGGCCGAGGAATTCTACCGGAGAGGCTGGCGGGACCTCGATGACATTGTCGACTACGGATGGAAGACAATCACTCGGTCACAGCAAATAGGTGTGAAGTATTACGACGAATTTCTGATGAAAATACCTCGCACGGAGACCGCGTCCATTGCGGAGACGGTTCTTCAGCACGCGAACAGAATTCAAGAAGGTTTTCAAATGACCATAGTTGGAGGCTACCGCAGAGGAAAGTCGATGGGCGGTGACGTGGACATCATGTTGAGCCACCCAGATGAAAAGGCGACACTTGACTTCATTGACAAATTGGTAGTCAGTCTCGAAAATGACAAGTTTATCAGTAAGAACCTATTTCATCTCTCAACGGTTGATTCGAGGCTCTAAAACTTCATCAGCGCACACCCTCACCCTGAGTTCTCACAACAGTGAGCGCGGCCAGAGGCCCACGAGTTTCAAGCCATCTTCATCCGGGGGCACAGGTTTTGACACGCTCGACAAGGCTCTTGTCGTCTGGCAAGATCCTCGGTTTGACCCTTCTGCGGCAGAGTCCTCGAACCCAAATCCGCATCGCAGAGTGGACATTCTCATCAGCCCCTGGAAGACCTGCGGATGCGCCGTCTTGGGGTGGACATCAGAAACAACCTTTCAACGAGACTTGCGGCGGTATTGCAAGCATGAGATGAACCTCAAATTTGACAGCAGCGGCATCAGGTCCCGCACCTATCCGTTTGACTGGGTTGATCTAGAAAATGGCGGCAAGGGACGGGCAGCAACGATGGAGGAGGCGGAGAAGAGGGTGTTCGAGGGACTGGGACTGGTGTACAGAAGCCCTGCGGAGCGTTGCACTGGATGAGATCGAAGTTCTCATTGAGCGGCCGTGTTGTTAGGAGGAAGCGCTGATTACTCAACTAACAGCATCAACAACCTCGCATCATGGCTCGAACTCACCAATGAAATCATTTCTTATCAAGTTACGCCTTTCCTGGCGCCGTTGACGTGCCTTCCAGCGAACACCCTGTTGGTGATCCGGAACCCCGGAGCACCAATAAGCTTACTGTAGGGCCATAAATAAATAATAGCTAGTGTCGCTCGCCTTCTTTCCTCCTGAACATGAACCTTTTCACGATGCATCCAAATTGACCAAAGGAGCCAGCAAGCTGGAATGATTTCAGTGTGAAGCCTCGAGTTACGAAAAGGGTCCCTAACGTTAAACCCCGTTTCGTTACCCCTGCTAAACTCCGTCGGCATTCGGTCATTTGAGTCGCTAGATCACATCAGCAAGAGGTGCAGGTACCACAATTCGGACAAATCTGTTTGGTCGAGCTTTGTCCGTCGGGGACTTTCCAGCGAGAATGCAACTGAACCAGCCGCTATCGTGAGGGCAACCTGGCTTCTTCCAAGTAACAACCGGACGAAACACACGGCCGAGACGGCTTTAACGTCAGGACTAATGGTCCGTGGAGGAGTTTCAAGCGTTATGTCAGCCAGAGCCGCTCCCCGGGTCCGCCCAGCAGCGGCGGGACACGTTCTTAGGGTAGATTCTACTTTTCCCAGCGAGAGAATTGAAAATCGATAACCGTCCAAGCATAAACCCATTTTCATCCCAGCAAAAGCCGTCAAGTTGATCCAAGTGAACGTCTGCCAAAATGGTTGTGCTCGAGATCTCTAACGACTTTGGGTGAGCTGCTCCTATCACTCGCATCGGATGACGAGATGGTGGATCACAGTTCGTGAATACTGACTGGGTGTGAAGATACGTCCTCCTCGCCGCAGCGTCGACTGTCTTTGTCAACATATGGCATGGAACTCAGACCGTCAAGGCCAGGAAGGCCAGCGTACGTACCCTCGGCTCGCCCACACCAGCACTCGCTTCACTGCGCGTCGCCTGTGCCACTGTGCAGTTCCAGTCGGCACCGTGAACACTCATCAGCCAGGCGGAACCTCACTGACAGTGCTTTTCATGTAAAGGGCATCGGCTACCCGAACACATACGCCACAGACGAGCAGGCGAAGCAGAACCCCGCTGCATTCCAGCTTAATTGCGGTTAGTCCTGCCCTCCGTGTGCCTACGTGGAGAGAAGTCCGGAGACTGACAGTATCGCACATCAGCCCAGCGTGCTCATGCCAACTTCACGGAGAACCTGACTCCCTTCATGGCCACGCTGCTCATCTCGGGTACCCGGTACCCTCTCCAGGCCGCCGTGATGGGAGCCGGCTGGCTGACCTCCCGGATTGTGTACACTATTGGCTGTAGGTGACCGTAAACATCAGGATACGTCTTCAAGGCGGAATCGTCTACCCTCATATCACCCTTCTCCGGCAGTTCGCTGACTTTATTTGCCATTAGACACTGGAAGTGGTCCCAAGGGCCGGATGGCGTAAGTACCAAGACCACAAGCCTCTTTTCCCCTTCTCGCTTTACATTTATCGTGAATTCTCATACTGTTATGGAGTTACAATACTAATCAGTGGTCGCAGGGGCTCCATTGGTCACTACTTGTTCGGCCTGAGCCTGGCGCTCACTGCGTGCTACACCTCCGTGCAGATGGTACGCGGCAACTAGAGTGGGCTTCAAGCACTGGATATCGTGAACTGGATGCCATGCGGAAGACTACTTGTGTCACAATTGTACACTAATAGATAAATTGCAACTTGTGTTTGACTACAATAGTTGCCTTCTTCGGGACACGTGTGCATATGATACAGCCCACAGGGCGCCCAAATGTTCGAGTATAACCTGATTAGCACTCCTCCCTGTGCCTCTTGCGGGATAACTTCCTGTGGATAATCTCCTGCGGATTGACCTGCTGTAGGTCAACCCCCTGTCAAGTAATATATACCTGGGTAGGTGTTGCTCTTCCGATCACTTTCTACATACTCTTGAGCAGTTGGCCAACCTCTCGGGTCTCTAAATCCTCCTTGCTATTAGGTGCAGTCGCAGAAGACATTGAGACCAGGGTGTGTCGAGTGAGATGCCTTGAGTGCGAGACTCCTCAAACATCTTACCACCGCAAGTCAAACGGAAGATGTGAAACACGAGTTTTCAGAATTAAATCGCCAGCCGACTGTTGACGGCCCGAATGCTGACCGGTTGGGCTCGGGTTTGGCTATGAGAAAAGCCGCCTGCACATTTGATGCGGTTCGCCCTCAAGACTCTCTTAAAGCAGTGAACATTGCTATTTCGCTAAGCCTACCCAAGTATCATGCTTTTAACATTCATTCATAACGCACATGCGGCCAATACTGAACCATTGCCTTGAGGCCCTTTCCGCCATCCTATCGATAAGCCACGAAAACGCCAGTACCAAACACAAGGACAACATCAAGCAGAGAAATAGACTTCAAATATGAGCGCTTAGCTTCCTACCTCTTCCGGCGCCGCTTCTTCAGCTCCATAATGTCGTCGTACTCTTCTGAGATAGCAAGCAACTCCTCGTCGGGCTCGGCAGCTTCTTCGGGACGGGCCTGCAAGTTCTCGATGCCATCGTTGCCGAGTAGGAAATCTCCAAGGTACTTAATTGATTGCAGTATCTCCTCCTGTGCAGCGTTGTCAGCAATATGCACTTAAGCAATGAATGATTTACTGAAGCAGAGCAGCAGACGTCGAGAGGGACAGGCCAGAGTCAGAGCAGCATAGTGGCGGTGAAGAGGAAGATGCAAAGGGAGGGATATCTTTTTTAACGCTGGTGCGGAACGTACCCCCGTTGGAATGATTTGGTCACTCGGCAGCAGGAAGCCATAGCTGCCAGTATCCCGTAGCTTAATCTGGTAACTATAATGAGCTCCCAGTTCGTGGTAGAACCAGTCAATGGCGGAGCCCCCGGTAGGCTCGATCCTGAGGGCTTTTTCCGTATTCGAGTCCGTGACAGCGCCCCTGCAGGCCGGTTTGACGGAGTAGCTCTCGCCAGAGAACAACCTGATGGACTTCGCCAGCCCCAAAGCGAGCTCCTCCATCTTCTCTATATTGGGCGGCTCGACGCCGCAGGTATAAGCATAGGGGAACAAGATTTGCTGGGAGTAAGAATGCAGATCCACCAGGCCGACGAAGTCGACATTGTTGGCTTCGACTTGAATCCTCGCCCAGTCGCGCAGAGCTGAGACTTCAACTGATTCCCATGGTTCATCACCGCCGTACTATTCAATCAGCTGTCAGCAAACCGGGCGGAAACTGTCATAGAGGCGTGAAATCCTGTGTCTCCTGAAACAGGATCCAACGACTAGCAGAAGAGATAGGGTTGCGAGATGTAGAGAACATACACTCTCTGAACAGGGGTCGTTCTGGTGCACCCCGGACCCGTCCCACTGGTATCCAAATGCATGGTCAAGGTCCAGCCCGCGGCAGAATTGCAGGCTCGTGTGTTGGCGGGACTTCCTCCACAGTCTGTCGGCGCTCCACGTGTACTCAATTCCGTCCGGGTTGAGCTCAGGGATGAAGACAACATCGAACTTATTCAGGAACTTGGTGACTAGCGGGTCCTTGCCGTAGCTAGTGATGAGAGCCCAGGCAAGATAGTTGACCGTCGTTGTGGAGATCCATTCACGAGCGTGGGAGCCTCCCATAATGACCAGTGTCTTGCGAGGCTGCCCTTGGTCGCTGAGGCCAGGACCAACCACCAGCGCCGGGATTTCGCGACCTTCGTATGTCTGCCCAATGGTAGTGAACCGCACAAAGGAGGGAAACATTGCCTCGATCAGACGCATCCATCGCACGACGACCTTGTGAGGTTGGTAGTTGCGGAAGAAATACAAGCCCTCGTCGCCATTGCTTGGGGCCCGAGGTCTCATCAGGTCCACGCTCACCTTGCGCTCGAATTGGGACTGCTCCTTGGGCGTTTGTGGAGAAGGGTAGGAGGCGTACACGGCCGATGGCAGGTCGTCGACCATGACCCAGTACGAGTTTCCCAGGGACGGCGGCAGCAGCCCCAGTAGTGACTTGACATAGTTCTTCTGCACCCTCAAATCCACTGTGCCGTCCCACGACCATATATCCAGGAACAGGCGCTCGGTCGCCTCTGCCAACGCCGCCTCTTCCTCGGCCGTGGAGATGTTGAAGCGGAGAATTATCTCATCCTGATATTTCCGGCCCAGGTTTGGTATTTTTTGCTCGAAGTCTTTGGAGGCGGGCCGGCCGAAGACCATCTGCACGGCGCTATCTCGAAGCCATGTCAACCAGGGGAAGACGGATCGGTCAGGGTGGGGGTGATTGTGATGGCCGTGTGCCGCGGCGGCGCTGCCGGGAATTGAAGAGGCAAGGAGGAGGGGGAGAAAGATGGCGGACGGTAGTTGCATCTTATCGCTGGAGGGTCATGCGAGACATGCGCCAGACGAGGTGGTGATGCAGCACGCGGAGGGCGGGTGTGCTGCGACCGGTGCACGCACGTTGGGATAGATCAAAGGTACAGTAAGGCGCGGGTCCTCATGCGTATCAGTGGCGACCGATTGCGTCGCGGCTCGAAGCGGCTACCACCGTGCAGAACGGCCCAGCATCCGAGGACAACAGCTAATCCAGCTGGCGAGGGTCTGTTTACACAACACTGAGGTTATGATGGCGGTCACGATGTGGTTGCTTGGTGCATGGTAAGCTGCTTTTCGCCCGGCATTGTTCATGTCCTACCTACGCTAAGCCGTGCGTACTTAGGCAGCTAGATCTACTTTGGGCGCTTGGCGTCTGTCGGTCCACGGGTGAGGCTGCCTCTCCCGTCTCCGTCCCTGTCGCTACGGCTTAGCTCTCACCTCAATTGAATCTCGGACTTGAAAGCATAGCCACGCCCAAAGAAAGGCTCTACCTAGGTACCGCGCCACTCCGCTCAATAAGAGACGTGGCAGCTCAAAGAAGGGGGCCTCCTTGAGAGGCAGAAGAGAGCGCGTGTCTGTCCAACACTGGCACTATATAGTACAGCCAGAATACGGAAAATGGGATTTGCATGCGTCAGACATACATCTAGCACAAACCTTCAATGCCCGTTGGTGCCGTAAATGGGGCTGGACAACCTCAATGAGGGTGGTGTAGATGTAGTGATAGGGCGCGGAATTAAGCGATTAGCTTCCATCAACCCAGGTTCAAGAGATTTGACTCTGAGCTTGTCATGCTGCACACGTGTGCCTCGGGCTCGAAGTGAAGGTTGAGATATCAAACTCGTCCCAAGTCGTGTCTGAGGCTGAGGCGGACTGGCACCTTGGGGCAGGATAGTCCAGTCCCCCCCTCCAGTGCAGTCCAGAGCAATCCGGCGCAAGCAACAGCAGCAGCAGACCAAACAGCTTGATCACCGAGGCCTCATCTCGGTCCCTGTCGTCTCCCTGCCCTAGTTCATTGTTCGTCGAAACCACTCAAGCTGTGTCTATGTCGACCTGGCGATAGGAGGCGTCGCTAGTGCTGGTGGTTGTGTTGGTGCTCGTGTGTGAATGAGTATGTGTGTGCATCGAGCGTCCCGCGCGTGGTGCGTAGCCTTAGTGCATGCGTATCTGGGGCATCGTGATCGCAAGGGGAAATTTCCAATGTTACGTCGGTGCTGGAGCAGCCCAAATGGTTGCAGCTGAACAGGAAGGAAAAGAAGACTGTGGGGATTGAATGCCATGCCGGTCATCTCAAGGTGGCTCGAAAGTGGAGAGAAGGGAATTGGCACAAGCCGACCCGCTTCCCGTAACTGTGGCACCCAGGCACATGCCTTACCACCTTGGGCAGTGAGTGGTAGCGGGTAGGCAGGTTGGCAGGTAGGCTGTACAGCACCCATCCCCTATTCCCTGTCCTGCCAATCCAGGGCTGTCTTCCATGTCTTGCCTCCGCTGCAGGGAGACAGACAGACAGAGAGAGAGAGGAAAGGCTGTCACGGCACGCCGGCCACTCCAGCATTGATCGATCCCAAAGCATTCACGGGAGTCCTTGCTTTCAGGAGCCGACTCGACTAGCAACCTCCTCACCTACCTGCATTGCATCTTCGGGCGCATAGAGTTGACCGCAGCAGACACCCCTCCAGCCTCCAGCCTTCGGCCTCCCGACATCCCGACCTCCCAACCTCCCAACCTCAATCACACTCCCACCTTGGACGAGAAGCAGCGGCCCTCCTTGGCTCGACACCTAGACCTGAACGTGGACCTAAAGCTGGGCCTGACCTGTCTCGACGCAGCCACAGGGGAGAGCTCTGGCGTAATCTTCTCGTCAGTCGTCCCAGCCAGCCTGCCGTCCAACTACGTAGGGCTTTTTCTCGACACCACATTGCTCCATCTCAATCCTGCGAGCTCGTTTTCATCCTCCGCCACCACCGCCCTGGCTGTCACTGGCACTGCCTCTCTGGGCCGAACCGACCAAACCCCGTCCAATTCGAACCTCTGACGCTCCAGTCTTCGATCCAGCTACCATTGCCCCCCGGTAATGGCTGATAGAACCGCATAGAGCCCTGCCGTCGATACTTACTCCAGACTGAAGCTATGCTGATCCTCGCCAACTCTCACTATGCCCTTTCTTCGCAACAAGCGTGGAACTCCGGCCAGCGAGTCTGAGTTGCGCCGCTCAGCTCTGGATCCAGATCAGGCTCAGGACCCCAAAGAACCCCCGTTGAGGTCCACTACCTCAAACATCGACCTCCCTCAACTACAATTGTTGCGCTTCGACTCGAACACCTCAGCTGACGCTGACGCCGCTCCTGCGAATGGCTCGACTCCCGCCATACCTGCTCCTCCTGTCACACCCCCTCACGACAGTCCCTCGACTTCTGCCGCCGAGAACGCCCTGTCTGTCCCTGTTCGAGACCCTATTGAGCGCCCCGATTCGCCGCCGATTCAAGACGAGACCCCAAAACATCGTCGCTTTTCCATGTTGAGGTTTCGCAATGCCTCCGACTCTCAACTGTCGGCCAGGGCCAAGAAGCAGGGCCATGTTGACGAGTCCGCGCCTCCTGTGCCACGGCGTATGTTGCATCCCATCCCCCATTGTCTTTACCTGAGCCCACAGACTCTGGCTAACAGAAACATCACAGCACCACCAGAGATCATAACAACCGCCCCAACCGTCGAGTTCGGTACCGTTCCCAGGAAGCCATCTCGCATGTTTGGTCGTCTTCGGCGTTCTGGAGAGGAGATGCGGTTCGACCAGCAGCAGCAGCTGCTGCAACAACAGCAGCAACAACAGCAACAACCGCAGCAAACGCAGCAACGACCTTCAACTCAGGGACTCAGCAAGAAAGACAGGCGGAAGTCCTTTCTACCGGGCGCAACTTCCAACGGCAAAACCTCTATAAGCATAGAGGAACCAAAGCGACCAAAATCGTCGAACGCACCGTCAACCAATGGCTCTGGCCAGCATCCTCCGCTTCCGCTCCCTGGGACCAGGTTATCTGAGTCCTCAAGGTCCGAAGATAGCTCAGACCGCCTGCGCGGAAACACTGCCCCGAATACGCAAAATACATCAAACACGACTAATTTCTTCCGGCTGCCACGGCGAAAACCAAAACAGCCTGAGCCTCTATTTCCTATAGCGCATCTCCAGAAAAACCGCAGCCATGAGCACAATGTATCCTCAAACCCATCTTTGGCTCCCTCGACTCCAGTGCGCGCGAGTACTTCGTCCGCGGCTTCTGGATTTGGACCCCAACAGACTCCTGTCGCTCGGAGCTCCAACGGCGGGAACGGCGTCACCACGCCCCCAGGACCGTCGCCTGCGAGGGCTTTGTTCCAGAAGTCGCATGCTTCACCCGCGACAGCTCTCTTCCGGCCAAGGTCCACGAATAGTGGCGCCTCTTCTCCAACAAGATCAAATGTCAACTTGCGGGGGAGATCGTCGACAATGAGTTCTCTCGGACGCGAGTCCGTAGACGAGCGCCTGGCACCATCGTTTCCTCGAGCATCTACCTCCACTGGTCGCAAAAGCTTCGGCGACCTGCTGGGAATTAGTAGATTACGGAATAATCCCGAGTCCCTCCGCCAAGGGACGGGCACACCAGCCACCCCAGGCTCCAACACGTCCAAGGATAACTCACTCAATATACAGCGGGAATCAGTCGTCTTGCCGGAACGTCGGGAAGATGAGAACCCAGGAAGATATCTCGAAAGGCTCGAGGAGGTTGCAAGTCGTAGTGTCATAGCTGCAGCGATTTCCAAGAGCTCGGACGCCTTCTCTCTCGCTGTGCTTCGGAGCTACATGCGAAGGTTTGGCTTTTTTGGTGACCCCATGGACATGGCTATAAGGAAGCTGTTGATGTCCGCGGAGCTGCCTAAGGAGACACAGCACATTGATCGTTTCCTGCAAGCTTTCGCGAACCGCTATCATGAATGCAACCCCGGGATTTACGCGAACCCGGACCAGGCGTATTTCATAGCCTTTTCGATTTTGATCCTACATACCGATGTTTTCAACAAGAACAACAAGCACAAAATGCAGAAACCCGACTATATCAAGAACACCAAAGGGGAAGGAATTTTTGACGAAGTCCTCGAGGTCTTTTACGACAACATCACCTATACACCCTTCATCCACGTGGAGGACGATTTGGACATAAATGGAGACCGAGTGACCACTCACAAGGTTTCCAAGAAGAAGTCCATATTGCCCAACGCTAACGCGCCAGATGCCGCAAGCAAACGAGCCGCCAAGGAGCCCATTGATCCCTACACCATCATTTTGGATAACAGACTCGACATTCTGCGACCAAATCTGAAGGACGTGATGCACCTGGATGATCATTTCAGTTACCTCGGGACGGCTCAGAGCTTAAATCTAAAGGAACTGCAGAGGACTTTCTTCAGGACCGGTATCCTGCAGATCGTATCTGCAAGGTCCCGTCCTGATGCCTTCATGACAGAGAAGACCGCAACAAATCCCCAGGAGGCCCAACCGGGTGTTGTTGACATAAAGGTCACAAAAGTAGGCCTCCTGTGGCGCAAGGATGTGAAGAAGAAGAAGACGAGGTCACCCTGGCAAGAGTGGGGTGCCATTCTCACCGGCGCGCAGCTGTACTTTTTCCGCAACACCGCTTGGGTCAAAAACCTCATGCACCAGTATGAGTCGCACGTCAAACAAGGCCACGATGCAATGCCGATTATATTCAAGCCACCGCTCGAGACTTTCAAGCCAGACGCTCTGATGTCGACTGACGGCGCCGTGTCGTTGTTGGACGCAACATACAAGAAGCATAAGCATGCATTTGTGTATGTGAGACAAGGAGGACTCGAAGAGGTTTTGCTGGCCGACAATGAGGAAGAAATGAACGACTGGTTGGCAAAGTTGAATTATGCTGCCGCATTCAAGACAAATGGAGTACGCATGAGAGGTGTTCTGGGAAGCAACTACGATGGCCAAGGCCGAAGAGCATTCAGAAGGCTGGATACCGAGGCGGTGCAAACTCCGACTGGAGAAGTGACGATTGCGCGCTCGAAGGTCGACCAACAGATGGCACAAGACATTCTGTTCGCACGTCGTGAGATCATTTTCCACAAGGTCGCTGAAGCCAACGAGAAACTTCAACACGAGGAGAAGAAACTTGAGCAGGCGTTGAGGAATGCACGCCATCTCCAGCTACTGGCTCCTGTTCAGCCGAAGACACGAGACCAAATGCTCATGGCAGCCGGGCGTATGGCAGCGCAGCTCAAATGGACAAGGGTCGAGATTTGTAAGCTCAAGTGCCACCGCGACATCCTCCTCATGGATCTTGAGGAAGAGCGGCAAATGCTAGGGCTTCCACCGGGACCGATGTCAGAAGCCATCAGCCCGGAGAAGCCCGCTCTAGGCCGTGAGATTTCGAAGACAAGCAGCGGCACAGTGATGCCTAGTCCCCTGACTCCCAAGCCGACCGACGCGCAACGCAGTCAAGCAGAAGGCGTAGGGTCGGACACTGAATCAGGGCAGGGCGAGGCTTTCCAGACACCACCAAGAAGCGCAGCCGGGTCTTCATTCCACAAGCACCAAAACTCTTGGGAACTTCCCGCTCTGAACTTTGATCGAGCCAGCAGGAGGAAAGCTTCTGTGTCGAGCGCGGTCTCATCTCACCCCTCTGTACCGTCTACGCCACCTCGAACGGCCATTGCCACGAGCTCCACGACCGAGGACGCTGCTGCCCCTGCCGATGGCGGGGATCATCATGAACCAGATGCGCGTGAGCGCGAACTCCTTGAACAGGCAGGGCTGCTCGGCGCCGACGTCACCCGAAGCCCTGAGCCTATCGAGTCGAGGGTCATCGATCCAGACGCCACCCCAGACCGGCAGGAGCACACTTCGCACAGCAGCTCGATGGACAAAGCTGATAAGAACAAGATTCGTCGGAGCCTGCAACGCACTCTCAGAGAGGGCGCGGGACACTTATCTCATGCCCGGAGCCGCAAAGGAAAGGAGCCTGCTACGAGCGGTTCCATGGACGATAATGAGTCCGAGATGCTCACACGTGGATCCGGCTCATTTGTCGTGCATGGAAAGAAAGCCTCGGTCATCACCTTTGGGTCTGAGCTCCAGAGTAGTTTGTCGCCTGACGAGCGTCTTCGCGCACGCAAGACGTCGCACGCGGAAGGCAGTGTTGCTCACAGCGACAGTGCTGAGGCAATGGATGTTGCTGCTGGCAGCGGCAGCGGCAGCGGGAGTGGCGATGGCGACTTCCGTGTTTTCCTGCTTTCCGGCCCAAAGAGCGCCAGCAAGCATCGGTCCTCGGCAGCCAGCGCCAGTACAGCCACAGCCAGGAGCTTCAGAGATCTGCACAGGAAATATAGCTCAGCGCAGGCAGCCAAGGCATCCTCATCTGGCGGAAATCTCACTGTCCCTTCGGACGGCGAAAGTGATCCAGCCCTTAGCTTCTCCGATGGCCGGCGCAGTCCTTTGCTACCGGAGCATGTCGAAGAGCTGAAGGAAGTGGAAGAGCATAGTGACCGGGAAGAAAACGCCGACGGTGAGGACTCCGAGTTCAAGAGCGCGACGATGAACAAGACCAGGGAGACTTTATTCTTCACCCCTGAGCCGCCGGCATCCCCAACTGCCGACCAAGGCAGTGTGAAAGAGGGCTCAGGTGGAGAACAAAACGACGCCGAGGAGAGCGGCCAAGGGGGAGCCAGCCCGACTGTTCCCGTGCTTGCCTGACCACAGCGACTTGCTAGCGAGTCTCATTCCACCGATTCCGGCGATGGCGAGTTGCGGAATAGGTGAGAGAGGTCATGACGATACGATTTCATTCTGTCCACGATATTACTTAATAATCAACTTCAACGCCGGAAGGCTGGAGGTTCCACAGGCATGGCCCGTATCCTTCAGCCTTTTGTTTTCTCTCATGACAGACATCATCTGTATTTATGTACATAGACAAGCGGAATGATGGGGAACGGAATAAAAGGGCGAGACTTGATACCACCACCATCGCAACCTCCACATCTACAACGAGACCCTTTCTATTCGCGGGCAAAGTGGGATTGACGGATCAGGCCCGACATTAGCAAAAGACTCCACAAAAGACAACAAGAGTATTCTACACCCACACATGTGTTTCGTCTCTGTTTTGACATCAGTGGGGGTAAAAATGATTGATCACTAAAGTGGATTGGAAAGGGATAGCAAGTGTCGGACAGCGAGGGGATCATTGAACTGGCATGGATTTTCTTCTTTTTCCTCTATACAATCTTACCTCATCTATCCGGGGTGGGATAAGGCGTTGTTGGACCAGGTCTTCTTGGTTGCAGGATACCTTAGTCGATGAGTGTTACTCCAGCCACTCCCCAGACAGTGGTGAAAACCAAATGGGTCATTTTGTTACCAAGCAACTGCTCGTACCTCCCCTCTCTTGGGCATTTCTACTACAAGGGAAAGTCATGAAGGGCTGACGGAATGTCGACTGGAACCAACTCGCAGTGACATTCTTCGTCTATCCTACTCTTGTGCCCACCGAACTAGATGTGTAGACGCGGCATCTCCGTGCTCCTGCTTGTCCCGCCCAAACCCGTTCATCGGCTTCATGCTGATGGAAGCACCATTCATCAATGTTGAAGTCCAAGCTTAGGCCGCTGCGCATTGTCATATCGTGAGCAGGCCGGTTGCCCTAGATAGAATATTGAAACAGGATAAATATGTAGAAGGTTGTTGCAAGGACAGGGCATAGGAGGTGAGCACGAGATTTCCCCGTACATGGCAGCCTGAGTACACATGCACTACAACAGTGTATAACACATGGCGAGATCGAGATTCAAGTGGCATGTATTTGCTAGGTAGGTGTAGGATCACTTCCCCCGGATGAAGCGCTTTGGAGTGGAAGAAGGGCCTTCCTTTCCTTGAATAGAGACCTGATGCCAATGATCGAAAAGAAGGAAAGAAACCGGATTTGATAGAACGTAAGGAGAACACCATCGAGAATGACCGTTCCAAATCAGTCCGAGTGGATAGTTTATCTTGACCTTTACTGGCCGGCATATACCAGCACCGCGAGGTCTACGTCATCTCTGGAGAACCAGAAACTTCTTCTCTTCACGGGGACAAGATGCTGTTTTCTTCAACTCATACTTGAATGATAGCCGCTGATATTGGAAAGCTGGTTCTATCCAAAAGCAGCGTCAGGTGAGATTCCACCTGTAGTCTTATTATTTGGCCACCCTGACCAGTTACTACCTATGTATTCCTTTGTGTACCAATGCGCTGATGAAGTAAGTCTTCCCTGCCGCAAAGGAGTATTGTCATCGATATTTGAGAAGGCTGGCTCGAGACGTGGAATACAGGATGCGCGCTGTCAGGGTGCCAATCTTGAGCATAGCTGCGTGCAGTTGCGCTTAGTCCAGCAGATTTTGCAAGTGCAGACGTCTTTATTTTATCCACCAAGAGGCTCAAAATCGGTTCCCAGACGACTAGCCTTTTCTCCCTTTCTTGCCTTTCTTTCCGCCACCACCACCTCCCTGCGGCGCCTTTTCTACCTTGATCTGTCCAGCGCCACCAGCGAGGTTCAGCGTCTCGGTCTCATTGGCGACCGCTCCGCCCTGCGTCGACTCGGCGGCTCGCTTCTTGCCTTTCCGGCCCTTGGGCTTGTAGTATGACCGGTCACGCATGGGCAACCACCGTTCGGGGTCAGGCTTGACGTTAGGATCGTAATTCTTACCCAGACGGGGTTTCTTCTTTGGCTTGTCAGATGACGGTTGCGCTCCGGTCCCAGCTTCGACGTCGTCGGCCTTTCGCTTCTTGGATGGCTGTTGAGGGGCAGGGAAGGAAGGCACGCCCGCATCGAGAAGAGCGGAAACATCAATACCGGACGTAAGCTCTTCCACCGAGCTGAGCGATGAGAGATGCGGTTCCACCTTGGAGTAGTCGGTCGTCGCGAAAGACGCGACGAGTCCTGCTTGTGCAATCCTATCCTCCGAGTCCTGTTCGACCATGCGCTCAAATGCGGCGCCGGCAGTGGCAAGGTCGGATGGTTTAGACGAATGAAGGAGTTCTATTCCTGCTTCGCGGAGCAGAGTCGTGGAGGAGTTCTTGGGTATCTTCTGCCAGTACGCTGCCGCCCGGCCCAACTCATTTCGAATTTCCTTCCGGCGATTCTGCGTGCGGTAGAGGGCTACAGCTAAAGCAACGAGTCCTGGAGCGTATCTCACATCCTCGTGGTCGGCAGTGCCTGCCGATTCGACATACTTGAAGAACTTTTGAAGGACGTCGATTGCGCTGTCGTAGTTCTTGGCTTGGATGTAAAGATGTATGACGGTGAGCAGAAGACCGACGTCGTATGGTCTCTTCTCAAGAACAGCGAGGGTTTTCTTCAACGCCTCTTTATCTGTTTGGGATTTTGCTTTCGCCGCTGCGTTGAAGTAGCCGGCATACACCCGCTCCAGATCTGTTGAAGGTACACCGTTCTGTTTCAAGAGCGCAGCGGTCTTGTCCTTTACCTCTTTATACTTGTAACACTGCAATGCATTTGCATGCTGATTACGGGATACGCCCACGGATTGGTGTTTGAACAACCTGTCGTTGCCAATCTTTGCCTCAGGCACCAGCTCAGAGAGTCTCTGAACCATGTACTGGTTAGAGAGGGACTTCGCGATCAGTGAGTTCCACCCTGCTGCAGCTTTGATGGACAGGTCAGAGGTTCTGCCGGGGACGTCAGCGAATGTTCTCGACTTTATACTGCTCGAAGACTTACTCGTAGCTCTCAGTCTCTTTCTGCAGAGCTGCCGCCTCTTCCGTCTTGCCCAAAAGCGCAAGAACGTAAGCCTGCTGCAGCTTGATAGGCAGCATCTCGACTCTTTTATCCTCCTCACTCAGATCCTCTGCCGCGTCGCAAAGATCGGCGGCCCTCTTGAGCAAGATTGACGCCTTTGCCAAGTCCCCTCTCGCAATGCAGCCACACCCAGCATTGTAGGCCGTTTCGAAAGCCTCCATATCCTCTCTCCTAGGCTGCTTGCTCTTGTCCGGCACCAAATCGCCCCGGCCCTGCCACTCAAGCTGCGCGTGCGTAGCCAGCTGGTTGATAACCAGATCTGTATCCTCGCCGAGTACCGCAGCGTGGTCATCCTGCATCAGCAGCGAGTAAAGTTCGGCGGCCTGGCTGAATCGCTCGGTTCTATAGGCGATCTGCGCAGCGACGTGCTTCAGTGGTCGTTCTGCCTGAGAGACGTCGCGACCCTCGAGCAGGGAAGCAGCCTCGTCCAGGGCACCCGTCTTGTACAAGGCATATGTCTTCTCAAGAATGCAGCGGTCTTCGAGGGCGCTGCCGGCAGCAGCGATGACTCGGAGGGCATCGTCGTACCGATCGAGCCGCAGCAGGGCGACGACCTTGGTGTGCTGCGCAGTCAGATCGGACTTAGATGATGCAATGGCGGCATCAGCGATCGAGAGGGCTTCGGAGGGATCGTCTATGCTGGACCGCGCGAGCAGAGAGGTCAAGGAGGCGGCCATGGTGTAAGGAGCTGGGGAGGGAACAGAGGGCGTGCTAAGTCGATGAACAACAGTAAGTAGTCTATGTCGTGCTCATGGCCTGGAAAAATAAAGTAACACGATATCCAATGGCAAGACCAAAAGAAGTTGTGTGTCGCCCAAGCTTCGACTGCACGTGTGTGTTCTACGGCAAAGTATGCGACACGCGACGTTGTTGGCGGGTTGGAGGGGCAGTTCTTGGTGTGGTGCGTGCTGTGGGAGGGAAGCTTGGTGGAAGCTCGCGAGGTGTTCTTTCCCCACTTGAAATTTCCACAGCACTTTGATTTGTGGGGAAGGGGTAACCCTGGAAGCTCGAGCTCCCTCCTGGTCAACTGGCGACCACATTTCGGACCCTGAAGATCAAGGGACCGGGAGACCCTCGACCTCCATGATATCGATTTGAATATTGCTAGGTACAGTACCTGGGTCATTACAATTTACATTCTCTATTTACATACGTCCCTTGCAGCTCTCAACGCGGTGTGAGTATGTGGTGATCCCCATCGCTATGCTCACACACCACACCTTTGAGTACACGAAATTGACGACAGTCATCATCTCTCCTATCCACCTTCAAGACGTGACGAAGCAGAAAGTAGAGACTGTGGGCCAAGCACAAGACCTCTAAGCTCGTCGTCAGATGGCAGGTCCAGTTCAAACCGATGTGCCGAAGAACATTCTATGCCCTTGCTCCCACAGCGCTTCGTTTTAGCGGTACGCGACAGATTCTCTCGGTCAACACCACTGGTGACGTAAAATAGACCCAGCTTTGATATAGAAGCCGATCCGTAGTAGTTCCTGCCTTCTCCTCGCTTTTCAATACTCGCTCACGGTCGGTGCTCGCCTGAACAGTCCCAAGAACCTTCTCTCCTTGACCTGCGGCTGGTACGGTCGTACTGGGTACATGACTGGTGTGTTGTACTCCTCCGAGCTACCATCTGAAGTGTCGTATCGACGATGCCACTTCCTCTCTGGAATCTCCCCCAGCCTCGTGCTGTCCGAGGACATTGAAATAAGTGAGAACCGATTCGCAAAACTGGGCCGTCGCCTGAGAGAGCTGCTGGTGCTGTGCTCAAGGCTGCGATCCATCGAGTCCAGCAGCGGTGTCGCGAGTCTCATCTCGAGGCGTAACGGTCTCTCGTTCGCCCGCTCAGCATCTCTAGTCTTCGGTTCCTTACGATCGGCATGATCGCGTTTCTTGGACGTCTTCGTCTTCTTATGGCCCCTACTGTCAGTCGATTTGGAGGCGCTGCTCGACTTGGACGAACTCGTTGACTTCGAGGCTTTGCTGGTGGAGGACTTCGATGTCCGTGACGATTTTGAAGATGCGGTCGAAGCAACCGAGCTTCGAGACGACTTGCTGTCCAGTCGACGCGAGAGCTGGTCAAAGGTCTTGATGGCCTGTAATCGAGACGAATTTGACAGCGACATCAGAGATTGATAGTCCAAGGCCTGGCCCTGGCCCTTGCTAGCCGTGCGTAGCAGGCTGGCGATAGCCGCATTGAGCTTCTGGATGACTCTGCCCAGGGCTGAGAGCGCCTTCCTGTCGCCTTTCTCAAACCGCCCTCCAGACTCAGACACCCGAGATGAATAAGCCCGCTCGACTCTCTTACGGTCCGTCTTCAGCGAGTGCTTCAGCAACGCTTGTTGGTCGCTTGCCTTTACGACCTTGCGGTTGCCATCTTGCTTGTCCCGCCTCTTGAAGGCTTTCAGAAGCGAAATGCAGTTATCATAGGTCTCGAGCAGGGATGAGACGCTTGAGCCGAGGCCCATCTTCAAGTAGCCCTGGCTGGCGGGATTCTTTGCGCGGCATTGACCGGTTAGACACCAAAGAAGGAAGAGAGAAAGTCATGAGAGTTCTTGATTCAATGTCACGATGGGATCCAAGGAGAGAAGGATCTGAGGATCAGATAACCTTGCCTCACAGTGTTCAACTTGACGCTGCGTGCGGGGCCATTGTTGCAGCCAGCGGCTAACCGCGAGCAAATGATAGGTTCCTAGACTCGCAAGCTTGAAGCGTCCTGTGCTCTTTGCACGGCCAATTGACGCATCGGAGAATTGTGTATTGCAGAGTCACCAAAATGCAAGCAAGCCTGTGATGGAATTGAGGTGGCCGGGAGTGGCCTTGGTTGGAAAGTTCATGTCTTCTTTCGCACCCAAATGCAATGGTGCAGGTAAAGTATTAATGTCCGGCTTGGCTGCCCAGAATTTGCCTGGCCAGCACCTTGATATTATTTAGTCAAACGGACCTGCCCAGACAGTTTCGGTCCCGGGACTACTCGTGGCTGCGTAGTAAAGGGGTCCTGGGGGCAAAGAATTTCGAATTGGCGCCAGAGGCAACTATTAAAATCGCCGCTGTCGACCATGATTCCAACGTAGCAGCATGGTAGGGAACAATGCCACCGAGCAGGTGGGGGTCCATTCATCAGGCAAGGCTGGACACGTTCCGGCCTGTCGGACTCTGGTTTGCGATCCGTGAAGCGACGGGATACCCACCTTTCACCCATGGGGTAGTGGGTCGGAATTAGGTAACAGTCCCGCGCCCTTCTGGGCGAAAATGGAGAAACATGCTCAGCAACAATGACGACCTCTATTGCCTTTCACTTTGCTTGCAACACACCTACTCCGGCTATGCAGTGCGGAATATGCCACAATTGCGCAACCGTTTCCCGATGGGAGAGCCAAACCAAATCGAGGGTACATGACGAGACTCAGGCCAAAGGCTCTGGCCTGGGCCTTTCACGGTGCCTAGAGGGGTTATCAGAAGCAAAATCTTACGGATAAGCCTGCCTGAGAGATGTGACAGGGGATGCAGATATGCACCATCACAGGCGAGATGCGAGGCACCGTTATCTACTCCCTGACGGACCATGCAGCTTGTCAACGGTGCGTTGTCATATCTAACTCACCTGGATACACCTTATTTTATACGCTGAGTCCTTGACCGCCGAGGTGCTTCTTCCTAGAAGATGACCGCAAGCCAAAGGCCAAAATGCGCGACATTCTGACCCAGAGGCTGCGACAACGACCAGCCGCGAAACCCGACCGGTAAATAATGAGAGTCCCTGCCAAGAGGGAGATGGAGTGATACCACCCGCACCGGCTCAAACATGGCCTCCATTCGGCTAATGGTGATTCTTAAAAGTATGAGATATCACTTTTAAAAGGGCAATGATGCTCGGCGATTGCCACCGGTGGCACTTCCTCGGCTAAAACGCAGTTTGCTTGTCCGTGTCGGTATCTTGCAGCAAGAGGGCTGGCGCAATTTTTTCCAGGGATGTCGTTGAGCTGAAGGCGGTGATAACACGTTTGACCGGCCTGTGACCCGAGCCGTGGGCGCCCACGTCAACGTGTTGCGCCGACCATGGTACCCTTGCTCAGATGGGAAATCCATCAGCCCTCCCTGGGCCTCCCTGGCCCTCCTGCAGCGACGCAACCACCCGTGGTCGTGGGACAGGCGGGACGGATGGATATGCCGCGATATCGATGATCACTTGCATCACTACCCTTCACTCCCTGCCGCACTGGCTGACTGGCAGGTGCAACAAAGGACCGGCAGGGTGTGGTGAGTTAGGAGTACGGCCGACGGGGCGTGGGCGGTGCACACTTGAGGACACAGGATGTGGTAAGACAATGTAGGCTCCGTGGGGGTCCGCGGCAGCGGTGGCTTGCAGGTACCCGAGCAGTCCTATGTGCTGCGCAGACGTTGGAGGCTAGCCGGCTGGACAATCCTAATCTGATACACGTCGAATGTGCTGACGGGCGCCTTGTGGTGCTGACGGGACCACTGCCGTGACGCAGCATCCGTAGGTGACATGATCCAAGCTGATACTGGGGGAGCACCAAGGTGCCACAGGTAAACATGGCACAGGGCAAACCCATTAGGGTGGGCAGCAGGGGGTCTGGCATCGTGCAATCGGATCATGTTGTGGACTGTTCCGCACTCATGAAGCACATGCTGGCCTGGCTTGGGAGAGAGTTGTCTGGGTTGTTGTCTGCACTCTTTTATCTCTTCGCCCGCGCCGCCACGAGGGGCCAAGGTGAAGCAAACAGGCCCGGGGGCTTGAGACCGCAGGGTGGGATTGAGCATATCCAAGGGTTGAGCTTCTTTCTGCCCTTATCTTGCGCCCCCCACCATCAGCCATCGCACGGCGTGCGTCTGGAATCAGAAACAGAGCAAGAGAACTAAGCCCTGCGAGGGCCTGCAGGCTCTAGGCGACCATAAAAAGAAACGTCGACGATGCTCGATGATAATGAGTGAATGATGTGGTTGGTCCGTTATTTATTATCAATCAGGGCCGGTCCAGGTCCCTGCGCGCGTGGCTAATGCTTCCAAGCCCTCGAGGACCCCTTTCTGCCAGCCTGTCGAGCCTGCCAGCCTGCCGGCCCGCGCGCTGCCGATTTATCGCAGCACAGAATGGTCCCTGTGTGGTCGAGGTAGCACTGGATGGCACCTGGGCATATCGAACGAACCAGGGCAGACCCCAGCGCGGACATTGGGCGCAGTCAGTGACGAGCTTTACCGCCTGTCTTGCGACAGACGACAGTGCAGGCCGTGTTATCAGATCACCGCCTGGGTTGGTGGTACCGTAGAGCACGTCGAGTCATCACAACGGCTGAGAGGCGAATGGAGGGCAGATCAGCCATATCGACAACATGGACAGGGGACGGGAGGGAAGGATCTTGCCGTCGTCTCCGACCGCAGGTGAGCAGGAAGATCCAGGTACCGAGGTACACACACACACACACACACAAACATCCACATCCACACTCCTAATCAACGATGCATCTGCCAGCCAGCAGCCAGCAGCCAGGAGCCAGCAGCCAGCCAGGCCAGCACAGCAGTCCACAGCACTGACTCTACACACCTATCCCTGCTCCCCCACCAGGAGCTGCGCCGGCCGATGATATCTGGCCCGCTTTGGGGCTAGGTACCGTACCCCAAGGCACAGCGAGAGACTGCGAGCAAAACGGCAAGACTGCAAGACTGGTGAGATTGACAAGGGGTGAGCTCTCTTTGCCCCCCGGCCCAGCAGCGATAGGCTGGTGGGGCCCAGGCACCACGCCCAGGTACCCAAGTACCAAGTAGGCCAGACCGTGGTATAGGCTGTATGGCATGATATTGTGCCATTCTCTTTGACTTTCTGTCCCCCGTCCCCCGACTTGCATCAAATCCCGCCATCTTCCTTATCGGCGCCCACTGACCAGTCGCTTCGCAGCCAGCGGAACGCGACATCTCCAGGATTAATGTGCTGCTTGACGGGGTGGGATGGATCGGTCAGGTCCATGGGCCCTGATGGATGCATTCGACTTTGACTTGACTTCTGTCTGGCTTTACTGTGTACAGGCTTGAGTGATCGTCGCTGCTCGACTCCTGGCGACTCTGCTCCCTCCCCTCCACCTCCCACCCTCCAACTCCCACCCAGACAATCCCACCTCCAACATCCTGGCCCGCACGCCTTCTTACTCCCACGTCCCCCCCGTTCGCCAACAACAAAAACCTCAAACCTCACTTCCACACTTCCACACTTCGTCCGGGTGCAAAAGCTATTCGGATTCCAACACTCCAGACGGGCGGTGTTTTTGCCTATGCCTTATCGCAGTGGTCCCTCGACTGTATCTTAACAGACCAATAAAGCGGCTTTGGCTGCTTTCGACGACTCCAGCTGCAACGGCCATCTATCTGTGCATATCCTCATCCACAGGTCCCCATCCGCATCGGACCCCAGGACAGACCTCGCATACATGCTGTACTGTTATCAAGATATCATCGCACCATCATCTCTCCCCACAGGCTGCCCCTGCCCTCTCTGTCGGTAATCACTTCGACTGGGCTCCACCTCCACCTCATTCATGTCCACCGGTTCCCCTTCCCCGGCTTCCAGGCTCCACCTCTCCAGACCGCGATTCTCGCCCAACTACTCGTGCTCCAGCAGGCTTTTTCCAGCTCCCGCCCCAGATTGCGCCCTCGCCTTAAGCCTCAAGCCATCCCTGCCGCCTGCGAAGTGAGGGCTCCATCCCACATGCCGTGGGCTATCCTGCACTGACGGCTCGGTAACCTCAGACCCCTGCCTGGTTCGAGATGTGACGGCCCGCTCCTGCTGCGTCTTATAAGAGTAAATCGCCGCCTCCGACACCTGTCATACTACTTGCACCATTCCCCCGAGCCTCATTACAGAGCCGCGTGACCATCAAGTGGCCCCATCATAGCCTCTATCCTTCGCCCCTCAACACTGTCCAATGCTCGTCTCATCCTGCCGCTTTGTCAGGGTACAGAGTGCTGTGAAGTGCAAGTGACCAGATCCAGCACTACCGATTCACAAAGACTGCCGACCAAGAAGCTGTGTCCTCTTCGGCGACTCCAGGGCTATCTGGACAAGCCCCTTCTCTGCCTTGCTACTGGGTATTAGCTCTGTGGTGCGGCGTTGACGACACGTCGGCCATGTCTGCTCTATCGTCTCCATCGCCCGTGCTGGCCCCCACAGCCGAGGTCGATGAAGCCAAGTTGCCTCAGGGCAACTGCCGTTACATCATGATGAACACAGAAGTTAAGGGAAGCCGATGTGCCTGTGTCAATTTCACTTTGAACCAGGCTTTGCCCGGTGCTTCTTGTGAATGCGGGCACCTCGCCTGCTTCCACCACAAGACCGCCGAGCCCCCAGCGGATAGGCGGGAAATGGAACTGCTTCGGCAAAGGGTACAGCAACTCGAGGAGCTCCTGGCAGAAGGCAACAGTAGAAGCAGCGAGGTGGTTCAACGGGTGAGCCAGCTTGAGGGGGTTGTGGACTCCCGCACCGAGGAGATTGGCCAAGAGATCAAAAAGACGTACGGAAACCTGAACCGAGCCTGGCATTCCATCGGAGAGCTCGAGAGACGGAGTGGCGACGTTGACAACCGTTTCCAAGCCATGGGTGTGCACTTCAGGAATGTTGACGGAGAGCTGCAAAGACTACATCAAAGACAATGCGAGCTCAACGATGCTGATCTCAGTCTAGAAGAGCAGCTCTTGGAGGTCGTCGAGAGCATTGAAGTGGCATCTGAGATCACGCCTCCCAGAGGGAGGCAAAGACGCAAGTCGGTATCGGATTCCACGCCAGCACCGAGCAACTCTCCGAGAACAACCTTGGTGCCCGTGAGGTCAGGAGGCGTACCTGCCCGGTCGCCAGGGTCGACCCTTTCAAATTTATGGACTGTCCATGTTTCTCTGCTTCCGAGCAGTTCGCTCCCCTTTCCCTTCGAACGGGACACCAACGCTTACAAACGATGTCTCTCGAGAGGCTTGCACCAGATGGTTGCAGTCAACGGCACCTCTGCTGAAGCCTTCGTCTCCGCAGTGACACGAGCTTTCAAGGAGAATTTGAAGGACCGGCCTTGGGTACCCCTTCAAGCGAAATTGTGTGACGCCGACACCCTTCAAGGTCTACCAATGCTGCGTCCATTAGACTCGTCACTCGCGAGCTCCAAGTTTGACGTCGATTTCCTCCGCGCCCATTGTGCCGTGCTCGACGTCCACGGGAACATGGACTCCCTATACATCGCCATGCGCCACTCGTCGCTCTCATGGCATGCACTAAAGCACTCGCCTGTGTTCCTGCAAGGCCTCGAGGCAAGCTGGGAGTACGATCCCATCCTGGACTCTAACGACCCTTTTGACAACGATGAGAGCGTTGACGAAAACGACAGACCGTCGGCGGGGGACTTGGTCGGGAGTCTCCCAAACTTCAAGAGGGCGGCCTCGGAGATGTCGAGGTCGTCCACGACGACTACAATAGCTGACGGGGCCGAAGGGCGGCCCGCCAAAAAAGTTCCACGGACGGCTTGCCCGCCCTCCTTCCAAGGAGTTAGGAGGCGGCGGGTCGAGACCGTTTAATTTGCTTGATTCCTTTTCCTCTCCTTATCATTCTTTTGTCCTGGGAGGCGCTTGCAGGTGTTCAGCGTGTTGTGGGCTGATTGGTTGTTGCGATGATACCAACTTTGGCTGCAAATGGCTACTGCCAAAAGGTCAGAGTGACTTGGATAGAAATGTTTTGCCCAGATTTTCGGCAATAAGACCTTTAGGAGTGGGAATTGACAATAGATTGTACAGAACGTGAAGATATGCGTTATTCCATTTATATGCGGAGGCTTGCTGGGGGGAGAAGATGCACAGGGTAGAGACAATCGCAGGTCAGTCTGAGGGTGTTCTTGTTGACAAGCGCCCTGATAGACAACGTTTGTACCGCAGCTAGCCACAGCGTAGCTGTGCGTTCTTAGTGTCTTTCCGTAGGGAATGA
Source organism: Diaporthe amygdali (assembly GCF_026229845.1). Classification (NCBI taxonomy): domain Eukaryota; kingdom Fungi; phylum Ascomycota; class Sordariomycetes; order Diaporthales; family Diaporthaceae; genus Diaporthe; species Diaporthe amygdali. Next base: position 385,343 of record NW_026517032.1, read on the forward strand.
TGAGGCTATACCCGTGGTCATAAGAACTAGACAGCTTTTTTGCAATGTGATTCAAGGCAACACGGGCCGAAGGCGATCGATTGCTGACAGGTCTGACAGGTTTGGGGGTGGGGGGCCGGGCGCGGCAGGGACAGAGCTATTGCACAACTGATGCCATCTCGCGGTCTCGGTTTGCGTCATATAACCATGGGAGCATACTAGACCAGGCGAGTTGTTCGATATTGTGGAATATGAGTGGGACAAAAAGGTCGTGGAGATGAGTAACAGTCGGCTGTACGATGCCCAAGAGGAGGCTTGGGTTTTGGTTGCCGAATGCCTTGAGAAAGGAATACACACCGGCCGCTGTGGGGCCCGAGACATGCCTGGAGAGTCGGGGTATTTTGAGACATTGTGTGACCGCGCCCTCTCATTCGCAGCCTTTCCTGGTTCTCTACCTAGGTACTGCGTATCATGGACAAGGAAGGGCATTGTGAGGATTGTTCCTCAGTTATCTGATGCTAATCTAGTGGCCTTCCCAAGCCGGGATCCACCCGTTCCTTGGGGGTACCAGTTGAGCGGTCGCCACTACGGGCTGAGCGGTCGTCAGGGGTTAACCAATTTAGGACTAGCATTTTGTGCACGGACTCTGACAACCGCTCAACCCGCAAAAGTGCATACTGAGTTTAAACTCGAGCTGGCAATTGAATTTTAAAAAGGGCCGGATGGGGCGAAAGGACGAGCGCGAAGCGAGAGGCCGGTAGGCCGGGCCTAAGCACCACTTGAGGCCCAACCCGGTACTCTTTGTGTTCCTCTAAATAGTAAAATGCGAGTATGAATCTAGTGTGAACTTAGTATGAACTCTGTGTAAACTCTGTGTATACTTGGCGAGATTTTAGCGCTAGCTTAATTTAGCTAGGGTTAGGGTTTCCTTGGCAGGGTTAGGGGTAGTGCACGGGCCCTGATGACCGCTTAGCCCGTAGTGGCGACCGATCAAGTGTATGCCCCGTTCCTTGGTCCATTGCCGGGTCCGTACTGCTGTGTCCCCTGCAGCTTGTCAGCTTATCGATAAGTCACGTTGCAACCGTCCCTTCAACCTTATTTCGACCAAGCTTCCTGAATCACCAACAACCACCACGGAACGCAGTCTGACCGTTTCCGCTCCGTCCCCAAGCCACGGCAGCCTCGCCAGCAAACACCGAAACTTCGACACATCTGAGCTCGCCGTGTTCAAAAGAAAGACCTCGTCGCAAGACGGCTTTGCTTCCTCCCTTCTTTTTCCCTGATCTTTCCTTGATTCACCACCAGAGCCAGTCACCTGCAAGGCTCCAGCGCAACCATGGATGACTTTGACATCGAGATGGGCGACGCTGTCGACGTGCCAATGGAAGAGCAAGAGGTTGCTGATATATTAGTCGGCGATGATCAACAGGTTTGTCACCCAGGCTAAAATGGGCAAGCGAGTTGGCTCAAGTCTCACCACATGAATTCCAGGAGGACGGCGAGGTTGAGGAGCCCATCACAAACGAGCCAGCAGGCGACGATTCGCCAACCGTTTTACCACACAAAATCCACATCCGAGGCCTGGAGGTATTGGACGAGACCCAACTCAAGCAGTACGTCTCCGCACATGTCGGAGGAAAAGGTGCCGACCGCATCGAGTGGGTAGACGATTCGTCAGCCAACCTGGTCTTCAACTCCGAATCAGCTGCGCAGGACGCCCTCAAGGCACTCGCAGCTGTAGAGATCTTGGACGTGACCCAACTCCCGCCCCTCGAGGTCCTGCCCGCCAAGCCCGTTCCCGAGAGGCCAGAGGTCGCGCTGCAGGTGCGATTTGCCCTGGAATCCGACAAAAAGGTCAAGGGCGCCGCACAGAGAAGCAGGTTCTACCTCTTCCACCCGGAATGGGACCCTGAGACTGAGGAAGGAAAACGCCGACGCGAGGGCCGAGACAGAAGATACCGTGATCGCGAGGACCGGGGAGGGTACCGACGAAATGGGAGGGGCAGGTACGACGACCGCAACGAGGAAGAGCCTGAGCCATTTGATGTCAACCTCTACGACGATGACACGGGCGCGCTCGCTCGACGCGTGACTCCGAGAGGCGAGCGACGAAGACGTGATTCGCGATCACCGTCCAACGAAGCAGAATCCGACCGATACAGGCCCCTCAACGCCGGAAAGGAACTCTTTCCCAGCAATTCTAGAAAAGAGCTGTTCCCCAACAAGAAGCCCAGAGATACGCTTCGTTCAGAGCGGGGAGCACACTCTCGTGACCGGTCTCGGTCTCCGGCTCGGGACGAGCAGGACGCGATGATGGACGATCTCGCGAAGGACAGGGAGGCGCAGCGCAACCGCGAGAAGGCGCGATCACTCAAGGAGCGCATCTCCAGGCCAAATCCTAGCAATAGCGCCAGAGAACTGTTCCCTAGCAAGGCATCAGGTGGTAGCAAGGCCCAAATGGACCAAGTACCCGCAGACATGCTAGCTGGTATGCTACGACTTTCCTACGACGGCAGTGCCGAGTTTCCCCCTTCTTTCTCTGCATTTCATTCTCGGCAGACGCCAAGCCAAAGCATCAAAGTGGTAACCCTCAAATTTGTAGATCGCATAACGGACCCCAGCAACGGTATCTCAATCAAGGGTCTAGCGCGCCAATCCAACTCACAGCAGGGAATCTCGATCAAGGGCAGCGCGAACAAGAAGGAATTGTTCCCGGACAAACTCAGCGGGAACGTGAACTCTGGGAAGGAGCTGTTTACTGATAGGCTTGAGGGAAGGGGTCGCAGGCGTCAAAAAGCGGAGGATCTGTACTTCTGAACACGCAGCTAGCGAGTACGCCCATCAGAAGGTAGGAGAGCGTTTTCCAGGTCTATTGACTTTGAGATCACACATGACGCTGCCTTGAGCGGTGTTGCTCACTACCACACAGTGGATGAAAGAGCCAGGACACGTGGATCTGGTCAATTAGGTCTGTGCCAGGTATGTGACGCGAGGATGCGGTTGCTAGCCCGCGTACGGGAGACATGAAGTGGACGGCCGCACATGGCAAGCCAGAGTGGGGCTCTGATACTTGCTATTTCTGAGCAGAGAACCCACGGGGCAACTCAAATGCGTTGAGTTGCCTGGATCCAGTTGAGCATTGGTGAGTGGGCATACTAGTCTCATTATCCCATCTCAGCTTTACACTTGGCTTTTGTCGAGTATGAATGCTGATGGCCACTGAGAAGATCGTGCTCTGGTAATCCACAAGACTGGGGCATCGAACTACACCGGCAGTCGATGCAAAAGCCGCCCGTGTGGCGGAAGCAGGAGGCAGTGGCAGTAAGCATACTAGATGCTATAGCTATGGTGATTGTCGAAGATCAAATGGCTTTTGCCTTTGAACCCAATACCAACAATGAATTCTTCAGGGAAAATTGGGTCTGTTGAACTTGCCATCTCGGTGAGGAGTAACAAGAGTTGTTGTCCTGGCTGAAAACTTGTGAGTTTATCGGCCACACCGTACTTTCGGTTGAGAGTCCTCCAAATTTTGCTATGGTTCAAGACCCGCGTATTGACGTACAAAGCCTCAGAGCCCGTCTAGGATCTTTGGAAGATACTCTCCTCATGGCGAGGAGTGTGTGAATAGGCTGCGAAGTACTCCAGCGAGCAGCGAGCACTTCAATGTCTGAGGAATGGGAAGGTGCTGGGCGGGAGCGTAATTGCCAGACTGAACAGAGAGTGGCACCACCAGAGGACACGATCCTCCGCAAAGGAGTAAACTCTCCGGCGCCAGCAGCCTCATCTATCTCTGCAACGGCAGCAATGTCGAGACTGGCCGTTCGCACAATGTCCTCTGATGCTATTGTTGAGGTCGACTTTTGTGCCCCTATCACCAATTCCTCACATCTGCCCATTCACACACACACACACACCCTCTGCACAGCGAGCTATTCAATTTTTCCCGCCTTCAATTGTTCCATTTTATTGTGATGACTCGTGGTGTACCTATCAATTCACTGCCTTTCCCGATTCATCGTCACTCATGGTAACCCACGTTCGAGGTCCAACCCATCTCGAACCGAGCCCTGGAATACCCTTCCCTTTTTCATCTCGACCGTCTTGACAATCACCACAGTCAATTCCCTTCTGATCAAAAGGTAGCTGTATCTCGATTTCGCATTCAGCGACCTTCACTCAAGTTGTCAAATTCTCTGTTCGACTGCGAACTTTTCCTGCCTGTCGAGGTTTGTAGGCACGACCAGCGCGAGATCTGCCTTGAAGTCTTGCTTTTCGATGCCAAAAACCGCTGTCTTGGGCGACTTTCATTTCTGACGCAACCTTCAACTTTACCTAGGCTTCCGCAACATCACCACAGCCGGGCAAAAGCCTGGCGCTCACGTTGTACGTGTTGGACGGTTGAATTCCTGATCCGCCCTCAACCAAACCTTGCCTACCCACAGCAGCACATTTCGTGTCGAGCTGTGATACCCTTCCGCAGCTCTTGTCGGCATTTCTTCACCACCATCACGTTCGTGAAAGTCGGCCTTTGGGACGTACCAGAGTCACAGGTATGCTTACCCGTTTGTCACCACATGTAATCACATTGACAACTTGCAGGTCTCTCAACCAAGAACGACCCACCATGGCTGATCGTGGCTGGTTTGGTCGCGGGCGCTCGGCGCATATTGCGCAACAGCCACCGCATCAATCCAACACGACGCCAGACACGCAGAGCGAAGCTGGAGATCAGGCGTCACATGCATCGCTTCATCGTTCCTTGACGCAAATCCCGCTGCAACAGAGCCACAAGCCCCCGACTCTGGCCAAGATTTCGAGCTACATCGGCTTGGGCACTCTCGCGAAAGCTCAATCTCCTACCGTTGCGGTGTACCCTGAACTCGTCATGGAACGAAGTAACTCGATGAAGTCGGGAGCGACTGGTTCCCACGTAACCTCAGTCGACGGTGGTGGACCTATTGGCGATTGGCGACCCGCAAACAAGAAGGAGGGGAAGTTCCCCTACTACAATGAGGCCGATTGCACTTGGCACAACCCGAGCCTTGAGCAGATGGTGGAGACCGTGTCGTGCACGATCATGAAGAATGGTTCATCTGCGCCCATTCCGCGCCACCTCAATGGCTGGATCGCCGGCATCATCGAGGAAGTTTCTCACCAAACCAGCGAGCTTAACAGCCTCCGTACCCAGGTTGCGCAATTGAAGGCAACTCGGCAGGAAGAAGTCATGGAATTTTCCAAAGTCACAGAAGAATGGGCACTACGCGAGATGAACTTCAAGGCAGAGATCAACCGTTTGGAGCACATCATCTCTGACACACAGCAAGGTGCTGGGTCTGTGCTCTTGGCGAGGGCTGGGAGTGTCGTCAATCGCAACGATGGCAGAGCCTTCAGAGCCAAGTTGGACCAGTTGAGCAGGAGCGACGAGGGTAAGCCTTGCTTTGCTCACCCCCCCCCTTTATCCCCAGTGGAAAAGTCTACCGACATGAGCCTGGTAGGAGATGAAAATGCCCTTCCAGAAGAGGGTCATCCCGCGGATAGGCACCGCGACTACCTCGTTGAGCAGGACAAACGTGATTCTATCGCATTATCCCCTGGGGATGTCGGCTTGACTGTCAACACAACTCCGTATCAAGTTCTTGGTGGGTTTCATTCATACAGACCACCCAAAACGGTGAGCAAAGGTATCTGGCTAACAATATTTTCCATATTCAGGATCCACACCTAGCCTGCTCGATCGTAACAACGATGTCCACCTGAGCAAACAGCTTCGCAACGCAACCTCCAAGCGCTGCCGTAAGAAGGATCAGGACATTGGTGCGAAATTGGTCGCCGCACGGATCACGCTTCAGACAACTGGGAAGCCGCCGGCTCCCAGCGCGCAAAACTCAAACGACTCTTCATCCCAGTCGTCCAGTGGAAATGCCAGCTGCAGTTCTTCGCTCATCACGCAGGGCCTCGCTGAGAAGGTAGCACGGGCCAAGGTTACACCACATACAAGCCCTACCAAGGACGAGAACCTCTGTGGTCGACCAGCAGAGGAGCCAAAGAAGGGCGGCGACATCTTGGGAACGATTCGGCAGCTTGCGGCGCAGAATGGAGGCCTGCCAGATGACGCTATTGATGATGGGAGTAGCTGTTCATCATCGATTGTGGACCCTAGACAGCACCGAGCCTTTTCATTCTCGGATGGAGACGACCAAATCGCATCAGAGGACGAACCCACGCCTTCGATGGACAGGACGTCGCGAAATAACGGCTCAAGTTCACGAAACCCTCCGCAAGTGTCAGCGGTGCAAGATCAATTACTTGCGTCTCAGTTTGATGGCGCGTCACAACTGTCTGAGAGCATATCTTCAAGTGCTTTGGGCTATCGGAAGTCGGCCTCATCCCCATCTTCGAGTGATACGTCGCAGCTCCGCAGTCATGCGTCCATGCAACGGTCCATGGGACAGAATCATGCTACGGAAGCCAGCAAGAAGCAAGAGGCCGCTAACGAGGTTAGAAAGCTGGCGGCAGCTTCGATCTGTTCACCAATGATAATTGCAATGGCTAGAGAGAGAAGCATACCTAGTCCAACGAAGAAGGTACAAGAGGTACAGGAAGGTCAAGTACCGCGCCAGAGTCGCCGCGGTCGATTCCTGAACCGGAACTACTCCCAGGGCCGCGCTTTCATCAGCGATGAGGAGCTTGCCGTGGTAGCCAACCGCACAAGAACCCGTGAACCGGCCCAGGTTCGTGCTAGAGGCCACAGCTCCGCTTCAACCGTGCCAAGCGCTGTCGAACGCCTGTCAACCGATGTTGGCTGCAACCAAGAGGCGGCATTTGCTGCAGCGAGGGCACTCAAGAACTCGACTTCTGAACACAAGAGCCAGAACGAGTCGCAGGCTCAAGCCGCTTAGGCGAGGCCATCTCGGACTACATCGACGCAAGTGAGCAGGCTTCTGCCCAGTCGACTAGACTTGATACCTGAAGTGGAAGCTTGGAGATCTGAGGCGAGCATTGACTCACGATATTTTGCGCCAGCAACGGTCTAAAAAGTGCAGTCGACACGCCTGTATTGACGATTGGTACGAACGGATCACTCGCTATTCGGACCGACTTCCGCGTGATGATGCTTGAGCAGAACAGGGCGAGGAGAAAATGATAGGTTGTCCATCAGTGCTGGGTGATTTTCGCTTGTGATGGATTGATACCCTGATGGGTCGAATGGCGTCAACATAAGGCCATCACGGACGTTTGGCTGTGTCAGAGGCAGTGCGGCTCTAGGCAGTGCGGCTCTGGGCTCATGGGAGGCTACGAGCCAGGTGACGGAATGACGAACGGCGCATGACAGCTCGGCCCGGCCGCCCAAAATTCTGACAGTTTTGACAGGCTCGATGGTCTCAACAGCGCACTAGACGCTCTAATAATTATTGGCTGCTAATTTGATGAACACTTGACTATTCTTGTGCACGTGAGCAGGCCTGGGTTGTGCCTTGTGCGTAAAAATGACAGCAACGGCCAACTTTACCTGAGTCGGCTACTTCATTTGAAGATGGAAAATCATTGGCAGAGCCGTTGTGGCCACAGCAAGGTAAATCATGTAGCTATTTGTGTGACTCACTCAGTGAACCTGATCTGCGACCTTTCGGACGACGGGCGTGCTGCTCTCCTACGATATGGCCAGAAATTCAAGAGATATCACAACGTAGATCCGTCTACAAGCCAGGTGGGCGGAAGGCATATTCAGTACCTCGGCATGGTATCCTGAGGAACCTTGAGCACCTCGATTCTCCTCGTGTTTGAAGACCTTGACACAATGTGCCCTCCCCTCGGGGCATATCTCCCGGGCGGAGCGACCTCCGCACTCTTCTCCTCTTGCGCAAGGGCCCCGTTCTCATGACAGCTTCGATTTCCAACTCGTATAGCCCTGGTTACACAGGCTGGGCAGCCTTTCCAGATAGAGCCGTGACAGGTCCGTACAGTCAAATTGCTCAGACTGGAGTGGCACGCATCATCAGCTACTTCCCCGGCCAAGCATAGGAATGACACGAGCGAGAGCCGCCAAACCTCTTTAGTGATGGCCGTAGACGTTTGCTGGCGCACCGTTCAAGCCCTTGCGAGGCAGGCCATCTTTCTGCTTGGAGATACCATCGATCCCGATGTTATGATTAGCTTAGCACCGGGCCTTTTTGGGGCACTGTGACTCATAGCTCTAGCATAGGATGTTCACTGTCCCCAGTGCGGGGGGAATCGTCGAAGTTTCTGTCCTAAAGCCTGCAATCCTGATGGTTATGGCAAAGGTGGCCGTTTAGCTGTGTTATTCGAGAGGAGTTTCGGTCGTAACCCATTTAGGAGAAAAACGTCCTTTGCGGATAGGACCATCACGATGGTTGGAAGGGAAGATGCGTAGCTGACTCCACGTCGTCATCCACGGATGCTGAAGAAGGGGCCCAAGTCACGACCGAGATGCTCTCTGTGCCATTGGTTCCCTCGTAGCATGTGGCTCGCGTGCTGATCGAGCTGCAGCGTGGCATCGCTTGGGACAGGACGTGTCTTGTCCACGAATTGCCTTGTGCTTCTACTTGTTCTTGGATCTAAGTAGACGACGGTCTGGTCACTACCACCGCGATGGGGCGGAGTCTCATGGACGATTCGTACGCATGTGATAGAGGAGAGATGCCAGCTTACCAGTAGTCAGCTTCGTGATTCCTTAGTATGGGGAGGGCAGTGGATACGGCGATGGTGGAGTTGCGCAACCGTTAACAGAGCTCACCGTTTACTGTCTACCGGAAGTTTTCCTCCGTCACTCACTACGATGTATTCTCATACTCGGTCTTCAGATGATCTCGATGATCTCTGTATACTGCCGCCGGTATACTTCCCCTGTCAAAGTAAACAATCAACCTGAGGAGACTCTGCAATATCGGCTGACTGATTACAATGCAGTGAGCATGCACGTCTTCCCCACAGGCCACCAAGACTACGAGAGCACTACAGTTGTCATCCAGTCCGCTAAGAGCTCAGACAAAACAACAAACAAGCTGCCGTTCTGTCGATCTCCGGGCACCGTGCGAGGCTGCAGCGGTCCTCCTGAGAGGATGTGCTTCAGATGCCAATGCTGTGGCGCCCGTCCCGTTTCGTTTCCCTTGCGGATGTCCGTGAAACCCGTTTGCATGGGCTTTACTCGATTCTTCGATGGTAGGGCACTAAACACCTGACAGGCAGCACGACGTTGTCCATTCCTAACGTCTGCAGGAACAAGTGCAGCAGAGATAGCCGAAGTTGCCGGACGTTGAGGACTGTCATGAGACTTGTGTCCTCAATTGCATCCGGGTGGGCGTGGATTTCTGCTGAGGTAGCCTGCAGGCAGAGCAGGATGTGCAGGCAGAAGGAAATGAGGGAATCTATGACAACGCAGGTCTGTCAGGTTGATCTCGCCGTCGCCAGATGCGGTGGACTGTCCTGCGCACACCCATTTCCCCAAGTGGAAAGACAGGCAGAGCTCCTTTGTTGCTCCCCGGGGGACTGCGAGCAGGGGGGGGGCTGCACTTAGGAAGCTAGCGTGGGGGAAGCAAGCTGATTGCCCAGTTAGGCAATACGTTAGGCGATTTAATTTATCGACCTCTGGCCTAAACGTAGTGCACACCGTTTTCGTCCAGATCGACTGCAAGACGGAACTGAGTGTTTCCCTCGCCCAGGCCCTCCCATGCCGTCTCACGACTGTGGGAGACTGCTTTTTTTGCAACAGCAATGGGATGACATCACTCGTCCGAAGGCCAACAATTGGCACTGGAGGTCGCATCCAGATAGGGTTCTGATGCTGTCGTAGGAATGGCACCCAGCCGTTGGAGGGTGCTGTGACCCAGTCAGTACCCATGTGCTGTTGCAGTGGGCGGGTGCGGTTATGGGTGTGCCAGCGCCAGCTGCATTGCGGGGCCCAGGGCAGCATCCGATGCCTTTAGAAGTCGAGGTCGCGAGCGTGCAGATGGCGGTGCAGCCAATCATCTGACACGAATCAGCCCTTGACCTTCCTAGCATGGTAATTCTCAGTCTGCTTTAAGGTTTCATTGCGGCCAAGACAGACAGCCCAGATCGATCCTCACAACCTGGACCGAACAAGGGTTGTTTGTCTGTTCTGGGTCTGAAGTTCCCCTGCTGCTGCCGGATGACAGGTCGGAACAACCGCCGCTCAAACACCTGGACAGGAACAGGAAACAGGCGTTCGGTGGCTCAGCCGTTGCCAGTGACATGACATCGAGTTGAAACTTTTCGGACGGGGGTTGCTCGTGTCCGACCGAATGCAACCAGGGAACTGGAGGTCATTGCGCGCCCGCGTGGCCGCCCACTCTCGCAGCGAGTACAGTATGCTGCAGCACAACACTGCACAGAGGAAAACCGTGCCACGAATTATTCACCGCGACTCCCGGTGTACACATCTGCTAACCGGTTGTTGGATAGACAACTCTGCATCTCAAGGGGTGAGGCCTGTCCTGAACTTGGCAGAGCGCTCGAGGTGGGCCGCCCCGAAACCGCCGCCGTTCTGCTTTGCGTGTCTCCGATCTTGTCAAGTTGCCGAGGTCTGGACTTTTTTTTTTCCTTTTCTCAACGGTTGTCATGAGGAGACACTGACGTTCATGGATGCGACCTCTGGTTTGACTTTCTCGCCGAGTCTATCAACAGCCCTGCACAGCGCCTTGTTCCTGTTTCAGAGAACTGAACTTTGTCTCCCACAAAGCACAACGGAAGAACACTTGAGCCTAATCGATGTCCATCCCAGAACCTGGGAGGGCGGAAACATGACCTAAAAAGGGGTGATTTTGCTGCTTCGGGTCGAGTTCAGATTTGGGCACTCCAGATTAGTCTGGATTCTTTGTCTTCCCCGGGCGATCGGCAATGCTGGGCCCTTTGAGCGGAAACGGCCGCTAAAATCCCTTTGTTGAGGTCGATTCCCGAGCCAGGATTGTTACTGAGCCTCGTCCAACATCGAAAAGCCAAGGTTCTGTGAGTTCAGTCGACTATAGTCGAGAAAGGCCGCGCGTTTCTCACAAAGGCGTAATGGCTACCCACCAGGGGCCCCAGGGAGCATTGGGCTTGCAATGCAGGTTTGGTCTGGAGTATCCAGAGTGGCAAGACTGTGTCACAATCCCACAAACTTCAGAGCGAGTGGGCGATCTTGCATTAGTCGAGGTCTCTCGCAGGGCTGCTCCTCATTTCCTCCGGACGTGACCGCTGCCGTATACTTTCGTCCTCGACGGGCCAGGCGCCGAACAAGCAATGCTTAGATGATGGATGACGACGGGGACGATGATGGATTCCCAGAAATAAACTAGAACGCGAGATTCCAGTTTCAGGGGCTGCGGCGGCGTGCTTCTTCTAACCAGAGAGGTGTGTGTGGGGGGAGGGGGGAGAACGGGCGCGGGCGCGCAGTCGACGCATGTCGTTAGGGCTGTTTCGACCAGCCAGGACTGCCAGGACTGCCAGGAACTGAGGCCGGGGAAGTTGGAGATTCCAATGAGAAAAATGCGAGGCGTGGCATGCAGGCGCACAGCAGGCGGCGATTGCTCCCTTGCTCGCCCGTGCAGTGCAGCCGTGCAGCCGGTCAACGGGCCCCAGGTACCGACGAGGCGGGGGGCACGGACGGTGCAGCGCGGTGCAGCGTATTTGCTCTGCATTTCTGTAATTAGGCCCTGCTGCTCGATGCTCGGCAGGGGAACACAGAACGGCGATTGTCTTGGATTATAGATTGAGGTTGTACACCGAAGTGTCCACCCTGTGCTGCAGTGATACTCGAGCGATTTGGGGGTAAACCTTCGAGAAGCAGGGCGGGGAGAGCGACGCAGAGGTCTGTCTGCCTGGGCAGGTCTGCATGGCTCTCACGATCTGGGGGTAACCGAAATGACGAGAATGGAACGTCAAGAGGCTACAGTACCATGCCCATCCAACCCTCAATCTCAATGATTGCACTACACAGGCAGAGGACAAGCACCTCTTGTCCCTAGTTCACGTATCAGAGTTGGCTCTGGCCTGGCCTGACCTGCCTGGCTGCCCGGCTGCCTACCCTCCTACACAGTAGGTAGATACTGCTTGCTGCCCGAGAGCGAGGGTCTGTCCAACCCTGGTGTGTGTGAGACCTCGGAAGCACTTCAATCTCCATCTTGGACGAAGTCTGGACTGTCGCCTGTCGCCGCCAGGGAGTCGAGGCCCAATCCACCTGGGCAGCCTCACGGCGGCTCCCTCCGAGGGGGGGGCTCAAGAGCAGTAAAGCAGGAACTCAAGATCTCAAGAAGTCGAACCCTTGCTCTGTGCAGACTTTCGGCCGTCAGTGTTGGGAATGCAATGCCTGCGACACGGCTGTCATTGGCTTGCCCTCTCCCAGCTATGCGGCTCAGACTTTGGAACTACGGCAGGTGGCTCGTCGATGTTATGCAGACGAGGACAAGCCAGCCATGGCGCCGACCGGCACTCAGTCTTGACTCAGGCAAGGTAGGCATTCTTGGAAAGCTTTCTTGGACATGACTTTGCACCAGTCCACTAGTTTCTAGCAGCTTGATACAGATGCGGTACAGATGCAAGCCATTGCCGTCTGTCTCTGTAGAGGCAACCAAAGAACGGCAAGAATGCGAGTGTGGGGGATGCAACTTGAGCCTGCAACCAAGCAGATTTGTGGAATTGTCATTTGTCGGGGCAGCCTGTCTCCCCCTTGAGCAAGCCATCCTCGGATCCGTCCAAACCCTGCACATACAATACTGTACGCCACCTGATCACCTCCCACCTCTCCTGCTGCGCGGTCCCAGACGATCGGAAATGCAAGTAAGTGTATTGGCCGCAGCGACTGAATCGACAAAACATCCGAAATTGTTCGGGTCTTGCTTTCGCTGGTCGCGTCGCGGTCTGAAGAGATCCCGACGATGCGAGCTTGGTACGGGGGCGGGCGAGCAAACCAGATCAGCCAAAAATCGACCTCAAGTCTCACAGCTGGGATTGGACGGCCACGATCTGGCTCCAACTTCAGCCCAGACACCAGAGCGATCCCACTCCGAAGAACACACCTTCAACTGAAGTATCCGCTGATCGACCGGAGACATCAGTTGCCGCCCGCCCATGGTCCAACCCAGCGTGACATCGCGAGGTTGCAATCTCCAGCCCTGACCCGGGCCACCAGTGATGTGGTCTACCACAGTAGTCTGCGTAGCTCTGCTCTGGCTTTACTATGCTATGCTATGCTATGCTCTGTTGTGCTGTAGTGGAGGGTGGTCGGGTGGGTGGTGGTGTGCTGTCCCGGGGCCTTTGTCAACGGCGATCGGGCGGTTGCGAGATTGGCGAGGGTGTGATGGTGTGATGGTGTGATGGTGCAAGGCTGCTGTATTTCGTGCACAAGCCCTGCATCTGGCGTGTGATCATCTATCTACGGTACAGTATGTGTCTAGTGCAGCACATGTGTCTGTCCACGACCGCATCCCACGTCGACAATGACGAGACAGGCAGAGATTGAGAGAGATCGAGGGGGGCTGATCTTTCACCTGAGGGTCCAGGTGAAAGGCAGGGGTCTGCTCCGTACAAGCCTGCCAGCACGGTCACATTACCGAGGCCGGAACGTCGGCACCCTGCCATTCTTCCAAGGTCCTCCCCCGATTACCACCCACCCTGGACCCCAGGCCGATGCCAGATTCTCAAATACCTATCCGAGGGTTACATCGCTGTGGATAGCGGCGATCATAGCGACGACGTCCATCCCAACTGTACGGCTCGGGCTCAGCTTTGCGTTTGACGTTCAAGGATGGCAGATCGACATCACCGCCACTACGATATGGTACAACACAGGACGACGACAACGTGCGCCCTGGTGGTAGTGCCCCAAGAAACCGTCGACGACGAATTGCCCCAGGTGACGACGCTCTAGTGTGGTGGGCCTTTACTTTTCTCTCAGCCAGATCAGCGCCCCTTCATTTTCTATTAGACTACATTCACAGTGATGACGCATCCGTGTGTGTGCTCGAGTTGGGATGACCGCCAGTGCTTGCCCAGATGCAGGCAAATTGGCACGCCATCTATTCCCACGCTTGCATCGGGCGCCTCTTGCTCAACAGTCTCAACGGTGATGGCGGCAACCCGGCAGACAGACAAAGGAGTAACGGCTTTGCGGGCGGGAGTGGCTGGGCCCGGCCGCCTGTTCTCACGGTGAAGGAAGCTCCCACGCCGGCTTCACGATCAATGGGATGGCCAACTTGAATCTTCATGACTAGACGCCATCCGCGATCGTGTCAAGCCTTTGTTTGAATGACAGATGCAACGAGAAACATCCTAGGCCAATCCCGGAAGGAGAGCGCAAGAATAGTGACAGCATCTGTCTCACATCATGCAATCGCACTGATGTTTGGGGCTATCGTTCGTGTCCTGAAGCCTCGGGCTCCCGGCCGGACCGCTCCTGTCTTCACCACGGGCCTAGCCCATCTTCAACGCTTTTTTCTGCCCGTCGAAAAGAGCTAGACTGAGCCCTCCCGATGAGGCGCTTGCGCTTCTAAAGAGGAAATCGATGAGTTGATCCTGATGAGGACAAACAAGGAGCGTAGACCACTAGAGCGCGCCACGGGGCGCCTCTCCCTTTCCCAGCCGTGCCAATGAGCTCGCCCAGAGCTTGGAACTCTTCAGCCGTTCGAAACAGCTGTTGTGCCCTATCCAACTTTGGATTAAGTCTCTAGGTCATGCCAAGAAAAAAGATCCAGAATAGAGGGGCGACTTGGCCGAGAACGTTGATGACTATGCGATGATCAGTCTGATATGCTCCGGAGGCAGATTCGATATGATGCAGATGGCGTTGAACCTCGCTGGGAGGACAATGGCAACGGGCCGATAAAGGTCTCGAAAATGACTTACACATCTCTGAATCCGATCGAAGGGCGTGAAGGAGAGGAACTGGGCATCTGAATCAGTTCCTGAACATCTTGCAAGGGGAGAGAAAAAAAAACGGCGGGTATTCCGCACAGGTCCGAAATTCCACGCCTCCCCCCACACCCCCGTGACCCCTTCACCGGAAAGAGAAAACCGCCCAGCCGTTGTGCAACCGCAATCTGAGACACGATCACCGAGACATGCAGGCACCATAAACAACTTTCGAACCCGCGCTCTCTCGCCCACTGCTGGCAAATTGTGTGGACAGGGAAAAGCAACGGCATAGAAAGATCTCGCGTAGCACAGCTCAGATCGAAAGCAAGATAGAAGCTTCCTCCCCATATCACTCCCTCCCTAAGCTCTCAAGCATTACCGTTAAGGGACTGCCTCCAGTTACACAGCATTGTGCGCACCGTGCGTCTGCTGCTAAACACTCAGCCATTGCACGCACCCTGGGGGATACAGTACGGGGAGGGCCGAGGAGAAAAGTTGCTGCGAACTGTATTTGCGTTCGTGTTTCACGCAGCAATAAACCCGGTGGTTTGGGATCGGGGGTTGAGCTGGGGGGCCATGGTGGAAGCATGGGGGCAGGGGAGGAACAGCGATCTGCCCGCTTTGAATAACTATGATGTGACTGATCCCCTCCGGCCTGGCCCCTGCTATCTGATCTTCCCCCCACCAACTTGGCGAACGAGCTGGGAGCACATCCCATCCATCGCCTTTTGCTTGCGGTCAAGAAAGCGAGAGAGATGGATTTCTTGCGGGGAACGAGGGTCGGGTGCCGAGCCACAGCATGGGCAATTCTCTCTATTCCCGACTGGCAGGGGAGCTCGTATCGTGAAGCTTAGGAAGGGGTGGCCCACACTATGTCTCTAGCCTCACTCAAGTCCAAGTCATCCGAGCTTTTTTTTCTTCTCTTTGCCTTGGCCCTGGGCGCAACGCCCTCCCTATCCCGCCTGCCAGCCCCGGTTGTGGCTTGATTCTCGTTCATTCTTGGATGCGGAATTGTGTGTGCCCCCAGCGGCCGCCAGAATTCCATTTTGTTCCTGCTCAACGGGCTTTCTCCATTCCTGGGACTCTTGTCTCGCGGCTCGTCCACCCACAGGTTTGACACATAGACAGGCACACAAGGAGTTACAGGTTGTCATGTTCAAGAAATTAGATGTGGAGCTTGTTGTGCCATTTTTTGCGACTATTAGAAGATTGTATCATTCATCAATTAACCAAGTACTAGTACCTATCGTAGGCGTCTTCTAGGACTACTATACGTCCTCGCAATTCTCTGCCCAAAAAGCACGAGGCGTCCAAATTCAGATTGTCACCATTCCGGCCAGGCGGGTATCATGAAGGCCTTCCCCTGTCCACCGTTCCCTGAGCTTGGTTGAAACCTCACATCTTGTGTGTACACAGCCCGAAAAAAAGGGTGTGCTCCCAGTTGTCTGTAGCCGCCCCACCTTTTCCAAACCGTGAACTCCTGCGCTATGCAGTATAAATCATGCCACATGTGACTCCTAGAGCTGCCCAAAAAGGCTTCCATTGCCATGGAAGGGGATCGTCCGCGGTAACGCCAATAATCAATACAAAGACAAAGTAGTAATTGGTAAGACACTGATAAGAAGACGGGGTAAAAGTGCAAGTTCGCCGCGTGCCTAGTGAAGACAGACGTGCTCAACTGAACAGTTCCCGTAGAACAGTCCGAGGTCGTGATCTGGCCCGTCTTGATAAATTCAACCGAGCAGAGACGAAATGGACATGCGAGTGTCTGAGCCCGACCTGGACTTGGAAGGGCTCGGCTCAGCATTTCGTGGCGGCGACCGTCTGTCAAATCTGTTGTCAAAGAAGCCGGAGTTGGCAGATGGGGAGAACACAGGGGCGTGTCTGTCTCTGTTGCGTTGAGCTGAATCACCGTAGGCCGGCGTCGAGAACCCAGTGCGAATTGGCAGCGAGACTGGGCTGTGGGGAAGTGCCATCAATGAGCCGTAAGACGACGCCGAGTTTGATCGCTTGTGTCCTGTGGCTTCAAGCATCTCCTGAGGTGAGAGCAACTTTGGGCCACTGACACCCCGTTGGAAAGGAGGCAGTGCAAACTGCCCTTGGGGATATGGGATCTCGGCCGCAGCGCGGGGCGACTCGGCTGGGGAGCCATGGTCTGAGGCCAGCGAAGGGGGGTTTGTGATGATGGACGCAATGCTGGTGCGTCGCGAAGGGTACTGATAGTTGGCATGATGTTGCCCTGAGGGGTAATATGGTGCTTGGTGGTTGTTGCCGTAGTCATGGGCGGCGGGAGCATACATTGGCGACATTGAGGAGCGTCCGAATGGCTGGTAAGAAGAAGAGGATGAGTTGCCCCGCGACATGGGCACTGAGTCCTGGCGCTGCGATGCGTGATGGCGCATCTCGCGCTTCTTGGGGCGTACTCCGCGCTCCGTCTTCTTGAACTCCTGGTAGTAGTAGTTCTTGACCATGTTCTCGGGACGTTGCATGGCGCGACCGAGTGGGGCCCAGTGCTTGCCATGCTCACGAACCCATTGCAAAAGCACGGCACCTTCAGGGTCTAAGATCTTGTCCCTCTTGAGGCCAGGCTTGAGGTGGTTGTCCCAGCGCTCACGGCACTGCTTTGCGTCCCTGGTGCCGTGCTCGCGGGCGATCTCGACCCAGTGGACCTGGGTCTTGTTGGCACATCGGTCGACGAGCATTTTGAGCCTTTCGTTCTCGTGGACGGACCATGGCCCCCCTGTCTTGCGTGGGCGGCCATCGCCTTGATTCATTGTGCGGATACTTGCCATGACGATGGCGATATGATGATGGGTTGTTGTGATAACAGCGAGGCGGAAGCACACTGACCAGTGTGGCAGAGGTATGGGTCGGTGACAGTGAAGTCGTTGGAGCGTTGCAGGCGTTGTGGACGATGACAGCACCGTTCACAAGACCAAAGAGGGCGAGTGCAAGTGGGAGTCCAACGTGTGAGAAGAAAATGTGTTGTAGAGATTGTTGATGTCGGGTGGTTGAATGTTTCAAAGTCAAGAGTGCGCAGACTTACAGGATTATATGGAAAGGCCCAGTGTGGGCGCGCCCAGGGGACGCTTCTGGCCATCCGAGCGAAGTAGCTAAGTACTTGAGCAGCAGGACAGTACTCCGCGGCCATGTACCCATTCCATGTAGCTCACGGCTTGTGGCCTTGCACAAGGGTACAAGAGTACGTGTGTTCTTGTGGCTCTCGGACGAGGAGCGGCGTCAACGCTAGGGGCAGAGACTCTGGTCACCCTGCTCAGGTGGAGGGTGCTAGCGGGAGGGAAGACCCCACCACCACCAGCAGTATGTACCAGCACCAGCGCAAGAGCAAGAGCTCCAGATCAGACATGGGAGTACTTGTCAGGGACGCCAAGTTTTGCTGGGTGTGTTGGGTACTCAGGAGGGACGAGGACGAGGACGAGGACGAGGACGAGGAACGATGAGAGCTCTCGGCAGGGAAGATCTCCTGCAGACAGCGGAACAAGGTCAAGGTCCAGGGCCAGGGCCAGGTCATGGTCGAAGTCAAGGTCCAGGGTCATGGATCTACGCTGCTGCATTACAGACGGGGTCGCGGCAAGCCAGCATGGGCTGCCACAGCCAGCCATGCCTGTCGCGTCGCCCGCTGGGGGAGCTGGTAGCTGGTAGCTGGCAGCCAGCACACGAGGGAGGGTCTGGAGAACATACTGCCGCAACAGGCTAGCGGATCTTGCCCGATCGAGACGCCAGTATTTCTCTAACTCTCTGGTGGCCGTTTGGTAGGTGATTTTGGCAGCCTTGGACTTGCCTCGATGGGGCCCATGACATGTCTGTGCCTTGCGTCTGTGCCTTCTTGTCTGTTTGTCTCTCTGTTTGTTTGCCTGTCGCCTGTCGCCTGTCTGTGTCTGGCTGAAAGACCAAAACGGAAGGCACTTTGTGACTGCGTGCGTGCTGCACCGTCCAGGACCCACCCACCTTCCGTCACCGACAAGTCGTTGGAACGGCAGCGCTGTGGATAACGGTGTGCGGGTGCGGTTGTGGCTCGAAACGGAATGGTCCAGACCAGAGGCTCCAGCTGAAGGCACTCCAAGTAATGCGACAAGTTTGCCAATGAGGGCCTTTTGCTTCTGCCATTGGGCAGTGCCCAACAACCTTTGCGCCCGTCAATCTGACCCTATTCAGCCATTCCAAATTTTGTGCGCATGCTTCAGATCAACCCATGCCCCATGCCCCATGTCCCCTCATGGCCCATGGCCTCCCTGCCAGCCTGCCAGCCTGCCAGCCTACCAAGCCTGCCTCACCGGAGAGGCGACAAGGCGACATCGTCATGATCCCAGCGCGGTGGAGGTGCGAAATCTCGGAAGCGCTTGCTCCCGGCCACCTGGCCGTCCACTCCAGTCCACCCAGCAGCCTCAGCTGGCCCTCCGCCGCCAGCTGCCCGCAATCCCATCATCTCACACAGAGGGCCGCCGAGCTCTGTGTCACCTCGCTACCTGCCCGCCACCGTCCAGCCTTTCCCGATACGGTCGCCATTGTCGAAGCACATCAAATGAGGCGTCCACGCCCTCACCTGGGCACCTCTGGTGTGGCTGCTGCGAGTCTGTCTCTCCACGTCTCAACCGCAACCCCAAGGCCCAGGCACACGTCGCCCTTGATGGCATGCGTCTCCACTTTGCTGAGATTCAGATCTCGCAAAACCCGACAGGTTGGGCTCCGCAACGGTCGCTCGCGCCACGGACCTGCCGCGCCCCATCCCCATCCCCGTCCCCATCGCAATCCCCATCATACGGAGCACTAGTTGTCCTCAATGTTGCATAGGATTAGGATACTACTGTACGGCTGAAAGGGCCCCGGCCTGTTGGGCCAAGTTACCAATGCCTCCCATCGAGTCTGTTAATCTTGGAGGGCCATGCCAGGGGACGGACCTACTGTATTTTCCACCCGAGACATGGTCTCCCGACGCAACCCTCGATTCCGGCCTGAGGGAGAGAGGCGCACCTTTCCCCAGGACCCACCTTTCCAACCCCGGGCTCCTATGTGTACGTACCCATAGCGATGGCCTTGGCGCCAGATCGTATTTCTCGATGATGGCTTTCCCGCATCAACTCCAGGGAGATCTATTCTTTTCAGCTTCGCGTGGCTGGAGCTCCCAGAGGCCTGGGGCTCGTCGATCCTGGCTCAGCTATTCGCCTACCTCCTGCCTACCTCTCGCAACTTGCGGGCGTCGGCCGCATACAGCAAGACCCCCTGCCGAAATTGTAGCTGACCCTCGGCAAGAGAAAGAGAGAGAGAACGTCGCTTTTCCTGCATTCTTGAAACGCTCTTCAGGAAATCAGTCCAAGACACAGGCGAAGGTTGACGTTTGCTTCTTCAAGCAGCACGGGGAATAACAAGAGACAGATGCCCACGAGGGCTCACGAAGGAGCTGCAAGTGCTCGGCGATCTAGGTGGGTCGCGCAGTGCTCATGTGCTTTTGGCATCTCCCGTTGAGATGCGATATCTGACTCTGTTCAAGCAGCAGTTTCTTTTTCTCTGCATTGCTGCTTCTCTCGATCGGGCTTCATCCTTTCCTGCGGCACGGTGGAAGACATGTTCCTTGCATGAGCCAAATGACTATGCTCTCCCCCACCGCTTGCTGCATCACATCACAACTTTTGCTTTTCTCCTTCCTAGTGACATTTCAAAGGGCAGCCTCGCTAAGGTCCAGCCAGGCAATTGGTTGGCCGCGTTGATGAGTGAAAAGCCACGGATTCAAGCGCGGAGATGTCTGTGGGGGTTGTATGTCTTGCAGCGCTGCGGGACTATGATGTACAGCGGTACATCCACTCACTCACTGAACTTGTGCTGCGCTGTGAAAACGTAATGTCACACTTTCAGAGGTGTGCGGAGGTCTAATCAATCGCCAGGTACAGGGATCGCCCAGCGAACCGGCTGCGCTGATCACCTTCGGGTGGCTGCTGACTCGACGACTCGGGACCCAAAGTGCTGGGTTTTGGTCTGTCATGGGCTGGAATTTGCGGTGTACGGCTCGCTGCCTGGTACCTATATCGTGGCGTGATATACAGCCCTCGGCCTACTAGTTCGAGCCTTACAGGGAACACTCGATGTCGCTGTTGCCAGCAAAACTTCCGCTCTCCGCCGCTTCTGAGCCCGCCAATTTGGCTGAGCTGCATCGGGAGAGTGACAAGTGGACTCATGAATGGAATTCTTGGAGGGCTAGATACGCCGAGGATGCTGCGATGTGTAGCAGATATCCCAGTGCCTAAGGGGAGGACCAGCCCGCAAACGAGTGAAGTGACATAGCGGCCCGCTTACAAACCCGTTAAGCAATACCATCTCTATTTTCATCTGAATGCTGACAGTGCAGTTCGTCGGCATATGGCTCCCGATCGGGCCCTGGGAGCCAAGGGTCTCAATAAATGCAAGCACTATCATGAGACTGCGAGATCTGCAAGACGAGGGAAGGCATGACGTGACCATCCATACGCGGTCGCGGGAGCGAAGGAAGGGATCGATGTGGGACCGTAGCTGGGACGGACAAGCCTACTTCTGCTTCCCACAAGCCACGGAACCAAGCGATTGGGTCGACTTGCGTAGTGAGCCGTTGGTTCCCTCTCGGCTGCTCTCCCACTGGCGACCCATTCTGCTGGTTCGGATGCCAAGAAGTGCGCCCACGGGCGAGCCAACTTTAGCCCGGACTGAAGGGCTGGGTTTGAAGTGCACACAGCTGGTAAGCACTTGATCTGCCGGCAACTGGGAGCGCCCGCATACACGGTATTGTATATACCTGCGGCATCCGATCGCAAACAAGCGCGAGTGCATGCTTCTGGGCTGCAATTAAGCGGCTGCCTACTGTAACGCTCACTGTACCGCAAAGATGTACTGATTTTAGTACGGATCGCCAACGCACCCGTAAGAGGGCAACGCACTCCGGCGATGTCACTCTGCATGGGAGATCAAACATTGCAAATCGATGCATCAACAGAGCCTAGCGGCAAATAAAAATGCATAGTGAAGATGGGATCTTTTTTATCCCGCCTACATCGCGCCAAGCCAGTGAGCTGGTACAGCACCCGGCGCGCCTGCTGGCCGCGCCGCAGTGGCTGGTAGACTGGGTAGGATGCTGGTAGGGCTATGCCGCGCAGAAAAGTGCGTCTCTGCTTTTCCCTACTCGAAGATCTCCGCCAGGGCCGTCTGTCACCAATCACAATGTTTGTCGAAGGCTGACAAGACCGATGAAACGCATCTGGACTGTTGGAAAATCGCGGGGACGGATAACCTGGACGAACATATTAATTATCGCTGGCCAGTCAGCAATGGCCAGAGCCCCTGCAGCTGCATCGAGGCGAAGAGGTTTCATCCCATCCGGGTGCCTTAAAATCAACTGAGCTTGCGAGGAGAAGCAATCACCCAGTCTGCCAGTGACATCTTAATAGTCGTCGAGTAATGCTCCGAAAAATCAGGACGAGATCCTCCGCACATCAGATTCCGGCATGACTGGTATAAGACCTATAGCCTCTGGGCAATATGAAGGCACTAGGTCGATCAGCCCCCAGTGGACCCCACCTCTGGCACTCACCCGAGCTTCAGCTTCTTCGTGTCGTCAAGATCTCTGTGGTAGAGACGGGCAGATCATCCGGCACTCAGGCCAGGCGGTCGGCGGGCAGCACGGGATGGCTTGTCATTGGGGACGGACCGTGATGGTAGTCGTTAATTCGTTGATGCCTCCAGCTTCCGCAAGGATTGCACCCTGCCCCGAGCAAGATCGTTGAGGGTGGAGGCGTTTCGAAGTCAGAAGGAAAAAAGCGTCTTTGTTCTGTCTTCCTGGTACCGAGACCCCTCAACCACCAGCATGGGGCTCTCAAAAAAAGCTTCCTAAAAGGGAGGCTTGCGAGAGCGTCCAGGACCCGAGACGACAAATCCAATGTAGCTTGGGACGCATCTATCCACATTCCCGGTCACAGCATCCACATGCTACCTTAAGGGGAGATTTAGGGTCTTTGCGCTTCCTTTGCCATGCGGACTGACCCGCGCTGTGGATGCTTGCCTCTTTTGTCAAGAAATCCTATCGGCATTGGCAATACTGTTATGAACACATAAAGTGGTACCGTAGTAGGTTCCAGCCCGAAATGCATCGGGATTCAGCCTCGCCAATCTGTGTGGGAAGCTCCACTGCTGCGCTGTGAGAGCTTTCCCCACGATAAACCCTGGACGCTGACCCCTGCTGTAATCTCCCCTGCAGCTGACAGTGGAGCTTGTACGTGGCTGTGATTTACAACACGACATGGCAGAGGGTCTGTATGGAAAACCACTCGGGTGCAAGTCTTCGATGCCTCAACGCTGTGGTCTAGAAGACATGGTGGAAACCCAGACTCAGAGAGGCATCGGAGGCTGGTTGCCACACACTGCGGCAGCGAAGGACTGAGGTTACTCAAATATGTAAATGGCCCGAGGCTCCACCCGACGACGAAGCCGGTAAACGTCCTCTAGTAACCCCCTAGTATACCAGCGCTCCGGTACAGGGCGGCGCCGCCCCTCCTAGTCCCCTCGCCTGACGTTGCGGTCGGTGTCTCTAGCCTGTTTTATCTTGAATGCCACTCCAGCTGACCCATTGATGGCGAAGAAATGGTCGACCCAATGAACAACGTTAAACGGGATTTGGACCAGAGCTCCCAGCGATGCCGTGGGTCCCTAGTCAGATAAACGGGATGCGGAGGGCGGCTCCGAGGCGGAGACCAAGCCAGTGGGGCATTCAGTGAAGCACGGTCTCAGGTACCTTTGCGAACGTTGCACGAAGGCGGACACAACTCGAGTCGTGGACAAGAGAGGGCTCTGCTTCAGATCGATGGGGTGTTGAATTTGTGCAACCCGACTTCATTGTGGCTGCAGTGTAGTCGGCGAGTCGGGGAGGTTGTGCGTCCTTGGAACAGGGGCCATCTGCGTAGGCATGTCGCATCATAGCCGGGGCTTGCATGCCTCTGCATTTCGGCATGCAAACCACCGCATCACCACGGCTTGGATGTTGAAATACCGTTGCAGCACGCGCACACGCACACTCACAGAGGATATGGGTCCACGACGTCCCTCACCGACCACTTGGCACTTGGGCCCCTGGTGGCGTTACGACGAGTATTTCAGCTGAGCGAAGTGACAGTAGCCCCACGGGACGACTACAAGCGGGATAGCCTCAGTCTAACTATAGCCCTCAGAGGTAAACCTGCCTGTCACATCCGGGCGCATCTGGTGATTTTTGCTCAACCAGAACCTCAGACTCATCATCTTATTGCCTTGCACCGGCTGTCGAAACGAAGAAATGCAGCCTCCTACTGCAATATCCCTATTCGGTGTCTGGGGCGGCGGTGCCAAGGCCACTGGGGGTAGAGGATTCGCGGCGTGCGTGCCCTGCTTGATCGACGATCAGTAATACGGTTGGCCTGCTTATTGTTCTCATTTGTGTTGCACTCCACCACCATCGTCATTCGGCATCGGTGGGACGGTGGGTGATCCTTCGCCATGCGACAGTGAATCTGGAACCTCTTGTCCCCACAAGCAAAGGAGTGATAAGCTGTCATGGTAGTCGCGGGCAGAACTCCCTAACGCTACTCTCTCGGAACCGAACAAAACTTTCATGACCGACGGCTTGCGCTAGGCATGGGTCCTTGGGCTACACTCTACATCCGTTACCCACAAACACACCTACTTGTGCAGTCTGCTCTCAACCTCTTGGAACATTGTGGTTCTGGTTGCCTAAGGAGTGGATCGCTTGAAATTCTGATCTCCTGCAAGACATGTACAAAATAGCGTCCCGGGCAAAGCTCACTATCATGATCTCAACATGGCACTGGCGACATCTTTGCGGTCCGTGAACTCGACGAACGAAGTCTCATGTACTCATCTTCGTATCTCAAATACAACCTGGACCAGGTCGAATGCGGAAGTCCATGAGATGTTTCCTGGAGCTGAGGTTAGCCATCGCGTGGCATGCCATTCCCCTGGTCTAGCTCATGATCTGGCGTTAGTACGACATGGGCACGGCGGCCATGATCCCTTCCCCTTGCCATGCTGAAAGTTGTCAGACTAGGTGGGAAGGGGGAAATTCAATACTACAGTAGATACGAGTCTGGACGAAACATACCAGAGGCTCTCTGGTCGCGCCCCCTAGGCTCAAATCCTTCTACCGCCTCAATGGTACCGCCCGTTAGCCTACTGTACGTTCCGCTCCCCTTCCGCACTGACTTTTGGCTAAGACTCTAGCCTCCATTGAGAAGGGGGGCTGTCCTTTCCATTCCCTCGGGACCTAGACCCAGGCTCGTTGGCGGCGCCTCGATTAAGCTATTTCCGTCCGGCTCTCTCCCGTACGCTATGCTGCTCTCACTCTCAACGTCGTGCACTACCCGACCATCCCTCCCTGCTGGGGCCAACAACAAGAGGAGCGGGAATAGTCGTCGGCTTCTTTCATGTTCGGGACCTTTTTGGTCTGTCAATGCCATGTGGCACTAGTGGCCGTACTTGTGCTGCGGCCAGTCGATAAACAACCCACCCTCCTCCTCCTCCACTTTTCTGGTCCTGGCTGGAAACAGCGCCGGGCTTCACTCTAGCTGAGCAGCCGTCCTCTGTGTCGCGGTCTCACGAGCATGCACATTTTGCCAGGAGAATGTCCCCCCCCCCCCCAAACAGCACCCTTCCTGCTTCCACGCACACGAGGACAAATGTCGTTCTCTGCACTGCCCAGTTGAGACAAGACAGTACAAATGAGTGCCAGACCAGTGAGCAACCAGGCCGAAAGGCATATGTTACACAGGCACAGGCGAACATTTCCAAAACTGTCACGAGGCGTGATCAAGGCAATCACAGCGGCGGGCTCTGCCATTGGACTATTTACGAAAGACGCACAGAGTAGAAGAGCCCGAGACACAATAGCGGCCGTCTGACGGAGTACGGCCCCGCTCTGCCGGTATTGTGTTCGACGAGCGAGTCCACTCTATTCTTTCTCCCTACCCCCCCCCCCTTTTTTTTCTCTCCCTCTCAACACGCTTAGCACCCACCGGCAGCCGTTCCTGTACGCCTCAACGGTCTTCCGTGGCACAACGCACCACCCGTCGCTCCTACGCTCGGGAATTCGCGTGAGCTACCAAGCTGTTGGGTCCGTCCCCATGCTCTCCCATTTCCCCTGGCGTGTGCACCAGTGCGAATCTGGCCCCAAGCGCACACGCTAATTGTCACGTCCAGGGCCTCGTCAGCATCTTTTCGGTAGATGTATCCGGACTCGGCCAAAGTGGACTCTTTCGCACATTCCGTGCGTTTTTGATGGGTCTTCATACTAGGTCATAGCTCCGATCGTGGTTGGTCACCGTCACTTTAAACTGCTGCCTGAAACATATTGAGCTAGTCGCGCTGATGGAGGAAGATCACACTTTACTGACCTCACGTGGCAATGTCCATCGCCCCACTGCAAGATACTGCTTAAGGCATGGCATGGATATCTGCAACCCTAATTTTTCTACAGCCTATTGCCTTACCTCCGACTGCATTTCGGAGATCCATGATGCTTAATTCACACACGAGATGCAGTAGCCAGGAGTTAAATATATCTTAGCTGAAAGCAATGGACATGAGGGGCATCCTGGACAATGGTTCGTAGAATTGCCCGTGACGTGACATGTTGGCCTTTCCTTTTGAGGGCATCAAATGGCTCGTTTGATGATCCTTTGCCATTCCGACTTCGCTCCACCTGCGCCTTTGGTCTTATCTGACGGAATTCTGGCCGGGATGGTGGGACAGCCCTGGTATGATTGCACTTGACGATCGGAATTTTTCCGCGCAGGATCAAGCTGCTAGTAAACTATATCGCGAATGAAGACCCTCTCTTGCCGAAACGGATCGCGACGTCTTTTTCTGGGAAGCCGTGGCCGTCGCAAGGAACAAATGGCCAACAGCACGACTTCGAGAGGTTCGATGGTCTGAACCACATGGAGGTTCGTAATTGCAGCTGGGATACCTTGCTAGGTAGCAACTAGGATCCTGTAAATGTTCGCGTTCGAAAAAGTAGAGTTCTTGTCATCTATCGATTGGTTCCTGCGTTCAATGCTGTATGGGGCCACCTTGCTCATATCAGGACTTTAATACGCGTCGGTCTCTGTCCGTTCATCAACCACTTTACGATTGAAAAGACGGAGATAAATTTTGAAGATCTTGAGGTGACTGCAGCCGACGTGATAAGTGTGCCTGTCTCAGTGGGCGAGAGATACGTTTTAACCTAGACCCAGTCGCACGATTCGGCGTCAGGTTTGCAATAATAGAACTCCTCAGTAGGTGCCATCAGGTCAATTCGACTTCCTACAATTGAATCCCTATATGCCCTCAGCGGCGCGCTCTACGTACACAGCCTAGAGGTTGGAGCGGCAGTGCAAGCTCATAGCCCTCACCAACTCCTCGCCGAGAAAAGGAGTCCAGCTATACAATTTGTATCAGAGTGGCAAATAGTGTCAGGGGATCCTATACTATACTAGCCTGCACTGCCTGAGGATAGCTATGAAAGTCCCTCACCAGAGACATGTGCGCCATATCAAGGAGACTTTTTTGGGTGTAAGAGGCAAATATTTCCAAACTGATCCTGGGCTAGAGGAAACTTTGCCAACATGAATCCTTGTATTGTTGATCTCTACGAGAAAATTCTCCTTTTGGACATCTCCGATCCCAGTAATCAACCCATGCTTTACGATATCCTGGTGGGTAGAGTGTGTATACGTGGTCGGACGGGGCAGGCTGTGTCGGGGGTGACATATTCCGTGGTCTAGCCCTGAGTATAAAAGGGCCGTGAGTGATCGGTGGGTATACGAGAATATAGTGAGAGATAAACAAATAGTCTTTCATTTAGGAACGGCGGGTTGTACGTGTCGTTTCAGATCGGTTGGCATTGTCAAGGGGTGATCCTTCCGCCATTACACGGTCTGGATCCTGCCGAACGAACTCGGCGTAGATCATATAGGCGAGCTATTATACATACACGAAAGCTCCAAAGAGCTATAATCCTAGCTCACCTTTACGTGCCTTTTGTGTTTTTATTAACATGTCTATAGGCGCTTAGATGCCTGCCTCTAAACGAAATCGCTCTCCAAGCCAGAGTCAACAGGCCGAACATCGGCAAGGCGTCGAATACAGTTTCGATCTGCTCTCGACTATGGTCTGTGAGCTAAATAGTTCTTAAATCTGCCGAGGCGTAGCAAAGACTATGCTCAAGAGTGAGCGGCATCGACATGTGAGACCGACACTGTCCCTCTATAGCACAGCATATATTTTCGGTCTCGTCTTGGCTATAATTCGCGGGAAAAATGCTCTAATGGCTTACAGAATGATGACAGGGTGTCAAAATTGTAGTTTAAAATCTTCAAGTAGCGCGAATATCGTGCGGTACCGCCTCAAGCTGGAAAAGTGCTCTATCAAGTGATACTCACCTTGCCTGACCCCCTGGTCTGAAGAACACAATGGTGCCAATTGACTTGACGAAGATACAACAGCCACTACGCAAAAAATTGTATTGCCTACCAAAGTTATAGAGAGCTTCTTCTAAGACATCAATAGTCTCACCGCATGAGTGTGTTGGTTTGAGAAGCTTTCAGATGCTGAACAGACTTGCACATAACGATATGCGAATACCTCCTTTTCTTCCATCATACCCGCGAACTAAACTGAACGACTTCATAATCTAAACATTCGGGACTGACTAAAAACTGACGAAGCCACCAGCCCAAAAACGATACAAAAGTTCTACACAGGTTGACTGGATAGTTGAAGCCTGCACGTCGCTGCTGGTCTTGGAGCATCGGTCACATTTTTTGATAGAAGACTATTACTCGCGGCAACATGAGCTAGAATATTTGCTACTGAATTGCAATTTTGTTTATTGTAAAATCATATCCCAGCCCCATCAGCAAGTAAACCACTTCAGCGCCACCTGCTGGGTCGTGGAAACCGTTGCGTCGTCATTGGTCATCAGTCCACTGGCTGATGAATTCGAACTGCTCAGTGAAATAGTATTCCCAATGTTAAGTAAAGCTGTTGTGCCAATTCCCAAAAGACCACAAGGGCTGGGAACCAGATTAGGCGTTGAAATTGTGTCGCTCTTTGTGTAGACAGACCCTGACTCCCACGTACCACCACCTAGAACGCTGGTACTCGTGCTAAAAGTGGAGGACACGAGCGACGAGAAGAAGTAGGCCGAGTAAAACTTTCCCGTGACACTGCTATCGAGCTGCGCATAGCCGTGGTACGTGCTAGAGACCACTGCGAAGGAGTATGCTGGTGGGTATTTAAGTGTGAGCAGGAGGTTGCAACCCTTGGAATGGTCTGCCACTGCTGTGCCTGGCCCGATGTATGCTTGGAACTTGTCGAATCCAAAAGTGATGACCTGCATTCCGTTAGTTCTTTCTTTGGGGAATGTTCGTGAGCAAAGAACCACCAACTTACTGTCTTATCTGTGGATAGCGACGTTGAGACGCTACCGGATGGGCAGCCTTTGCCAGAGTAGGAGACACTGACGATGCTTATTCCTGAAGGTTTAGAGATTGGAATCCCGGTGATGGTAGCAGGAGCCGATAATTTCAAGGTCGTCGGGCTTGGATCCGACCATCCAGGGATCGAGAACGTCGGCAATATACCAGCCAGTACATATGCTGGCAGAAGGATAAGTAATAGAAATCGCATCTTGACCAAGTGTTCGATAGATACCACTCGGTACAGTTTATTCGACACCCTCCCAAGCCAACAGTACCTGAAAATGCTTCTGCCTCAATGTTCGATTCATGGACTAACACTTCAGTCCTCGAAATCTTGAGAAGGCATTTCAGAGCTTTATTATATTGGAAGGAGCTCCAAGTTCAGAACCGTCGAGCTTGGTCTAGATCTGATTCCTAGTCCCGGTTGAATGAGGAAGCTTGCCCCTACGGAACATCTCTTCCACGTCGGCTAATAGAGTCGAATGGACTCACACCAAGTTGTTGTTGTCCAGATCAAATTAAGGGCTAATCGAGCTGCTAGCCAGCCACCTTACCGGGAAGCTGGTCGACCTAAGGGTGCTAGAGTGGAATGGCTCGCGTATCTCGTCTAGAGCTAAGACCACACGATGCAACCAAAGCGATCGCATCTTCGAGATCAGAACACGTGCAAGATTTAATCCTAATGTCTTACATATTCGTAGCGTCTGATCTGCTATTGAAATCCTCACGCCTACAGACTCGAGCAAACTGCAGCCCGGCCTTCTCAGATTTGCAAGAATCAAGAACAGGACGAGGACTTGAATGAATTCCATTCAAGACTATAACTATAATTACAGATGAAGAACCATTTCCCTAGCATACCGGGTGCTTCAGTATATTTTGTGAAGGATTCTTTTGCTATCACTCAGGAGATCTCGGAGCTAGTTCTTGAAGCTCGCCGATGTTATTCACAGTCTTAGACCGCTGTCCCTGTTAAATGTTCATGTTCAATGATCGTGTGATCAGCGCCGACGGATACAAGCCCTCATTCCGCGTGCAACACATACCCGCCACCCGCCACCTCGATGCCGGGTGTATAACGGTGTCTAGCACTGACAATTCTTATATAGCACTCGGTACCTACACCAGACCCGCTCATTACTCACAGAATTCCACAGCATTCATTCTTTCCGCGCCATATAGTCAATGTCAGGAGCTATCAAGTCTCAGGAATTAAACCAACAACATTTGAGCTTCCTCGTTCAAATCAGTCTATCGACGGACAAGTTGGATGACTCCTCTAGCTTATAGGGGAAAAAATGTACAAAAAATGGAGACCAACCACAGGAACGCTTCCAATTTGTTGACTTGGGACTAACCGCTGAAAGGCAAAAGCTATGCGCCAGCCCGGAGTCGAACCGGGGGCCCATCGATGGCAACGATGGATTTTACCGCTAAACCACTGGCGCCTTTATTGGATATCAGCGGGTATTATTATCGTATTATATAGTATATCTTGACAGAAAAGCCGCGCAGAATTATCTTTTCCTTTCCCATCTTTTTCCTCCTTTTTCAATTTCTTTTTTAAAAAAAATGAATAAAAAAATTAAAGCAACCCTCTATTGTAAGAGTTAGTATACACCGTCTACTGAAAGAGGTATTTGCTTTGAGTAAAAGTCTCTTTACTAAGAACTTATAACATCGAAGCTAAGTCAAACTGGTGGGACTATTCACTTTGTGTGCGATTTACACAGCAGACTATACTAACGACAGTACTCAAACAGGTTGTCGAGAGGAGGTCTGGCCACTTGTATCACAACGATTCTCTATCCATAAGGCACTATTTAGGCCGCAAGCTTGTCGACATGTTGGCCTGGACTAAGGCCAAGATATGTACTGAGAGAGAAAGTGATAGATATAGCGAGGCGACCTGATAGCGAGGGAATATATATACATATATATAGTGCGAGTAAATGCAAATAACATCTGTTTCACGAATCCGCGAAGGTTCAATCCGGACTCACCGATTCGCCTCCTTCTCTGTAATGAAAGTCAGCAGAATGCAGTAGCTCTGATTGACTGGCGGAGCCCAACCTGATCAGCACCCAGCGGGCTTCTATGTGGCTGGCAACAGAAGCAGGGAAACGCTATCGAGGCGAGCCTGGATGGCTGCATCAGCCCTTGGCCGCTGGAGGCAACTTTAGACGGGGACCATACCAGCGCCTTCTCTTTGAGTGGCACTGCAACGCTCTTACTGCCATCTGATCTCGTCTGAGATTGGTCGGGTGTAGGTGGATCAATGCCGGATAGGTTGGTAGACAAGCAAGGCATTACATTACGTCCATCTCTTTTATCGTAGTGGCTGTCACTTCATGTATACCATGTCCATACACGTTGGAATATCGGCCATGATGTTCCTGGGTGATCACAGGTGGGGTCAGGAGTTTCTTGAGGATATGGTTGACAAACCAAAGAAATGCTTCATGATATCTCGACACCGACGAGATCTGACGAGGGGTATAATATGTACACTTCAACTCCAAGTGTTCCGAAAAAATGAGGACAAAAATAAGCAAAGGAGAAGTATGGCCAACAGTGGTAGCCGACGGGACGGAATCGCCCGATGCCCGTCCTATGTGTGCTACCAGACAGCCATGACCGCCGCCTCGGGGGATAAGGCAAGACTATCGCACGTAGCATTCAAAGCGAAGGTCATGCGATGTCACAAGCGGACCCCCACTCAAAGATACCACGATTGTAAGAATGTCGAAGTCTTCCCCAAGGCTGGTTAGCGCAGGGCTGTGGGATTTCCCTCCTCGGCCGACACGGAAGAAGTGACAAGAACACCAACAATACCTAACTTATAAATGCCCTGAAACGCTTCACAGCTCTGCAACATAAAAGAATTTCTCCCATCCATAACATATCCGAGAACTCGCTTCTTCAATGCTTGTCGCTCAAAAGAAAACATCACCCCATGTATAACGCCTCAAAAAGGGAACTCGCGTTCCTGCTGTTTTGTTGTAACCCCCAGTTTTCTTGTTCACCCCTCCCCTATTTGACCAAATCCATCGGAATGAATGGCATATGTCATTCTGTGGATCGATCTTGTTGCCTCAGAATCTCACAGATAGATATCGCCGTCGATGCCTGCGACCCATCTCCTCCAAGCCTCTTCGTATGCCTCCTCGAGGTCGGATACCCAGCGGCGGGTATTGAATAGTGCGCAGTTCCATTTGCTTCCGAACAGTAGCTTCCGCAACTCCCATAGACGCCCTTCTGCCTCGCCATAACCGCCCTCTGCCATGCGGTACGAGATACCATTGGCCAGCTTGATGGCTTTCTTCTCATAATCGTCATCATCTTCGGCGACCAGGTCCTCTGCAGCTTGGTTGCCTGCAGGATTCTTGGGCAAAGCACCCTTGAGAATGGACGCGGCCATGCGTGAGCACATCTTGTACTTATACCTCGGCAATGTGAGCAATGGAGTGCTGGACCAGAGAACGTCGGCTGCTGTCGTGTGCGCGTTGCACTCAGGTGTGTCCAAGAACAGATCACACACGCGAGCGCGCGAGATATGCATCTGCTTTGGTGCTACATCCGTGAATCGTATTCGACTAGCGACTTCAGAACCAGCCCATGCTTCGGCGGTCTCCTTGAGCGCTCGCTCTCCCAGCTCGGGGAACTTCAGCAGCCAGAGAATAGCTTTTGGCGTGTTGGCCAGGATTCTAAGCCATGTGCGGAAGGTGGAAGGGTCGATCTGCATCGTGTCAGTGACGGGGTCATAGTTGCTGACGGCAGAGGGCACGGGTCTGACTTACCTTGTACAACTGGTTGAAGTTGCCCAGGATGATTGTGTCATCCGAGAGATCCGGGAAGATCTCCTTGCGCATCTTCCACCTCCGCCTTTGCTCTTCTTCCCAAGTCACAGTTCGCTCGGCAGTGTCTGCGGACTGTCTGTGGTCGCAGCAGAAGAAAGTGTCCCTACAGAATATGATGTTTTCGGAGTACACCCAATCCTCGGCATCGCCTTCGGCATCGTCACGGAATACGTCTGTAAGCGTAAGGTTGCCTCTCCATGGTCTGAGAGTTTCAGGAGGGATCGCAGTGGTGTCTGCCAGAAGGTAGTCACACCATTCGGCCCCAAGCGTTCCAGCAAAGCCCATGAAAGACATTTGTATGGGAGCCGGACGTGCGGCGAAAATCTCGTTGCGGGCACCCCTTGTATACCCGTTCAGGTTGACGAGGATATGAATACCATCCTCAACGATTCGCTCGATCACCTTGTCGGAAGACCAGCTGCTGACGTCACGGAACACAGGAGCCTCCCTTTCGATCTGCTGGCGGTGCGATGATCCATCACTGGCGGTTGTGGCATAGCAAAAGGCTTTCGCTCGAGTCTGGTCGTGGA
Organism: Diaporthe amygdali; assembly: GCF_026229845.1. Taxonomy (NCBI): domain Eukaryota; kingdom Fungi; phylum Ascomycota; class Sordariomycetes; order Diaporthales; family Diaporthaceae; genus Diaporthe; species Diaporthe amygdali. The sequence continues at coordinate 419,066 of NW_026517032.1, forward strand.
AGCCAAAAACAGACTGCATGAGGTGTGCCAGAGGGTGGTTGTTGAAATCGGAAGAGACATAACCTATGTTCAGGCATGGGCTCGGAGGTTTCGGGGGCCGGTAGACTGTGTGCGGAAGCCATGGTGATCGTAGTGTGGAGCAAGATATCCGCAGCGCGTTGCGCTGAGAGATTCTCCGCACATCCCTGGCTGTCAGAGGGCAAGTAAAGGTATGAAATGGAAGGACAGTCGGGGCGGATGGGACTGTGAGATTGCCGGGAGGCCGTGTTCGGGGATAACCATGCGGAGACTCATATCCACGCTCGTATTTGTCCAGGTACCAGTTGCGCATGGTGGCTCTGGTCGAACGCTCGATCAGTCGAAGCAGGCGAGATCCTTCCCACGGCTTGCCTGCCCAATAGCGCAGTTCAGATTCGAGATAGAGATTAGAATCCGGTTGAGACGCACGAGAAGCGTCAAGCTGAGACACCATCGAGGCAAGGACGCCCGAGGTGAGAGCACCGGAACCCCAGCTGGAGGCATCCTTGAGCTGACGCGCAACAATATCAACGACTTTCTTCATCAAGCCGGAGCCCTGACGAGTCTCTTTGACATCGATGATCATGCCGTCGTCGCCCACATGCCACCTGTCAAACTTCCCACCATTGAGCAACACTCCGCCACGACCCTTCCAGTCGCACACTGAATTTAGAGCTGTCGACAGCCCGCACACAGCCTCAGCAAATTCGGGGTTCGAGTCCACTGCACGTCTGTAGTACTTGATGGCTTCTTCGATACGACCCCGATCTTTGACCGCATTTGCTAGATTTGTCAAAGCAATGTCGAAAGTACTATCACATTCCACCGCCTTCTGGTACATTTGAATGGCGTAATCGAGTTGGCCGATGTCCTTCAGCAAGCTTCCCAGGTTTGTGTGGAGATGAACGTGTTTTGGGTCCAACAATAGGCCGTATTGATAATATGCAAGGGCAAGTTCCAACCCACTTCCAGGAATAATGCCTGGTATTCGCGCAGCGTATTGTGTTGTCGAGGCTGATGGCGACTGTGAAGCAGACTGTTGAACACTCGCAAGTAGGATACCAACATTGTTCGCGGTGGATGGACTCTCTTGAAGCGCCAGAGACAGATAGTACAGCGCAAGGATATCGCCCACGCCGCGTGGTTGCGCCACAGGCCCTGGACTTGATCCACCCGCAGACATCGCATCCTGGAAGATTTTTGCCAAGGAGAGCAGAGAATTGCTTGTTGTCGAAATGGCATTGTGTTTGTGCTTGCCGTCAGGGACATATCGCAGGCCCGGTAATTGCCCCCCTGTCGATGAGAAGACCAACTCGGCCGTTCTTTTGGCCCTATCTGGCGGCAAAAGAAGCGGCGCAGACAGATTCTTCGGGTCCAGATGCTGTGGTCCGATAGCTCTAGGTGACAAGACCAGCTGTATCCTCTTGATTAGGTTCTGAATGCCTCCGATATGGCGCCCGGCACTGATCAAGACGGCTTCTTCAAACGCCTCGGATGCGCGATCGATCTGTTTTAGGGCGTAGAGCATGTTTCCCTTGGCGTGCACGAGCGTCAGGATTCGCCAGTTCTCACTCGCTGGAATCTTGTAACCACTGGAGCCCCAATCATCCTGCATTTCACTTGAGACCGACAGCTTGCGGACGGCTTGTGCTGCGTCAATGAGCGCCTCGTCGGGGTTTACCATGCCATTCGTAGCCGAGGTCTCCGTGCCTATGCCCTTCTTCAGTTTGTTCTGTCGATGCAAGTCGTGCGATGATATGCGTAGTTTTTGTTGCACGAGCTCGATTATGTCCACGGCTTGCTTGTTGCGGTGAGTCGAGCACAATAAACCCACCAGATGCTCTAGTGCTTCAAGATAATCCGGGCGCAGTTCGATAGCTCTGTGCCACTGCCTTTCTGCTTCATCCTGCCGGCTCAGGCAGTACAATGTAGCCGCGATGTTCGATATTGCTTCCACGTGGCTTCACCATGTGTTAGCAAGGCGGCGCTTTTGTTGCTATTTCTTTTGGGTCAGGATGAGGGCCGTGGTACTCACTTCGCGTTAAGATCGATAATCCTCTTGAACCATTCCAAGGCCTCCTCATACTTTTCTAAAGCATAATGCAGACAACCCCCTAGGAGCATGCCATCCACCCAATTCCATTCGGACTGTTCGCACAGGTTATGAAGTATTTCCAAAGAAGCCCTGGCGCTCTCGGCGGGATATTTTTGAACCAGCACATTCCCGTAGACCTCCCCCATCATTGCAGGATGGGCGCTGATCGACCGCCCATTAGCATCTAGCCTGGCTGAGGGAAGCATGTCGGAGGCTCGGACCATGCGATTCAGGGCGCTTGGTGCATTCAGGGGCTGTTGAAGAGCCCGATGCGGGAACGGAGCTCCGGCGCCTGGAAATGTCTGATGAGCTCTCTGGAGGTGTGGAGTGGGCCGCGATGCAATTTGTTTGGGAGGTCTCGGAAAGATCATGTTCTTCTGGGATCTTGAATTCGTTTTGCCGTGTTGGACCTTTTTCACCCTGTTGAGATGATGAATAAGGTCCGTGTAGGCCTTGTGCCCAGCGGCCAGCACTCCCTCTTTGAACTGTACCTGCGAGGAAACACCGCAAGTTGCCGGTGACGCTGGGCCGAGCGACATGCTCTGGAGACCTCTGTGTGAAGATTGAACCAAAGGGAGTTGTCCGTGCCGGGAGTACCCATCATCAAGCATGTACGGAGGTGTTTGCATCTGTAAGGGAAGGTTATGGGCATTAAATGGAACCATGCCCAAGCCCCCCTGAAGTAGTGGTGCCTGTACAGCTACAAAGCCGCTCTCGTACGGGATGTTATGGGGTGGATACCCTGTTGACGACATCTGCAAGCTTGGATGGAAGCCTGCGAAAGGCCCGTCGCCCCAGACAGGATTTGGGTTGAAGCCACTGGGCGAGAAGCTCGAAGGACTCGGTGCTGCCTGGTTCTGATATGCGTTCCCGTAACCGTTGCGCATGATCGGGGTCAGGTTCATCGGATGCAGCTGTGCGGACGGCGATGGCAGCAAAGAGCCATGAGCCGGGCTGTAACCCAAGCTGCTTTGACCAAAGCTGCCACCAACCGGGGTCGGACGGGATATCGGACTGGGTTCGTCGAGGCTGCCTCTGACCGGCTGCGAGGGATACCACCATGAGCTGCCGCTGGCTGATAACCGGTGACCGGAATTCGCCGTGGGGAATATGTCGCCGCCGGGAGCCAGATTCAGGTATTTCTGCGGCGGCGGACCAGCAGCCAGCTGGGTGGGAGTGCCATCGTATCCATTGTCGATTGTGCCGTTAGGGGTCTTCCTCCTCAGCGAATGCTCGGCATTGTCGGCCAGATAAGACGGGGGCAGATTCGTAACTATTCGGTGGTACGCGCTGTTCCATTGCGAAGGAGAGTGGTTGGTCTGGTATGGGTTGTACGTCCTCGGCGACGGTCGAGCCTGTTGTGATGCATGGTCAAAAAGCCTGGGATCGGGTGCCTGGTCGCTATTCGTTTGTGTGGATCGACAGCCTCTCGCATAGCTCGGGAATGCTGGCACCGTGGGGTGCGTGAGGCCTGTGATCAGATCCATCTCTGGCCACCTCCTCAATGTGGAATCGGACAGGGCGGGCGGCGAGGCTGATGAGTGAGCAGGAGAGTCTGGCGGCTCCTTGATTGCGCGCGCCTTCACAACAACACCTCCACCAGTCCGCGCGTGGTCGAGACTCTTGCTGAGCACAGTGGCCGATATAGACTACGTCTCGGACGGTGTGATGTTTGAGCGCCGCCTAGTGCCTAGTATGAGGCAGTGACAGGACGCTCAGGCTGTAGAGGAAAACATTTGGGGCTAGCAGAGGTGTCGTCGTGGCGACCAACCCTTCGCAAGCCAAAACCAGAGGGCGGAGTTGAAGAGAGGCGGGAGTCGAGTCTTGTCGAGCGGAGCGGAGCAGAGCAGAGCAGGGCAGGGCAGAACAGAGCGGCGGTTGAGTTGGACCTCCAGACCTTCGCTGGAAGGTGGGGTATCGTGAAGAAAGACGGGAGTGCCAGGCGGTGGTGGTGGTGATGGAATCTTCGAATGTGGGTCAGAGAATGCTAGCACGAACGGTCCGTCGTAGTGGTAGGTAGTGTGGTGGATTGTGGTGATTTGAGAAGGAGTCGGCTTGGGCCCGACGTGATGGTGTTAGTAGGAGTTGCCCAGGTGGTGTTCAGGGCGGGCCTGTGCAGCCAGCCAGATACTGTGTACGCCAGGCAGTACGGAGAAGGGGGAATCCAAGGACCAGGTACTGTACGGTACAGGACTGTACGGCACATCACGCACGGCACAGGGCGGAACGGTACAGTACAGACGGTACAGACGGTACAGGGAAGTGTGTGGTCATGCAGGACACCGCCCAGACTGCCAGAAGCGGCAGGCCTGGGGGGTTTTTGGCCCGCTGGAATGTGGAACCCTTGATTGTGGACTGGACGGGCACGGAATGCCTCCCTTGCTGAGAGTGTTCGTGTATTGATATTGTTGGTGTTGTGTGTGTTTGCGCCTTGTTGCTGGTGTCAAAGCTGATGTTGAATTCGTTCCTGACACTGATATTGGCTTCACCACCAAGGGGCCACCAGTTCGGGCCCCATTGCGATTGCCGTTGCGCTGAGATGGAAGCTAACAGACAGTAACACACAAGTGTGGGCCCCAGGCTACATCTGGCCCGCTGCTAAGGTAGCCGCATCTTGCTCAACCTTGGAATAACTTTGGGTGTCTAGTTCCAAATCTAAGGTCCCGCTGGCTGGGTTTTCTGGCCGCCAGCACCAAACTACTGCCACCAGAATTTACAAAATATAGTGCAGCGCACAGATGGCACAGAGGTCCCACGCCAGAGTACCTTTGTGTCCGCCTTGCACTTTGCTCATCTTCCTTCCATGTATTCTTCTGCCTTTCGTGCGACTAGTCCTTCCTCTGCAAGGCTTACACGTACCGTATATGGTCCATCCAACAACAGAAACCGCATCTCACATCTCACAGTCCGAAACGAACGACATGTCGCCGAGCATTGGACGTGGTCTTACACAGTGCACACGAGGCTCGAGGGCCGAAAGATGCGGCCTAATGTGATGCTTTGCTTATTTTCTGAGGTGCAGGCCCCCCAGGCCCCAGGATTCGAACTGCCCAGGGATCCCGAGCCCACCTGCAGGAGATACTTGGCCTACAGTCACTAGCACCTGCGGTAGGTACCCACCACTAGCATCAGGCCATCCGAGCATCAAGCATCGCAATCTCTACTGCACTACTGGACTGACGATCACACCCCGCTGCCAGTCGCCGTGTCGTCCTCTCTCTGAGGAAGACGTGGAAGGCAAGTAGGTAGACCACTTGAGCCTACCTTCGGACAGGCGTCTTGCACAAACATGGCCAGCGCTTCCAGAAAAGATCGGCCTCTCTTGCGTACCCACGGTGGGACCACGGTGGGAACAGCGACAAATGATCTTCAGTCTCGCCCGTCGCCGTCATGACATGCTGTGTGATGGCGGCGCAATCGGGAACGATGGAAACAAGTGCGATACTGTGACACTCCACTCCCATCGGCGGTACCATCATGTACCTTGCCATGCTAGGAGTCAGACTCCGTCACAAATCCGCAACAAAAAATTCGCTGCCTCTTTGGCGAACGAGTACAAAAAGCAACTCCACTGCGGATCAGCATCAGCATCAGCATCAGCAGCAGAGTCAGCAGCAGAGTCGACGCCACGATCCCAATTCGTCTCGCCTCGCTCTGCCCGGGCGTCAGGCCGTGCCACCCCAAATCCTGCGCCGTGAGCGTCGGCGTATCTGACACATGCTCTGCACTCCACACCAGCGCGGGAGGAAGAGGCAGCAGGGGGAGGCACTAGACCATCTCTGCCTTGGCTTGGCCTGCCTGCCTGCCTGAGACCTTCGTGCTCTGTGACACATAACCTACAGCAAAGCCAGGAATCAATTTTTCGACGTGTTGCGCACCCACCCTACACCGACACATTCAGTCTCTCCTCCTCCAGCCAACAGATCCGTCTGCTCGCTGAGCTCGGCAACCTGTTTTATCCCAGCAGGATAGGCATGGAGGGGGGCCCCATGGGCACACTGACACACACACACACGCACACACGCACACACACACCTGGGGCAGCTGTGGGCTGCCATGCAGCGACACGCAGGACACGGCATGGAAAAGGGCTGACAACTTCTAGGATAGGCTGTGAGTGGGTCACTAGGATTCTCGCTAGGCTGTAGCCGCTTGATTAAGTTTTCCGCCGCTGCCAATCAAACCCCAAAGCCCGGCGCTCTGGCACATTAGCAAATACTCCCAGGGCCTGCCAGTGCGAACATCCCGCAATGGGCCAAGGCCCTGGCCTTCCCACCGACAGGAGGCCAACCCGAGCAACGTCGAAACGTCGTCGACGCGCCATCCCTTATAGCCGCCGCCTATCTCTCTACGCGCGACGCCGGCCTGAGAGTAGTTGCGATAGTTTTAGTGATACCCATGCCGGAATGGAAGAGCGAAGGACCCGCTTGTCCATCATCGTTAACACGCAGATAGTACTGTGTATCATCACCTGCCGAGCATGCATGTAGACATCCAGATCTATTGTGGGACTGGCCCCCTTCCCCTCGTGTGCAACGCAATGCCGCTCGCATATGCAGCTTGCTGCTGCCATACCGCTCAAGCGCTCCGCGTATTGGCAATGGGCAACCTCCTGGGTGGCTGAGCGGCACATTGATGTCTCTCTCCCCATGCACGCAAATACTTTGAAAATCCCGGGGTTTTATTTTTGGGTCGACCCCGAATCCCGTCCCCCGGCGAGCGCTCATTTCGCCTCTGCAGAAATGCTGCTGAATACCACCGTACTTCACACAAATCTGCCCCGAACCATCAAACACTTCTCTTTTACTCGCAAGCTGTCGGGGCCTCCGGGCAGCCGTCTTGCCATCCGATGTTGCTCTCGACCTTGCATGGGCGCCAGCCCAGGTAGATCCTATCCCGCCCTACACCACCCCGTTTCTCCACTGTGTCAATCGTGTCGTCCCGTGTGTCCAAAGTGAGGCCTCGTAAAGCTTACTGGAAACCGGGGAAGGGCCCTGCTTCAAAGCCACCACCGGGCCAAGTTATGTTTTGAAACCCCAACGGGTCAATGCCACTCTGCGTCACCAGGGCCGGTTCGAATTGGAACATGCAGACCGCCTATCGGCACCTGCGAGGCTGCGTCCCTTCTCTCCCATCGGAATCTCGTCTGATCTACGATGCCGGTCGTTGCCACGATGTCAATGGTGGGAAAGGCCGGGAAACTATAACCCCAAAGTGCTCGGTACATCCTTGAAACCCGTGCCTTGACACGGCAGACCTGGCCGGGCTTCGGTGTGCCCACCGCTTCAAGAATAGCACGTGGATGCTTCGGGAAAAATAAAGCTGTGTATTATTATTTTTTGCCTTCTAGACGTCCGAGGATTCTATCCTTGTGATGTACGACGTGTGCGTCAAGGACGAGAAAGGGGAAAAAAGTGACTACAAAGGCCTGGCCGAATCCGAGGAACCGCCACGCCACTTCACATGCAGGTATAGTATGCATATGGATTTGCACAAAAGCAATAGACCCCCAACTTGGTCGCATCCGTAGCTACCTGTGGGTACCACAAGACACGGCTGGTCACCATCCGGGTGTGGTTCACAAAGGCGATTTGCCCCCGAATTAACAGACCATAATCGTAAAGTAGATATGTTGACCTCGAAGTAGGACCTCAACCTCCATATTGCCCAAGGGCCAAGAAGGCCGCGGTGAGTAATGGGTCTCGACAGTTTGATCTTCCTGCGCACTAAAATTGAAAAATACCATGGAGAGCAATGGTAAAATTTCAGAGTGTTGGCCAGGGTCGCCCGACTGGGGATAGGGACAGATGGAGCCGGTAAGGCTAAGACATTCACAAAACCGAGCGAACTATTCCCGGCAAAGCTTGTTCATGGTTGTTTGGTGCGGTGTATCACTGCCATTCTTTTCCGAATGGACGTGCCTAAGCTGTGAAAGAGCAAACCCTGAACTCCTCATGACAAGCCTAAAGGTCCCAAACCACAGTGCCTCATTACATGAACTTTTCTTTACTCCTCGGGGACTGGAACGTACGTCAGCATGGTCTGTTTCCAATCACTCCGCCTCTGACGAGGACGCAAGGCTGTGTTGTTGGACTTACTGTCGATCTCGCCCGCATCGATCGCATCTTGGATGGCCTTGGGGCTCTTGCCGTCGACCTGGCAGCCGACAGAGAAAGCAGTTCCCAGGATCTCCTTGACGGTACCGGCCAGAGTCTTGGAGAAAGACTTGTATCGCATGGTCCGGGCGATCTCGATGATCTCGTCAAGAGGGACGGACTTGCTGTGCTTGATGTTCTTCTCCTTCTTGCGGTCGCGTGGGGGCTCCTTCAGGGCACGAATGACCAGGGAGGAGGCGGTGGGGACGACGGAGACAGCGGCTTGACGGTTCTGGATGGTGAGCTTGACCGTGACACGGAGACCCTTCTGTTTGTTTGCAAATAGTTTGTCAGCTCCACTGCACTCTCAAGAAATTCCCCTGAACATGGCAATAGGGGGCCCAACTAGGTAAGATATGGGAGAAGGGGCGAGGTGGTTCGTACCCAGTCACCAGTCGCCTTGGCGATATCTTCACCAACTTTCTTGGGGGAAAGACCCAGAGGACCGATCTTGGGCGCAAGGGCGGAAGAGGCACCGACCTCACCTCCGGTGGCACGGAGGTGGCTGTAATTCCATCACGTCAGCATCGTCTGGCTCATCGATCACAATTGAGATCGCGAGGTCAAATCGCTGTTGTGATGGTGTCGGCGAGGGGGAGCAGGTTTGCGTACATGACCTTCACCTCATTGGGGTCGAACTTGGGAGCTGTGCAACGGGCGATTGTCAGTTTTCTGAGCGTAACTGGGTCGAACTTGGGAATAGGTCTGTATACTCACGCATATTGACTGGTTGGTGAGGTTTGACTGGTGGTGGGTTGAGTTCTTTGCAAAGGTCGTCAACTGAAAGGCCAGTCTTAATCAGGTCGAACTGCGAAGCGATCCCCTCGAAATTTCAGAGATGGTGGGCAAACTTTTTGGACGTCACGTGCAGGAGGCCCACTAGCTGTGTAGCCCAATGCTGATTGGACAACTACCTGGGCCAAGCGAGCAGGGGTCCCCAACGCTACCGTGTGTTTCGGTAGTGTATTTCGATTATGAACCCTCTGCTCCCGAATGACACCCTACAGAATGATTACTGGCTGTATGTACTCTCAAATACTTCAGGATTAAGTGTACGGTAAACAGGATTATATGACTGGATATGTATGTAATTTTCACCGTCTATGCTATCAAATACCTGAGGAGCTTTTTGGAAACTTGAGTTCGGTTTGCTTTTAATGTCAATTCGCCATGCTCCTTCCATTCATCAGATTTAGTCATCGTCCAGGCGACCTGTGTACAGTATCGATGATCACTATTTTTCTACGCATTTTTGGACAACGTTGCTACAGTTTGTGAGTCGTAAACCACACGCTGCACTTCGCACACTGCAGGTCCCATCCTCAGTTGCGTGAGAGCACGAAGTCGCCTTCACAGCTACATGGAACGACTGTCGTCAGGATCGTGTACTTGAACTTGTGTAGTAAATTTTGCCTGGGCTATCTTTCTCAGAACACCTGCTCTGTACCTGTACCGACCAGCACCAACCAGCAGCCGCCTCCTACCTCTCACGCCTAATTAGTGCCGCTTACCGCGAGCCTAAGAAAGATCATTAGTACAGTTCCCGGACATGCAGGACGGAGGCAAAGACATACTTCATAAGATGGTCCATGAATGTTTGTAGAGAAACATCGTCGGTGAAGATGGTCTGCGCAGTCTGAGCCCCAACGCCACCGTACGCTCCCGTCGTGTGTGTGGTGGAAGGGTTTAGCTTGGATAGCAGGAAACGAGCTTGCGAGCCACCCGCATCACAGACGATGAACCGGGGCAGAGGGAAACGGTCGGTAATCAGGTCCTGCACGTTGTCAGCATTACAGTACTTCCACAGTGAACTTCTCTTGACTTACTCTGGCGTCCTCTTTCGGCTTCTCGAGCAGGGCCGCAAAGTTCTCATAGCCCTCTTGCTCTTGGTACCCAGCCTTCCTCCACTCGGCAATAGTCTCACCGTGGAAGATGAGGATATGGAAGAAGGTGTCGAGGAGCAGAATGTGCTGAGGTTGAATGGAGGTAGAATCCAGCAAGACGGGCTGACCCTCTTCCTGGTCGAATGTATATGAATCCAATGTGGGTTGGATCATAATGAGCGAATTGCTGACATCCTCGTGATTGAGCACATGCCGATAGAAAGCGGTTTCGTCTGGGGAGTTGTTGAAGACCTGAAGGAACTGACTCCTCCTGAGGTGGAACATGAACTGTGGGTAGAGGGTGAAGTTCTTTTCGAGGCGGAAAGATGACGGGTCGTCCTTTCTATAGTCAGCGAATCTCGAGCAGAGCCGAATGAGCATTCGGTCGACCCAGCGCAGGACATCAGGGCCGTCATCCACTTCGGCCTTGAACACAGCAATCCTGGACATGAGCACCGCAGCGGCTTCTTGGTCGAAGGACTGGGCGATCGCGGGGTCACCTGCTGGTCCACTCATGTTTCGCGCGACCGTTGTCACTCGCAGGTGGAACTGGCCAGAAGAGTGTTGGTAGTAAGTCAAGAACTGCATCATTCCCTTCTGAGGGGTCTGCTGATGAGCCGCTGGGCCTCCTTGGCCAGCAATCTCAAAGTAGATGCCGTAACTGGCGTTAGGATCGATGCCGCACATCTTCCAAGAGCAAGTGTTTCCGATACCGCATTCTGTCTCGCCGACTGAAGTGGACTTCTTGTTGAGGGAGACTGCATGTCCGATGAGACCCGTGACCTTCAACTCCTTGGTTGTCAGAACCTCGAGAACACCGTTGAAGCCCATGGTAAGGTTGTCATCGTCGTCCTTGTCGAACACTCTCACAAACGACTGTTTGAACATCGAGGATGTGAAACTGTCTGTCAGAATCATGTGGCCGCCAGTAGAGTTGCAGAGACCCTTCATCTCGAGGAGTCCGACTTGGTCCAGGCAACCTGCGAAAATGTCGATGATATGACCATTATGAGCAGTTCTCTTGGCCAGGTTGTCGTAGAACTTGAGGGCCTTCTTGTAGTATTTGATGTTGTCACGATCAATATCGTGGTGGGAACGAATGGGCTCTCTCAGCTCTGGTCCTACCACCAGGCCAGGGCCTTCTGTTGCTGCTCCACCGGCAAACAACATGACGCGCCCACCTGCGTTCTGGAATGAGGTCTCCAAGAGTCCAACGGCCACACTCAGCGCAACACCGGTGCAACGCAGGTTCCTGCGATCATTCGCAACAGGCCATGGGTCCTTTTGCAGCTGCTCCAGGGCTTTTGTGAGGTTGAATTCGCACTGCGAGACCGGGAGCAGGAACCGGGCAGCCGGTCCCATGGGCATGGGCCGTCCTGGCTGAGGCTGCATGCCGGGTCGCAGGGCAGGCTGTGAGAGCCCAAGCATCTCTTGAACCTGCTTGGCGGAGTATTCCTTGCTGCCACGGAAGACGTATGATTTGGCACATTCGGTGTAGCCGATCTCGTGGACCTGAGCCATGGTACCGTAGGTGATGAGCCCGACCAGCGCATTCTCTGGCAACAAGCTCAAGCTCATGATCAGGGACTCCTTCAGGGCAGCCAGGCTGTCTTCCTCTTGGCACGTGTCGACGACATATAGGAAGATTGGAGGGCTCGGCGCGGGGCGAGACAGCCTGTATTCAATCGTCGTGTTCTGCGGGTGGAGCTCGGGAGGGATCGCGTTGGCCGAGATGTCTTTGTAGTGTGGTGGGAGCGCATTTCGTGACAGGCAGAACGGGCAGATCCAGAGGCGCGCCCTGAGGTCAACTTGGCTGGCTTGATGTCAGTTGCGACGAACCCAGCAAGGACGACAGCAGGCTCACCAGAATGGGTTCAAGACTGAGCGGCACGGTTGCTTGCACGTAACTGGCTCGAACTGGAGGAGCGGCGACTCTGGCTTCTCCTTCAAGGGAGTATACAGGGCTCCGATCGGTACCACGAGTCGGGAAGCCTCCTACAGAGTCGGTCAGCTCTGGTCGCAAAACACACAGAGTCGGCACGCGAAACCCACCATTCGAGAGCTGGGGAAGACGTTCCAGCTGAGACGAACGCCATCACGCTCCTCGACGTCGCTCCACTGCTCCTTGAGCGCCTCATAGTCCATGGCGGCCATGGTGATGTGGCAGGTGTGGGTTGTTGCCTTGGTCTGGCCCCCGAGGCTGGCTTACTGGTGCCCAAGTACTGTATGTGGGATCGGGGGTGAGGGGAGCCAGTTGTCGACCGGTCGCAGTAATGGAAGATTCCCGTTCCAATGGGCAACGGCAGCAGGTGATGGAGCAGAGGATTGATAGTTGTGAGTTGGTATTGGGTTGACAGACGTGGCCAGAAACCTGGTCTCAAGGCTAGCTCCAACCACTACTGCCCCTCGAAGTTGAGGACAAGTTCACTGTCCGAGCTCGTGAATTGCTAGCGCCACAGTGGCCGGAAGCTCCCTTCCTGTCAGCCCGCACGGACCTGGCCCAGATCCTGTCAACGACGAAAACATGGGTTGGGTCCCACCTCAAAAACGTATTTGCACCCCGATTTACCTTTGCTGCTGAGATGTGCCTGCTTGAGACAGCATATGTGCCATGTTGAATATGGGACCCCTCCATATTGCAGTGCAGCAACTGGAGGCTTTCATCTAATTATGGGCCCGTCAATCGGCACTCTGTAGCATCAAAACATTTCTGCACGGTGACTTCCGTTGAAATAGCCCCTGGGAGACCTTCAAATGTAAACAAGCAATGCTCGGAATCAAATTTCACATGGATTGAAATTTCGATCCTCTTGTGTCCGAAGAGCTTCAACAGCAAACGAAATTCCAATTCAATCGCAGTCCCGTCTTTAGACTACGAGAGTAATCCTACAATCACACAGCCTCCATGAGAAGGAAGTCCTGCACCAACGAACGTCACGCTCCCAGAGAAACAGAGGATCTTGTCGAAATCCCCACTCCATTTCCTCAGTAGTCGCACCCACCTCCGCGTCAACAACACGCCGTCTAAGCATATTTTCGAAGCTAGTTGCCATGTCAGTAAGAGACAGTGGCGAGGAGGGGAAGCACCAAAGGGCAGAAAACTTACATCCAGGGTCAAAGTTTTGGAGCTGTTGACCTCCTGGTCTCGGTACACTCCAATGAGGCTCTCGCTGTCCTGGAACAAGCCTGTCTTGAGCGAAATGACAATGAATTGCATGCCCGGACCAGCATGCTCCCGAATGTACTTCTTGATCTTCTCTACGTTCGCATTGTCCAGTGCAGCATCAACCTCATCCAGCACAAAGAATGGACTGGGCTGGTAGCTGTGGACGGCGAAAAGAAGCGCCAAAGCTGCAATGGTCTTCTCGCCACCAGAAAGGTGTTCCATGTCTCGGAACCGCTTCAGTGGTGGCATAGCATGGTATTTGATTCCCGACAAGTACGGTGTGTCAGTGTCGTCCTCGATATCAAGATACGCGTGGCCGCCGATAGGGAACGCCTCTGATCGGGTGAGATCCTTGTACACCACGACGATCTGCTCCTTGATGTGCTCAAAAGCCTTGTTGAAGAGCTCGAATCGCTTCGCCTTGACGGTGTTGAAGGCGTCGCGGGCTTCTTTGAGAGCAGTGCGCGAGTTCTCGAAGTCTTGTTCGGTCGCTTTGAGACGGTTTTCGACGCTTTCCAGGCGCTCAATAGCACGCATGTTCGGGTTGAGTTTCTCGAGCTCGGCCGTCAGAGAGTTGATCTTCTCTTGGAGCTTGTCCTCTACATCCTCGTCCGTCTGCGATTTTGTCAGCCCTGTGCACAACAACGAGTGAGCTGATCTACTTACAACCTTGAGCTCGTCGTCCAAGCTGTCGAAGTCGACTTCGACGCCATAGTCATCCAAGGCAGCTTCCATATCAGCTTCGTCCCCTTCATCAATATCCATAGCATCCGGATCTTGACGCAAAAGGTTATCCTCGTTCGGCAAGTCGTCAAGCGAGCCCTCTGCCAATGGTATCTGTACTTGCTCCAGCTTACAGCGTCTGAGAAGCGCGAACTTGCTAGAGCTGTTCTTCTGGATCTCAGCCTCTAGTGCGCTTATTGCCTTGAGCCGGGCCTCGATGTCCCTGCTGCGTTTTTGTACTTCTTGTTTGGCCTCATTGACCTTGTCCGCCTTCCTGTTTTGCTTCTCTTTGACTTCGTCGAGGCTCTCTTTGAGCGCTTCCAGCTCATCCTGGTGTGCGCCTAATGTCTCTTCGATGGCTGCTTTTTCCCGTTCGTACGCTTCGATGTCGGCCTCCAGCCGCTCGAGATTTGACTTGATCTGCTGCAGGCGTCGTTGGGTCTCATCATGGCGAGACGTCTCCAATGTCAACATGCTCTTGAGCTTCTGCTTCTGCACCTCGAACCCGTTTCGCTTCTTAGACGCTTCTTGTTCCAGGCTGCCTTGCAGTGCTTCGTATGTGCGGATGTCTGCGTACCCGAGTCTCCTGCAGAAGTCGGCGAATATCTTGTCTTGCACTGCTGCAATGGCGGTTTCGAACTTAGCGACTGCCTTGCGCGTTGCTTCAAGTTCGCCGTTCTTATCCTCGTATTTCGGTTCCCATTCATCGAGTTGTCTCTCCTCATGTTGCAATTCCTTCTTCTTGCTCGCTTCATTTCTTTCAAAGGCCTGGAGCTCGCCACGGGCTACCTTGAGCCGCTGCTCAAGACTTGTGAGGCTTTGCCTGAGGGTCTCTTCTTTTGTTCTGTCCGGCCGTGGTAGTGAGAAATACGTCTCGCGGTACTTTTCGAGCTGCTTCCGCAGATTCTGGACGTCATGCTCTTGAAATTGTCGCTTTCCGCCCTTGCGCTCTGGCAGGCGACCGCCGGTCATGAGACCGGCCTTGTGAATGACATAGCCCTCCAGAGTCACAGCTTTCACGGGGATCCGTCTCTTATAGCAGACCTCCTTGGCGATCTCCAGAGTGTCGCACACAATGGAGCTCCCACAGGCGTACGTCATGGCACGTTCGAGTGATTGGTCGAAATCAATCGTCTCGATTGTGAGTCTCGCTCCGGGTATGCCTTTGACAGCTGAGTTGGGGGCGTTTGTCTTGATGTTGTCCAAGGGGATAAAGGTCATGGGAGGGTAGCGCTGTTGCTTCAGATACTGAACGCAATCGAGACCGACCTTCTCTGTGTCTACAACAACAGAATCGAAGTCGCGACCAAGTGCAGTGATGACAGCTTCATCAAATTTCTTCTGCTTGGGCTTGCAGAGATCGCCAATTCTTCCACGCACTCCTGAATTCATGCGCTTGAGGCTCTGGACCATTTCCTTGGTCCGCTTCTCTCGGTCGCTCTCCGCTTTGCCGCCTTCAGCTTCTTCAATCTTCCTGCCGAGATCGTGCATCTTTTCGTCCAACTCAGTCTTAGAGTTGTTGATCCTGACTCTCTCAGAAACCAGATTGTTGTGCTCCTTTTTGTTGTCTTCCAACTCAGTCGAGATCTGCCGTACCAGTTCCTGGGTCGTTTCCTTGCGTTCTCGGATAGTCTCAAGCTCGCCGTTGAGTTTTTCTACTGTGGCTTGGAAAGTGTCGACTTTGCCCTTGAGACTATTGACCGTGACTTCGTCACCTTTCAGTTGGCGAATGAGACTGTCAAGCTGGGCTTGATTTTGTGATGATTTTGCCATGACTTGCGCCCGCAGAAGGTTGTACTCTCTGCGATCCGCGTCCGTGAGTTGCTTGCCTTGCTTCTTGATGGTCTCCTGCCATTGCTTCTCGAACTCCTGCTGGGCTTTCTCAACGGTCGCCAAGTCCTTTTTGGCTTTTTGGATGGCTTTAGATTGGTCGTCTCGCTCCTTTCTCACGGCTTCGGCGCGCTTCTTCAATCTTTCGATGTCACTGGTGCTTTGAGCCACTTTCTCGTTAATTGGGACGAGGCCGTTCTCTCTCTCCTCGATCTCTCTTTCCTTCGCACGGATGTTCTTCTCGATCTTGCCCACTTCTCTGCCCACCGTCATATATTCCTTCCGGGCTGCCTCGAGCTTCTTCTCGAAAGCCTCAACGTTCCTACGGAACTCAATCAGGTTCTGTTGATGCTCCTGTATCTGCGCGCTGGACTCGTCCATGACCTTCTGGAAGTTGTACAGCTTCCAGAGGATGTGTGTTACAATGGCTTCGTCTCGCTCCTCTGTCTTCTTCTGAAAACTCTCGGCCTCCTTCTTTTGTTCCTGGTATTGCTTGATCTCGGAGTTGATGCCGCGTCGCCTGTGGAGCTGGAAGTTCTGATTCTCTGTGGCTTGCTCCGCATCTGCCTGGAGTTTATCATATTCTGCCTTGTACTCCAAGCTTCCCGAAATTTGTTCGATCAGGCGTGTCAGGTCTTGCGCGGATTGCGACGCAATCGCCTCAACGTCTCCCTGGAAGACCAAAAAGTTGCGTGCCTTGATAAGGATATTTTCGGCCTCCAAAGCCTCGTTGTATTGCTGCGCCGTGACGCTACGATCGTTGATGTGATATGTACTAGTTCCTTGGGGCGAGATGGTACGCTTCCACTTTTGCTCATCGCCTGCGTCGTCCTCGTAGACGGCCATGACCCAGGCAGTCTTGGGATCATTGCGGGAGCCTCTCTGCGATGTGTCCTCATCATCGTTCGCGTGTCCGTTTGTGGTCCCGTTTGTGGCTGGCTCAACAACAGATCCATCATCATTGATCTTGCTGGTTTTCATTACCCGGCCGCGGTAGACAAGTTCTTTCAGGTGTGATGACCGGAGTTGGGACGATTTGATTCCGAGGACGAACGAAATCGCGTCCATGCTGCGGACTGCCGGTTAGCTTATGCCATGGCGGGGGTATGTGTTTCTTAGCTCAGGGCTGGCACTGACGAGTTTGACTTTCCCGATCCATTGGGTCCGATGATGGATGTGAAATAGGAATCGCCGAAGAGGAGGGTGTGGTGTCCCTTGTAGGACTTGAAATCTGCGCGGTCCGGTCAGTGACAGCTCCCTCTCCAGGGCTTTGGACGCGACAAAAACGTACTGAAAAGCTCAAGACGAATTAGTTTCCCCATCTTGAATGCTTAAATGGTGTTGCGACGCGTCGCGGATTGTCGTGTTGAGTGGCGCAAAAGGGTTGAGGGTCACCCAGTCGCCTGGCGGATGACAAAGTCGCGTCGAATGGGAAGGCTATTTCTGCGCCGAGTCGATAATGGAAGGATTGGCTGGTTTCCTGGTGACGAAGGGATTGTGCGCCTCCCGTGGCGGACTGCTGCAATGGGGGCAGCTTGAACCGAGAGAGTCGCAGGATGGGTGCTATGTAAACGACCAGGAGGTGTGTGAGAGAAACGCGACGCTATTTTCGGAGGGGTCGTCCAACGCGATGGGATCAGGTGGTTTGAATAGTGCAGGTAGGATGGGAAAGCCGGTGTTCTTGCCAGAGCCAGGGGTCTTGCACTGGGGGTTGGATGGGGGCAGGGGGAGGCCCACGGGGAATGGCTGGGCTAGTGATGGGCCATACTAGCGACCTTCAGGTCGAATGCCTTTCTTTACTGGGAATCAGTTTCCCACATTCATTCAGGTTGCAGAGATCGCAAGGACCTGCCAGGTACTTGACAGTCCATAGTAACATTGCAGACTTGTCTATACAGGCAATCCATGTGAGCTTATCCTACAGTATTCAACACCCATAGAACATCCTGCAGGAGGTTGGTTTTCCCCAGGAAGAGTGGGTTCAGGGTGCCTGGGCCAGCCTGCATTTGAGGTCCCTGAGATCTGTATCCGCAGCATAACAATATGGCCCAAGCGTACAGACCACAACTAGCACATGTTGTACAAGGCGCCAGCTTCAGATCACTCCGCTCTGCTAGACACTGAATTTCTATGCTGAAGGTAACTTGAGTTTCAAGAGCCCCCTCATGCGAACAATAAAGAACCACAATACATTCATTGCGGACTAAGGTCAACTAGGGTCGGGCGAGGATGATCAGAAACCAGGTAGTTGACTACCCTCGGGCACAAACAGCTTTGTTGCTGCGGGATCTTCAGGTTGATCTCCACTGTCGTCTTATCTAGCCCATGAGCTTGGCGTTGGAGATGGATCGCCGTGACAGCCTGACAGGCTTGAGCTGGGCTTACACTTGGGCATATATATCCTGCCCTGCTGACGAACTCGACCCGAGGAAATAAATTCCCATTCGCATTCGTCCACGGGTTCGCAACAGACAACCTGTCTAGATCACCTAGCCTTAGCACCTGCTGGATCTGCACTCTGATTGTCCGGGTGCCGACTAATGACCAAAGGTTTCGGGCAAGATTACTGGTTTCCTTTTGTCCACTCACGATGCGGTTCCAGGACACGCTTCCAGAGGCGGCCAGCGACAGGGCCCGCGTCTGGGCCGCCGCGGTAGCTACGTCAATAAGGGTGCAGTGCTATGACATCAAAAGCGGACCCCCTGCCTAGTAAAGTTCCTGGGGTACCTATGGCTCGACATCGACAATCCAGCCAAGCTGAAGACCACTCCCAACAACAATGCTTCGCACATCATCGTCTTGAATCTCGCAGCATTGATCCACGCGCCCAGTAGTCACTCCGATCATCTGCCGTCTCCCC
The DNA here is from genome assembly GCF_026229845.1 of Diaporthe amygdali. Classification (NCBI taxonomy): domain Eukaryota; kingdom Fungi; phylum Ascomycota; class Sordariomycetes; order Diaporthales; family Diaporthaceae; genus Diaporthe; species Diaporthe amygdali. The sequence continues at coordinate 437,796 of NW_026517032.1, forward strand.
CACCATTCCCGATATTCTTATCTAGCTTGCCTAGACCATCAATTCTTGGGTACTTCGATCTAGACCGGCACTTCCACGTTGTGTAGCTCGGAAATCGTCTCTGCTGCAACCACAATCAGCAACGAGACAGGTACCCTTTGTTGTTGAGAAGCGGGGGTCAGAGGAAGTCAAATTGTGTATACCCACTGGCGGAAGGGTACTTGAGGCTGCTCATCCGTCGGGCTACCCTGACTCTTGTAAGTCCTCCTTTCGAGGTTCTGTTTTGTCTGCCTCTCCCGGCGATCTGTGGTGGGTGCATGTGAAGGTGATCACGCCCTTTTGGCTAGGATGCTATCAGCACCCACCCTCATGAGCTATTGTACTTCACCTTATTGACTCCCCTTCTACTCGTATACCCATACGGAACACGCTCTTGTATTACTTCTAGGATAATGGCTGACACGTTGGTCCTCAGACTGGTAGAAGCCCTTCCTAAGTTGTCTTCTCCCACTTGTCGCGGGTTCCATCACCGCACCTTGAGTGAAATGGCAGACCCAGACCCGTCATCGATACCCGCCACCAAGCACGATGCCACCGACAGCGAGGGCGGTTATTTTACCGGCCTCGACGGCGCCCCCGACTCCCTCAACGACCAAGCCATCACAGACACGCCGACTCTGGGTCCCACAACCCCGACCTCCAGCAGCCCGAAGCTTTCAAGGAACCCGTCCTTCTCGAATAGCAGCTCATATCAGGAGGACTGGGAGGCTTTTCCACCCTTGGATCGCCTAAGTGTTCTGGACATCCTCGACAATTTTGCTCTGCCGCATCAACTTGAGAAGTTGCAAAGAGGGCTGTCAGCTCAGACTGAGAAGGTGCGCAAGTCGCGCGATGCCCTCAAGAACAGGAGTCAGGTAGCGCGGGAGCGCATGGTCGAAGAATGGAGGAGGCGCGTCCCTCCTGCGGAAGAGCAGCTTGACCGCTACAAGAAGCGCATGCGGACGAGCGTAGACAAGCTTGGCAAGCAGTGGAACGACACAAAGGTCATCACGCTGCGTGAGAAGGTTTCGTTCATTTGCGGTGTCCTGAATATCTTCATCAGCGGCTACTTGATCGGGGCCTACCCGGGATACATGCATCTGTGGTACTCCGCCCAGACAATGTACTTCATGCCGATCCGCTACTACACCTATCACAAGCGAGGATATCACTATTTCCTGGCCGACCTCTGCTACTTTGTTAACCTGCTTCTGATGTTAAGCGTGTGGGCTTTCCCGGGCTCAAAACGACTCTTCGTCGCAACGTACTGCCTGGCTTTCGGAAACAACGCAGTGGCAATCATAATGTGGAGGAACTCGCTCGTCTTCCACAGCTTCGACAAGGTCACCTCGCTCTTCATACATATCATGCCATGCGCCACTCTGCACTGCATGGTCCATCTCTGTTCCCCGGAACTACAGCTCCAGCGGTTTCCCGCTGTCTACACAGTCAAGCACTCCCCGCCCGGCTCCCCGACGGCTTACGCGAACGTTATTTCCATGCTTGCCTGGAGCACTATTCCGTACGCCATATGGCAGCTGGCCTACTACTTCCTGATCACTGTTCGACGCCGAGAGAAGATCCTGGCTGGGCGCCCCACATCCTTCACCTGGCTACGCAAATCCTATTCCAAGGCCTGGATCGGAAGGATTGTCCTCTCACTCCCCGAAAGCCTTCAAGAGATGGCATTCATGCTGATTCAATACTCGTACGCCGTGTTGACTATGATTCCCTGCCCGATCTGGTTCTATAGCCGATGGGCTTCGGCAGGCTTCCTGATGGTGGTTTTCATATGGAGCGTCTACAACGGCGCGACGTACTACATTGACGTGTTCGGCAAGCGATTTCAGAAGGAGTTAGAGTCACTAAAGGCGGAGGTCGCAAGGTTACATGTCGGTCCGGATGGCTATACCAGTCCACTAATGACGCCGCAAGCGGACGGGGCGGGAGTTTCAGGAGATTCGACCCACAAGGAAGCGAATGAGAACATCCACGCCGAGGCGGTGGGCAACATCGACAGCATCCCGCTTCTTAACGAGGAGCGCGAAGTGAAGCGAGCCAGTGCCAGTGGGGTGGAAATCGACGGAGGAGCCAAGGACGTGGCAAGGGAGAGGAAGGCTGGGGAGGCAAGCTCATGACATCGACTTGGCGCTAATCACACGCAGTGTAGTTGATGATGGTTTCAGTAACAGCATTGTTAGATTAGGTTGGATATTCAAGGCTGTCTTCTACTCCGGAACTTGACCGATGTTTATGTCCAGGTTTAAGGGTGGTTTCACAGCTTGCTTCAGGTATTGGTTCATCTCTCATGTTGCCGTATTTCATACATGTTGTGCGTCTTCACTTTTGTTCGATAGCAATATATGCGGGCGGCTCGAATCTCGTTTTGGCATTGGGGTTGCTCGTGTACACGGACGGTGTACGGTTGATTGGATGAGAATGGGAATGATTCACGGACCAGCCACACTGCGTATTGGAAGATAGATGGGTTGAGATGAGATCAACTAGTACAGAAGGAGCAGACTGCATACGGCTGAGCGACATAATTCTCGACGTTTCAAATATAACACGTTCAAAACTGATGTATTAATTCCAGGTCGCACGCCGTTGAGGCGTCGAATTGACCGCTCATAGAGGGCCAACCGCTCGTCAGCAGCCAAGTCTCACAAACAGAAGTGGACGAATGCACCTGAGAGGTTCATGCACATGCAACCGATGTCCTCCAAGCAGCTCCCCACAGTCGCTTGGCGAAGATCCAGCAGAGTCTTCGGAATACATGCATGTCTCGCACAGCATAGCACGTGGGATCGCATCTCAGGTGGAACACAACACTGCCTTGATTCTTCATCATCATCATATCTCGTGTAACTCAGTAGCAGGCGTCGGCGAGCCCTGACGGCTCAGCCCAAGCCTTTCCTAGGCAGCGCTGCAGGCGCCAGAGTAGAGTATCCCCTGCCGGCTCCCTGTGGGATATTAACTGGGATGAGAGTCGCGACGCGCTCTCCAGCCGCAGGCCGCACACAGCAGTAGCAGCAAGCAGCAAGCCCAAAGGTCCCGCGTGCCAAAAAAGAATTTCCAAACTCCAGACCTTCCAGACCGTAACGCGTCATTCATACCCAGGTCCTCTTCCACCCTGCCTTTCCATTGCCCTCTGGGGAGAAAACACCTTTGCTGCCGCTTCTTTGATGTAGACACCGGTAACAATGCAATAGCGTCCATGCTGCTTGCTGAGGCTTCAGTGTTTACTGACAAGTCGTCCGCCACACCGCAGGCCCAGCAAGCGTGAAAAAAAGAGAATGTAACAGGAACGGACGGGTGATTGTACATGCAAATATTTTGAGTCTCTCACAGACGCCTCGATTTCCCAGGCGACCTGGGACAGTGAGTCGAGATACAGCAGCTGCAGTGATGATTGGAGAGAAAAGCCCCACATCCTGTCCAACGCCTCGCAAGATGAATAGGCAAAGAGCCAGAACAAACCAAGCCAATACCAAGCAAACCTGGGATGTATCACACCCCATCATCATTTATCTCTCGATATGCCACAAACGCCGTTGGTGTGCTATTTTCTGAGCACCGAAGGACAGGACGAGAGTCTGCCCATGACAAATCCGAAGACGACGCCTTACTTGAATGGCGATCTCTTTTATACACGAGAAAGGGTGTCATGTATGTTAAAGTGCTAGATCAGGTAGCCCCTAGATCCTTCAGCGAATTATGCCCCAGTCTGAGAGACGCCCTGCCCCGTCACTATCCTCTCTGGCCCCGGGCTTTCTCCCAAACACGTTCCAGAAGCGCAGTGTCTCGTCACCCGCTCCTGTGACGACTGTACGTCCATCTGGACTCATGGCGAGGTAAAGGACTCGGTACGTGTGGCCCGTAAGGCTGACTACCTGCGTCATGGAGGGGTATTTCCACACCACGATCTGATTCTGACTGTATCCATGCGTCGAGACGATCTCATTGGAGTTCTTAGACCAGGCAATGTTGCAGACTTGGCTGCCAGTGTCGACTTCGTTGATGACGCTTCCTTTGAGGGTGTCGTGAAATATTATCCGCCGGTCCGCCGTACCACCTCCTGACGCGAGGAGACCTCTTTGATGCGGCGACCAGGCTATCGCTTTTACTGCAGCTGTGTGGTCCGAGAATTTCCACAACGGCGTCTCGTTGAGGCCTTCCCAGACCATCAACTTGTTGTCGTTACCACCAGATGCGAGTTGGCCGTCATCGGCGTTCCATTTCAGACCGCAGACCTCTTGCTTGTGGCCGACCAATTTCCGGACCCATTGGTCTGGTCTCCTGACGTCGCGGTGGTATATCATTCGATCCCGGGATCCTGAAGTCAGGATGTGCGAGTTCCATGCCAGTGAACCGACTCTACCAGTATGGCCAGTCATGGTTCTCAAACGTCGCGTTTTTTCGGCATCCCAGATTTGCACCAATCCCTTGTGTGTGCCAATTGCAATGTGTGTTCCTTTTTGTATCCAGGACACGCTGGTGACAGTGTCATCCTCGAGTGTGCAAAGCTTATTCACCCGGCTCGTCTGAGCGTTCCACATATAAACACTCGATCCCAGACCGACACCTAGCACATTTGCTGAGCCCCAGTCGACAAGATTCAGATAGAAATCATCTGCCAGCTCCGGTGCGTCCAGCACTTTGTAAGGCACCTTACTCACTGCCCTAGGTTGCCGTCTTGGACTTAATAACATCTGCTGGCTCCCAAACCTAACGGGTGACAAGCTGTAAATCTCGGCTCTGGTGTCCATATTGGGGCCATGTCGACTCTGTGGCGTCCTCGAGGGAGTCATGTGACCAGCGACACCGCTGAGGTTGCGCGGTGACATGTATGTAAACAGATTTTTGTGGGGCGTGGATGGGGTCATGGTGGGTGGCAAGGACGGAGCTGGAGCCGCTGGGGGAGTGTGCGATCTTGCTCCGTCATAGGGATTTGCATTGCGCGACGATGTTGGCAACGAAGGGTCTGGAGACATGATAGGGGGTGTCGCGTGCGGTATTGAGCCTTCAAACAGTTCCGCACGAAGTAGGGAGTTGTAAGTCCGGTTTGCTTGCTCCGCTGTATGGCGCGTCAGCTCTGCATCCTGGCTGTCTTCCTCTGCTCGGAGAACTCACTCTTTTGAAAATTCAACTCGCCATGAGAGGGGCGCTTGGACCTCGCCGCAGTGGGCGTACCGGGCTCATGAAGGCTGTAGCTGGCCTGGAGGTCCTGACCAGTTCGAGTAGGAATGAATCTGTGGCGCCTCGTCAGCTACCGTGACGCTCTTGTACTGAAACGTGCCGGGGCCGCATTACCTGTCACCATTTATCCTTTGCCGTTTCCTGTGGGGACTTCCGCCTGGTGTTGACTCCCTCTGGGAGCGACTTGCCTGTCGGCGCAGCTCTACATCGACAGCCTCAACATCCAAAGAACCTCCTCGCCCGACATCGCTTTCTCTTGGATTCGACCTGGAAGGTCTTGAAGCCCCGATATCGATGTTGTGCTTAACCTCCAGGCGCGCACGATCTGCTGGTGGTGGTGGAGTAGCTATCCTGCCGGGAGTGTGGACAGCACTGTTCGTATTTGAGCAGCCCCTCTTGGACGCAGGCAGGCCGGCGCCTCCTAACCTGTCTGGATCGAGCGTCATGATCGGAGGTAAAGGTTGCAGTAGTCGCGGGGACTGTGATTCGGAGCTACAGTCGGCCTCTTGGGCGACCTGGACGGGTTGACGCCCAATTCTTGGAGAAGATCTCAGATGCTAGATTCGATAGAAAAAGTAGTCGTATGGGCAGTCTCGTGTCGCGCCTGCCTCGTTCACCGGTGGCTTTGAGAAAGAGAGTGGACAGGCTGGGTGCGGGTGGGGTGCGGGTGGCCTGGTTTGAGTCGCTTTGTCTGTCAGGCTGGTCGAAGGGAAGGTTGAAATGGCCGGAGTGATCGAAGCAAGCGAGGTGGAAAAGCCAGTTCTGGGACTTTGTAGCTGCCAGCAATTCAGAGCAATAAATTCGGGGCTACGGCATGTCGTTGACTAGCAGAGTAGTGTCGTCTTTGGATGTGTATAATAGGATAACAATGCGATCGCGCAAGCCAGAATGGAAGATGAGTCGGAGCCGCCGTTGCTATTGTTGGTGCGCTGATTCAGCAGCGGGGTCGTGGCTATTGCAAGCGGATGGGCTCGTGGCCGTCGTGGGTGGTGACGGGGGGACACAATACGGAGTTGAGAATGGGTATGGAATGGGATGGAGTCGCTCCAGTCTGGATGAGGCGGGTATGCTCTCACCTCTAGGCAGTGCAGGCTAGCAGCAGCAGTGGCAGCCAGCTAAGGTGAGCGGGAGTCAAGGACGGGCGGCGCAACGAGACCCAGCAGCGCAGCAACGGGCATACAGTCGGTTCCCCTCCTCCCCAATCAGAGCGGCCACGCGGGTCTGGAAACGGCCTAGCGCGATTTTGGTGTTTTTGGCGCTCCCTCCCGCCTCTGACTGGGACCTGGGCGGGATGCGAAACAAGAAAGCACAACCACCCCCCCCCTTCTTTCCTTGCCTTCTCACCCTGCACCCTACCGTGCCTACCCCCTTACCCCTACCCTCACCCTCTGCCCCTACCCTTCCAAGGAAAAACACCACAGCTTGCAATAAGGACTTATCTGGTATATAGGCGTAGGGAAGTGCATTGAGCAATATAGACAACCTATTTGGCACTTGCATGCCCTTCGCACATCTGATCAAAGTGAATTCATGCTCCTCAGCAGCACTTACTATTCACTTGGGCACTCACTCAAGCGCCTGCAGGATGGACTTGACGGAGTGTGCCCCAGGTGGCTGGCTCCAGACCTTGCTCGCCTTCAGCCTCCCTTGCTCGAAGTCTGTTTTAATGGCGAACGCGAACGGCAACTCCCATCAAGGCCATCTGTCGTCTCGTCCTTGTTGTTTGCTGTTTTGCCTCAACCATCCTGGATCGGAAACCGATTCAGAAGGCTCTGAGCCAAAGACACACAAGGTCACAGCGGCTCCTGGACCAGCCATTGTGTTTTTCTCAACACGAGATCGCGAGTTTTGACATTCAAGCGGCCTCACCATGTGGCCACTGTTATTGTTGTGTCGCGTCACGATGCTTGCCCAGCTGCGGTCTGGGGTAATAAAGCGACGCTGCCATCTGCAGACTGCAAAATGAGGAGCAAGGGGCATTGTTTGTTTTCGGACCTGACATACAGCTGCAGTGCTTTGCTTTGCAATTGCAATTGCAATTGCAGTAATTGCAAACGGGTCGCCGGCCACTTAACGCGTCCTACTGGTCGCATTCACCTGGCACCAATACACACGAACGCTGACGCACTCGATCGGATGGCCAACCAGGATCTTGGATTGGCTTGCCCTGACTCCCCACCGGCGCGTGGCCCTGGCCTCAATGCACCTTGAGACCCTTTCGATAATAAACATGCTCGCTCCAACGGCCTGCAGCTGCCGCACCACACCCTGGCAGTCCTATTTCACACGCGCCGCTTCGCGTTGCACCGGGGTCTGTCAGCCTGTCAGTCCGTAATTCCTTGTTTGTCTGTGTCTGCTGCAGGTGGGGCCAGCAACAATAACAACAACAACCAGAACATAGACTATTAACCAAGTTGGAATGCTGATTCTCGCGTGCTTTGTCTGTTCGCACCCCCGCTTGAGCTCGGGCTAACGCTGGCAGTCTGGCAATCGCCGCGCAACCGACATTACATCCAAGAGGCCCTTGCTATGATGATACTGGTGCTGATGCCAATCTCGACTCTAGCAGCTACCTGCTTTCCCTTGTCACGAATTGGCAATATATATCTAGGTAGGGCAGTCGTCGCCGGGTGGGCCTCCGCGGGCCACAATCATATTCCTTGGGTTTTATCCACTCGGACTCCCGAGGCAGATCAGCGGAACTGAGGAAACAACACTCCGTTTGTGGGGACTTGATACAGTACTGTACTGTACTTTGTGTGTTGGGATTTCAGGAGTCCAGTGGACTGCAGGAAGTACTTTTACTGCCCCGGGTACGACGTGACAGCCTCTGGTCGCTGACTGTCCAGTCAACCTTGATGTGCGAAAGTCTCCCGCCATACCACAACTTTACTCAGGTTTGCCAAGCGACTGCCCCGAGCTCTGGCGTCTGTTTCGCGCGTGGCGTAGTTCACAGTTCATACCATTTGACTATCTGACGACTGTAGCTCTGGATGGTCCGCCGCGGCTGCGCGGGAAGCTCCATAGCAGCCGGGCTAATGCAATCCAATCCGCATTGGACGCTTGATCGTTTGCCCGGAACGTGGGTCTCCAACCACGAGCGGCCCTGACGCCCGGAAACGATCCAGTTGTGCTCGAGAGCATGCTGACAGCGGGGCGTGCTTCCTTATTCTCCTACCCCGGCACGTGCGCGGTAACTGAGAACTGGATCTGAGATATACGTGTAGAACATAATCCTCCGGCTGATCATTTCGTGATCGCTCACATTCATGCCAGCCTCTCTAGGCACACACACGAGGGCACCGGGGAAGATACGACGGACTCAGGGGGCGGCCCACGTTGCCTCGCTATTTGGGTGTCATCGCTGCAACCTCGTCTGCGTTCCTTTCAAGCCCCCGCCCCGCATCCTCAACGCCCGACCTCACCCACACACTTCAGGTTATAATGGCAATGTGTCCGAGCACAACACACTACTGCCAACCGGACCGGTGCCCGTTGAGCCCCGCGAGCAGAAGCAATTCCTAATGCCCTCCCTCCATCGCGCAAGAAGCAAGCGTCGTCTGAGCAGACGACGTCTACGAATTGACGACGCATTCTCATTCCTCGCATTGAACATTTGATGGCTGGCAGCTGACAGCCGGTGGCTGATTGCACGATGAACGTTGCTGTCACGACTGATGGGCGTCCATGGGCGATCCCGGTTTCCCATCCTTGACTGCCATCCCCCGGAGTCCCACTCCCGCAGCTCGGACGGAGGTTTTGTGGCTTGTTAACTTCAGCAAAGTTGCGGGCCCCGGGGGAGCTATCACCCTCCACTGTCGTCCTGAAAGGCGCTATATGCCGGCGATAATTGGGGGAGACCAGTTACACTGGTGTGTAACTTTATTTGCTGAGGGGCACATTGTCACATCCTGTCTTGCGATCTGCGGGTACCTGCTCCTCCTCTTCCACACACAAGCCCCGGTGGGCGAGCTTGCACAACCGTGGCGCTGGCTGCCATGGCCTTGACTCGCGGAAGGTTCCTTGTCAGATATCTGCACGTCCATGCTCGTCAGCTAGGGTCCAACACCATCGTCCGATGAGAGCTCGTCTGATCGTCTACCGGGTTGGCTTGTCGAGTCACTCCCTGTCTCATGGTGGCCTGGGCAGTGCCCTGTTACATGTGGGAGAAAGTGTCTTGGTGCAGTTGCAGTACAACAATTTTACTAGCACAGGTAGATTGACGTCGCTTCGGGAGCATGGACCTCAGGGTCGTCTTGTCCGAGTGGGCAAGCCTGCGGTGCTGCTCTGATACTTGCTGATCCTGCGAATAAATATTCCCAGGACGGCGGCTTCGGTTCTTACCTTCCTCTGTCTTTCTGCATAGTCACTATACATCTCTGCAGCTCCGCTACGCTCGTCCAAACTCATCGGCATATCCCTTGCTCTGCTACGAGGCAGCCCTTCACATGGCGGAATCCAGGGAAAACGAGAAGACTGAGCTCAAAGGGTTGCGCCGGGCTTCCTTTGCTCGTGCCCTCCACGTGCCAGCCATCGGCCGACGGAAGCACGTTGAGATCGTGGAAAATGCCAATCGCAACGCCTCGCCCAGCGGGAAAATCATGGAAAAAGTGTCTCAGCGCACCCCCAGCCCCAATCCTGTGACAGTCTCCATTGCTCCTCGAGGAACTGAGCACAATGACAGCGAGGAAGGCGCGGAGATTCCGGATATACCACTTCGACGGTCACATGTGAAGCGGGTCAGCGCGGACTACAGTGGCTCACCACTCACCACCTTGGAGCGAATGTTGAATACGGGCGGGACCCCGGATGTATCGAACAACCACGCTTTTGGTCCTATGAATCCCAATTCAATGATGTCCAGTGGCGAGAGGAGGTATGGTGCCCAACTTCCTGCTTTGCGGGAATCGGCTTTCCATGACCGGCTGGAGAACTGACGCGAAAGCAGCCTATCCGATGTCCCAGAGGCTTCATCTGCATCAACGATCAGACCAGAGGCTGATTCGTATCTCGAATCTGTGAGGGAGACTCACTCCGCCCCCGAGTCCACCATCGGCTCAGCTATATCTCCGTACCCGAGGAGCGCCCAAGATAGATCGACCATCGAGCCATCCATAACCTCAGTCTCGCTGCATACTGATTTCTCGTCACCCCTGCCCGCTTTGCAAACAAGAGGCGCCGACGAGTTGTGCGATGCTCTTGAACCGCTGGCTGAGGAGGATGTGGAGCCAGGCAGCTTCGACCTGGTCATACCCGCGACAAATCTCACCGTCTACAACCTCGAGAGGAGATCGGAGCTTTTGTTCTCAGTGGACCATCTGCGGCTTATTTTTGGTGATCCCATTTTCCTGCAAAGATTTCTGAACTTCATAAGCATCTATCGGCCCCAGTCTCTACCTCTTCTGCGTTACTATCTTGAAGCGTTGAAGGCGATCCGGGCTCTTGAGTGGGTCAATAGTGTGATCTCGGGTACGTTGCGACTAGATGGATATGACTTTGCTCTCAAGGGCCCACTGGAGCCAACGACGAACAAGTCTCTGCTGCAGAAAGCGGAGGACGCCTGTGAGAGGCTCGCGAGGGACGAACTGCCTGCCTACATCACCCATGTCTGGACCGAGTTTGTCGAGACTTCGATGAGAAGACGCATCACTGGCACTCTGCCGGCGCACCTGCATGACATGAGCGACGGTCTTGCTGAGGTCTTTTGTATCACTGACCCGTCTCGGCCGGACAACCCTATTGTTTTCACATCCGAAGGTGAGTTGTCATCTTTTTATCATTCTCACGGTGGCATCTGCTAATCGGCGCCGACAGAATTCCATCGTATGACCCAGTATGGTCTTGACTATGTCATTGGGAGGAATTGTCGCTTCCTTCAAGGTCCAAAGACGAACCCATTTGCGGTACAGAGGATCCGGGAGAAGCTTGATCAGGGAAAGCAGCATTACGAGACATTCCTGAACTACAGGCGGGATGGCTCACCGTTCATGAATTTGCTCATGTGTGCACCCTTGATGGATTCTACAGGAGTTGTGCGGTACTTCCTAGGGGCGCAGGTCGACGTGTCTGGGTTGGCCAAAGATTGCTCTGGGCTGGAGTCCCTGCGAAGGCTGGTCGACAGAGATGGAGGAGACAAGCAAGGGTCTGGAACTCAAGATATTGACGGCGATGCTGTCTCCAGAGTGGACAGTGGCGCCGACGTGGACTCGACCGCGCCTGCCAACATTCCACTACCACCTAGAGATGCCGAATTTGCCGAGGAGGACAGGTTCCGCCTCCTCTGTGAGATATTCAACCGGCAGGAACTCGAAACCGTCCGGCGCTACGGTGGCCGGATGCACCGGTCCCAACAAGAACAGATTCAGCACGAGTCAACCTCGAACTGGTCTAAAGGTCGCGTCATAATCCATGACAATGAGACCTCGCCGCCCAGCACTCCACGACGACAGAACAACTCAGAGGTGCACGACTACACCGGGAACATCACCATCTCCCCAAGAGCCACTTCCCCGCCTCTATCGGTCGCTCCGATCCCTTCAATCCCGGCGGTCCCTACTACTCTTCACGGTCCGCGGGTGCCTACAATCTACGAGCACTTCCTCGTCGTACGGCCATACCCGTCGCTGAAGATCCTCTTCGCTTCGCCATCCCTGCGCGTGCCGGGGATCCTGCAGAGCCACCTGATGAGCCGGATCGGCGGCTCGAAGCGCATTCACGAGGAGCTCGAGCAGGCCTTCGCGCTGGGCCAGGGGGTGACGGCCAAGGTGCGGTGGGTGTCGGGGAGCGTGCGGAGCGACAGCAGCAGCGGCAGCAGCAGCATCGAGAACGGCGGCAAGGAGGGCCGGCCGCGCTGGATCCACTGCACGCCGCTGATCGGGTCCAACGGCTCGGTCGGGGTGTGGATGGTCGTCGTCGTCGACGAGGACGCGGACGGCGGCGGCGGGCGCCTGCGGAGGGACGCGCCGTCCGTCAACGGCCCGCGCGCCAGGGGCGACAGGCGCAAGAACCACGACAGCCTCCTCGCCCTCGACACCATGTCGCTCAACGACTTCGCCGCCATGAACAGCCTGCCTCAGGACGAGGACCTGAGGCAGCACGTCAGGCACATGTACGAGGAGACGAGGAGGCGCGAGAGGCTTGCTGGGATGGACAGCTGGGATAAGAAGTGGCCCGAATCGAGGGACGGGGATAGAGAGACCATCAGGGTGAAAGAGGGGACCATCACGAGTTCTGGGTCCTGGAGGGGAAGGGTGGAAGAGCTGCGAAAGGTGTATAACAGAAGCCGTAGCAGCTCGCCGTTCACTTTGAAGGTGGATGATTGAGACGGGAACTAGTAAACCAGCACGGGCTCGTGCTTTGGGGCAGCTTGCGTGGCAGTAAATTGAAGGAACGGAAGGGAGTGACTGCCACTCAAGAAAAACTGGTTCGGGTTGGGTTTTGCGGGTAATGGGAATGGGGTGGAACTCCCAGGTCCTGCTGGATGGACTGTGAAGGAACGATGACATGCGACTGACCAAGGATAATGGGAATGCTGCATCGAGTGAAAAGGAGTGAGTGAGCTGGTCCCGGAGACCTGGATACTTGGGCGGAGATACGCACCTTCACAGGTCTTGTGTTCATGACCTACGGCCTGGACAATCTTTCGTTTCGCGATCAACTTGGTCCTGGCAAGTGACCTTTAATGAGAAATATCCTAACCCAATACCACGATGAACCAGTGCTTCATACATAGTTCCGCTGATGCCATGCCCCTACTAGCAAGCTTGTTTGGAATCACGACGGTTGTCATTCATCGAACACTCTGTCGCCTCTCCATTCAGTCTAGTGTAAATAAAACCAACGGTTCAAGTGGCTGCCCGTCTGTCTTGTCTTCCAAAACGCCTAGTGCCGCCTATACCTCTCCGCAGGTATCATCGTCACTTATTATGCCAGAATACAAAGGAAATTTACAGTGTAGAGACGGACATGTACGATCCGTCATGAGCGCCTGTCTGAGGGTTCAGTTTAAATTGATCCCAGCGCAGGATTCCTTCGTGATCCTCCAGCGATGTGAGCGAGCTGCTTGCAGTAAAACAGCTTCTTGGCTCTGAGATTAAGCCGGGGCGCTTTCCGTCTGGGCGAGCCTCGTCCTCCAGCTATCACACACTTCTTCAAACCCGCCCACGATGTCGCCACACACGCTCGCGCATTCTCTCTTCTCCAGCCTCTCGCCCCAGTTGCCCTTCGTCAGCCACCTCTCGCCCTCTTCTCTCAGTTCCTCGTCCCTCTTGAGCTCCGCCACCAGTTCCTTCGCGCTCTTCAATCTCCTCGTCGCCGTCACCGACGTCTGTCGTGACATGTGTAGCGTGTCGGACAGATACGACAAAGTCTGCACCAGATCGTTTGTCAGGTTCTGCAGGCCCATGATACTTGAGAATGCGGCTTGTGATGGCCTCGGCATCATCTCCTGCAGCGTGGTGAGCTCAGGCAGAAGCGAGTCTATCGTCTCGGAGTCGGGTGGTATGGCGAGGGGGTTGAGAAGCGGGAAAGTGAGGTTCTGCAGCTGGCGGGTTTGATGTGTAAGGTGTGTCGTAAGTGCTGAGTGTGCGGTTATGAGCCTTGTGGTATTGCTCTCGACGGTCGACTGCGGGGCTAGGTCCCTTAGACCATCTGTTACCCGTTTAAAAACACCGTCCGTGTGGCCTCCGTTGTTCTCTGTTCCTCGCCGGGCAAGCGATTCGACGGCATCCATTCTGGCGACAAGGGTGGCTGACATGCCTGGAGACTCGAGATCCGATTCGGAGCCATACTCGCTACCATCGTAATCACTTGCCTTCCTGCGGTGGCCACGGCCGTTCATCGCCGGTGGGAGCGTCAGGCTCATGTGCTTGGTCTTGCGGCCGTCTGGACTCCCAACATCTACCCCACTGTCCCGTATCCCATCCTGCCTTTGTGCGTCACTGTGATCCTCGCTGTCCTCGTCACCTGTGTCCACACTGATGCCGGGAGGTCCATTCGGGTCGTAGTAGTCATCCTCGCCGTCCGAGAGAGCGTCTGCCAGCTCGTCTGCAAGGTTACCCAGCCCGTTGCCGCCGTCGCCGTCCGCCATGCCTATGCCGCTGTTGTTGAACATGCTGTCGCCCTCGGCTTGGTTGAAGCCACTTCGTAGTGGGGTGCCGGGATCGGGGCCCGCAAGCGAGCTGCGGGACTGTCGCCTTTCTTGAGGTGAGTGGTTGAAGTCGAAGCCCGAGCTCTCGCGGGAGTGGGAGAATCGAGGGGTGGTGGGAGACGCCATTTTCTCGGTTGTTCTGTGGACTGCGTGGAAGAGGAGGGTTGTGTGTATTGACCGCCAAAGGTCGCTGGCTCGCTGGAGCCCTGTCTCGTGGTTTTGGGCCCCGCAGAGCAGTCTTTGGCGAACTGTCCGTTGAAGCCCCTGGGGTGTTGGTCTGGTACGGCTGACAGGGGACGGAGTACGGGTACGGGGCACTGTGGATGTGTGTCGAATTCGAATCGACGAACGGTGTCGTGGCTTGCCCGCAAAAGTGAGATGTATTCTGGTGATAGAGGATAAAGGAGAGACACGGGCCGTGGTCGTCGTCAAAGAACGAACAAGGGCGAAAAAGAGTCAGTCAGCCCAGAAAGTCGCTGTTGCTATAACAGAAATTTGCTATAGACAGCGGAGCATAACAAACACTCTGCGGACGTTTATTCGCTCGGGTGGGCTTCTGGCCTAGCAAGCATGAACAAGTAGACAGGTTGCTTTGTTGTGACGGTATGGGGCCTAGCAGGCATCGACGGGGTCGGTTGTAGAACAATGCCGGCGGCCTGCGTTGGTCGGAAGACGGGAATCGAAACTGAGTTGCGAGTTGGCCTCCTCTTGAGCGTGTGTCTCGTCATCGGCAGTGCCTGGATGGATGCACATGGCAGTCCAGGTCCAGCGCGATTAGTGACAATACCGTATCCATGTACCCAGGTACCGCAATCAAACGCGTCCCAAGTGTCAAAACGCTCGACAGGGGTTGGACAATCAGGGTTACATGAGCACTAGCAGCCAGGGGTGAGGCCAACGTCGCACAGCTGGTAGTCGCGAGGGTAGACAGCTTGATGGAATCGGCCCTCCACTCCAACGCCTGCACAATTTTTGGCCCTGACAATCAACGTGGAATGACAGAGAAACACGCCATTCACCCATTATTGTCTCACTCTACTGTATAGGGGGCCAGGATCGCGCTCTCTCTCTCACCTGTTGACGCCTGTTGACACTGAAGGGAACCGAGAACCGCCCTGAGCACAGATCGCGAGGGGGACGGGCGCTCACTACGGGCAATTCCCCAGCTGATGAGCACACGTCCGTGAACCAAGCGAGTCGGGGGTGACAGGGCCGAGATCAACTCACAATGGCAAATTTCCGTCGTTTCAGGCCCGACGACGTGAACAAGTTCTCAAAATGCAATCTCGACCCTTTTACCGAGACATATGAGCTCGGCTTCTACCTGCAGTACTACGCCAAATGGCCCTCACTCTTCCAGGTCGCAGAGGACCAGGACGGCAACATCATCGGCTACCGTGAGCCATTCTGCTCCCCGTTCCCCCCCCCCCTTTCCCCCCCGCGTCTCGTCCCACAAAGCCAGCAGGAGCATACCACTGACCATTCTCATAGTCATGGGCAAGCTTGAGTCCTCTCCAGCCTACTACCAGGGCTCTGAGAACTTCCTGCCGTGGCATGCACACATCACCGCCCTGACAGTGGCCCCCGAGGCCCGCCGACTGGGTATAGGAAAGCTGCTTAGTGAGCAGCTCGAAGCAGTCGCCGACGACAACAACGCCTGGTTCGTCGACTTGTTTGTGCGCGCCTCAAACCACAAGGCCATCGCCTTCTACAAGAGCATGGGCTACAGCGTCTACCGCGTCGTCAAGGACTACTACGGTGACAATGCTGAAGACCCTACCTTGGACAGTGAGGATGCTTACGACATGCGCAAATCCTCCAAGAGGGACACCAAGGGAGAGCATGTGAGAGATGACGGAATGCAGCATGAGGTGAACCCTGAGGACGTGTGGTGAGGGGTCTATGTCACCCAACATTCCCTGGGTGATATGGTCCGTACTGGGCTTCTGCGCTATACCGAACCAGAAACCCCAATATCAACATCTCCGTCATTAAATTATGTCCAAGCCCCATCCACTGCGTACACGCTGCCGCTCACAAATGTACTGTCCGGACCCAGCAGGAACACAATCACGTTTGCTACCTCCTCCGCCGTTCCCTGTCTTTGGAAAGCGCTTGGTTCGTCAAAGGGTGCGTCTGCAGCCCTGCCGCTTAGGTCCCAGTGCTTCTGCATGAGAGGCGTGTATATCGAGCCAGGAGCGACGGCATTCACTCGAACTTCGCGAGGACCATTCTCTTGGGCAGCGGCCTTCGTCAACCCTATCACGCCGTGCTTGCTGGCATCATATGCAGCATGCCGCGCGAACCCTGCGGCATAAGTGAATGTATGAGCGGTGGGCCCAACTAGTGCAATTCGGTGGGAATTGTGGTAATGGGCGATGCGGGAGCAGGATCAAGAGGAGCCGTACCTTTCGTCCCGTGGATGGAAGCGACGTTGACGATCGAGCCCCCGTCCACTATTCTCCTCAGCTCGGCTCTCAAGCAGTACATCATCCCTGTTAAATTCACAGCAATGATCCGGTCCCACTCGTCGTCGTTTAGAGCCGTCACCGCGTCCCTCCCGTGACCCTTCCCAATGATCCCGGCGACATTTGCAGCCCCGTCTAACCGCCCAAACTCTGACACGATGCTCTCTATCCACGCCTCGACGTCGGTCCGTTTCGAGACATCCACCTTTGATGTTTTGAAGCTGCGTTTCTGGGAGGTGAACAAGGACCCGGCGCTGTTCAGTGCAGATTGGTCCAAATCAGCTATGCAGACAATTGCGCCCTTCCGCGCGAGACTCTGTGCCGTGGCCAGCCCGATCCCGGAAGCTCCGCCGGTGATCGCAAAGACCTTGCCCTCGAGAGGGAGGACAGGCAAGGCGCCGTTCTGGGTCATTAGGTACGTTTCGAAGGCCAGAGGGACTTCTTCGAGATGTTCACCAGGTGTAGAAGTCAGGATTATCAGGCCCTTGAGGCACTATGGACCTGGTCCGGGGCGTCCAGGAGGTATTTATGCGTTCCGCCAACCATTCATGGAGCTACCCTCCCCGAACCAAGAGGCCCCCCAAGGAGCCGCCCGGTAGGCAGGGCGGAGCCATAACGTGGAGGCCACGGAGCATCTAGCCCGGCAAGAAGCAACAGTGGTATGTAGGTCTCCCGAGCACCCGAAGCGTGGCTACGTAGTGCGATCGCCTCGCAGATCAGCCAGTCTGGACGCTTAGTTGAGCGGGGTGCTGGAGAAACTCGACGCTTTTTGTCGGGAGTTCTGGCGGGGGACCGCGATGTTACAATTTCCCGTCGGCTGATAGAGAGATAGTGCAGTCGAGCTGTCATATGGAGCCGTGCCATAGCGGTGTTCAATTGCACCTCGACGAAGCGGGTAGGTGGCTCCCGGTCCGGATAGTCCACAAATAGTAGTCATGGCTTGCTTGCCTGTCGCCCGAGACACGTGCAAGAATTGGCTACATATAAAATAGATTGTCCATCCACTCGTAAGAGCCGCTCCGCCATTGATTCTTGTATATATGCTGCAGAGATAATCTAGTACTGGCTGAGACATGATTGGACTCTGGCCTCCGGAGCTGTCACGGCCTTCAGACGAACCTGGGGCTAAGGGTGCTAGCCTGTATGGGTGATTACAGGATAACATTTTAGTCAAGTCGCTATGGTTCCAGGCACCATAGAGAGAAATTTGAAACTCGGCCTACAGGCTACTATGCAGTATGTGTCGCGCAATGCGGAAACATTCAATGAAGGAGGGGTCCACACCAGTGCGTTTTGTTGGGGCTCGAGCTCTGGTCGCACATACTGTGGTCTGGTAGTCTGTTGGGAATAGGTACGATATAAGAGCTGTGACTTCGCAGAATGGCCTGTCTTCTTACAAAGATGGCAGCACTTCCTTTGCTCGCAGTATATGCATCACGACATGTCACGCGGTCCACCAGTCCGGTCGCGGTCGGATGGGCGGCCGACTTTGTTTGACTCGAGTGCACATTCAAATGCTGCAGCTCCAACCGGACCATGGCACTGAATGGCCACTGCCCGTGTCAGGAAGAGAAAGACGACTGAGTCGAAAGTCGCGTTCCTCTTCCCGTGGTATGCATGTCTCAGTGTTCCGCGCGGCCGGCTGTCTGGCGATCAACTACCTCGCGGTCTGATTGACGATCTGAGTTGGTGCTTGCTGGGCTGGCCCCAATTAGCCTGACCGTTGGACCCCAGCCGGCTCAAGATTCGAGAATGCTTCCCCGGATTCCAAGTTCAAGTTTCCCCACCAAGAGAGGGGCCGCTGCTCGCTGGCGGGGAGGGCGGCACTGCTTTGTTCCCCACAGCTGACTCGAAAACGGCGGTCTTGGCTAGCAGCATCTTTGCCAGGTGTCCGCGCCCAGGACCAGCTGTCTCAGAACCAAGCGTACCAGTTTGCCGGACCAGACCAACCGGACAAGGACAAGATGGAGGGGTCGCATTCTGTGCCTGCGTGGTGGGAGGCACCTGGACACTGGCGCCGTCCAATGTGCTGCCGCCTTGGGGTGTCTCTTGGTTGCTTTTGGGCCGGGTTTGACGTAACGCAGGCCCTAACAGGGCGCATGATCAGGTCACAGCTGGCCCAAAAGCTTACAAGCATGCATCCCGCCTGCCGAGGTCCGATGGTGGCCTGTTGCGGCAGGAATTGAAGGAGGTAAAGGGGCGGAATCGAGTCGCGGCTTGACGATGTCGAAGGCTAGGTGAAGCACCTGGGCACAAAGGAAGATCAAGTGATGAAACGACCGGGGGTGTAGGAAGGAACCCACTTCGGCTGGGGACCCTTCTGACCTCCCACGTCCCAGCAGGCCCACGTCATAGGGAGTCAGTCCACCTGGCACTGTCTGTGTTCTGCGTCTCCGTGTCTCCGTTCGTGTGTGTACCGACAGCGCAGCACAGCAAAGCGACGGCTGACGTGACCACAGCCTCAGCTTGGACTGGAGATCGATTCAGGGGGCCCCCGCCAGATACATTTTCCTTCTCCGGGCTTGAAACAGCCATGCTCACCTGCTCCGAGCTCTCGCTCTCCACTCCGTCTTCGCTTGATCTCTGCTTCTCAACCCGAATGGCCTCGGTCATCCTACCTTTCTCACCACACTCTGCCTCCTGACTGATCGCGTGTTGGCCAACCTCTCCCCTTCCCGCCCCTTCTGCTTCGACGCGGGTTCGTCTGAGACCAATCTGGTCATCCTGATCTCTGCGCTTTGTTTTTGGGCCCCCACGTGGTTGTGCTTGCCTCCTTCTGTCACTCGGAATTCTTGTTTCGAGCGTTGTTGGAGCTATTCTCAACATGCGCTTGAGCCTGTTAAGCCAGGCCGCTGCGGCTGCTCTTGCGAGCGCCTCGACTCTTACGCCCCCAATTCTACCACTGGTGGTCCGGAATCCATACCTCAGCACGTGGGTCCCGTCGCGCCATGCGCCTTGGGAACAGTGGCCCATCTTCTGGACTGGGCGCACGGTGAGTTCAATGAAAAGTCGAGTTCTTGGCACTACAGCTTTTCTTGAAGGCCCGAGAGGGCTAGTGGCGCCCAATTTCTACCACAGAGATCTGAAGGTGTCCAACCATGCTGACAATGGACCTGTCAGGTTGGTTTTTCCGTGCTGGCTGCAGTTCCGGACACGGGCGACGTCTACCCACTCCTCGGTCGACCCCAGGACTCTCTTGGAGGCTCTGGACGTGACTACAACGTGACTTTTCCCGAGTACCTCGGCGCCACTTTCGATGCTTCCACTACGAACCTCACCTACTTGATTGCCGCCCCCAAAGACAAAGATGAGCCTGTCAAGCTTACCTTGTCCTTCCTTTCCCCAATTACCCCAACATCCACTCTGAGACAGTCACTACCAGCTGCGTATTTGACCGTCTATGCCGAAGGGTCCTTCGACGTAAACTTGTACATCGACCTGAATGGGGAATGGGTTACAGGCAACAGGGACAACGACATCGAATGGAGGCTTCAGCAGACCCAATCCACGACCCGGACGAAATCATCCGCCGGCATAAAGACATGGAAGGTCAATCGCCGCACTCAACAGCTTCTTACCGAGTTCGATGACCGGGCGGAGTGGGGGACCCTGTTCTTTTCCGCACCGGAGGACGTGCAGCACGAGAGCGGTGTCTCGGCCATCTTGCGCAAGCACTTTTCTGCACGAGGCGAGCTCCGCAACGCGAACGATGATAAATTCCGCAGGATCATGGACGAGGAGCCCGTTTTCGCATTTTCGAAGTCTTTCAAGCTGGGTTCCTCGTCTAAGGCCGCCGGCACCAGTGCACAGAATAATGTCGGCACGAAGAGCGGCAGCGTGAGGTTCACCTTCGCTCTGGCTCAAGACCCAGTGGTCCAATTTGCGGCTGCCAGGGGATTGACCTATATGCGCCCATTCTGGGCCACCTACTTCCCTGTCGCGGAAGAAATGGTTGAATACCATTACCAGGACTTTGACACTGCGAGTGACTTGGCCAGTAACTACTCACGGCAGCTGGACATTGATGCCTATGCTTCAGGCTCATCTGACTACCGAGACATTGCCGCCCTGTCTGCGCGTCAAGTCCTGGGTGCTACCCAATTTTCGGGCACTCCGGACAACCCGATTTTGTTCCTCAAGGAAATCTCATCGAACGGCAACTTCCAAACCGTGGATGTCATCTTCCCTGCTTTCCCATTCTTCCTGTACACCAACCCCAGGTGGCTGGCCTACTTGCTCGAGCCTCTTTTGGAGCATATGGGAAGCGGTCAGTACCCCAACAAGTATAGCATGCACGATCTCGGTTACCACTTCCCCAACGCCACGGGTCACAGTGATGGTAACGACGAGTACATGCCTCTGGAGGAGTGTGGAAACATGCTCATCATGGGTCTTGCCTTGGTCAACGCATACAAATATGACACTCAGCCGGCATTCCTGAACATGGTGTCTGCGGACAGTGTCGGCATGGCAAAGGTCAAGGAAACCTCGATTGTCGATGAGTACGGCATGGACCGCGCATGGGGTCATGGCCAAGAGGTAGAGACTACTGACCTCAAAGAAGCGCAGAAATGGGTTCAGAAGTCGTACAAGCTGTGGAAGCAGTGGACTGTCTACCTCATTGAAGAGGCATTGGAGCCCAAGAACCAACTGTCCACGGACGACTTTGCAGGCTGGCTCAGCCTACAGACCAACCTGGCGCTGAAAGGCATCATTGGTATTCGAGCCATGAGTGAGATCTCGAGCATTCTGGGCGAGACCAAGGACGCCAAATACTACCGCGAGATTGCGGATGACTACATCGCCAAGTGGCAGGATCTCGGCCTCTCCAAGGACAAGCAGTTCCCCAAACTCTCGTATGAATGGTATGGTTCGTGGACCACCATCTACAACCTGTTCGCGGATTCCCTCCTTTGCTTCCATCTTCCGGAGGACTCGAGCGCCTCTGTGCAGGCGCCGCAGTCATCATCGGCGAAGTGGCGCTGGTGGCAATCAAACGAGCAAGCTCCTATTTCGGACCAGAAAAACTCAACGACTTTCATCCCAGACTACGTCTACACGCTGGCGAGCGACTGGTACCACAACGTGATGCAGCAGTACGGCCTGCCGCTGGACAGCCGTCACCTATACACCAAGAGCGATTGGGAGTTCTTCGCAGCAGCTGTTACGAGCAGGTCGACACGAACGGAGATCCTGACATTGGTGGCGAAGTGGTTGAACGAGACCGTGACAGGTAGGTTCACCCATGGGTGGCAAGGATGTGATCATGTACTAACTCGATGCAACAGACAAGCCGTTCACTGATCTTTATGAGACGGAGGGAGAGGGCGGATACCCGGGCGGCCTGGAGTTCAAGGCCAGGCCTGTCGTAGGTGGCCATTTCGCCTTCCTCGCCCTGGAGCGGGCCTGTGGTGGCAAAGCAACCGAGGCGCTGAGTTTTCTCGATGCCGAGGAGCCCAAGCAGCTGGATGTGATGGGTCTCCTGGAGGAGGAGAGGCTATTTGGGCTTTCCCGCGCTGCAGAAATGGAGTTGTAAGGCGGTATTAGCTGAAGATGGTGGGCCGTTGCGGGGCTATCTGGAAATGATTGCATGAAAATTAGCATGGATAGCACAGGATATCTAACCATGAACGGGCAATGATAAGTCCGTTGCTATCAGGTATTTGCTTGCTACCACGACAACGGCCTGGTGATTGGGAGGAGGGAACAGACCAGATTGCGAATGACACATTGTGAATGACACGGGACGTCATGGGATAGGCCAGAGGCACATACGTCACAATATGGAGCCCAGGAGCATCTTGATACGGGCGGATACATAGGTACAATAGTAGGCCTAGACTTGCAGGAGAAGCTGCAATGGGAATCCATCGCAGTCCGTGCCAACTGGAGAGACCCCAGCCAGAGTGTGGGGGAGAGGCAATCAACCGGATAGCCGACTGCATTGTAACCCATATCGCCTGGCAGTCTGGGCATTCGACCAAATCTATCTATCTACATACTGTAGCCTCATGTACGTAGTCAGGTGAGGCTGCAGGCCGATCCACTGGCCTGCAGCGAAGTGGACAAACCCATGCAGTGCCTGTCGCCGTCAACTTCCAGGTCTCCAAGATGCCAGCCCCATGCGAGGGTGCGAGGGTGCGAGGGTGCTCAAGCAGGCTGCAGGCAGGTTAAGGTGGCCGATGCAGAAGGCTATCCCAAATTGTGTTGAAGATCACACCGTATAGAAGATGCCGACTAGGTTATTCCGCAGGAAGTCTGCATACTGGCCGGGTTCTATCCAGCCGTTCGAGATCCCTGCTAGCTACTGTAGCGGCGCAGTAAAATTTAGAGCACATGCGGAGCGCAGGCAGGCCCCACCGTCGCCGCTCACCCCCCTTGCTGATTAGTCATGCTAGCCTTTGGATTCCAGCTTTCAAGTTCTCCCTTTCCTCGTGCCTGGCCCATTTTTTTCAGCTTCCTTCATCAACATCCATTCCCGTCCCCAACCTCGGACTTCCATTTGCAGAGAGTCCACGCAGTGCATTCATTTGTATTTGCACTTCCTTTATTCACCGGCTTGCCACCTGGGATCCTTCCAAACAGACGGCCCTTACTCGCCAGAAACCAGCCTGGTGACTCAAAACCACTTCAATCCACTCCACTGCCGCCCATCTTTCTCTGCGCTCTGGCCTGCTTACGTCCCGTCCTCTGCCTGACAGCCTTGCACAACACCAAAATCTTTCATCGACACATACCATCCTCCAGCCTCATCAATCCCACTCATCACCATGGCCACCACTGCTATGGACTATGAGAACCCCGGCGGTGACCGCTTCGAGGGTTAGTTTTCAATGTTTTTCTTCGCCCTTCCGTGCCGCGCCGCACCAGACGCGCCGCCAACATAACCTCCAGGAATCAATCACTGACTTCCTACCTTTCCAGATGAGGGACCTCGCTACGAGCGAGACAACCGCAGCGCCTCCACCCGAAGCGACAACGGCCATGATAGCACTCGTCGTCGTTCCGCTTCGCCTGGTGGCGACCGGTAAGACAACCCCGACCAAGGCTGAGGCTTCCAATCCATACCAATCATCAACCTCGACTGTCACATTTACTCGCACACACAAACTAAAAGTCTCTAACATCATTCTGTCGCAGCGGCCCAGCCAAGGATGACGGCGGCGGTTCCAGGGACGGTGAGGGTGCCATCAACTCTGGCTCTAACCTCTTCGTTACCGGCATTCACCCCAAGCTGAGCGAGGATGAAGTCACCCGGCTCTTCTCCAAGTACGGCAACGTTGAGAAGTGCCAGATCATGCGCGACCCTCACACCAAGGAGTCTCGTGGCTTCGGCTTTGTCAACTTCATGACTTCTGACGAGGCCGATGCAGCCAGGGACGGCCTGCAGGGCAAGGAGCTCGAGGGACGCACCCTTTCTATTGAGAAGGCCCGTCGCTCCCGTCCTCGCACGCCTACTCCTGGCAAGTACTTCGGTCCCCCCAAGCGTGGTATGTTTGGCACTTTATCCCCTCGACTCCTGCTTTCTTTTACTCACAACCCATCAGAGGGTGGCGGCCCGCCTCGTGGCCGTTACGGCGGAGACCGATACGGAGACGACAGGCGCGGATACGGCGGCGGCGGTGGCGGCGGCCGCGGAGGATACCGCGACGACCGTGGCTACCGTGGCTACCGCGATCGTGACGACCGTGGAGGATACGACCGTGGCTACCGCGATGACCGTGGCGGATACGATCGAGGATACCGCGACGACCGTGGAGGCTACGACCGAGGCTACCGCGGTGGCGACGATCGTGGAGGCTACGACCGCCGAGACCGGGACTTTGACGGCGGTAGGATCGACCGCTACGCCTCTTCAGGCCGTGATGACCGCTACGGTGGCGGTGGTGGTGGAGGAGGTCCTCGATTCGACCGCGCTCCTCCCCGCGATGCGCCCGCGCCCGGCGGATATGGCGAGGGTACGCGTGAATATTCCTTGCCCCGCTATGGTCGTGACTGAACTCTATAGGTGCCGACCGCCCTGCGCGCTGAGCAACTTCCCAGCTGGTGTTGCGCCGTATCGATGCGTACATGGTAGGTCGGGTCGCCTGCTTTGATCCTATGGGGTCTGCATGCCTCGTTTATTTTCTTCGGTTCTTGGGAAAGGGAGTGGGTCGGATATCACAAAAGCAATTTGCCATCGAGGAGTTTTGCACGGCACAACACTAGTTAGGCACTCTGCACCTGGGCCTTCTGCATTTATTGCAATGAGCTGCGATTTAATTACCGGGGATTCGCGTCGAGACTGAAGCGGCCGACATCTTGGTCTCAATCATTCATTCGGAAGCGACGCGAATGTAGTGTTCTTCAGCAGTCGCCTGTATACGGAGCAGATCAGGGACGGACAGGCCTTACACATCATCACACCAGACTTCACCAACGTTTTCTTCACCTGCACCTGTACGAATATCAGTCCACGTCATTTCCCCATCACAGCCTCTGAACGGATTCGGTACGGCTTGAAACGGGTAACGACATCCGTCGAAAATTACAGGGAGAGGGACGTCGTCAACAGATAGCGCCAAACTTGACTCGGAGCTCAGCAGAACTCTCCTAACAACCACTGTGCCTGCCAACTCACGATTGAATGACAACCTGAACAACCAGAGAATTTCCTAAAGGTGCAACAAAATATGTCACGACCCAGTCAACATGTCCACCTTGCCTTATTGTACCCGCTCTCGCTCAACCACTTTACACGAAGTGTGCCAACTTGAAAAAACAAATTTAACGATATGCGTTGCTTCGTCCAATACGCGCAGCAACAACGGCAATTCCTGAACTCCTTAGACTCGCCCCTGCCGCATGTTTGCAAACAAAGCTCGTCTTCTTCAAAGGAATGTGAGCGCATTGTTTGCCCGTGTACGGCAGGACAAACGAGCGACAAAGGCACAGCACCACACCATAACAAAGGTAAACCCCAAATGGCGAGTGAATGCTCTTGTAGCTGATGACCTGCTTCTGTTCAGTCCAGGTAAAACCCCTTTGCGGCACACTGGACTGCTGGAATGTGGCGTTAAGCCCAGGTCCAGTCCTTCGCATCAGCACGGAATTGAGTACGCGGGCAGCGGAACAAAACAAAATGGTTTGTGACAACCAGCTGACTGAGACACAGCTGCATGTTTCGGCGCAATTACTTTTCCCAGGGCGTGTTCAGGCTGAGAGGTGCCTTGCGCCGGTGCTCAGCTGAGCTGCCCACCCTCTGAATCCTCATGGCTACACAAACCTGCACCGGACAACAAGGCAGCTAATCAAGCATTGCTTTGGTGAGACTAATCGGCACTACCCAAATCCGCTCGGCACAGCACTTGAGCTTTGGGACGCGACCGAGTACGTGTGCGCGAGTCGTCTACCATACTCAAGCCGAGGTAATACTCCTGCCAGGCTTTACTGGATGTCCCGGGAGGGTGTTTGCCTAGCTTCCACCTTTTGCTTTTCTGTCTATTTTTGTCGTTTTCTGTGCGGGCCTTCCTCGAGATAGAGGCTGCACTCGTTCAGAAAACAGGGACACTCCGGAATGGTTGTCTCCGTGCCATCAACTCACGAGAAGTTAGACTGGACACAGGGAATGATACAAAGTAAGTCGTCATTGTCATTACTCCAGGTAGGTTCTTTCTTCATAGGAAGTGTGCTGCCCTCATTTTTTTTTTCTTTTGAGGTGTCATATCATTTCGCTCTCAGGCCCCTTGGGCCTCCCTTTTGTCTCCATGTTTTCGTTGCTGCCTCAAATTGAATCTTTTCAGATAGATCGCAATGGCATCTATTCAAGAGATCGTTTCAGTTAGTCTCAGTTATTCGAAAGACAATACAAAGGATTGTATACACGGAACTTTTCCCATGCTGCTGGCTACCGTCGTGACGATTGATATATATGTGTGCGTAGATGGCTCGGTGTTTGACGCGAGACGGTGTCCCTTGATGCAATTCAACATCAGATCATTAGTCCCAGCAGCAATGAATCAATCATCGCAGCCGTTTTGGCCCTCTCCCAATGTCAGAGGCGAGGATCAACCTGAGCTTGCATCTACCCCAACCGCCAAGCGCACTTTTGGGCAAACACGCTCGCAGCAGCAGCAGCAATTGCTCACGCCCCGTTCATCAAGCTCTTCCTCCAGCCAGTACGCTGATGATGAGTGGAGTGAGGGTTTTGCCTCAACCGATGACAGAAGAGATACCCAGAGCGATTACAGCCTCCCCGTCCAGCCCGGCGGCCTCCATCCCCAACAACATCAGCGCCGATACATCTCGCACCCGGGCATCAGCACCCGGCAGCAGGTTGCCGCAGCCCCGGCGCCGTACCAGAGCAACGGGAACAGGAGGAGGCGGACGCAGACCGAGCTCCTGATGCACCACGGCATCGCCTGGCTCGGCTACGGGACCGTCATACCCAACGTGAGCGTCGTGACGGGCGAGCCGCTCGTGTACGGGCCGGTCCCCACTCATGGCACGAGGAGGACGGGTGGTGGGCAGCAGGAAGGTGGAGAGGAGTATGGCGATGACGAGGATTCCGCGCTTGCGGCGAGGGCGTCCAGGGCTCTCACCATCGAGGTCAACAAGCGCGCGGCGAAGGGGCACAAAGCGCCGGACTACCGCAGGGCCTAAGATGGAGTTGAGCTTGTGGCTGGACACGACATTGAACTGTTAAAAAAGGAGGTATGATCACCAGTTGGGCTGGGAGGTTGACTTGTCTGTGAAGTGGCAATCTGTCACATGGGAAAATCAGTTTGGAGGAAGAATTTCTGTGCTGAGACTGGCATTATGTCGTTTTTGGGCGTTTTTGGCGTCTGTGTTTTTTTTCTTCTTTTTTTTTTAAAAAAAAATCATCTAGAAGATTTTTGGACACAAAGAGGGCTCTGTAGGCGCAGTGATACCAGGCCACGAGGAGAAAGGCAATAACTGACGGGATGGAATTCGTCATGTCGTCCTTCCCCTGCGACTTGACAACAAAACTTGTGCAGATACTCGCTGATTTAATTGTTCACCGCCATAGCATAGTACCTATCCGGTTTCAGCAAAGGAGCATGGCTTTGTCTCAACTCATCCTGCTAGACTGTCGCATAACGAGTGCAGACACATCTTTGTCCCGTCAAGGATTTGAGAACCGGAAACAGCACTTCGCAACCGGTTGCGAATTGTATTAAAATGTAGAGACTAAAGACCTCAATGCAAGAACCAGATGCTATGTATCGATGGGCTTCGCACCGTGAGAATAGGATCAGCTTCGCAGCGTTCTTCTTTCTCCTAAAACAGCTTCTTGTTGATAATATCGAGGACGTGGGTTTTTTAGAGCCGTGGAAGGAAATCTACCAGCTCACTTAGAGCACCCGCCATCATAATGGCCGGAGTCTTCAATAACCTTCTCGGCCGTCTCGGGAGCACATCCGGACCAAGCTCTTCAACTCCTCAGCCACCAGCAGGAGGCAGTAATGCGGCGAATGCCACAAATCCAACAAATGTCACGAATGTGCCTCCTGCACCAAATCCTCCGGCTCCAGCAGCCCCACGCCCTCGAAGGGGTGGCTTCTCGTCGGTAAATTCGATGAACAATCAACGACCTCCGGCGCCGCCTGCCCCGCCCACTACGGTGCCTCCGGTATTACCTCCGCAAGTATCCAGTCTGCCGACGGTGCCGCCCATCCCGCCACCTGCGATGCCTCCAGTATTACCTCCGCAGGTATCCAATCTGCCGACGGCGCCGCCCATCCCGCCACCTGCGATGCCTCCGGTATTACCTCCGCAGGTTTCCAATCTGCTGACGACCCCGCCGCCCGTTCGACAACCTGCGATGCGTCCAACAGTACCCCCACCGCCGCCCGCGCCCCGGCCCACAGCCTTTCTGCCATTGCTGCCACTAACCTCTCAACCCAGCACAGGGGTTTTGCCGACGGCGACGAGCAATACGGGAGTGCCAGCACAGACTGGAGGCAAGACTCAACAAGCGGACCCTCCAGCGCCTCCGCTGTCGCCAGGAACACAGGCTTTGGTGAACACTGGAGTCCTCAGTGGGATCCCACTAACATCGCTCGGCGGCGACGATGACACGAGAATGCCAGATACTCCTACCCCAACGAACCCGCAACAGATCGCCGAGCTTCAGCGGCAGGCGAGTAATGCGACAGATGACAACGCGCTCCTGAACACGTTCCGAAGCCGAGTCGCCGTGGCCAGCCGGGCTCAGACTCTGGAGCAGCGCAAGGACACGTTGAGACGGAATTTATGGCCGTGGACCAATCGAGGGACTGCTTACAACGGGCAGAGGCGCGAGGGGCTCTTCTTGCAAGACGGGAGCCGCAACCCGGCCAGGAGGTCGCGGAGAGGTGCTGCCAGAGGCACTTCTGGGACGGTGCTCCCCGGCCCTGGGACAGCTCCGCAAGTTGGGACAGCTCCGCAAGTTGGGACAGCTCCGCAAGTCGATCCCACGCTGAGACCATCCAAGAGGGTCCGTTTCAACGCGGGTGCTTCTACCGCGGGTGCTTCTACTGCGGGTGCTTCTACCGCGGGTGCTTCTACCGCGGGTGCTTCTACCGCGGGTGCTTCTACCGCGGGTTCTTCTAACACGGTTCCTCGCGGGCAGGCTCCTCGTAAGCCGGCTCCTCGTAAGCCAGCTCTTCGTAGGCCAGCTCCTCCGAGTACAGGCGGCCCTGGCTGGAGACGCCGGGACGACCTTTTCAACCCAGATGTAATGAGGGCAGCGGGTATCACACCGGCCGACGCTGGTGAGCCAGTTCCCGTTCCATTGCCCACGCTGCCGAGCGCGATCAAATATCAAATAGAAAATTGGAACTGCTTGGGAACTGCTTGGCCACCTGAAAACCAATAGGGAAACGGATACGAAAAGGCGATGGGTTGAGACAGGAGTAGGAAAACACTCGTGTGCGGTCCTAAGCAGGGTGGCATCCATATATGTTGCAGTACCCAAAGCAATGTAGGTGGGGGACAGAAGTACAGCGTTTCCAATATGGGCTAGCCAGTTGGCGTCTAGCAGAGGCTGTGTTTGATTAGATTTGCTTCGCAGTCGTTATGCTTCTAGCATTCTAGGAGCGGGAGATGTATTCCGGGATATGAGTGTTCCACTTTCTTGAAGTAGTCTGGGCGATGCTATGCAGGCTCATGAACGCTGGATCGATGTTGGGACACAATTATAGCAGCATTAATAACTCACAATGAATTATGAACGAAAAACGGGCCCTATCGATTCCACTACCATGTAAGCTGCGGCGGAGCTTCCTTTGTGAGGTTCTTGGTCGGGTTCCATGTTATGCTAGACGGAACAGCGAGAGAATGAGATGGAGAGACGTCAATGTCAACGGATTTGGTGTGCAGGGATAGAGAAAAGCGAGCCAGGGGCACGCGCATCTAGTAGCTACATCCCTGTCAACGGGTCCCCACCTTTTCCCACTCTACGCGTGAGCACTGAGCAAAGGCGCGTTTTCGTCACTCATCTCTTCTTTCGTCGCCAACCCTTCAGACCTTGCGACAGACTAAGACGACGACCATCACCACCACGACCAGGATCAGTACCGAGACAACTGATCAATTCAACTTCTATTCAGCCAAATATAGACCAGCGTCACCTCATCTTCCCCTGCCATCCTGACCGTCCTTCGTCATGGCACCCGCCCCCGTCGTCGACGACGTCGACCGTAGGTCTTTATCTGCTCTTCCTGCCCTTGATTGTACCTATCTGGGTTGGGCACTGCCGCATTCAGTCGCTGATTCGAGCTTCAACAGTCGACATGGAACAGGATGATGCCAACGAGAATGAGGAGAAGATCATTAACGAGGGTATGTGAGCGTCTCAAGCCCCGTTGAAGCGCAATCGCAGACTCACCCCAGTCCACAGAGTACAAGACTTGGAAGAAGAACAGCCCCTTCCTCTACGACATGATCCTGAGCACTGCTCTCGACTGGCCTACTCTGACCACCCAGTGGTTTCCCGATGTCAAGGAGCCCCAGGACAAGAACTACCGTGTGCACCGCCTTCTGATCGGCACTCATACCGCGCCTGGCGCCGACAACTACCTGCAGATTGCTGAAGTCGAGATCCCAAAGTCTGCTGAGCCTAATCCCAACGATTACGATGAGGATCGCGGTGAGATCGGTGGTCACGGCCGCGAGCCTGCCGCCATCAAGATGAACATCATCCAGAAGATCGACCACCCAGGCGAGGTCAACAAGGCCCGTTATCAACCCCAGAACCCGGACATGATCGCAACTCTGTGCGTTGACGGCAGGATTCTCGTCTACAACAGAACCAAGCACAGTAGTCTCAACCCCAGTGGCACCCCAAGCCCTGACATCGAGCTGCACGGCCACAATGAAGAGGGTTTCGGCCTGAACTGGAGCCCTCACCAGCCCGGTGTGCTCGTCTCTGGAAGCCAAGACACCACAGTCTGCATCTGGTAGGTCCAGCTGTTCTTCCGACGCTCAACCAATCGTCGCCTGTTTTATCTAACATCTCCAGGGACCTCAACACAATGCACGGCAAGACGGTCGAGCCGTCCCGAAGATTTACCCACCACAAGCGTGTCGTCAACGACGTCCAGTATCACCCTGTCGCCAAGCACTTCATTGGCACTGTCTCGGATGATTTGTCGCTCCAGATCCTCGATACCAGACAAGCCGACTCCAGCAAATCCGCGCTGACTGTACAGAAAGGTCACTTCGACGCCATCAACGCCCTCTCCTTCAACCCCGGCTCTGAGTTCGTGATTGCCACAGCCTCCGCTGACAAAACCATCGGTATCTGGGACATGCGAAATATGAAGGACAAAGTTCACACCCTCGAGGGCCATAATGATGCCGTGACTTCGCTGTCCTGGCACCCTCAGGAACTGGGAGTTCTGGGCAGTGGCAGTTACGACAGGCGGGTCATCTTCTGGGACCTGACTAGGATTGGAGAGGAACAGATACCCGATGATGCTGAAGATGGTCCCCCAGAGCTGCTGTTCATGCACGGCGGCCACACAAATCACCTGGCTGACTTCAGCTGGAACCCGAATGACCCATGGCTTGTCGCCAGTGCGGCCGAAGACAACGTTCTCCAGATCTGGAA
Organism: Diaporthe amygdali; assembly: GCF_026229845.1. Classification (NCBI taxonomy): domain Eukaryota; kingdom Fungi; phylum Ascomycota; class Sordariomycetes; order Diaporthales; family Diaporthaceae; genus Diaporthe; species Diaporthe amygdali. The sequence continues at coordinate 469,723 of NW_026517032.1, forward strand.
GCCCGCTGACTCTATCGTCGGCCGAGAAACGAACGCCGATATGCCCATGGAGGAGATGGAACGTTAGATCCTCATTCGATAGGGATGGGAAAAGAGGCAAACAATGCGGAGGGTTGTAGTAGAGTGTGTAGGATAGGAAGCCATTTGGAAGTGCGTTCTTTTGGAGTGAGATATCACACGAAATGAAAGCTTAATGACGGACGCTTCGGTTTGAGAAAAAGGGAACTGTGAAAGAAAACTTTGATTTTGAAGTTATCTTCGGTACGTGTACATTTGGGCAGTGATACTCTCGGAAACATGGAAAGAAGATAAGGAAACTGGTGGTAGTGGTGGACGCTGTCCGAAGGTTATGTCGCCGTCAAGCCACAAACTCTGATTATCCTCACAGCATCCAGTCGCCACATCCTCTCCTGATTGTCTTGGTGGCTTTTCCGTTCATCTCTCGAGGGCTGGTAACTTGGGCAGCATGAGCAGCCCAGGTTACTTGGCTTTCAGGTCACTTTCTGTCCACAAGCTCTTCCCCAAGTTGTGCGCTAGGTGCTGCCATCCCTAATGATTCTTCAAATTTGTCTCGGCCTTTTCATAGGTCCTATGCATAATTAGTGAGGTGAAAGTCTTCTGTATGGCACGCGCTTACACATGATCGAAGCTTCGGGCAGTAGGTTTTCGCTCATTGCAGCTGGCCTTTCGTCCCATCTCCATGGTCTATGGCACACAATGAAAATTTCCCTATTCAACTCTGTTATTTTTTGCTGACAAGTGAAGCAAAAATCTGCTGTCGACATAAAAGGACACACCACCTATCGTTTTCGGACCTCAGCATAAAAGGCCAATCGTTTACCCACAACTTCTCTTCCCTTCCTCGCTCTCCTCTTGACAAGATTGTTGGTTTTTGACGCGCCCATCGAACCTCAACAACTTCAACAGTCACTCGTTCATCCCAAGCAGACCTACATTCTTTAACGCCCAAAAGGCGGAAAATGGAGAATTCTCAGCTTCAAGGTGGTGGCAGCTCATCAGGCGATGATGCGATGCAAGACCCTGAAGTTCTCGACCTTGTCGACAACCTGGCCCGCCTCCGTCACATCTCAGACAGGCGATTAACTGTTCCAGAGCAGTCTCAAATCCAGAGCAAGATCATCGATCAGAAGGAGGCGCGAAAGCGGGCATCCCAGGACGACATCATGGCGGAAGGCAACGCGCAGTTTGATGAGGAGGCGATGCAGGAAGCAGTGAGAGCCACGAAGCGACGTCGAATCGTTTCAAAGTTCGACCTCAGTGGCGCGCACAGGATGTATTTCTACGGTCCTGAAGAGCAGCCCGCCGACGACGACAACAATCTGGACGACTTCGCATTAGACACCGAGATCCTTGGTCTTACGAAGGACTTCAATGGCGCGCACTCCTCCGAGCCCTTCGACCTTAGCTGCGTCCCAGACACGAGCACCGGCGACGTATTTCCTAAATACAAGCCTGGTTTCGACCTCCTCGAGTCTACCTGTTCCAGCGTCTGGTTCGCCGTCGAGGTGGCTAAGCACCTGCGTCCCAAGGACATTGTCTGCCTGTACAGCATCAGCAAGACCTTCCACCAGCTCCTCAACGATCACTGGCAGTCTAGCATCTTCGCCTGGGCAGAGTACATGGCCCCTTCCTCTTTTCGCATCTTTCACTGGAAGTTCTTCGGCCGCTACGCCCGCCTCGACCCGGCGGGAACCACCTGGGCTGCACCAGGTCTCTTCGCAGACGCATTTCCACGACCACCTTGGGCGCGCCCTCGCCCCGCCAGCGCCAGCGATAACAATATCCGCTCGGTCCCTGGTCTGAGGTACCTTGCGATGGTTGTGGAGAGGGAGATCCGTGTGCGCGACATCCTCGCAAAGTTGGCGCGCAGCGGCCACCGCCTGCCCAAGACCTGCCACGAGTCCGTCAAGAAGATCTGGATGCTCATGGACCTGCCGACCAACACCATGCGCCGGTCCTTCATCCACAACACCCAGCTCTGGACCGGCCAGGACATCTACAATGCGCAGATGTTCATCATAAAGCTGCAGCTGCGCTTCAATGAGCCCGGCTTCGGCCCCGACTCGCCTATTCTCGCCGAGACTCTCCTGGGGTCGCCGCATGGCCTAACGCCGCTGTGGCAGATGCTCCGCGGCAAGAAGTACACAGAACTGCTCGAGGCGATGCAGATGCGGGTGCGCTACTTGGTCGACGCCGACGAGATCGATCGCCACGCCCGCGATTGGCAGAAACACTACGGCGTCCCCCGCTGGCAGCTGGGCATAGGCCATCTCGAGGGCTGGGGCAGGGGCTCCATCCACCTGTCCCGTCCTGACGAGCTCGTCGTCGAGGAGGCGGTAAGGCGCGGTATCAACTTGAAGGATCACCTCCCGTTCATGATGTTGTGGGGTCACGTCAACTGGCAGAAGCGCATCAACCTCGTCCCCACTGAGGAGGAGCTATACATGTCAGACGACGAGCTTCGACCCCTGACTGTCGAGGAAAAAGGCCCCAATGGAATGTTTGGCAAGTGTGGCAATGTGCCGTTCGAGAATTGCAACTGGCTTCCCAAGCACGCCCTCCAGGCGAAGTGGGACACCCTGACCGAGGATGAGAAGTTAGCGCTCTCCAAGGATCTTGAACACGACAAGACCCTAATGGGGCCGCACGAGGAGGACGACGAAGGCTTCTGGAACCTGGACAAGAACGAGATGATGCGTCTCAATCACCGCAAGAAGAAGAGGGCTGTCTCGGCACCCAATAACCTCGACAGCGAGGCCGACGATGAGAGCGACGACGACCAGAAGAAGCAGCACCCGGACTCCTGTGTGTGCGAGGGCTGTGCCGGCCAGCTGGGCCACATCGCCGACGGCTACGACACGGACGAGCACCACGACACTTGCATGTGCCGAGACTGCCTGGACCAGGCAGACTTCGAGGCCGAAGAGGCAGACTACGAGGCCCTTCAGGCACAGAATGAGGAATCAGGTGCTGACGACGATGCCGAAGAGTCTGACAGCGAGGCCGAAGAGGCACAGTCGGCCGCGCCTCCCAATCGCGCCGCCCTGGGACTTCCCACCAGCGACCCGATGCCCGAGGAGGCCTTATCGAGCGAGGGCCTCCGCAATGCGTGGGATGTTCTCGTACCTGCGGATCAGCAGATGGTCAACGCGTCCATCGAAAGGCAGCGAGAGGAGCAGGCCGGTCTCCAGCCGCCCGCCCCTATACGCCAGTTCCCCAACATTACAGACCTCGTCAGCCTGGCGCTGCTGCACAAGCTCGACGGCATCCAGCTTGATATGCCCGGCGAGTCTTCCCAGCCCATCGGAGAACCCAACAATGCCGGCGTAACTGACTCCACTGACGATGTCGAGATGGACGAGCAGGGTGAGAACGACAACGACGCGGCCAGCAACTCGTCGATGGACGACGAGCAGCTCAAGGCCCTCGCTGACGAGGAGTACTCCGATGACGAGCTGGAGTTCGACATGGACAACTACAAGGCTTTCCTAGCCAAGGCTCAAGACGACGGCGGCTTTCACAACGGCGGCACCTTCCCTGGTGGCGACGAGGACGAGGACGGCTTTGGCATGGCGCACGAGGCTGACTTGAAGTCTCCGGGTGCCGCTATTGAGATGACCCTCCCGGATATCATCAACTACTAGGCTGCCATTTCTGGCTGTCGGTTGGACAATCTCAACTCGGGCATGTGAGCTGTCGTGTCGTGCGAGTCGGAAGATAGGGAGGAGAAGAACGCAAGGGAATGTCTGCCGGAGTAGGACTCTACCTTATCCAGTGAGGCGAGTGCGTCTTTCTCGGATTGGGCTGGATCTCGTGGAGGCAAAGAAAAGGAAAGAAAAGAAGAAGAAAAAACAAAAAGAGGCGAGGGAGAGTCGACCATGTGGTGGATCACGTCATGGATTTGGATCCTTTCTCAAGCCGCACGCCTTCCTGTCTGGGAACTTTGTCCTGGGGGCACCTGACAAGTCCATCAAAAGCTTCGGGGGTTGTCAACAAGTTTCTCGCCTTTCCAAAAGCGAGACACAGCAGGGACTGTCTTCTAATCAACTCTTGGGATGAGACACATATCATATCTTGTGTGTCGTACTGTAGACTCTGGCTGATAGAGGGATCTGGGCGGGGTTTGAGGCGCCTTTGGTGTCTGGTACATAGGCTGGCCACTGTGTGTGCATAGGTCGAGTAGGAAAGACCCCCCCCCCCCCCCCAATGGAACTCTGGCAGAGACCACAATCATTTCCGTGCCTGTGGATTAGGATGTGCAACTGCATCATGTGCAAGCAAGCCACTCATTCGTTCGCGCGTGCAAAGGATCCGCTGAAAAAACGGAAATGGCGTACGTTACTGAGCCCCTGGGTCATATGGGCATTCGTGGTTGCATGGCTCACATGCAGTAGCCTGAACGACTTACAAGAATCTTTGGGTTGAACAATGATCTCCTGACGGTCTTGTAAGCTGCAGTGGTAAATGCAAAATGTGTCCAGAAATGGCGGTGAGCATGTGCACACCAAATTGAACATTGATCAATCCTCGTGGTCTTCATAATCATCGTAAGCTGAATACATACAGTACAAGTGTGCCCACCCGCCCATACCGACTTGCATTCTAGAAAGCACCCTCCCTTCTGAGTCTCTGTATCTGGGTATATTCGATGAAGATCTTTTTGCTACTCCCATGCGTTTTTGTTCGCCAAGAAAGACAACTGCCATGCGGACGTTTTCCTGTGCGCATAATGTGGCAACAATAAGATAAATGTAACAGTTCAGCTCATAATCACATCTGATAAACGACAATGCCATCGAAGAAACACGCAGTCAGCTGCGGAGCAAGCGGACTACTCCGTTGTGCTTGATCTGCCTTTGCCTTTGAGCAACTCGCGAAGGGTTCCTTCGGCATGGCTCCGGCCTGTAGAGGAATTGCTCGGTTGGGGGCCGGTTGCTACGCCCGCCAACGCAGTTTTCCATGGAACCCAATCACTGAATCCAGATCTCGCCCCAGGATTGGGGACACTAGAATCCTCTCGTCGGGAGTGCCCGTTCGCATGTGCATGCACTGGAGATTCGCCACGGCCAGGTGACTGTGCTTGGCTGCTGCGTGGAGAGTCATTGCCCAGGAGCTCATTTGGCGTCGTTCGAATCTCAAGATGGCTGCTAGATGTCTGTGGGAGTGACAGTTCACTCACGAGAGCGGCAGACGAACTCCGTGGCGTAGTTGCTTCGACCCCTGACTGCTGGTGTTTTGAGCTGTCAGCATAGATAATGGCATTTGCAAAGGACTTCGACCTCTTCCTTGTCGGTTCTCTGGGCTTCGTGACATCGGCAAGACGATTTGCGCTGTGTGCCTTGCTGGTATTGGGGGATCCAGAACCACTGCGGCCTGATTTTGAGGAGGCCCGCCCTCGTACTTCATCCTTGAGCTCTGAGGCCGACTTCTTCTTTGTTTTCTCCTCTTCAGAAGACCTGCTTGATGACATGATAGTCTCCAGTGTACCGTAGGCTGCGCTCTGGCGACGGCCGGTACTCCGACGTTTGCGGTGCGATCGTGCGCTGGCACTGTTGTCCTCATCGCCCGACTGGATGGCCTGAAGCGTCAAACCATTCTGGCTTTGGCTATTCTTGGTGTAACCTCTTCTCCGGATGGATGACGACGGAACGGCGCTGACAAAGGATGCCCCCGAGCCATGTGGTGCCACATGCACCTCGTACTGGTTGCTCAAGCTGTATCGCGATCGCGCGTATATCTGGGCAATACCATCGAGGGCATTGTCCATCTCACTGGACTGCGCTTGGAGGTTCGCCATGATCGTCTTGAAGGAGAATGCGTCATGGGGCGGTAGGGTCTCGGCTGGGACCTCCTCCCGGCCCTGTTTCCAGGGCCACAGCTTCTTCGTAGCGTTTCCACGCGCCATGCTCAACAAGCTGCCATTCTGTGACACTCCAGTAGGTCTGGAGTGTGCAGCCGGGGAGACGTAGGAGATGGAGGTTGAGGTTGTCGAAGGGGGCCCTCGACGACTGGCAGCACGCCGGGCCGACTGTGAGTTGGAGCGGGAATGCCCCTGGGTGGTAGATGGTCCGCTATAGGTCCTGACTATGACGGGCTTGGAATAAGTTTTGCTCTGGGCGCCGGTGGACCTTTCATATTTGTGGCGGGCGACCGGCGACGGGAAGTTGCTGTTCAGCTCACGAAGTGCCAATGTCCGATGAGCTGCGGTGCTGTCATCGAGGGGTATGGGCTTACCCTCTGCGGTGGACGGCACCAGGGAAGCAATAGAGGTGTTGTTGGACTGAAAGAACAGAGGGAGGGAGAAGGGAAGACTCGACCTCATGGGAGTAGGGGTGGGCTTTTGAGGACCGGCACGGATATCATGAGAATTAAGAGCGGCAGGGACATGGGTTGGAGTAGGGGAGGTGGCAGGGGGCGGGCCGGAGCATGGGGAGGAGGAGGAGGAGGAGGAGGAGGCGTTCTGGGAGCAGCCGGGGGAGTCGGAGGGTGTGGGTGGGTGATGACGGGAAGCAGGTTTGGTGGAGGGGGAGATCAAAGAGGAAGCGTCCGTATTCATGTCTCCACTCCCGAGCGCGTGTTCGCCCTCCAGAGGCCGTTGATTATGTGGCTTATCATATATATACAGCGCGGTGAGGATGCGGAATGCGACGGGCTGCCGTAGCACGTATGCAGGCGGGATGCGTGTGTAAGTCGTACTGGGTCGTGGCCCGGCCTTGGCCCCGTGTTGGAGGTTGTGTGCAGGTTTGGTGGCAGCGAAGGGGGCGATAAAGGACGCGTGCAGGAGGACCAGGACGACAGAGAGGCGCTCGAGTGGTGCCGGCAGACAATGGTCGGTGTAGGCAGGCGTCACAGAGAGTCTTGTCGCGAGTAGATGGCGAGTTGAGGTATCATGGTGTGGTCCTCTGGCCTCTATGGAGCTGTATGTCTCAGATGAAGCAGGTGTTGAAGAACACCACCTCGGGAATGCGATTGCTGGATTGGCACTTGTCGGGCGCGCGTGTGACCTCCGATATCGATTGACCCAGACGCACCGTAATCTCGAGAGTGGTGGTCGGGGGCGGCGAGGCGGTGGCTGCTTGTCGGCCGATGACGAGCACGAGCAGCAGTAGTAAGTAGCAGCGACAGCAGCTGGACCAGGAGCAGCGGCAGCAGCAGGAGTTGCAGTTGCAGTTGCAGTAGCAGCGGCAGCAGTAGCGGCAGCGATAGAGGAAAGACGACGGCAAAGGCGGTTGCGAGAGCGAGACGGCTCTCGATTTGTCTCGACTTGTCTCGACTTGTCGTATCGCGTGGCCGTGAGTCGAGTTCCCGGAAGCAGTCAACCCTGGGCCTGGGAGAGAAAGGGAATGGGATTGAAATGCAAAAGAGGACGCGGGAATGCGTTGTCAGATCAGATGGGATTCAATCAAGCGTCGTGCGGTTGCTGTGCGCTGGCCCGTCGTGCTCTTCTGCCCTCTCACAACAGCGACAGCAATAGCGACAGCGGCAGAAATGTGTCGAGAGGAGAGAGGAGTCGTCTGTTTTAGGGTGAAGCTGTGAGCGCGGCCATTGGACCGGGCGCGATGCCTTGCTGCAAGCTGCAGAGCAGTCGTGGCTGCCCTTCAAAGGCAGGAAGGCGTGGTCTCCAAGTCTTGCCTTCCCTGCCTTTTCTCTGCCTTCCCTGCAGCGTGGCAGCAAAGTACCCAGGTACCGTATCGAAACGGTACATGCCGGCCTGCTGGGCGCGCCGCACCCCGTCCAAGTACCCGGGCTAAACCTTACCACGGACGGCACAGAGTGGTGCGGGGCAGAAGCACCGTCGAGTGCCATCCACGATCCCAACCCGGCACTTTTCCCCGTGGGCCTAGAAATGGCTGAGCACGGCCGTCTCTTCCCCGTGCCTCAGGGACCTGGGACCTTGGGGATAATAAGGCGAGGGATCCTGGCCGCCTGTTCATCCCTTCTCTGCAGTGCCTGGACTAGGTTTTTCGTCCGTCCTCCTGTGCTACCGTTAGGTAGTCGACTATGATAGTCTCAGTACCGGTCGCACCCACCGGAGTACATGTGACTTGCAACGTCAGGTCGACTCACTCAGCTTCCTCTTTTCCTTCTTCGTCCTCCCCAAGACATGCGTTTGACCGGACGCCCAGATACCTGCCTGCTTTGCCTGCTTTGCCTGCTTTGCCTGCCTGCCCCGACATTATTCTACTCGTCAGATCACGAACCAGGAAGGAGTCTCCAGCAGGCATCTCCTTCTCAAATTACCTGCGTGCCTGTCTTGCCTCATCATGCAGCATCTCAATAGCCGTCGATCTAGCTGTCCTTCATGTCTCAATCCCAAAGACTGGACAACTGTCGTGCCAGATGCTTACTGATGCCGGGAGGAGCAAAAAGGCTTGTGGCCATGTCCTTGCCTCGCTCTGTCATGCTGCGCCAAGCTTCTCACATCATCTCTGAGTCCACGAGTCCTTTTTCGCAGACGGCGTGTAACTCGAGATACAACAAACAAGCCTCCGTTGTCCAATCCCCGCCCACCTCCGTCTGGTCGGCTGCATCCGCGAGCTCGGCCTCTTCCTCCCTTCTTTCCGCAGGATGCGCGAGGCGGGGGGCGGGGGGCTGATGCCAGCTGGAGACAGCACGAAACGGCTCCTGTCCATAGTGAGGTGACCTTTTGTTTACGTGTGTAGTGGCACACGTCCTCTCCCAGCGATGCCCACAGAGGGAAACCAGCACGGATACTACCAGGTGCAAATTGAAATGTTGCTTCACTATAATATGCCACCTCGAAGCAAACCACTGCACGCCGTGGCCACGGTCATGTCCGAGACCCAGAGCTCGGGGGCCAATATGTTCCAACGTCCCCGTGACCCTGTCTCTACTCTGTTAGCTGGGCTGAGTCACGGCGTAAACAAAGAGAGCTGCTTCATGTCGCGTATTTCCAGTGCTCAGCCCTACACAATTAATTACCTTGCTGGGACGTCCTGCATTCGAGCCAGCAAGACAGATCGAGAGACAGGCCAGGCCCTGGGATTTTCGACGAATGAGCAATCATGTAGATAGGCGCCTGCTCGATGGATCTCGGAAATGTGTGCTTTGAGACTGTTTGAAATAGATTCTAGGATTGTGCGAGAGGACCCTATTCTGAGTCCCTGATGACCATGGTCAGGCAGCCCCAACCAAAGACAAGATCAGGGACCCATATAATCATGCTCTTTAGTTACTGCTTTTAGCGCCACACTTCTTCTCGGGGGCAGCCACCTTGCCGAACATCTCGCTACTGTGTAGACTCTCATCCGACCAAGTCACGAATATTTGGAATCACCGCCATAGCCGCCACCATGAGGGCTGTAAGCGGGAGCATCAGCATATGCCTCGTTGCGGACCTGCGGAGGCTGTGCATCTGGCACCAATTCGAGACCCTCGGCGCGCTGCTTCCGCTCAAGTCGCTTCCTCTGTCCCCAGGACAAGTGACCGCCTTTGCCGTAGTAGAATATGACCCAGATGGCATGTATGAAGCTGGCGATTCCACTGATGTGCCAGCAAGCGTCAGATCTGATCTGGAAAGCTATGCTGATAGCCTTGTATGTAACTCACAAGGTCAGGAGCTCGAGGATGAGGTTGAGCCAGAACTGTGCATCGCAGCTAGTGACGCAGAGCACGGCTGCCGGGGGGACTGTGGGCCCATTGATCAGCGTGTGAAACATATCACCCAGAGGAAAAGCGGAAGACTGCGGCACAGCAGCGTCGAGAGGGGAAGGCAGAGCATCAGGACACACTGACTGAAGATCGCTATGATGACAAGTAGGAAGATTGTTACGTCGTCCCTCGATTTGGTCATGTTGACAGCGTGAAGGATGACTGCTCTTAGGACCAAAGGGTGAGGCTCGGCAGCAAGGCGCGTGATGTGTTTGAGGCTGATTTGGGATGGGCTGGCTGTCTGCTAATATCGATAAAAAGAGGTTCAAGTCTCATATGGCTAAGACGACTGGAAGCCGAAGGATTCCAGAACACATGGAATTGCCTTCGTGGTCCGGTAGTTCGGAGCACGGCACTCGAGCTGGTCGCAATTGCTAATGTACGTGGAATTACGACAAACCTCCTATAGGAAGTTACGGCCGTCGAACAAATTTCGCCGAGAAAAGCAGGAAGAGTATTTTTGCGCGGAAAATTGTGCCTGTCCACGGCAGCATCCGATGGGAAGGGTCGTTGCATGCGTGCAGTCGAGAGCATCCTGGAAATCATCTATGTCTTTAGACTCGAGCACGTAATTATCGGTGCCACACGAGGCCAGAAGCAAAACCACAGTCAAGAAGGGTTAGCAGCGATCTGAAGACATGAGATTTGAGCTCGATGCGTGGCGTTGAGACCCAGTGACAGCCGTTTCTCTGCAATATCGAGGGGGCGGAGGCTGGCTCAGAGATCTGACATGGTTTGGGGGGAGGAAGGCACCAGGAGCAGCGAGGGAGAACTCCGTTGGAGCCTAGGCGACCTCCCTTGCGCCATGCCATCCCGACTACTGTCGGAACTCGAGGCAGAGAGAAAAGGAAAGTGATGAGGAGATAACAGCAAGCAGAGGCAGCCGGCCGTCTGAGGCAGCCAACTATAGAAATGCAACATTTACATTGGGCAGGAGCAGAGCCCGAGGCCCAACTTGAAGCCAAGTCTGGGAACTGCAGACTTGGCTACAGAGACCTCAAAACCTGGACCATCCGACGGGCACCCGCAAGGGACTAGATCGACCTTGATCACCATGTGGACGCCTTTGTTAGGCCACGCGCCGTTAGGCGTGGTATAATCCTCGGGCCGGCGTCTAGCCCAACAAGAAGCCACGCTTTTTGATCGTTGATCGCAGGTGACGGCGCCAACTACTCATCCATCCATCCCTCGTGTCACTGTGGGACGCACCAATAGACGGGGCGCTGGACCCTCAGCCTGCCCGGCGTGCGAGCGTGAACGTGGGCGTCACGGATCCTCGTCCATTCCTGATGGCTGCAGATCTCGCTGCTACATGCTAGGCAGATGAGAGATCTTGTGCAGGGGGTCTTCCACCGATCGTGTCGCCTCGCAACCTGGTCAGACTCGTGGCATTGATACGTGAGTCAATGCTTCAGAGACGTGGTGTAACCGGGCGTGCAGGATCACCAATTTCATCGGCTTGGTGACGGGATTTCAGCTGCTCGTGGGGGCCTCGAGAGCAGGCCGCTTCCCACATATCCTCCGGTAGACCCCTGGATCGAAGAAGGTTGATCAGCACCTTTAATTAGGCCGGTTTGGCGAATGATAGCAGGCAGTTCGTGGGCCCCTATGTATGTAAGCAGCGGCCGCCTCTCAAGCGGCCGCTGCAAGAGCCCTGCGAATAGCCATGAGCTCCACGAGCGGCAGACCGATGAACGTTCCTATGCGTCGTAGGGATACGCATGTCTCAGTCCGCTGTCGGGACAAATAGACACGCGGTTCGGTGAAGCTGGGAGCCTGACTGGAATGTACTTATGCATGACACTGGCGTAGCTGCTTATCCTGCCCAGTTCTGTCCGTGTGAAGGGAAAGACACTCGCACTTTTTCCATGCGGTTAGTCCCCGAAGTATTGAGCAATGGCTGCGACACGACTAGCCCGAAAAGCCCCAAACTACCCAAGTACGGCCAAGGAGTCTGGGTATGATAAGCTCGCATTGGTGAACAGAAGAGACCTGGGCCCCTTAAAATGAGGTTCAGTCAGGGAGGGTTTGTTCGGGACGAGTTCGGGGGAACCAGCGTGAAAGAAGAAGAAGCAGACGCCAGGTCTCGTGTATAAAACGAGGCCCCGCCCATCCTCGTGGCAGACATCCTTCTAGAACCGTAAAGAGTTGCGCATCCTCTGAGAAGATCGTGATACAAAACTCGCAAGACTCACTAAGCCCCCCTTGATCCAAACATACCCTTCGACTCCTTCAATCCAGCCAACATATTTCACCATGGGCCAAGTCTTGGGAAAGGTCGCTGTCGAAGATGAGAAGCCGAAGCAACCCGAAGGACCCAGCTATCCTGATTACATGCTCGATTCAAACGCTGTTGTGAGTCCATGATTGTTCACAAGATGGCCAGCGTTAAAGGTTCCAGAAGGCTCAACTGACATCTGCTCCGTAGACTTATGACAAGGCAACATGGCGGTACGGAGGGCCTCCGGACTACACAGTCACCAGGCAGATGTGGGCAAACGGTATGCTGCCTTGACCGAGATCGAGTTCCACCAACAACCCACGCATGTTCTCAGCGATGCTGACTTCAACCCCACAGAAAAGCGCGGAAGGCATGGGGCCAAGTCTCTTGAGACACTTGTCGAGAACCTGGTCAAGAACTGGGAGATTGAGGCGTCACATAAGATGGACGTGTCTCAATGGCGAACTGTCGACCCTGAGAAATACACCTTCTCAATCAATGGCGGACCGCCTCAGGATGCAGAACACATGCTGAAAGTGTACGTGGCCCACTTGACCCATTCCTCCCCTAAATCATACTTCTGTCAATTTGAGAGTGATGATGACTCTTGGGAGATTGAAGAAGAAAGAGGGAAAGACAAAAAAAGTTCGAAGCGCGTTTTGCTTCTTCCTCCCGGCAAGGTGGCTGACGACGAAAGCAAATTCAGTGGTACTTATTCGGCGGTCATAGCGCCCAACAAATATTACGGGGCCAACTCCACATTTGACGAGAGCCACAAGACGTTCAGAGACATGATGCCGAATTTTGCCTGGGAAGTCCTGGAAGTGTACAGCGGCCCGCCGGTTGCAGCCTTCAAGTGGCGTCACTGGGGGTGGATGAAGGGTGATTATGTCGGAAAAAATGAAGACGGATCGACGGTGACCATCAAGGCTCACCGCGGAATCCTCGATATTCAAGGTGTGACAGTAGCAAAGCTGAACGACAAACTCCAGGTGACGAGCCTCGAGACATGGTGAGCCTGACCCTGTCTGATGCGCGCGGGAGACGGGACGGGTGCTAACCGCAACACATTAACAGGTTTGATCCAACGGACATGTTCAGGCAAATGCGGCCGTCAGACGAGACGATGACGACGAAGCGGATGGAGTGTCCGCTGGGGTACAAGGCTGATATGTAGTGAATGGGGGCGTTGGAAATGGGCATGTAGACAGATGAAGAGTCGTTTTAGCACCGTGGTTATCTGGCTTGTTCCTTGAAGCATCAAACATTATTCTACTCGCATCTCCACCGAGCGATTTCGCAGCAATTGACTGTGACAGTGACCGGCCAGCGGTAGATTGCCTAGCCCTCGGGCCCATGTTGATTACCACGGGTATGGCGTTGAGGGTCTCTGCGCCACAGTGCCTCGTTGGGAGCGCTATGACGAGAAGTGTCTCTGAAACCACGTTGTGCCTATCGGATCTATGCTGGATTCAGAGAGGCTACTGCAGAGTCTGAAACATAGAAGGCATTGGTGAACACCACTTGATGATATGACATCCCAACGGCGTGAGATTGTCAAGAGAGTGCGGGGACACTAGGGGGGAGGGAGGGAGCCACGAATGGTCTTGATCTGATAAAAGCCGCGAGCAGCGCCATGCGATGTGCATGAGGAGAATCATGCCGCCTTCCGACAGACTCTCCCCGTGTCTAGCGTTCCGAGAGCTTATCTTGGGTCGCGGCTGGGCGTCCAGAGTATCCCCTAGTGAGGGTTTTGCCTGTGGGTGGTACGGCTAGAGGAGCCGCTGTATGCTTGACTGGGGTCCCCTTCTGAGCATTTGTTTTGGAGGGTGGCCGTGACCGTTGGCCTCGCACTCGGACCAAGGTGAAAGAAAGCAAAGTCAGGGCAAGTGAGGTGAGTGAATGACAAGACACCGAGAATAATTAGCGCTTGCGCAGCGTTTTGGTGACTCGTGGAGAGGGGAAGGGGGGAGTGCCTCGCCGGCCTGGGACTTATCACACAGACAGCTTGCAACCAGGCCACCTTGGTGACGGGCTGGGCAACGGATGGTTGGTGCTGGGCCGGCCACTGGCGTGGACGCAGGGAGGCTCGACATGACAAAAAAGTAAGAGCAAAAGAAATACTGCTTACTGAACTAGTCCGTGGCACGGCGGCAGCCACGTTTTGAACCTGGCGATCTGACTTGCGGAATGAAATATGCCATGTGGCCAATTGTGTAACGTCGAGGAGAGTGCGTCAGAGACAGGTTCGGTGTAATATACCGACCGGGAACGGGACAGGGCAGCCAGCATAGCTTACCTAGCTAGCATAGGAGAGGACAGAGAGGCGGAGGTGGAGTTGGAGGTGGTGGCAGTGGTTGGTGGCCTGGGAGGGAGAGAGGCACGCGGCAGGTCAACGCGAGCTCATATGCATTTCAATTTCAGGTCGGCGAGCCTGCAACATGGCGTTAGCCATGGACAAGGCGCTGATATATGAGAGAAGGCCGGAACGTGAGGATGAGCTGGCTCAGCAGAGGGCGGCAAATTGCGCCTTCGTGCGCTGCCTCTTCCAAGAGGGTGAAGAAGAGAGAGTGTCATTGTACTGTACACTTACGTAGGCAGTAGCTGCAGCAGACGTCGAAGTCAAACATGTCGACAAGGGATCCCCCCAGTTCAGCAGACGGCCCAGCCCGTGACGTGTTCGCGGCAATCCGACACGGCCAACACACGGCCAACACGGTCATGATAAACACGGTCCCCTTTCCCGCCTGTCTGGGTCAACAAGGAATCAAACGCGCAACGAGATGCTCGGGGTGAAAATATAAAAGACGGTAGTAGCTAACAAATAGATTAAGTCACTAACTGGGAATAAATATTCATGTCCTGTCCAGTCCGTCCCAGTCCAGTCCCAGTCCGGCCCAACCCCAAGCCCAGGGCGTGGGGTCAAGGAGCGGAGGTGCATCATAAAACGTGGGAGTCCTCGCTACGTTTCCCAACATGGCCTGACATTGGGTTGGATCAATGGCCTGCCTAGGTACTTACTCGATCTGGATAGTACGTACACAATACTATACAAACAGGTGCTCTAGCATGGTACCTTGATGGGTTGGGTTGGTGATTATCCCGTCAGAAACAGACCTGGCATGGGCAGGTAAGCAAGCATCACTGTCGCACCACATGGCGAATGGAGTGCATGTGCGCTGCATCTGGCAGGTCCAGGCTGACGAGATGGCCATCAAGGAAGCTCGATCCTGAGTTTCGTGTATACGACGTTGCCGACCTCCACCTCTGCGTTTTGTCTGCGGTTGTTTAGTCCAACAGTCTGGTTCCGCAAGACGGAACAGACCGGATAATAGCCAACCAACGTCTGAGATACCCATTCCTGGGGGATTGCGCTTGGTTGCAAGGTAATGGAAGAGATGATCAGCCCAGAAACAAGATCACTCTTCTCCTTCCCCCAACTCTGACCCCTGAAGTCGCGGGGATGAACCGGATACAGGGTCGAGTTCCCCGTCAGTTGCCAATCTGTCGGTTTGCCGAGGGGGCGACGTTCCAAGCTCCCAAGCTCCTCAAGGTCCGCGTGCAGGCGAGCAAGGTGTCAACATGGACACATCGAAGACGCATTAGTGAAGAAAATTGGGGGAAATTGATGATTGAAGGAAAAAAGAAGATGGAAAATTAAAGAATGGAAAACGCAGAAGGCAGAAGTAAGCAGTATTTCAACCAGAGCAAGCAAGCCACGCTCGAATTGTTAATTAATTAATTAATAGACAGACGAGCTCTGTCCCAGCATGTGTGCATGGTCAATCGAAGTTCAATGTCAGCTCAGTTCAGGCTGGTAAGGTCGGGTCGGGTCAATCTGGCTGGGCAATAAGAGGAGAAGAGAGAGCTCCAGTATTTCCAAGCTCCCAGCTCCCCGTCTGCTGCCAGGCTACTTCCCCCCCTCCGAGCCAGGACGTCTCCTCACCAAACAACCAAAACGGAGGCCCAAATCGGAAAGGATGCTGCGCTGCACGTTGGAAACCGCCCCACCTTTTGAGGGCAACTTCCAATTACATTACACTGACGACAGGGGTAAGCCCGTCGTTTGCACGGAGAGTACAGCACACACACACACACACACGCGCGCACACGCACACACCACACCACGGTACGGTACGGTACAGCACAGCACACACACACGCGCGCGCAGCACAGCACACAGCACAGCACAGCACAGCACAGTCCCCAACGCCTGTTATCAATTTTTCGCCTGACGCCTGCTGTGTGCCAGCGAGTAGCTGGTCGTGCTGTGCTATGCTGTGCGCTGCTGCTGCTGCTGCTACTGCTCTGTCTATCTGATCTGTCTGATCTTGGTCCGTCTGTCAGTCTGTCTCTATTTCCGCTTGCTGGTTTCTCGTCTCCCTCCCCCTGGTTCGATCCTGGCCAGTCCTGTCCAGTCCACCTGGCAGTCCTCTACCATCCCGTCGTCTCGTCTCTTCTAGCTTGGTCTTTTCCTCTCCAAACAACCTCACCTCACCTCCCTCCTCACCTTTTCCCCCTCCACCCCATTAAAGGCCTCGAGGGCGTGTGCAGCACACCACAGCACAGCACACAATCCATCCTGCAGACTCGGCACCTCCCTACCGAGTTCTCACATTGTGTCCACCTCACCTCTCCGCGTCAATCCGGCGGGCAGCCACTTTCCCGAGTCCACACTGGTCCCTGAGGCAAGCTCTGGCGGCAGCAGCAGTACGTGTCCACTCGAACAGGTCTCTTCCGACCAAGCCTCCAGCCATTCCTGCTTTACATCGAGAGTCTCCTGGCTCGCCTCGTCATCGAACCGCCAGAGGCGTGCAGTTCGTTCTCGTGACTTGTGCTCCACCTTCGCACGGCTTGATTGAAGCACCGAGGCCGTGACGGGTTTTCTTGCGCTCCAACTGACCTCTTGCAGCTGGATCAGCTCTCCCGGACACCCTTTCCCCGCCGTCGGCCAGCTACCCCTTTCGACCCCTTCACCGCCAACAGTCTCGACAATGGCTGCACTCCCTCCAGCTCCGTTGAATGTCGACCGCTATGTTGTCATTCATGTGGCCACCACCTGCGACGAACACGGCGTTTATGTGACTAAAGATTCGGCAGAGGTGATCGAGATTGGGTGGATCTTGGTGGACGCGAAGACACTCGAGGAGGTGGGTTATATATTTTGCTCTGACCCCGAATCGCTGCTCCTACTCCTCAGGGATGTGGTGACCTAATTGGGCTTTAAGCTGACGGGTTTCTTTCCCTCGAACAGCTGCATCACGAAAGCGTCCTGGTCAAGCCTATCAACACCCCCATCACCCCTCTATGCAGTAAGTCTAAGTGTCTGCACCGCTTGCGTCTCCCTCTGAGGGGGCATTGCTGCTCGGCTGGCCCCCGTGAATCGGCTGCCTGAGCCAACAAGAAGCTGACCATTCCTCCTATCCAGCGAGCCTGACCACCTTAACATGGGAGCACGTTAGGAATGCCGGGACGTTCAGGGATGCAATTAACCGTTTCGATACCTTCGCCTCCGAGCATCTTAACTCGCAGAACCTCGACTTCGTCTTCGTAACTCTGGATGCTTGGGACCTCCGTGTTCAGCTACCACGAGAAGCCCGCGACAAAGCCGTTGTGCTCCCTCCGTACCTCCAGCACTCTCGGACTTTCGATTTGCGAACCGAATACCAGAGATGGCAGCAGCACCACCCCGAATGCTTGGCCTTCGGCCCATCGTCGCTGGCTAATATCTGTGCGGCTCTTGAGGTCGAGGCCGTGCAATCGAGTGCTCCCATCAAGCACAATCTGCCTTTCCATCTTCAGGCGCTGGCCCCTGCCTCGCCTCGCAGAGCTATGGACGAGGCTATCACCCTCGCTCGTGTTCTCCGCGGTCTGGTCCGGAAGTCCCAGCCTCCCAATGAGCATCCTGACGTGCTCACTCGGCCCATGGATGCCCGTGCGGACGTGAGGGCCTTCCTCTCGGAACGCAGCAAGGTGCTCCACATGTCGGGCCTGCCCCACGACACGACCCAATCTGAACTCGAGAGCTGGTTTACCCAATTCGGTGGCCGCCCCATCGCCTTCTGGACTCTTCGCACGCCCGAGCAGCACAAGCCCACGGGCACTGGTTTCGCAGTCTTCTCATCCCATGAGGAAGTAAGTCGATACCCTCGCATCGTTGGTTTGCCCGTTCCTTCACCTTCATTTAAATCCAAGTGGACTCTCGTGTAAACTTGATGTGGTGTCCGATGTGCAGCTTTTCCCCTTACGAAGTGCAGTCAAACCTACAAGCATGGGTCACGATAGGCAACCTGCAGCTGTCAAGGCTAACCGTGCTCGCACCTAGGCGGCTGAGAGTCTGTGTATGAATGGACGAGCTCTCAATGAGAAAGCCATCGAGGTTTCCCCATCCTCGAGCCGAGTGCTGGATCGGGCCCAGGAGATATTAACCCCGTTCCCGCCGAGCAAAAACCGACCTCGACCTGGAGACTGGACCTGCCCTAGTTGTGGATTCTCTAACTTTCAGCGTCGCACGGCATGCTTCCGCTGCTCGTACCCGGCGGTCAGTGCTGGCCCGACGGGTGACATGGGCTATGGTGGCTACGGTGGAGGTGGCGGCGGAGGCGGTGGTTACGGGCCACCAGCGATGATGGGCCCACCGCACCACGGTGGCGGTCACCACCATGGACATATGGGCCACGGCGGCGGCGGCCGCATGGGAGGCAGCGGTGTTGTTCCTTTCCGTGCCGGAGACTGGAAATGTGGCAACGAAGTCTGCGGATACCACAACTTTGCCAAGAACGTGTGCTGCCTCCGCTGCGGTGCCAGCCGCGCAGGTGCTGCCATTGTTGCCGACTCGGGCTACCCGACTCCGATGGACACTCCATCCAGCTACATGAGCCAAGCGTCCATGGGCGGCACACCTGGACCCGGACCCTTCGGATCGGGAGGCGGATTCAACTCTGGAGGTGGTTACGGCCAGCAGTTTGGCGGCCCGCCCAGCACCTATGCGTTGCCATCCGGGATTGGCGGCGGCGCAGCACCTTACCCTTCCCTGAACACCCACTTCGGTCCTGGCCCTGGTGCGCACTCTGCCGGGCCATTTGACAGCCGTGCTGCCGAAGCTGCCTTCCAGTCGGCCCAGAACGGCCCCGCTTCTGCTGGGCCCTCCAACAACTTCTACTCCACTGGAGAGAGCGACCCTTTCGCCTTTCTGTCGAGCGGAATTGGCGGCCTTTCTGTCAGCGGCGGGGACCCCCGCCAGAATGGTGGCGGAGCTCCTAGCAAGTCGCCTGCCTAAAGTTTGTACATGATGGCTCCGCACTGGGCCTCAGCGTCATCTTTCTAGATCAACGCGACTGTCGGCTTTCACATGTGACTATATATGCGACTACTTTGAGGACATAGAGTAACGGAAAAGCTCGGCAATCTTCTCAACATACCAAACCTTTGGGCGAGGGCGGCTGGCTTTTGGAAGACCACACACATTTCACGGAACGGGCGGCATTTGGGGTGTAGGGGACAGGGTGGAAAAAGCAATATGTTGCAACGGAAAGACAAAAGTAGCGCGCCACGGCGGTGTACATTTTTGCATCCTGATGGGGGGGAGTTTTACCCCAGAACGCATGTTATTCTGCTGGGGGTTGGGAACGGACGTCATGTCATACCCCTTACTTACTACATTCTGCTACTTGTCGTTTTCTTCTTCTTTCTTGTTTATTACCGCACTGTCATTAAGTCGCAATGGTCCGAAATCAGTCAGGAATGGAACGGTCGGTGGTGGACGATTGGTAAAGGAATTTGGAGGGGGGCGGCGGCTGGGGTCTTAGGCTCGGTGTCGGTGTCAGTCACTGGTTGGTTCCGCATCAGCGTGGAGTGCAAAGGGGGGATTCTTATTACTGCCGGCTATGAAAAAAGGCTCACTCTTCTCCAAAGCCGGAGAAGAGAGATTGTTGTCAACAACACCGTTTTTGTCCTGGATCTGCTTCGGTTCTTCCCTGTTCCCCCCTCCATTCTGCGCTTGTGTGGTTATGTGCGTATTACAACCGCCGTCACAGCCTCGTCACGGTGCGGTTCATTATTTCACGGAGTCGTTCGGAAGGGTGAGGTACATTTTGCTACTGGACGGAGTAGGGGAGTCGGTTGGCGAGCGTTCTCAGCATCGCGGGATCTGGGCGGGGCCGTTCCCAGAAGTTGTTATGAGCGGGGGATAGATCTACCTACCCTGCCGGCAGAGAGGATGAATGGTTGGGAGACTGGATACAAGGAGGGAGGGTGTGGGTGCAACCCCTGTGGGATAGATGGCGGCTGTTCGTTCCTCTTGTCGTCCTCCTCCCCACATGCCTGTTGATAATACGGAGAAGTAGGACGTCAATAATATATCATTGTCACACAAAGGCGGATTTCTCTCATTGCTCGCGCCCTACTCAGCCTCATGATGACAGTTCTAGGCCCATCGTTTGTGAGCAGACGAAGGAGCTCGAAGGGAATATCGTTCGTTATTCTTGTGCAGCAAAGCGCAGTGGCAGCCAATTTTCGAGGGTGGGCATGGCCGTGCTTTGTGACGCGAGACTGGGCAGAAGACGTATCACATCAACATGGCGTTGAATCGGACCATTATTCCGACGCAACGGACAGGCGAGGACGAGGCAATCACAGTCCACAACATCAAGGGCACGAAGTAAGACTCAAAAGTGTTTTCGAGCGGAAGGCTCGTTCTCGACATTCAGTTATCTCGCCCCCTGTGCCCGTAAGTGGTGGGCCTCAATAGCGATGTCCACCCACACGAACTACAATATGTACGCTGACCATGCAAAGTAGTAGCACACTGCAGGATTGCGGTCCTCGGGTGGGCTTGCATCGACACTATAGATGATGTGCGAATATAGTGGACGACCTTGGCCTATCCGTCGCCCTTGAACCTCAATCCTACTCGACCGATATAACACCCGAGCAAAGCATCGCCATGTCAACATCCTTTCACGTGGAAAGCCTCTGATTTCAAAGGCACTGAGTGCGGGTGAAACATCAACTCATCCTCGCTCAAGTGCTCAAACGGACATCGCCGGCATTCAAACTCCCGGGTAGCGGCCTTTGGGAAAGGTTATCTGTACCTTTTCTCGTCGACATCCCGCAACAAACGCTGCCACATTTCCAAGCACCTAGGCCTTCTTTGGCTGCACCACTTCGCCGGCCGCCGAAGCTGCCTCCGATGACTTCTCAACATGCTGGCGTTTAGACTCGCGGTTCGTCTCGTTCGCCTCTGGTGGTCGTTTCCGAGAATCCTTGTTGTCCTTGTTGGTCGTACTCGACCCCTTCTCCGCAGCTTTGCGGGCTTCTCTGTCCTTACGCTCGTTTTCACGCCGCAGAGCCTTGCTCTCAAATTCGTGCCAGTCACCGTCTACTTGTTGGAGCCTATTATATCTGTCAGCACAATTATAGCTCAGGGTATAACACACATCGAAGATTTCACTCACTCTACTGCTTGACGAGGGGCCGGTGACTCGGTGGTGAAGTAAGGATGCTCCAACACCTGAGCGGCCGTCGGTCGTTTGACTGGGTCATATTGCAGCATCTCCGCGAGAAGTTTGAACCCGGCAGGTGGCAGTTTCTCTTCGTACTGCTCTGCGAACACGTTCGGTTTCCTCACACCAGGCCGCAAGAGCTCGAACCAAGGCATTTCTAATAAGCCAGGCCAGTCCGACTTGTGTGGCGTGCCAAGGACGGAGTATATCTTGTCCAGCTGACTGATCTCGCCGCCATCACCGGGGAAAATGGCACGCCTCGTGAAGATCTCAATCATAACACACGCCGCGCTCCAAATATCCACGGCAGGGCTGTATTGGGTTTCGCCGAGCAGCAATTCTGGAGAGCGATACCATATGGTAATGACTCGATTCGTGTAGTCGAGTTGGTGCCGCTTAGCGTAAAAGCGGGCCAGACCGAAGTCGGCCAGCTTGAGAATGCCATCGCTGCTGACCAAGATGTTGGCAGCTTTGATGTCGCGATGCAAAACGCCGCGCTGATGCAAGTAGTCGAGGCCTTCGAACAATTGCTTGGACAGATGTTTCCTGTGCGCCGCTTCAAGCTTGAAGGTAGGGTGGTTGAGTATACCTGTCAGGTCGTGCGACATGTACTCAAACACCATGTAACACTCATTTTTTTCGACCATTACCTCCAGAAGTGCAACAATATTGATGTGCTTGAGGGACTGCAGAAGCTTGATCTCTCTCACAGCTGTCACTGGGAAGCCGTCCCTCTCGCCTTCCATTCGGATTCTCTTCAAAGCAACGAGCTTCTTGGTGTAGACGTGGAGTGCCTTGAAGACCTTCCCGTACGTGCCGGCGCCAATCACGGATTCATTGCCAGGCTTCCGGAAATAGACAGAATCAGAAGCCGCTAGATGGTCTGGCAGGGCCGGCTTCTCCTTCACACGCTTCATCTTCTTCTTCACCATCCGCACTCGAGGTTCTCGAGGCTCGCGAGGCTTCTGCTGTTCATGACGCCTCTGTTGCTCTTTGGCCGCCCGTGGCTCTGTCGGCACATTTCTTGGTAAATCTCGACCGTCCGCAGCATGCTTATGTGGTGCGTGCTCTCGATGGTCTCGACCGCCCTTGGTATCTCGATTGTCTCGGTTGTCTCGGGGGTCTCGATTGTCTCGATTGTCTCGATTATCTCGACTTTCTCGGCTGTCCCGATTGTCCCGTATATCACGGTGGTCTCGATTATCGCGGTTATCCCGATCTCGGGGCTCGTGACGACTCAACTCCTTGGGTGGATCCTTCTTGGTAGGCGCGTTGAATTTTGAGGAAATGTCGAATTTCGGAGCTGTGACGGGCGCTTTCGGGGTTGATTTGAGCGCAAAACTGATCTTCTTTTCTGCCGCAGGGCCCGTTGGAGGCGGGCGATTCGTCGGAGGTAGCATCGGTTGTTCCTCGTTGCCTTCATCCATGGTAGTGTCTTCCACTTGGAACTCCTTGGGCGGCCTGAAGGGATTTTCGGTCTCATGCGTTCCTACGTCGCCCTGTACGGAGCCCTGGTCACCTACACTTGAGCCTGCTTGCGGTGTTGCGCGTCCTGAGCCAGCATCTTCTGGCTGACTCGAAGCAGCTCTGGAACCGCTGCCACTGGAACCCCAATGGCCGCTCTTAAACCCGCCACGGTTGGAAGCCCTGCCAGGGCCGGAGTTCGCAGTGTTTCCTCGATATCCACCGCCGGATGAGCCTCTGTAGCCCCCGCGGTACGAGCTTTGAGAAAATTGGTGGCTCGGCCCCGTGGGAGTGCCTACAGGAGGTGAATTGGCCTGATTCCCTTGGAAATGCGCCGCAGGTGCAGTCGGTGCGTAACCGTTCGATGAGAACTGCGGCGGATATTGGCTGTAACAAATGTCAGCGAATCGATCACAAGACGTGGAGTGCTCCCAGCCTACCTTTGTGGTGAGTACTGTTGCTGTCCTCCCCAATTGCCTCTGCCGCCGTTATAAGGCGACTGGGCTGGGGGAGTGCCATGAAAAGAAGAATTAGGCGTAGCATGGCCGGACGAATGTGGTCCCTGGCTGTAGTGGCCTCTTGCGGGATATTGGCCGCTGTATGATCCACGAAAATTGCCGCGCGCCGACATGTTGACTTCGATACTATTCGAACCGGAAGCTGGCTCTGGAGGTACTTCTCTAGGGGGGAAGCGATCGAATCTCCTCTGCCGCTTGGACGAGAATGATGCTCGTCGTTCTCTTGGTGAAGGGGATCGGGTCTGCTGTCTCGGATAGTCGTCGCCCTCCCTGTCGTACACGGGCGTGAATCCGTCCCGGGACAAAGTGTCGGGTATTGATGGCCGGCGTCGGTCTGGCGGCGGTCGAGGACCCTCGCGGCGAGGGGGTGAAGATGGCAGACGGCGAGTAGAAAAGGACGAGAGACTGCGGTCGCGATGTGGAGATGCTCGCTGGCCGAGAGGACAGAGGTTTGGATTGTCTGGAAAATCTCGACCACGGGGTGGAGGGGGCGACCGACCACGGCTGGTTGGAGGCGGCAGACCCAAAGTATTCTTTGAGCGTCGCTCACGGCGCGTCAAGGAGCGTTCTCGTCTGGAGGACGATGTCTCCGGTCGGGTTGGGTAGGGAGACACAGACGCTCTGGCTGCGTCTGGTTCCCCTTCAAACCTTCGCGGGCCGGGTCCGTGACGAGAGCGCCGCGAATACGTTGCACTGGGAAGAGGGCTGCGGCTCCTCAGTCGCTCAGCCGGTGGTGGTGATCGTGGTCGTGATGGTTGTCGGCCAAACTCGTCGGTGTGAGGAACCCTGGATTGGTGAGGGGGCGGCTGGTGTGGATCGGTGGGATGTGCAGCCTCGCGACCCCAAGAGGTGCCTCGAGGGCCTTGCTGCTTGTGTCGAGGGAACAAATCACCAGGACGATGGGCACGGTCTCTGCTAGAATCCCTAGATTCGCGAGGATATGGATGAGCGGAATTGCGAGGCCTTGGAGGGCTGCGAGGGCGCTCGCGAGGTCTGTTGTTGCGGTGACTTCGGTCACGGCCTGTTGGAGGCGGGCTGCGTATAATATCTCGGTCCCTGCGATGGGCGGCTTCTCTGTCTCTCGGTGCTGCAGCAGCGTGTGGGGCAGCGATGTGTTGGGGAGACAAGGGTCGTCGAGAAGGCTTGATGGGATCCCTCATGCCTCGTTCAGGCCGTCCTCTCACTCTTGGTTCGTCGCCGAGGTTGCGGCTGTCGTCTGGCATTGCATCATCTTGTCGGGGTGGGTGGCGTGTCGAGATAGCAAAGTCGGATCGGGAGGCAGAGGAGGCAGAGGCAGAAGCAGAGGCAGGAAACCGTCTGCCCTTTGCGAACTTCATTTTGACTTTTGGTGGCCAAGAGGACTGGCCCCAGGCGGCAACTGGGCCGGGTGACCAGGATTTGCGGGCGTGGGGGACCGATCTGAGGTGCCTGGCCAGCCGCTAGACGCGCTGGACCACAGCGCACTCTTAGTGGATTTTCGGGCCCGCGCCTTCTCAGGTTCTAAAAGTTGCGATATCTGCTGCGCAAATGTTGACGATGCTGTTGCTACCGCCACGTGCTGTTGATGTTAGATCATCGACGTCAACGCGTCCAAAGTGGAAGACTTGTGACAAATGCCAGACAAGAGACGGAGCGAATGAAGAAAGCTGGCTCAAGTCCAACTGATGGGGTTGGTCCTGGGAGACCGAAGAGGTGCGTTGGTAGACCGGAGATGTAAATGGGTCAAGGGTCATCAACAAGCGTTGCGAGGCTGTCGTCGACAAAATAGCCGGATCGTCAAGAAAGACACGGTCGTGCGCCTTCTTGTTGTCAGTTGCGTGGCTGCTGATGTCCGTCGCCAACTTCTTCTTCAACGGACATAGCTGCAATGCAGAAGTCAACCTGCTGGAACTTGTTCCGTTCGCGCTCCAATGGGTGGAGGCCAGTGGTTGTCGTGTCAATGCGACAGGCTGAGTCGCACAGTGGAAGAGGTGTCCGATGCCGTCCTAGGAGCAGAGCCGAGTCTGCAGCCGTAGCGAAACAAAGCGTGCTGTCGAAGAGGGTTCGAGGTCGAGGTTGAAGTGGACGGCACTCCTTTGCTACAGTCAGATACTGTGCAGAGCCGTGCCGTGCCTGATCTCTGGAGGCCAACCCAAGCTGGCATGCGGGTGAGTCGTCCTGAGGTCAGCGACAAACGCATCAACTCGTTCCTAGGCGGACCAGATTCAGACTTTCCACCGCCTGTCCAAAGTCAAGGCGTCAGCTCGTGAATCCGAGCAAGGCTCTTGTTGTAGCCGTGACAGTGACCTCCGCTCGCCGTGAACAGTCAACTATCTAGCGGCAGTGCGTTCCCTTCGGAGTAATCAACTGCCACGAGAGCGTCTCGGCGACTTTTTCTGTGCCGGATCACCAGCTTATCCCGCCCTCAGTTCAAGCAACACCACCCGAGGCAGATTGGATAAAGGCCGATAGCCCCTGCGGCATCGCAAAGAGAGCTGGTCCAAGAGTCAGGACTCAAGGGCCCCCCAAAACTGCCCCTGCCCCACCTTGTCTGCTTGAGCCTCCCTCTATCGAGAACCAGCATTTCAAGTGTCAGGCAGTCAAGTATCTACGTAGGGCTATAATGGTTTACGGCAGCTCAAGATGTCAGCTCCCATCATGATAGACAACCAAACAAGCAAGCAACTCAGAGCCACGGCAGGCATTTAATGCTCGGCGGGCAGGTAGGATGCGATCATGTCCAAGCCAAGAAATGACCCTTCATCACAACAATGTGGTCCTGAGAACACTAAACAACCCCGCCCAACGCCATATTGGCTCCCCGCTGATCAAGGCAGCACGACGGATCCTGGATTGGCGGGCCTCCATCGGATTGCGCCGCGCCCTTTGGATTTGTGAGGCTGCTTCAGCCGAAGGTCCAACTGATTGCTTCATAGTTCGGGTCCTGATCTTGCGACACGACTTGACCACGGTTTGCAGCAACGTGATGATGTATGAAGGCGTTGGGGCGATCGCCAACTTCTATGAACTTCATCGCCAGAGCACGTAGACGCGTGTCGATAGACGGCGAAATGGCAAGGGCTTTGTAGAGCATCATGACGCTGAACACCACTGACGACCAAGGTCGTCAAGTCGTTCTTGGCAGTTGGGCGGCGGATGGGCAGAAATGTCTCCAGACAGGTAGTCGTTGAGCAAAAGGGCGACTGGTCTGCAGAAGCAGCTGCCTGTTCGTAAAAGGCTTTGAAGAAGGATACCACCACGAAGACAGGGGCCGAGTCTCGCGGAATGCTTTCCACCAAGTTCATGTGCTTCATAAAGACAGCCCATTTTGGTATGGTTCCCCGCTCTTAGAGTCGAGCAGAGCAAAGCAGAGCAAGTACTGGTGTTCCTCCTCTTACGAGCACATATCCCAAGCAATGTTGGAGGTTTTTGGTCATTTGCCTCGTGTTGGCGATTCTCTTGGTGCGATCCATCGTTACTGCGGCTCTGGTTCCTCGCCGGGAAGATTACCTAGCGCAAGCTTCGTGTTGTGTGTCCCCATCAAGCTCCCCATCTTTACATCGCATCCTCTGCGGAAGTTGACAATATCGCGCCTGCAGCTTATTGTCGTCTGTTCCTTCATATGGGGGTAATATATGCAACGATGATAAGATGGTCTTGGGCGGTGGATGCGCGGAGCATGAATGGGAAAGGAGGCTTTGTTGGGAGGTTGCAGGAGGTAAACCGCTGTCTGCGAACAGAGTCGGTTCCTCAGGCACTAAATCGTGCTTAGGCCCTAACCCTCTATTGGTTGCTGGAGAAGGTGGCACTAGGCGGGGGGGAGGGGGGTCAACCACCTGGGTACTTCTCTCATCTTCCACAGTGCTCGAATAACCTAGCTAGCACAGCAAATCCAAGGCAAAAGAGATAGAAACTCTGATCAAACCCTTCGTGTCCTCCTCCTTTTGGCTATCTACCTGCGCGTTCCGTTGTAAGCTGTAGGCAACTCTTTCGAGAGGAAGCTTAAAAGATTGTAATTCAGCGTTGGTCATGTTCCTTGTCTGCTCCTTGGCCTGCCTCTTATTGTTTCTTTCACTTCATAGATCATTCCTTGGGACAGCAACTACTAGTACCTTTAAGAAAGCCATAATTTTATTGACTAAGTGGAGAAGCGGCCGAATGCTGTTCAACCTACCTATAGTACCTCATCTTCATCTACATCCATTCCTGTCTTCTCCCCATAGCCGACGGTGGGAACGCCATTGCTGCGCAATGCCTTCCAGATGGCTTCTTCGTCCTTCTGTGAAATCACAATTTTTCCACGCCGTAGCTGTTTTGCACACTTATTGGCGAAAAGCTTAAAGCAAAAGTCTCCTCTACAGTCATGTAAACACATTACAACATCGTTTTGATAATCCTCCAGCCATGCATCAAACCTCGGTGCTAAATCCGTCGAGGATTTGCCGACCAGAAATAAGGGAAAAGTGACTTCACTCTGATCACGTTCCCGTTGGCAGTTCAAAATCGTGGACCAGCGCTGTGTTGTTTTGACTCCCTCAGCCACAGGCGTCGAGGGGTGTTTGTTTCGCCTTTGATTGGGGGTTTTCTTGTAGCACGCGCTCGTCTCATGCCCCTTGATACCACAGTGGTCACAATTAGCTGTGGACCTGCTGGGCGCGCTCTGGTCGGCAAACCAACACTCACCGTGATGTGATTTCTGACAGATTCCGCACTGTGATGGTTTGGTCGAGGGTGTGCCTGCAGATTTCCCTGTAGAATTTTTGTTGGAATTTTTTTGTTTCTTTTGTGGACTATTCTTCGCCATGTTGTTGAGCCCGTCCGACAGTCTGGAGAATTGTCTAGCGTTTTGGGACGTTGTTTTGCGAGCGAATAGACATTGGGCGGTAGCCGAGTATTTTGAAGTCTTGAGCTATTGTACGCCAGCTCATATAGTCACATTCCGTTCCGTTGGAAGGAAACCGACAACAAGAAAGGCATTATTTCATGAGGGACACTCAAGAAAGAGGCATTGTCTCTCAAGTACTCAGGGTCAAAGAACCTAGTCTTTGTCTATGGGCAGAAGCCCGGGCAGCAGCCCGCGAAACAAATGTTCTCAATGGTGTTGTCATTGTCCTTTGAAAACACTCGCAAGTGCATACTAACTGTATCATATTTCTCGGTCACATTCTCTGCCAGGTAATTCCCGTGAACGATACTACGCATAGCATAGCAGCCTATATGTCGGATTGAGATCACGATGGTGAGCAAGTAGCGGTAAGAAGACCATGCTGCGAAGATTGACTACTTGACACTTTGCAGTCGAGGATCTTCGCAGGCAGGAGTGAGTCCGCATACAATATAGTCTAGTACAGTAATGGGAAAAGTATGAACAAGCTATGGCATCCATGGCATATCCAAGTGAATTGAATTAAAGGACCCAGATTTGTCGCTGCCCCGCGCCCCAAACGCCCACAGACGTCATAAAGCACTGACTAAGGATGTGGAGGTGGACCCTTCCCCAGGCAGGTCTCCACGTCAACCGAGGCCGAAAGGGCCTGAACGCGCCAGGATGGGCAGCTCGAGCATGACGAGAATGATATAATTACCCATTTTTTCTGCTCGACGAGGACTTTGGAGACCTGGTCTATAGGGGGCCTGGGTTATTCTAAAGAGCTGGGAGAAGGGGCCAACACGGGAAGACAAGCCCGTCATTTCATTTCCATCTCCCGCCTGGCCTCTGCCGTTTACACAGTAGCTTGTCAGCTTGTGTCGAATAATTATGGGCGCTTCTGGGGCCACTTCGAAGAAATATCTGCGCTAGCGCCGAGTTTAGCTGCGTCTAGCTGCCAAGCTCCGTCCGGTTCCAGGTCCACACTTGCTGCCGGCCTGCCTCCTCAACAAGTCTCATGATGCAGATGCAGAACGACAGTGTCAGTCACGAGACGGCAGAGCTCGGGGTAGCACAACGAATGATGCTGCCCAGGCACCGGCATTTTCCTCTGGTGTTGGCTGGGTGGATGTCATGAGCATCTCGCGTCTGATTCAAGGGATCTGTAGGAATACTTCTATTTTCACAGCACGACTGGGGGCTTCGCAGCGCACGACATCCATCCAAGAGGATCCTGCGCCAGCCCACTCAGCCGCTGAGACTCGACGAGTGCGCCGGTGGAGACGCCTGACACCTGGGCCCCCTTGTAGCGTTCCAAGGTTGGCTCGAGCTCCCCCCTCTCCCCCCGGTTGGAGAGGCCGCAAGAAGCTGGGGATGAGAGCTGCTTGGGGTAGCAGTTCCCTGTCCCTCTAGCCCGGAACGGCCTAACGCCTCTGCTATTGCTGTACCGTAGCGTCACAATCCGATCCTGGATTGCCCAACCACACAAAGTCGCTGCGAGCATCACGCCGAGCATATTACCTGGAGCTCACCTCACCTGCTTCCCAGCCCAACCTGTTACACCCGCCTCCTCTCCCTCTCAACACCAAAAAGGCCTTGAGCACCGGTCAAGACATCAACGGCCTTTCCCACACAGACACCTTCTTCCGCAGCTGCGCATTCTTTCGTGGTTCAATTGCGATCCCACACGCAATTGTTTGCTTTTATTGCCTGGCGGCCTACATTAGCTCCCCATACCGACTGTCACGTCAATAAATTTTTTTCAGTGCGACGACACTTTTCTTGTTGGGTACTTGACTTTGCTTTGCCTTGTCTTTTATCCATTCTTCCAGTGTGAGTAACCAATTTACTGCCCAGCGCCGAGTCCTAGCACCTCGGGGCTTTGCTTCTTCTTGCCTACACTTTGTACAGCCCAGCCTAGATCAGACCACATCTGCTGCTGTCGGCCTTTGAGCTAACTCTGGAGGGCATTAGGCGCCATAACCCATTGCACATCGCGCAGATCGTTTCCCTCGGTTCACAATGTCGAGCGAAGGCGGAGAGCGCGCCCCTCGGGAGGTGAAGAACCACATCCTCTTCGAGATTGCCACTGAAGTCGCCCACCGAGGTGTGTGAGACATCGGGAATATCGATCGTTCGGCTCCACTCTAACGTCTTCGCAGTTGGCGGTATTTACTCGGTCATCAAGTCTAAGGCGCCAGTGACGACAGCAGAATATGGCGAACGCTACACCCTCATCGGACCTCTGAACCACCAATCGGTTAGTCCTTCGTCGGCGACCTCGATAAAACCCTTGGCTGACCTCAGTAGGCTGCTGTCGAAGTCGAAGAGCTCGAACCAACCGTCCCAGAACTGGCCGCAACCATCCAGTCCATGCGAGATCGCGGCATCGGCATACTCTATGGGCGCTGGCTGATTGAAGGAGCGCCGCGAGTCATTCTGATAGACACCAAAACCGCGTATGGATACTTGGATGAATGGAAATCGGATCTGTGGAATCTTGCGTCTATCCCTTCGCCTCCTGGTGACGATGAGACGAATGAAGCCATCGTCTTTGGGTATCTTGTCGCCTGGTTCCTAGGAGAGGTATGTCCCTGTAGGAAAGCAACGAAATTGACACAAAGCTGACGAATGCAGTACGTATGCCATGAGAAGAAGAAAGCCGTTATCGCGCACTTCCACGAATGGCTGGCGGGTGTTGCCCTGCCCCTGACGAAGAAACGACGCATCGACGTTACCACAATCTTCACCACTCACGCAACCTTGCTTGGAAGATACCTATGTGCTGGATCTGTGGATTTCTATAACAACTTGCAATGGTTTGACGTTGACGCGGAGGCAGGAAAGCGTGGTATCTACCACAGATACTGCATCGAGCGTGCTGCAGCCCATGCCTGCGACGTCTTCACTACTGTTTCTCACATTACAGCTTATGAGAGTGAGCACCTCTTGAAGCGGAAGCCGGACGGCGTCTTGCCCAACGGTCTCAACGTCACCAAGTTCTCCGCCATGCACGAGTTCCAGAATCTGCATCAGCAGTCAAAGGAGAAGATCCATGATTTTGTGCGAGGGCACTTTTATGGCCATTACGATTTTGACCCAGAAAACACCCTCTACTTCTTCACAGCAGGCCGATACGAGTTCAGGAACAAGGGAGTCGACATGTTCATCGAATCGCTCGCTCGCCTGAACCATCGCCTCAAGACCGCTGGAAGCAAGATCACGGTTGTTGCGTTTATCATTATGCCAGCTCAAACGACCTCTTTGACGGTGGAAGCATTGAAAGGCCAGGCTGTGATAAAGTCGCTCAGGGATACCGTCGACATCATTGAAAAGAGCATCGGGAGGCGTGTCTTTGAGCGATCGATCAAGTGGCACGATGGAGACCCTTTGCCTGACGAGAAGGAGCTCATCACAGCACAGGACCGAGTTCTTCTGCGGAGGCGTTTGTTTGCCATGAAGCGCCACGGCCTTCCCCCGATTGTCACGCACAATATGCTCAATGACAGCGAGGACCCTGTACTCAACCAAATTCGCCGCGTACAGCTCTTCAACCACCCCTCGGACCGAGTCAAGGTGATCTTCCACCCAGAGTTTCTGAACTCAGCAAACCCTGTATTACCGTTGGACTATGACGACTTCGTTAGAGGCACGCATCTTGGTGTTTTCGCGTCGTACTACGAGCCGTGGGGCTACACTCCGGCCGAGTGCACGGTCATGGGAGTCCCCAGTATCACGACAAACCTCTCTGGTTTCGGCTGTTACATGGAAGAGCTCATCGAGAATTCCAGTGACTACGGTATCTACATTGTCGACCGCAGGAACAAGGGCGTGGATGACTCGGTCAATCAACTGACATCATCCATGTTTGATTTCTGCCTGAAGAGCCGGAGACAGCGCATCAACCAGCGGAACCGCACGGAGCGCCTAAGCGACCTGCTTGACTGGAAGCGAATGGGCATGGAGTACGTGAAGGCTCGGCAGCTTGCTCTTCGGAGGGCGTATCCTAGCTCGTTTGAAGGCGATATGGAGGATGATGATTACATCCCTGGTGTGGAGCAAAAGATATCGAGGCCATTCTCGGTGCCCGGGTCTCCTCGCGACCGCACGGGTATGATGACGCCTGGGGACTTTGCCAGCATACAAGAAGGCCACGAAGGCCTTAGCACTGAGGACTACGTAGCCTGGAAGCTGCCGTAAGTTTCTGACCCCGCTCGCTTAACCCACACCAATACAGAGACTAACTACAAATCGCAGTGAGGAAGAAGACCCTGACGAGTATGCCTTCCCTCTGACTCTGAGGACGAAGCGATCAGGACCTGGGAGCCCCTTGGACGGGGTCCAGCTCAACGGAAACTAGGTGCGGCCGAGCAAATGATCTCTGTTAGGGGGATCTCCTTTTCCACAGGCATTGAGTGAGAAAGGCGGACACAGCAAGGAAGATTGTACTGATACTGGACTCGAGGCGAAAGCGACGGATGCCAGCAAGAACATGACATATTGCATTGCACATCGGGGCGACCTACTCTATCATGTATAATTAGTTACTCATATGGTCCGAGACCAAGCATAACAGGGTGTTCTCGCGGATTCAATGTTATCAATGCCCCCAGATGTTCATGTCTTTGTCTTCTAGTACCAACTCTCGCGTAGGCCATGCTGCCAGCCTCGCCTTCCCGATGCTGTCTTACAGAGGCACAAGCGAGATTACTGAAGCTTGATGCAAGCGGATCGGCTCCTTCAACCCGGTAGGTATCTCTGGGTGTCCTGCTGCGCCGCAGCGCGCCGCAGGATACCGGCATCCCGCGCCTCACCCGTCACCAACAGGTGCAGGTCCAGGATCAGGAGCAAAGCGCTTTAGCTCGAAGGATGTTTGTAAGATTACTGAAACGATCCGTCGCGGCGCGTCAGCTTGCGCTCTTAGAGGTTTGCTTGCCTGCCACTGGGCTCCTCCTACTCGGAACGAACCTTTCAGCCGTGCCAGGCCCGACATTTGGCAGGGACAGGCATCTCTTGCTCGTCGAAAAAGCTGAGGAGTAAGATGGATCAGACGAAATACCATCTCCAGCTCTTGTCCTCCCGAATCGTCTCCTGCAGCGCGTGCGGCTGAGCTACCAACAAATCCAGAAGGCCGGACGACATGTTGGTGATGAGCTGTGGAATTTTCAGGTCTGGATCGTTATCCCTGCGGTTTCCTGAGCACCCGAGTAGGGAAAGGGTAGGATCGTAGAGTCTGATCTAATGTCTTTGTTGGTGATAGTTCGTGCGCATAACTGCCAAGGATCCATCCCCCTTTTGACGCTACTGTTACCACCGCGGGGAATTGATCAGATATACCAAGCCAAGTGCCTACTATAATAGTACGCGTAGGTAGGTGCTGACAAGAGGAATAAACCTGTCGGATCTGTTAGCGTTGGTGTGTGTGTACGTTGGCCGTTGCTCAACTTGGCACCCAGCCGGCAGGGTTCAAAGGCCATTGTTTCGAAACAAGCGGCGCTGTGCACAGCAGAATGGCTTTTTGTGCTCAATCAAGCCGTCTGCGATCTCCGAGCTGAGGGGCAGACAGGCTGGCAAGTGGGAATATCTACGGGTAGTCTCGACCGATCGGCGTGAAATGAGCAGGCAGAGACCCGCCTGGATCCGCTCTCATAGAGGGTCCAGGGTCTTGAGAAGGGCGATTGCTGGTGATTAATTACAGTCGCAGGTGATGTAATGGGGTTGACGAGGCACAGCCTCTGGGTCTCAGTGCTCGGATCAGAAGCAATGCAAATCCCATATGCCTCGTACTGGACTCCACCTCATGCCCTTTGCTGTTGATCGTTGGACTCATGTTGCAGTAATAAGGTTGGCGAGATACTGAAGAACACCAGAGGCCTGCAATCAAATGTCAAATGTCAGATGTCTAGTTTTAGTCAATTCAATGTCAAATGTACCTGGGCTAGCAGTGGCTAGCAGCGACTGCCCCTGAATCCCTGCGTGCCCACCACCACCCACCTGAACCTGAAGCTGAAGGAAGGGTGAGAGAGCGTGAAGGGAGGCCCTGTCAGTCTCTACCAGTGTGTTTCCCCAGACGAGAAACGGACAGGGGACAAGGGTTGGTGTGAATTGTGGGGGCGAAAGAGGTGCGGCTGGCTGGGTGCACCCAATCACCCCTCACCAGCACCAAGCCGGTCAGGTCCCTGCCGCCGCCCGCCCCCTGTGGATGGTCTCTCCAAACCTCGGAGCTGCTTTGGCGATGGCCCAGCACGCCCAGCTCCAGCTCTAGCTGCCACTTGTGAACCTATCAATCCAGATCCAGACCACCAGCAGCCCTCTAGTGTGCTGCACATGCAGTCCAAATAACGTGCAGCTAAAGAAAGAAACACCACAACGGCGTCCTGTACCCTTGGGCTTGGCTTGGGACTGCTGGCCGACCATCGACCATCGACCATCGCGCATCACCACTCCGCTCTGTCTCCTCCTGCCCGCCTGCCTGCATTTGCACCAGCATTGTTACCGGCATTGTTACCTCCTGCATCTTTGTCATTTCACTTCACTCACTTCATGTGTTCCTGTCGTGTCTGATACCCGGTCCATCACACTTCCCCTCGTCCATACACATTCTCGCCCACACCTCTCCCTCTCCCTCGCCTTCTCTTCCTCTCTCTCCCTCCCTTCCTACGACGCACCACTCTTGACCATCCGAGTTCCCTCTCTCGTACCCATTACGTCTCCTTTACGCTTCCAAGCAACCATCCACAATGAAGCTCATGCGATTCTTCAAGAAGCGCAAGCAGCGCAACAAGAGCGAGGCCCCTGGCGCCGAGGTCTTTGGCAAGAAGTACAGGCAGT
Source organism: Diaporthe amygdali (assembly GCF_026229845.1). Classification (NCBI taxonomy): domain Eukaryota; kingdom Fungi; phylum Ascomycota; class Sordariomycetes; order Diaporthales; family Diaporthaceae; genus Diaporthe; species Diaporthe amygdali. The sequence goes on from NW_026517032.1 coordinate 504,799, forward strand.
TCGGCGGCAGCATGCCCGCGCAGCCTCGATTTTACACCGAAGATGACTACCTCCAGGCTCGTCAACAGCGCCCGTACTCGCCCAATCGAGCTTCTGCTGCCAAACTTGCTGCCCTCCCCGCCCCTGTGCTCGAGCGCATCTTCGCCTTCGTCTGCCCCCACACCCAGGACTGCTCGTACGAGACCCAGGAGCAGAGTTCCATTGAGGACGCATGCATGCTCTGCGACCTGCGTGACCTGTCGCATTGCGTCCAAGTCAACCGCAGGTGGTGCAAGACGGCGCCCAAAGTCATGTACGTAATGTGTCGCGAGCCCACAACTTGTGCCCTCCCCTCCCCCCAGTATGCGTTCGATCGAGAGGCGCCAATGGCTCGTTCGAGGCGGCATGTGCTAACTCAGACTTCTCTCATATTGCAGGTATCATGGCATCCGAATCGAAACAGTACACTATTGCGACCGCGAGGCACTGCTAGCCGACAAGCGCAAGCGCAGGACCTTCCTCGACCGTAACGGCGAGCCTGAAGACACATCCCAGAAGCGGTTGAAGCTATTATGCAGAACACTCCGCGAAGACCCCGCGCGCCTAGGCCCCCTCGTGGAATTCTTCAAGCTACCCTACATGCTGAGAGAGTCATGCCAGGCCGACATAGCGCGCACTATAGCAGTGCTGCCAAACTTGCGATATGTCGACCTTCCCGAGGGCTTATTCCAGGACGATAATCACTTCATCACATTGCGAATGGAGGTGGAAGCAAGATGTCTCAATCTTCGGAAAATGACCTATATGCATGGATCTGAGAGAAGTCTGGAGCGGATTGCAAGTGGGCAGGTGTTCCGCAACCTGGAGGTCCTGGAGCTCAACAACATGCAAATGGATGGCACCATTATCCTGCACGCTCTCGGCGCTCTTGGAGGCTTGCGCGCCCTTAAAATCACCAACTCGAGCGTTGTCAACGACGACATGATCGCGCATGACAATGAGATGCTTCCGGCGTTTCCAGCGTTGGAGGAGCTCATTCTGGATAATGTTCCTGGGATCACATCCCAGGGACTGAGGAACTATCTGACCCGTGGTGACGCATCGCGTGCGCTCAAAGTCTTGAATCTTGCCGAGACGGGTGTCAAACCTTGGAATCTACAAGACATCTTGGCAGTAGCCCCGATGCTCAAGCGGCTCACGATAAGCTACGAGGCTTCGACGTCCCTTCCCTTGGCTGCCGGCACGCCCCAGGTCCCACCCTTGGCTTCCAGTTCCCTCGAGATCTTTCACTACGAAGTTACATCTGCGCCCTCGTCCAGCCCGTACTCCAACATCCTTCCATCCTTCTACAACTACCTCTCCGGATCTCTCCTCATGGGCGGTCTGCCTAATCTCCGTGCTCTCTACGTTCGGAATGCCAAGTTTCCAGACACCCTCCTCAACCTACCTCCTCCAGCACCCAAGTTCGCGGCCGATACTTACAAGAGACCTGGTAGCAGCAGCTCCCAAACCTCTTCCGCCTTCTCTCGCAATGGTCTTGGCTCACCCGGTTTCCCCGGAGGCTTCCAGAATGGCGGCGGTAGCTACAACCCCTTCCAGGATCTACCCAAGAAGCCCTTCGCCGGCGCAGGTCACAACCCACGATTCAGCTCCAACAACCCATTCGCGTCACTGGCGGGTCCTAACGGGCCTAGCGGGCTCCCACAGACCCTCGAAGTCTTCACCAAAGGCGACGATGAGCTGAATTGGGGAATGGTCAAAGTGGATCCTACGCAGAGGAGCACGGATGTCGAGGCCGCTGCACGTCCGTCCAGTAGCTATGGATTGGACAACAGCGATAGCGGCTGGAACTCTCGGGCCGGGGCTCGCAGGTCGGTTTTCATGGGAAATGGCACCGGTGGCTTCCTGGCTGTTCCCGGCTTGCCGGAAGCCAATTCTGGTGCTAGAAGGGGCAGCGCGCCGACCGTGGGCGGGGGCGACGAGTGGCCGCGGCCAAGCACTGCGACGCATGAGAAACGCTCCTCAAGAATCGACCTCTGGCGCTGAGAGAACAATGGGTGTCAAATTCGTCAACGCCCAAGCTTCAATAATACAACTTCCTCGGGGAGAAATTGGACTCGGCTGCCCCTTATGGCCTTTCGAGCTCTTCAACAGGAGATATCAGGCCAGCTGGGCTGGTGGTCAGATGGGCGCTAGATGCCATAGCATTCTGAGCGAGTCTACCGAACGCTCTTTCAAGCCTACACGGCACCTTGCGAGATCACGTCTCCGACCTAGGCGACCATCGAAAAGCGCGGAGAGAGCGCATTTGAGGCTTGTGGACATTGACAAGCAGAAGCAGGACGGGCTGCAACACTGTGGCATTTATACCCTGCCTGATAGTGGAGGGAAAGGAGGCAACTAGGGCTATAATACCGCCCTAGGTCAGGCGGCATCTTTCATTGTCACTGTTGAGTTTGTATGAGGAAGGCCGAGCTTTTGAATGAATTCTCCAGCTTTGGACCCTCCATGGAGAGCCTGGAGATTTTGGCATTTCAAGTTCTCGTCCTTTTGTTGTTTTGAATTGTTCTGCGCGCCCCTTTCTGAATATGAGACACCTACAAGTAGCAGCAGTGTTGCTGCCACGCTTGGTAGGGTTGTCCGGCGGGCTTGACGTCCTGCCGCGCATAAAGCTGGAAGGGGGTGTTCGGATGGCATCTTTGACTACGGTCACTGACCAAGTTACGTTCGTCTCTGCATATCCTTGGGTATCGGAGGGGCCAGGCACGACGGAGGGTGTCATGTGCCAGTGGCGATGCGGCATCAGCTTGTCCGCCCCGGAGGAAAGGAGGAGAGAGTATGGTTCCCGGCATTTCGAGAAGGAAGAGAAGGCCTCTGTTGGCGCGGCTCTTGGGTGGGAAAACAGGCCTGACTACTTCGCACATGCTGCAAGGGGCCATTGCATTGCATTGTACTACTATAACACCAATGGCCGGTAGCGGAAGCATCGTCATGAAGATGCTCGAGACTTACAGGTGGATAGAGCCGTGATAGGGAGGGCCAGGCGGGCGTAATCGATGGGTTGAAAACAACACCTACGATGCGTCCATCGCTTATGACTGTGACGATATGTATGGCGGCATCCGCTTAAAATGCCCTGTGTGATTACCATGTGCGTCCATCGCGGGTTCTACGAGATGCCTCAGACTAAGCATAAACCCTAGTGGCCCATGAACTCGGCGACGGCCCGATCGAGCAAGAAGCTCACCACCTCGTTCCGTCTTGGCTCTTGCTGTCGGCGGACAGCCACTGTTGACGAGCAGAATAGATGAGCAGAACGCCGGGATGTGGGTGGGCTTTGCTGCCGAGCTCGACGCGCACAACGTCCAGAGTCGCAATCAGCAATGAGACCCCGACGCTTCTGCCGGGTGCTACGTGCGAACACCTGTCATGAAGAATTGCGATGCTGGGGTTGCAATGCATTACGAATCTTGTGGTCCTGGCCCACACAACGGTTTCCTCTTTTTTTCCCTTTCGGTTTTTTTTCTTTTTCTTTTTCTTTTCCTCTTGTGGAATTTTTTCCGTCTTCCCCATTCCGGCCCGGGTGTCCGGGTCCGTGGGCGGATGGAGTCGGCAGTGTCTGTGCGGACTCAGTGCCGCCGTTTTGGCTGGGCATCGAGGAGGGGTGGGACCTAGGCCAAGAGCCCAGACGGCCGGGACGATCGCGTCGTGGGGAGGCGAGGGAGGCTGCCATTGGGCGCTCGCGGTGCTATTTGTGGACGGCCAACTTAGGCAGTATATAGTGGTTCGTACGTGTGTGCGCATCAATTTCTCCGGCTTGCCGTTTGCAGGTCATCGGTGGCCAAGCTCGTTGCTCCCGTTGACCCGGAGCGAGGGCCAGATGCGCCAAGTGCGTGCGGTAGATGCCAGCGTGCTAGATAGACGAGGCGGGCGGGCTAGTGACGCACAACCATGGGGGGATATATTGCGATAGTCCCCAGATTCGTAGACTTTGTCTGAATCGGCATATGCGTTTGTGACCTATGGGATCATGAATTATCCGTCAGATGATTTTATGCCTGCAATTGCCATAGAACTCAGTAGTCAATCACCAGAAGCCCAGCATACAGAGTACTCCGAAGGCGGATATTCACCTCATTGGTTCCAGGCTTGCAAGATATACTGTCCAGTTGATGTTCTAAGGTCAATGGATTGCATTTCTAGGTACCAGAATATCCTGGGATTGTAGTTTCTGAATAATTCCACCGTCAGATAGACTGGGCCCGCTCAAGTAGGCATACATCATCCAGTGATAGCACTTGATTTCAGAGGGGATCAGAGAGAAAATGTTGGAGCTATTGAAATATGAATGATGGGGGCTACACTGGAGTTACCCGATGGTGTACACTACCCTACTTGCTGTCATGGACGCTTCCAATCCGTTGACTTCCTAAGCTCTGTGTCGGACCAATTGGGTAAAATCCAGCCTCGTCGCAAAGGCATACTTGGCCTCCCTTCCACCGCATCGATGCACCTCATACTACAGAGTTCATCTTGGACAGCAACAGGGTTATGATCTGTGGAGGTGGACATGGCCATGGCGCACTATCACACAAAACTGCTCACACAAGAGCCTCACCGCATTGTTTTAATTTGTTGAATTTTCGTCCAGTGTGGATGTTAATTTCTGGACCAAACGAGCCTCGACGAACCGTACTCTGTAGAGTGTCGCGTCATCCAAATCTGTAAAATCTGTTGTACGCCCACCACCACTGCTTGTCACCTGGCCACGTCGCCCGTGCCGTCCTGCAGATGCCAGCCGACGGAGCACCAGCCCGAAAGCGGAAGCTCGGGTAGGCCTTGGCGTTTCACCGAGACGAGGACGCGATGGCTTACGCAGGGGGGAGTCGGTCTTACAAGTGCTCGGCCGATTCCAGTCGATCGGGATTGGCAGCGTTCGGCTCAGGGGCAAAACGTCGTGCTGCTGCTACCGCAGTTAACTGTTAATTGATTGCAGCTAATCTGGCGACCTTAATCGATCGTCGAAGGCTTCTAGAAGATCCTGGTGATGGCAAACCGTTTTCCGGTTGCTCATTTCTCTGGTCGTGCCATCGGGCCATCGTACCTGATCACGACGTGACATGGCGATGATACCTTGGGGCTCCTTGTAGGGCTCGTGGTCAACGCTTTGGATGGGGATCAACATGTCCGTGGTTTCGTGGTGAGTGGTCAATCTCGCAGGAAGGGCCGACGAGAACTCTATTACATTGCGTGCCTTGGTATTCATACGTAGATGGTGGACACTCATCGTCACCAGTCTATGTGGCCTCCGGTCGTGGTGGATCCAAATTCCCGGCCGTCGCGGAGCCGGCGACTGACTAAATTACCGTCTTGACCCACGATGGCCCCGGGATGTGGCAGTCAAGATTCACAGCAACAGTCAGAAACGGTACTGGTGCCTCAAACATCAATTGTTTTTGTTCAGTATCTTGATGTTGGACCCAATTCCCCGCGACCAGGCTCCCATACTGTGCCAGACCATGAGTCTCTGTAGCGGAATAGCCGGCAGAAACTTGTTTCGTTCCAGAAGTCGCCTTGTCCGTTACGCCTCACGCCCCGTGCTGCTGACTCACTTTGCCTCTGGGCAGGGGAACCTACTGCACCCCGTAGTCACAAAGCCAACCAGGCTGCCAGGCAATTGCCTTGCAGCATAGCTACTATTACCTAGAACCTTGTGATAATGCCCCTTCGCCGCCGTCGTTGGCCCTTCAGGATCCGGACGCCGGCCGGCGTTTCAACGCTCCCGTCTGTGTGGTTTCGGACCTGCACGGCCTTGTCAAGCTTGCGCCCCGTGTATCGATCGCGCAAGGCTTGGGAGGATCAAGCTTGCCCGACACATAGGTAAGCTAGGTAGTGCTCCGTCGAGACCGTTTTGCCTCGACGGAGTTTTCGTCCCACCTCGCGGAAAACGGCACCTACACATCCTCAGAGTCGGGCCTCAACTCCTCCTCCTCCTCGTCGCGCTGGGGCCCCGGCAGCCGGGGTGCATCAAGGTAAAGGCCAAGGACAAACATCTAAGTTATCAGACCACGCCAGGAGGAAACAAAAACATTGGAGCCACATCATCGGACGGACAAATCTTGATAGACAACTCACTGCCCGACCGGCAGTGGTTACAATCTAGAATCTGGGTAGCGAGGCCGCAATTGCCGGCAGACTGGATTTTAAGTTTCAGAGCTCCAGCTCCCTCCCCAGTCCACGTATGGTCTGCCAACCGCTTGATCGGCCAGGAAAGAGGAAACCTTCGATCTGCCTTGAACCGTGAAACCTTGCTTCCCATTTTCCCCTGCCCCGAGATGATCGCCAGATACCTGATGCAGAGAACCCAATCGAGCCGGGGGGCACCTGGCTTCGCCCACCGTTTTGCCTAGGAGAGCTCTGTTGCTCTCTCCGAACATGGGCGGCAAGCTCGTTCGTTGGCTGGCAAAGCAAGGGCCATGAATAAACCTCTCTGGCCTGCTGTTGAGGCGTGCGCGCTGTGGCTTTGCCTCCCTCGGTCACGTATTCGTAGTAGGCCGCCGACGCCTTGCAGATGTACGCACATCAATATGCTGTGCATGTGGATGGACGTATGTCTTTGACTGCGCCGCAGTCGTCAGTCCACCACGCAAGGGCAACGACGACCAATGCAGGTCCAGCGAATTTGCCCAAGCTTGGCCTGTTGTCTCTTGAGTGCAACGGCAGCCGCTTACACCCAAACGGGCTGGGCGAGCGTCTGTGCAGGGATCAGCACTCCTCCCCCCAGCTGGGACAATACCATGGTAATACCATCCACTAAGGCCATCGACCCTCAGACTTCCCACCCCTAGGCGAGCCAGGGGGCGCCGCTCCCTCTGCAAGCCTGTTCCAGAAGGACGGAAGGACCCAAAGCTAACCTGGCTAGGGGCTGGCCTGAGTTCCCTCGCCTGGACGTGGTTCTCCCCAATGGGTGGTCGAGAAGCGGCTGCGCACAGATGGGCGGTCCCTCCTCCCTCTGCGGCATGGCTCGCATGAACAAGCACCGCCGTCCGTCATGCGGGGAGCTGGCGAGAGAGGTCTGTCTAGCTAGCTAGCTTGCTTAGCACAGGGGGAGGGGCTCGCCTCCCGGGGCAGGCTAGCTATAGGACGGAGCGAGAGGGAACAAGGTTGGCTCGGGCCTTGGGCCTCTTCTGCTTCTTTTTCGTTTCCGCTTCGAAACAACCCGTCAAACGGGACTTGCGATGGAAACGCAAAGGTTCTGGAACACACGGTGGCGTAGGTGGACGGGGTGGGCGAGCTAGAGCATGTGCTGTGACACTGACTGCCGGGCGCGCGTGCAGCTGAAGACGAATTAGGTTTTGCTGTTCAGGTTGCACCTGGGCTCAGACAATAGGGTGGGATGGATGCTGGGAAAAGGCAGGGTCGATGGGCACATAGCACGGAGATACGGATTGCCCGCATGATAGGCATGCAGGTGCATCGGCAGACCGCTCGTGGCCCAAAGATAGAGACATGGCGTGTGTCTGATGTGCACTGCACGCCATGATGGAGTTTGGGGCGATCAGGTAATCAAGGGATTTGAGTTGGGGGATAGTCGGACTACGGGTAGCCGCACGTTTGGGGTTGCACACAGACGCACACGTTCACTGAGCGATACACTGGACAGAATGGACGCATTGTGTCTCGTAGGAGAAGTGTCTCCCTCGTTGTTCGATTCGAGCAGTTTGGTATCATAGCTTCGTGAGGTACTGCTAAAAACCTCGACAGCCACAGGCTGCGATAACCCCCATTAATCTTCCTTCTGCACCCTCCCTCAGGCCTTGTGCAAACAAGGCGGGACGACCTCCACCTCCTTTTCCGAGGCTGTCGTCCATCCCCTTCAGACAGACGAGAATGACTGCCTTGTTGTGAGGACATAAAGAATGAATGTCCGACGCCGTAATGCCAATGCATGTTTTGTTTCAACAAAATCCCAGCCGACCCTCAAGCGCTGAACCCGACAGCGTTGTTGTGCTTTAACGCCATTGCAAAACAAAAAAGATTCAATTCCTCCGATGAGCCAAAATTATCAGGCCTCGTGGACCTTATAGTTGTAATTTTCCGGTGAGCTTGATGCTCATTCTCCTCCGCGCGGCGTTGAAGCTTGACATTCTCTTGCCGGTGGTAGCGGTGGTGTTGGTGCTTGTTGCAGACAAAGGAGACATGGGAGAGATAGGTGATTCGGCGAGTTCACTTGTTGGTGTTCGTGCAACCGACAGAAGCTTCTCATTCCTTTCGATCCTCTCGTTCCTCTTGGCAACGCGGACAATCTCGTCGTAGGTGACTGCGGACGAGAGAGGTTGTGGCGGCGGCCTCTGCGGTGGTGGTGGCGCAGCGAATTCGGCTGTCTCCTCCTGAACCATCTCCTGCGGTGCTTCGCACAGAGGCTCGCCTAGAATACTGCGCTTCGACGGCGAGGTCCCCAGTGAAACATTTTCTGTGGAGGGTGACAAGAAGGCTTGGTTCATCCTCGGGGTGCTTCGCCTCTTCATCAGGCTCAGTGTCCTCGCGACACCCTTGAACATCTTGGTGGGTGTCCTGGGTGTCTTGGGCCGCTCGTCCTCCTGCTCTGCCTCCTTGGGTTCCTGTACCATGTCTAGCGAGTAAACGCTGCCATTGGCGTAAGGATCGATCTGTAGGAAGGCCGGTTTCGTCTTCTTGATGGTGTTGTGAGTAGATATGGGCTGCATGCTGCTGCTCCGAGGGGGGTGAGCCACCCGTGTCGGTTTGGTGGAGACAGAGTCGGATGATGTGGTCGAGACAGACATCCGCCGCCTCTTGACTTCAGAGTCTTGCCCCAACGAATCCGAGGTCAGATCCATAATGCTCTGCCGCCTCTCGAACGAGGTGGGTGACATTGATCGTCGATTTTGTGGTACATCCACGACTGAAGGCTTCCCTGAGAAGATGACTGACACTACCCGGGCCGTGACCTCGTGGCTCCTTCGGTCTTTCGCAGGCGAAGGGCAGACATCGTCGCTACTTGAGTCGTACTCGAAGTCTGAGAAGTCACCAGCTGTCGACGAAGCGTCTTCTTCTGAGGACATGTACTCGTCGTGTGGTGTTTGTGTAAAGGTAGGCGGGTCTGGCATTGTCAACTTCAAGCCAACGAGGTTGTCAAGTAGTCGTGATGCTCGGAGAGCGCTCTTCTGTGGGAGTACTGGGGGTTGGTCCTCTGAGCCACCGTGTTGGCTGGGCTTTGTTGGCATCATCACCTGGTCGTCCATTGCGGCGGAGGTGTTGGAGTGAATAGAATCGCAAGAGGTACGGTTGCGAGAAGGGCTGTTGGGAGTGTAAATGTGCACTCGGCCGGTGGCCGTGCTGGGGACAGGTTCGCTATATGAATGTTCGGCCGCGTGGCGATCAGTATTGGGCCGGTGTACCTCCCTAGGTGGGTAGTCGTGCTCCACCAGGGACATGTCGGTGGAGAAGACGGTGAGGTTTGTTTCTGTCCGGGGAGGGGCCAGGGCCGACAGATTTAATCTGTGTGTGGACAAGGGAGTATAAGAGAGACAATGTCTTTTCGGTAAAAAGCAGGCCTGCGTCCAGCGACTGCTACGTTATGGGGTGAGCGGCTGTTCTTGTATGCCACTTGTGGGGTCTCTGGATAACTGGATGATTTGGGAGAGATATGAAGGGGTCCTGGTAGCAGAATGTTCCGAGATATGGGAGAGAGGATGTTTTAATGAGTCGGCCGGTGGTGTCTGGCTATGTGTGAGGGCAGCGCAGACCAGCCAGCGCCAGACGCTGGGAAACGAAAAGGGAAACGGGCATATCCCTGAAACTGGAGATACCCATAAGCCCATGTCGGTGGTCCCCTGAAGTCAAGGTGGGGACACGCTAGGGACAGGGGGGCTGGAGTGCAGGCCCTTGTCCCTGCTAGCCACGCACCACGGTCCCCTTCCTTAATTGCCATAATAATATGGAACGGAGCCAAGGAGATACGGAAACGGTGACTTACACGCCTTGCCCGGGAATGGTGTGTCTCTCTTGTGTCCGTAGGTTCTCCTCCGTACGCAGTAGGCCGGCCACACTCACACACACACACACACACACACTTCTGCACCTTCTCTTGGGGCCTCAGGCGGAGGAGGAGGAGGAGTGTCTGTCTCGTCGACGCATGCAGGTTTCAAGTTTCAGTATGCATCGCCAAGGGATAACAAGCTGCAGTACTCCGGCGCCGGACGTGATTCACAGCTTTTTCTTACAGGCTGATCGATCTACGTCCGGGATGGCAACCCGTGTTGTGTCGAGTCGACACACAAGAAACGGGTACTGTTAGGGTCGAGGAAGGGGCTCAATTCGGCGTCGAGCTCTCTCACCCAGGCCGAGGCCAGCGTGGTCCTGGCACGGCAGATCCTGTCTCGGCACGACGGACGGACTGACTGATCGCTTGCGGTCGACCTGGAGGCAGCGAGCCAAACGGTGTTTCAGGTAGAACAAGGCCATCAGAGGATGATTTGCTCGGCGGATACGACACAGGCTATCTTCAACGTGGGGACTTTTACCCTCTTAGAGAGGGGTGCTCGATAATTTTTTTGCAGACTGGCCGCGGGGGCCAGACCCAAATGCGATGGACTGACTGACTGATTGATTGTCAGGCCAGGTCTGGTCAAGGTCAGGTCGAGCCCAAGAGTTCTGTTGGCGAGTACAGAACGCTCACGAAACAAATCAAGAAACAAGTAGGGCTTCACCGTCATCTTCATCGTCATAGCATCATCAAGCAGCCTGAAGCTTGCGGCTCGTCACCCGTCCGTGACAGCTTCTGTTTCCCGCCCTGGGCCTGCCCGTCGAAGCGAAGCGATCCGATGCATTGCGAGCATCCATGGGTGCCCAGGTCTTGCTGAGTGGGTTGGCCGGCCTTTCGTCATCCTGTCTCTCTTATCGGTACCAGCCTTGGAGCGTTTCCCTCCAGGGGGCCCCACCGTTTTGCTCTGCTCCAGCCATGAAAACCCCCCAGCCGCTGATCCGGCTAGGGTGGTGGGTGGCATAGGAGATGTGAGATGTGTGTCACTCTGGTTGTCTGGTCATTGGCAGAGTCCTCACAACCCCGGAGACCTTGGGGATGCTCACAGCTTCTTGATTGGCCAAACTGCGCTGCCCAACCTGTTCAACCACCAACCAGGCCCGTCAACCTCGTCGCCCTCGTCGCCCTCGCTACCACTGACCGGAGCTAGCTGGCCGGCGTTCGACACGGCCAGTCAACTGGTTCAGCGGCAACCAGGTCCCCAGGACTATTTCCACTTGCAAAAACATGATTCCGCATTCGCCACCTGCCCGGCAGCTTTGAACATCGATAGAGTGCTATGGTGACGGACATTGAGTATTCCTAAAAGAGCCATTGCAGTGGGTCCTCTCTGCGCTTGCGAAATTGGACAGGTTCGTCGCAGCTCGCTTGGCCCCTCCTCCATATCCTAGATGGGCAGACGCTCGACTTTCAGTGTTTTGTGGCTTGCATGCATGCGAAAACTCGGCCGACCACGCCGAATCTGGGGTTCGGAAGAGCATCCAACGGCGCCAGCTGCGCAGCGCATGCAGCCACCCAGCAACCTTTGCAAAGCCTCTGGTAGAAAACGGAGGGGCACTCGACCGCGCGACCGCGCCCGCCGTTGTCTCCGAGGGCAGGCTAAGCCTGCAGGTTGCTTGCCTATTTGTGCCAAAGCGAAATGCGAGCGCAACACTCCAACGACCTGACGGTCGCAAAGAATACGACATCGGATCCTGAATGTCAGAATATTTATGAGTCTGCCCGTCGAATTCAGTCATCAAAAGTCGAATCTCCATCGACTTTCGGTAAAGACCCGAGTCAGCCCAGAAAAACCAGCGGCGCCACGCCAGATCGAAATGAGCTGGTGATCAGTGCTCACGCAGGGTGCAGATTACCTGTACTCGTCCGGAGCCGCTGGCCCAAATCCCATTTTATTTACACGGCTTGCCGCAGTTGCCGCCCAGCCATGCACAACCGGGACGGCCGCTTAACCGAATTGACCTCTTCAAAGCTGACCTTATTTTGTTATCACGTCGGCCCTACTCAGCCTCTTGATCTCTCATACTCAGCCCTCTGGTGCTTGGACATCAGATCAGCTTATACGATGAAGCAGGTGCCCTCAGGGTAAGCGAGTTACTGGTGGAGTTGTGGTCAACCTCCCTCCGAACTGTGGGTGGGTGGGTGCGTGGTGGTCGGCACAGCTGCTAGGGGCTGGCGGCACCTCCAAGTGGTTGCAGTAGAGGCTGAAGCAGCCGTGCATTAGCCAGTCAGAACGCATAGTAGCACTCGGTCTCCTATTCACGGACAGGACCATCACGACTCTGCATGCAAGAGAGGGTGGGATAGTGGGATGGCGGCATGGCTCCCTCACCGCAGCCAGCAGCCCAGACCCATTTGCTGTCATGTCATGCTCATGTCCTGTCCTGTTCCTGTCGCGCCCGTATCTGAATGCCCTCGCTCCACCCACGAATCAACGCCCCGAATCATCCCGAAATCACCACTGATCACTCACTCGCCAGAGGGCCATGGCGCGAAAGCTGTCGATATGCGAGAAGTCAATATCGGCTGTCAGATTTGAACAGAGTTGAAGCGGGGGCCGCTAAACTCCTGTCCATCATCATGTCCATCATCGTCACCATCATCTCTATCCGATGGATCTCCGTCTTGGGCGACGTTCGGACAATCACCACGTCTAGCGTGCCCCTTTTTCTGAGGGCTCCATCACGCTCCCACCAAGAACATTCGATGCCCCAGATTTTGGGTGCTCATGATCCCTGCCCGGCATTGTGCGTTCTGTGGAATGTGACCGACAGGGGCTACAGCACAGGAAGCCAATCAGAAGGGTGAGACATTCTCCCGCTGGAGAGGGCGGATCTCTGACAGTTCCCACCGCACACGGACCTCCCCCATGCCGCTTCAGGACGACGGCTCGGTTCGAGGTTGTCCATTATCAAACCTGTCAAAAACACTTCTCAAACAGCATCTGAACTACAGACGGCTACGTGTGTTTGGTTTTCTCCAGTAAACCAGCCTCTCCGCTGGGATCACACAGGTCTAGTCGACGTAGTTGTCGAAAACCACGGTACACGCCCATGCATATTCAGCCCCAGCGCAAACTTTGCGCAGTGCCGTGGTCAGTCTTGGGGTCCGCAGTCCGCAGAGCAGGCAGGCCGGAATGAGACCTCAGCCTTGCTCCGCCGATCGCAAAACGGTCAATTGCTGCCATGGCCTTGTGACACCAAGAGTGTGCGCCCAGCTCGACGACCGTTTTGATGCTCTGGGAAACACAGCGCCCCCGGCGTCCGGCGGGGGATCCGATTTCTTGTGTGATATGAATCAAGGTTTACTACCATCTCACTTAGAGTTTCTGTGGTGGCTGCAGCAGCCTTGGGAGACGGCCTGAAAGGCAATTGCACTTATCCGCCGTCATCTTGCAGTAGTCGCCTGAGCAAATCGGCCGTGGCTGTGGCAATCAAGCGACAGACGCCCTGATTCCTGACTCTGGCAGCCTCGGCTTCGTTGGGCCACGTCGCTGGCATGGTGTGATCATGCAGAGTCCCGCCTTGTTTAGGCCAATTGTGCTGGTGGATGGGTACATCATCGTTGTTCAGATGCCCTGCCATGAGTAGTGAAATAAGACTCTCTGATAACGAGCATCAAGATCTGGAGGAGCACTATCCCACTTTCCGACCATGTCGTCATCATGCTGCCTGGCCCAAGCTCCCCCACCCCTGTCCAGCATCTCGTCAGCGTGGGTCTGTCGTGCCTGCCACAGCGCGCGTGGGCACCTGCCCGCTTGGCACCTGCCACACTTACAGATTCACTTCACCAGCCGCAGGTGGCTGGTGGCTGGGGAGAGCAAGCGCGACAGACCACAGTACCGTGGTACACAGGTACGTACCGCAGTTGCAGCCCGCGGGGGACCAGCAGAAGGAGGCTAAGCTTAATTCTATATTTGGACTCCCTTCAAGCCTCGCAGCCCACTTTGCCTCTGTTTGCCGTCGAGCAGCTATCTATCACCAACTGACCCCACTGACGACAGCACAGCGACATCGCGCCGGCGAGCAGCCTCGGTGATGTGACTATGAGAGTGCACGCGGATAACTTTTCTTGCGCATCGAGGCCTCCTAGGTTGGGGAATTCCGAATTATCCCATCGTGACCCAGCGCTGTCAAGCGGTACAAGCCGACGGCCGGCGGGGGTAAGCGGCAGCCTCAACAACAAGCAAGCATTTCAACATCTGCCTGCTGCTACATGTCAGGCGCTTTCCATCAACCCACGATCCCCGAGATCTGCCCTACTGCAGCCAAACCGTCATGGGCTTGAGATCTTAGTTGCGCCTCGATGCCTGCATGTCATCACATAGGGCGCCCTCAGGTCGCACGTAAAAGCGCCATCTCAGATGTGGATGGCCAACTAGCCATCGCTCCGGCCAACATCATGGGTTAAATCATCGCCAGCCCTAGCGCCACAGCTGCGAACTACACTGGCTTCCGCTGCGATTTCAGCTGCATAACACAGCTTAGCTAGCCTTATGCATTAGCATTCTCACGGAGAATGCCTAGCATTGGCATGATCAGCCTCGGTCCCGATCCAAGATAATGCAAGGCGGAGAAAGGTGCCGGCGGCCGATGCTAATGCTGATGCTGATGCTGATGCTGATGCTTTTCGCCATGCACAACCTTGGGCCCGGTCACTGTCCGAATCGACATCTTAATCACGTGGAAGCGAGCAACCGACGGCTCAGAACCGCGCCCTATTGGAACCTAGGTAACCTGTGACTAAACAACAAAAGCCGAAGCACCCGAGAGCAACCGTTGCGTTCGGGCAGCAAGACACAGGTCGACCCCGAACCATGTCACCAGAGAATACCTTCATGACCGATCCAATCACTCTGTGCCGGCCAGCCCCAACGTCTCCCGGCGTCCGGAGACATCGTCAAGATGATCAAACGAGCAAAAAAGCAAAAGATGAGGCGATGATCGCCGGGAATTGAGCCCGACGTGGGGGTCGAACCCACAACCTTGAGATTTTGTCAGAATCGTGAAATTCTTTAAGAGTCTCACGCTCTACCGATTGAGCTAGCCGGGCGTCTGTTAAGACGCCTTGGTCGTTGAGAATTGGGATCGGATGGGAGATTATGTAGATGAGTTCTGGGGCTGTGTAGCGCGGCCGCTTGACTCTTCACCTGTCAAGTTTTGCGGCGCTAAGCTCGTTTGGCACAAGCTTGGGCCTACGGACCAATACGATGTAGTGCTTTGTGTGGAGCGCTCTGCGAGAGGTGTGGGCCGGGGTGTGGATGGCTCGTTCAGCAAGTCGATCGCACGCTGGAGATTTCATCGCCCGCCCGTCGCGTATCAAGATACTGTGTTCAGAACTCGCATGGGCCGCAAAATTTTCACGCGTCTCCCGCGCAAAGAGCGGTGACGACCTCCAAGCGACCCCGTACCTGGATATTTATGGTGGTGTGGGCCTTGCAACAACATACAGCTTGTGAGGATCCGGGAGCTTGGCGCGTCGCTAGAGATAATCGATCTCGGTACTCGACTGGCATCGACAAGCTCATCGCGGTCGACCGCATTTCACAAACACGGTACGACCTGTGCCTAGGAAGCGCATGTAGAACCCGCGTCTTGCGCAGGCCGAGAATCACGTCTCGCATAGCGATACACTATGTAGGATCTTTCTCGATGGGTTCAGAATACTGGTACCCCTCAAAGCAACTTTCTCACATAACCTTCAGGGCCAACACTATTTTTTTTCCCTTTCCCACCTTTGGGGTCCCATGGGGACTGCTCAAACCCACTGCCCCCTTGCAAACCGCCGGGGAGAGCCGACCACGATGAAGCTTGGTGGAGAGATGGGTCCATCTTCGGGATCGCCAGACTGACTCGCTACTGCTGCAGCCTGCAACTCGGAGCTTTTTGCATGGTACTGATTTTAGGCCGGAGACTCGCAGTACCGGCACAATACGGTCTGGCAAAAAAACGGTAGGCTGGGGCAATGGGGCCCCTGGAGTTGACGAGACGATAGAGGGAGATCATCATCGTCACCACCACAGGCCCCCTTGTCCTGCCAGAACACCTGACATGCCGCTCTTCATCTGAAGGAACACGCCCGCAATGTGTAGTGACGATCGATTGACGGGCTGACGAGTTTGTCACGGGGATAAAGCGCTTCGTTCGGGTTTAGTCCATGATAATCATCATCAGGCTGGCGTGTCGGCCTCAGCTCCACACAAGGCCGGAGGTTCAGCCTCGCCCATCACTGGCTCTCCCCTCCAGCCATCCCAGGGACGACCCTTGAGCACTGTCCCTGCCCTGCTTTCGCAACAACCCCACGCGTTGTCGACGACTGCTTGCCCAGCCTGACTCAACAGGGTGGCTTTGGCCCCCGCGGCTCGAATCGGTCGCGCGGTCGCGCGGGGAGAGACGACTGGCTTATTCATTTCAAGACCGAGAGATCGCGACGTCGTACCAAATGAAGGATCAACACCGCAGCGGCCCCAATTGCGATGGGCTCATCCACAACGCCCAGCTCGACATTGCGCCATAGCCGGGTGCGAGTGTGAGGGGCTCCCGCGCATCTCGCTCGACTGCAAGCAATTTTATATCCGGTGGTGTAATGACTACCACGGCTTGCACGTGCCTTGGCTGGTGGCAGTCCGTCATTTTGGCGAGCCAAAGATAATTTTTCCGGTGGCGGTAGGTATCCCTCGGCGGTGGGTCCTGATAACCCCGGACAATCTGTAGTGGCGCTGTGGGCGAAGACCCGTACGATGTTTCTTTGCTTGAAACATCCATCGCTGGGCTACCCGACTCAGTGCAAAGGTGGATTATAGTGGCTAGTAGTCTGTATGTTTTTGGTAAGGCTGAGCTGTCTCAGATATACCACCATGGCCCTGCGCCCAGAGGTGTGACGTGCTCGATGTTGACAGCTGAAAGACCCATGCGTTAATAGTCATGGTTATATTGCATATCTATTTCAAGACAATGCTCTCTACGGCAGTTTCGCCGTTCTACGTGAGAGTGGCAAACACTTGAACCACTGCAGCCCTGTTCATCTGGACGGCCCGCTCGAGTGCGTCCGCGCGTCTACCCGTAGACGGCAGGAGGTGTCCGCTTGTGGTCTAGGGCGATCAATGCGACTCTCAACACCCACGGCATCTCGAACAGCTTCTGTGGATGTGCTCTAGCGTACGTAGGTAGTCTGAGATGATGAGTTGGGAAACGAGGTCAAGACACATATCGCATCTATAACGGCCGATGAAGACGGTGGCTCCGTTTTCGTATATGGGCGTCACTGCGCCATGTGTAGATACTTCAACATGTTTCACAGCTGTAATATCTACCTAATTGATCTCATGACGCAGTGTCTGATCTTCAACTTTTCCTGGATCATGTTCTTCAACCTTTCAGCTCTCTAATGTCGCCATGTCATTGACCGTAGTAAGGGGCTGCCCCGATCCCAGGCCACATTGCCGAGTGCTTCAGGGGTTCTCATGGCGACCGATCCACCAAATGCTGCTTGAACCTGTGTTAGTCAAACATGTGTGTATTCATGTACTCGAGGCTGGCAGAGGAGCGTCCAACTATCTCATCGTGTCAAGGAAGGAGCCAGATGTATGAACCTGTGGTACTACTCACAGGCTAGCAGAGTCTATTTAATTAGATGTCACAAGTCCCTCGTCATAAACTGTATTCGTCGACTATTACATATGGCGTTTGGCTGCACTCTTTGCATGATAAAGACAGAATTGGCAATCTGGCATTGCCCTCAAAGCTTGTGAATGACTCCCTGTATAGCGTCTTTAAGAGGGAATGGACAGGTTCCCCGATGCTCCTTTACCGACTTTGCTAGCAAGCCAAGCATGCAATTTCTCCCAGTAGCTAGAAGTTTGAATATTGAGATGAGGGAAATGATCGTCTTTAGTTTCGGCTGTTCTCAGACTGACTAATCTTCTCGCAAAAGTACGATAGATCGATCAAAGATGAATGCGCCTCGTATCGACGCCTTCTGGGTTCTCCCCACCATGTGTTGTTGCGTTCAAGGGAAGCTGGATGGAAGTACTACGCGTCTGGACTAAGGCTTGACACGGATCCGATATGAGCTATGGCTGACTGTCTCGTCTGGTTGACCATGACCTTCAGCTTTTACAACCGAGTGTATTTTGTACCGCAATCGAAGCAGGGAGTGGGAGGCTCGCGACCTGGTATAGTCTACGATGTGCGTATTTTAGTATGACATTGCGATGCGCTTAAATTTCGGCATGATGATTTCAGTCGTAAGCACAAAGTGCACACGCACATCTTAGTGAATGTATTGGCATTCGAATTTGATCATTGCTCATAAGCTATCTATATTGGCCGTGAGGTGGATGGCAAAAGTTCCAGGAGCACAGGCTCAAGAGGCATAGACAATTCTTAGGTCTCTAAGGCGTCCTATCACGAATTGTTGCTTCCAGCTTAGCTTTCTTTAAATTTGCATTAATACATTACCAAGGGGAACAACAGACTTTCCGGAAAGATCAAGACCTTACTGGACTCCTCTTGATCTACGTGCACGCTGGTGTATAAGCTCCCAACTCTTTATTTACTTACTACAATGACTGCCCACCAGGCTCCAACTTCCCTCACTCAGCATAACTCAATACCGGCTCTTGTGCCAAAGCCGTGTCGTGATGATAGATGTCAAATTTGCACAGCTCATGTCTAACAGCCTCATGCCACAAGGCAGAGCAAGGGGGTAACATGGAAACTCTGTACTGACCCAACAGCAAGAAAATTGTAAAATATTAGTGAATGCATCACAGCAGGTGGTGAGAGAGCCCAAAAGAATACAAAGAGACCGCGCATCAGTAAAGTTGTCATGAAGAACGAATGACCTGCCATGGATAGTCGTTATGGGCATCACGAAATTTGTGCTGCCAGTCCATATCAAGGAAAAGACAGTACAGAACAACATATCCATCTCACATGCGGCATACTTGAGTATTGCAGGCGTATCTCGTCAGTGACTTCCCAAGGCAGAGAAACCGAGCCCTCATGGAAGCAAATCCCTCCTCTTCCTGGTCGACTCGTTTGAGGTTCAAGGTCGGCCAGGATATTTGTCCGACCAAGCAAAGACCGCTTTGCCACAAACACTGTTAGAAGAGCATTTTGCTTCAAACATCAATATCATTGTATGTTTTCATAACAGTTGTATATATAGAAGCAAGGAAAAGCAACCATAATAATAATTTCAGTTGTTTCCACGAATGTGAGCAGGCAAACTTTAGTGGAACGAAGCCAGAAGAGCGCCAGGCTCATAACCCGGAGGTCGCTGGATCGAAACCAGTAGCTGTAGTCCACGTATTTTTATTGATAGCCTTATGGTCATTTGACTGTGGGCTGGTACTAAACAAGCTTAAACTCGGATGTCCGCTTCACGGCCACAGTATCTCTAGGGTGGGAAAAAAAAAGGTGGAAGAGATGGGGGGACGACTACAGAATCCCCAACCATAGGACAACCAGTCATAGAATAACCAATTACAGAATGATTTCTTATGAGATAATCTTCCCCGGGATAAACCTTTTTTTCGGACAACCTCTCTTAGGAAGACCTCTCTTAGGATAGCCTCCCTTGGGATGACCTTCTATGGGATAACCTCTTATGTCATTACTTTTTATTTGTTTCATTCTCTCTCTATCAGAAATTGAGTAAGCCACAAGGATTCACAGCGATGTTTTCGCAGTTCTTTTCTCCTGGGGTGTGGTGGTGCTGTTCTAACAGTGTATATGGAATCAAGTGCGCAAAAAAACACAAGAAACAAAGCAAAAAAAGATTATTTTGTAGCTACAACTGGTTTCGATCCAGCGACCTCCGGGTTATGAGCCCGGCGCTCTTCCCCTGAGCTATGTAGCTGTTGTAATTCCTTTGCGTTGTAAATTTAAGTATGGGGGTTGAGAAGCAGAAATTTTCAGAGTGTGAGTCACAAAGGTCGGCTTTGCCGAGGACCCGGCATCCGGCCGCCTTCCTCCTGTTTGTCATCAAGTCATGTCAGCTCCTTTTTGTAACCACCACATTACTTGGGGGCATTGACCTACATGTGCTCCTGTTGGTAGTACAACACCATACTGCCGAACAAATGGAGTACACACTCTTGTATGAGACCACCCCCTAACTGTCCAGGTCGTGAATTTTGAGTGGCAGGACACATGATAAACTCCTTTGGCGCCGGAACCTCCTGCTCCCACGCTTTGGTCGCTATTCCCGACGGTATCTCTTATATTGTCTCTCTTGCAACTGATCTTTTTTCTTTTTCATGATTTACCATCAAAAGCACCCTCCTTCCAATTCCCATGTCCTGTTCCACCAGCCCCAGAACCACTCCCACCACCACTACCACTACCACCAGCCGCGACCACGGCAGCTGCAGCCGTCTGCCCAAAGTTGGTGGCATGCTGGTCTGCGTCCGTCGCGCCGAGCCAGTACAGCGAAAAGAAGACCAACAGGTGCAGCGCAACACAGTACGCCGCGAACAGGTTCCTGCTTGTCCTGGACGCCAGCACCATCCTCGTGACCGTGTACACCACCCTCTCCGGGAAGCTCATGCGCTTGTACGCCCGCGCGGACTCCCTCCCACGGAACGCGGCGAACGGGCTGATGTTCGACTCGTAGGCTGCACGATACCGGTCCATCCCACCAGAGCCACCGCCGTTGCCTCCGATGGTCACGGTTGACGGGTTGGGATTGTCGGCATACGACGAGGACGAGGTCACCGCAGCGGTGCTGTTGCTACGGTTGTAGGACGACACGTAGCGGGTCTTCTCGTAGAGGTTAAGGTTGTCCTTCTGAAGCGCGGCAACCTCCTGCCGAAGCTGGGAGACATGACGGTGGGTTTCGGAGAGCTCTTGCTCCAGCTGCGCGTTGCGCTTCTTGAAGCGGTCCCTCTGCGCCGTGATCATAGGAAGAATTCCTGACCCTCCGCCTACGGGTTCGCCGCCCGAGTCCCGTGGGTTGAAACCGCTGATTATAGAGGATGTAGGTGATGTACGGCCCCCTCCACTCCTACGTCCGGGGGCCATTGACGGCGCGTATCTGCTCACATATGTGCCCGCCACCGAGGCTCCTGATGGGAACGCATTAGCGTGCTCCGACTGGATGTTGGCGAGATCGTTCTCAAGCTTCTCGTTCAGTTGTTGAGACTTCTCAAGCTCCGCGTTGGTTCGGGACATGTCTTCCGACAAGTCTGATAATCTGCTCTGGAGGTCCTGGTGAGACACCCGTAGAATCGTCAACTCCTCACTCAGCTTCTTGTTCCGTGCCAATAGGAGCTGTTCTAGTGTATCTCCCTTGCCTTTCGCGACGTCCCCGTTGTGGTCGTCTATAAGATCCTTGGTCTCATCATCATCGCCTGTCGAAAATTCGATGCTCTTTAGCACTTCGAGCTCCTGCTTGATATCGTCGTAGTCGCCCCATTTCTGAACCTTTGCCTTCAACGCGTCCCGGTCCTCCTTCAGCGAGGCCACCTCTCTTTCCAGCGTGCGCAACTTCGCATCCAGGTCTCGCTTCAAAGATTCCTTCTCTACCCTTGAAGAATCCAATTTTCGTATCAGGGATGAGTTCTCAGATCTCACACGCATGTACCCTGGGTCGTCTTCCAGAGACGTGGCTTGTTGGCTCGATACCTGTGACTTGGCCTGCGCAAGCTCAAGCCGCATTTGTTCGTTGCGCGCCTCGACTTCCGCCAGTCTCATGCTCGTTCGTTCCAAATCCGAATGGACCATCTCGAGCTCGGCGCTCGTGACATGGCCCCTCGGCTCGTCCTCGTCATCTTCAGACTTGCCTAGCCGCTGATTGACCTCGTAGCTTGCTTTGAGCTCATTGAGCAGGCGGTCCTGATTCTCAACCTTGTCCTCCAGGGTCTTCTCCTTTGCCGCCCAGTTGTCTTTCTTCTCGTCCAGTACTGCGATCCAAGACGATTCAATCTCCTTCACCTTGCTTTCAAGATTTTCCTCGAGCTGTTTTCGAGCCTCTCTTTCCGACTGCAATTTGGACTCTGTCTCTTCCAGCTGCGATGTGAGCGAGGCCACTGAGCCCTGCAACCGCTCGTTCTCTTCCGTAACTTTCGGTAGAGTCTCCTCGGAGACAAGCATGGAGTCGACAGCTGCTTCGAGTAATGGGTATGGATCCGGTGCATCAGACAGAGATGTGTAGGCGTGGAGGAACGCGGAGTTGATCGACTTGGAATGGTTCGTCAACAGGTCGATGAATGTCTGGTATGCTGCCGAGGTGTTAGATTCAGGCCGACAATGGCCACACAGTGGTCCACATACCTTTCAACAGCCCCTTTATCTCGGACAATTTGGTAGCATCGTCTGATTTCCTGAAGTCTTTGGTCTTCTGAGCCAAGTCCTTCCTCTGCACAGTCGAATCTCGTTGGTATGTCACGATCTCGGACGCCGTGTTATCGAGGCCGGAGACCAGGGTGGTCATGTCAATATCTATTGGTTAAACCAGTCAGCTATGCGCATTTTGAAGTCCGAGAGTTGTGTGATGAGCAGCACATACTCCTCCATGCTGAGATGGCGGCCTGGAACTTGTTGGTGGTGTCCAGAGTTGAGGCAGCTCCAGGGCCCAAGGGAGCTTGGTTGGTGGTCGACTCGGCCATTGTTGCTGCGTTGTGGTCATGGAAATATTCCGGGGACGGGGTCAACAGCTTGAGAGCTGGAGCTCATGAGACAACATGCGCAGGTCGCAATGTGAGCTCGAGCGCCGTTGTTGAATGCAGGTCCCGGGTGATGTGTTATTTCTGGACTGAAGGAGTGCGCGGCATGTCTGCTGTTAGCCAGCCAGCCAGCCTACCATGTACGTGCCAGCGGCCGATCCGGGGAACGTCACAGGGGTCCCTCTGCTTTCCAGCTAGCTGCAGGCGGGCCAAGCTTCTAGTGGCAGGCAGCCGTACTGCAGTAGCTCACCACACCAGCCCACCTCAGATTACACCCAACAGCTCGGCCGATTGCGCCGCGATCCATCATTCCAGAGCTTCAAGCCTGCTGTCCTGGCGCTGAGAATGGTGATAGAGCGCCTGCGATGACATAAGTGGCCTGGAAATGGCTTCCGAACCCCGAGCGAGCCAGGAAGCCGCAGATACCAGCTCCGGCGCACGACGGCAACTCGAGACCGGGCCCTTCGTGTTGCGCACGCTGCTTGAGGACGTGCCATTATCCGAGGACGGCGACAACGACGATATCAAGATCAACTTCGTCGAGTATCTTGGTACGACTACATAGGTACCTACAGTTTGGCCATTGGTCCACGCTGACTGCTATTTACCAGGTGGCAACCTCTATATAGGCACTTCTGCCTCGGAACTCCTCCATTTCGTCCAGATACCCCCCGATCCCACCGACAGGGCCAGCCAGCCAGTCTTCATCCTTGCTTCGAGATTGCGCCCGACATACATTGAGAGTGCAGTCGCCGGCAATGTCAAACCCGGGGTCCAGCAGATCCTCCTCCTGTCCCGGGTTCAGAAGGCATGCGTGCTATGCAACAACACCGTTACCTTCTACTCCCTACCGGAGCTCAGCCCCGTCTTCGGTACTGTGCGAGTCAAGAACTGCTACTGGATTGGAGGCTTGGATCTGAACATCGCGGAGAACGAGGACATTGGCCATGGCGACGGACGTCCTGCTGCGGAGACCATCTTGCTGTCGCTTGCCCGCAAGATTCAGGTCGTTCGAGTGGGTGAGGACGCCAGGGTGTTCAAGGTGAGACGAAATAAAGGCCTGGAAGCGGAATGAAGGCTGTGCGTGTGCTGACACTGAACAAGCAAATCGATTTCGCTGGTAGTACAATATCAGTCCGGAGAGATACGATAGCATGTGTGGCTGATTCGAGGAATTACGCCCTCTTGGATATAAATCGCCAGCTGAAAATACCTCTCATGTCTATCTCTTCCCTCGACGACTCACAGCCGAATATGGGCCAAGCTCAGAACATTGCTGGAAACTCCGAGGTTGGTATCCTGCGCAGCGCCTCGTCTGCGCAAAACCGGCCTTCGAGCTCAGGCCACAATGACGGACATGGCCACAACCGGAGCACGAGTCTCGGTAATTTCATGTCTCAGGCCATGAAGAGGCAGAACAACAACTCTGGCGAAGGCTATGACTCAGATAATCAAGGATCAAATACTCCGAGACGATCAGGAAGCCCTGATAAACAATCCACCCAGGACCTGGTCGCGACAGACAAGTCTTTGCCCAGTCCTCCGAGCGAAGTGACGCAAGCTTCAAAGCCTGCTCCTGCCGCTCCGGTGATTCTGAAGGCCCATATTGTATCGCCCACTTCTGAAGAGTTTCTTCTCGTGACGGGCACTGGACCTCATGATCCCGGCATCGGCATTTTTGTGAACCTTGACGGCGACCCTACGAGGCCTACTCTGGAATTCGACAGATACCCTAAGGAGATAGTTGTCGATGGAGGGGTCGCGGACTTGTCATCTTCACGACCATCTATGGGTGACGAGGAGGAGGGTTACGTTCTTGCCTCAATGACCAAAGAGTTCCAAGATGGCCTCCATAATGGTCTCGAGATACAGCGCTGGGACTTGAATGTTGGAGAGGAGGTACCTACCAAGCATTGGCTCGAGGCTCCTACCGACCCCCTCCGAAGTTATAATGATGCTAAAACTCCTCTGATCGGTATCAAGTCGCTCGTGGGAACTGAGGAATCCAATCTTCAGGAAGTTGTGGACAAGCTCTGCCAGAAGAGGTTCTCTCCATTTTCTGGAAGTCAACTCGAGTCATCAGCAATGTCACTCAGAAGCTTGGATTCTCGGACAGCACTTTCGATGGAGAGAGTCTCTAAAGAAAGGGAACTATTTGAAAGAGACGATGACGAGTCTCCGTTGCCGGAAGGCTGGGAGGCCATGAGGAATGAAGAAGAGCAAGATTTTGCCAAGCGGTTCGCCATAACGACTTCACGGCTCGCAGTCTGGTCCGGTAATCACATATGGTGGGCCGTTAGGAACCCGTTACTTCTGCAACTTGATGCGAACATTGAGCGTACAGCCATGGAGGCGCATGAGGCACCTCACACAATGGAGGAACGCCGTCAACTGTTCTCCATTTTGGCAACGATTAGAGGAAGAGATGCAAGAACCGAACTCGAGTTCATGACATTCAGTTACATAAAGCAGAGGGCAAGCGTGCTCCTCTTCACAAGTTTCCTACACTCAACGGAGACGCCCTTCCCTCCTGAGCTCAAGGCCATGGAAGAGGTTCTCCTAGACTCAAGCTTAGATCCAAGAGTGGTTCTTGGCCTGATCCCAGGTCTGCGGAACGAAATCATCGAAACCAAGAAAGGAATCTGGATATTTGGGGGTGTCAAAGGCACTGTTGAAAGGTATATGGCGTCTGAGAAGTTTGTTCAAGTAGGCCAGACTGTCGACAATCTGGGGCAAACGACTCTCCTATTTATCAAATCATACCTTTGGGGTGTCCGACGCAAGAAGGGCATGGCAAGCACTGGGAACGCGGGCGAAGTATTCAGAACCGTGGATGCCGCTCTACTGGTGGCTCTGTTGGAGCTTGACAAAGATTCATCGAAGGGCCTGGGTAAAAGCGGCAGCGTTCGATCAGAGCTTTACGAGCTCGTCGACAAGGGCGTTGACTGTTTCGACCGAGCTGTGGATCTGCTCGAACATTATAACCGTCTCTTCGTCCTGAGCCGACTCTACCAAAGCCGCAAGATGACGGCGGATGTCTTGGCTACATGGAGGCGCATCATTGAGGGCGAGCAAGACAATGGTGGCGAATTTCAAGATGGTGAGATGCGTGTGCGCGAATACCTCTCCAAGATCAGCAGTCAGCCTCTCGTGCAAGAATACGGTGTCTGGCTGGCAAACCGCAACCCCAAGCTTGGTGTGCAGGTCTTTGCAGACGACAAGGGCCGTGCCCCCAAGTTTGAGCCAGCGCACGTCGTCGGCATCTTGCGCGAGCAGGCACCCGATGCCGTGAAATATTACCTCGAGCACCTTGTGTTTGGAAAGGGGCACACCAAATATGTGAATGAGCTCATCACATACTACCTTGACATCGTCATCAATGAGCTTCAATCATCACCCCAAGCTCGTGAGGCAATAGCCTCCACATATGAAGCATACAGGGCGCTGAAGGCGCCAAAACCGACATACAGGCAGTTCCTGAAGGATAACGCCCCTCCAGAGGACGAAGTCTGGCACAGCCGGCTACGCCTGCTACAGCTACTTGGCGAGAGCCATGAATATGATTTCAAGGCCATCGGTTCGAGAATCAGCAAGGCCCTACCTGCCGAGAAGGCAGAGGAGCAATTATTGGTCCCCGAAGCGATCATTCTTGACGGGCGCGAGCGCAAGCACGAGGAGGCACTCCGACTTCTCGTGCATCGTCTGGGAGACTACGATACCGCGGTGTCGTACTGCCTCTACGGCGGTGCGAGCATCTACATCCCACAGTCCGGCCGGCGCGAGTCCTTGCCCTCCGAGGACACCCAGGCAGGCCTGTTCCGTGCCCTGCTAGGCGAGTTCCTCGCCATTGAGGACGTCAGCGACAGGGTCGAGCAGACCGGCGCCCTGCTGGAGCGGTTCGGCGGCTGGTTCGACGTCATGGACGTGCTGGAGCAGATCCCCGAGGAGTGGTCCGTGGACGTCGTGGCCGGCTTCCTGGCGACGGCGCTGAGGAGGCTGGTCGCGGAGAGGCATCAGACTGACATCGCGGCCAGGCTGAGCTCGGCAGAGAACCTGCGGGTGAGCTACGACCTGATCGCCAAGATGGATGAGAAGGGGCCCACGGTTGAGACGGGCGGTTGAGGTCGGCCAGGTGCCGTGATATCCAGCACAGTAATTAGATATACAAATACACCGGATTAATTACATGCTCGCATTCTCTATAGTGTGGCTGAAGGACTCTTGCAGTAAAACCGCACGCTGCTGCGCCTACATCTTGTCAGTTTCGAGAACTGGCAGCTTCGCAATGGTTCGGCTGAGAGCAAGTCGCCATCATGCCTCTACCGTTTTCCCACGACCTTTTGAAATGCCCACGTCGCCCTCCAGGCTCTGACACACTATTCGCGCATACACGTATTACGAGCGCCTATCAACATCCAGACGGCGGCTGCCAATATCCCGACAACTGTGTTTGATGTCACCATTCAAGCCAAGACTCGTTGTCCCTATTGTCGATGCGCAGTCTTCGCTCCCAAAGTGACCAGAATAATAAGTACCATAGAATGGTAACTCGGGGCTAAAATCTCTATGAGAACCTGGGAAATCAACAAGGTCTTTTGATAGGGTGGATTCAGACATTTTTGACGTGGCCAGCGTCAGCGGCCTTCGCATGTATTTACTCAGTCACAATTTGCAACTACAGGGCATGCTGCTGAATGAAGAATAATTGGGGACCAGGGAAAAGCTTTTCGACGAAGTAACGACATCAATCTACGTCCCTTTTCTGCTAATAGAGAGAAATGCGTCCTCGAACTAAGAACCGGGCAAGATCACAGGACCTGTGCTCTGGAAAAGCCATCTTCAATGTCCTCTTGGAAAGCATCGACAGGTTCAAGAGTGCGAGAGCCACCCAGCTGGCACGGCTTTTAACCGAACATTCCCCCATGTTTCCTACTCACCCCTCCTGTCACAGAACACTATTGAGACCCTTCAACGGTTGCAACTTCGGCACCCTCCGTGTGTCTTGTTCCCATTCAGACGCTGTCAGCTATTTCGAGGTCACAAGCTGCAAGCAAGAAGTTCTCGACCACGCCGATTCCACTCGGTGCGACGTGACACATCAGGACCCTGAATGAAAGGGATCATGTCTCATTTGCGACGTGCCTCGTTGTCACACCACGCGGTTCCAGATATCGAGACCGGAGAACATGCCGGACATCGTGATCCGGCGGGGAATCGAAGATCGCGTGTGCATCGTGATGAGTCGGATGGTTGATCAAGGTAGGAATCGAAAATATCGTGGGCATCGTGCTGAGTGAGATGATTGAAGCATAGGAAAAACAAGGAATCGAGGTTCATGTTGACCTGTGTGGAACGAGGCAGTGTCGCTTGCTGACCCTGTAATCTGGTGATGGTAGGCCTCGTGGCCTGGAAGGCTACCCGGGCATACTGGTTACGGTTCGGCGGCACCGGGGAAGATCGCGCGTCTTCATCCATATAGAAGTCGCGTTGAGCCCATGAAAGAGGGCGGGTAGCTCAACGATCCCCCATCAAAGTCTTCCTCCAAGACCATTTTACTGTCAGAAATCACCATGTGTATGAACTTCGGTACACCAAGTCGTCAGCCAGCGGCTCTTCGTCCGAAAGGCCTCCCATATGATTGGCGCCGTGATGTTTATCTTGCTCACCTCCTTCGGCGTGGCGCTGTCGTTCCCATGGAAGTAGCGTCGCATCAGTTTCCCATCAGCTACCATCCAGTGAGTCGGAGAGTCATCGGCAACCAGGCCGGGGAACTGGTCAAAGCGCGAAGGGCTCTCAGCGAGGGAGGATTTTCAGATCGATAGTGTTTCTGGATTTCTATGCTGGATGATATTTGCAAGTGGTCGAGACGCATTATTGCTTTTTCGGCTTCACACCCACCAGCAAACTGGACCGTGAGCCTGCGGCTATGGATACGGAAACCCTCAAGCTGTCGCCAACTGGCGGCTGTGTGTTTGATACAACTCAGCCAGAGTGCAACGCGGTTTATGTCCCGGCTGATGCTGGCCATCGGCTAGGACAGCCTCACTCCCAGGGACTCGATAGACAAGCACCTTCCCAGGCCATAGGGACTCTGACCAAACCGCTGGGGTGTAAAATCGATTGAAATCCCACAGGACCTGCGATGCTTCCTCCGTCAATGGTACTACCTCAAGACCCAGACCTCTTCAACACAGCAAAGACAAGCCACCTCTTCCGGGCAACGGGGTCCTCGATGCCCCTGTCCAGGACCCATTCCCTCTCGAGGCCATCACAGTCCCTCTCCCAGATGTTCTCGACCTCGAGGCCGAGCTGGCGCAGGCGCTCCCCGCCGAAGAAATCCCGCATCTTCTCCCTCCCCGTGTGGAAGCCCGCGACGACCCAGCACCTCGCCTCGGCCGAGTCCTTGAGGAACCACTCGATGGACCTGAGCAGGTTCTCATGCTGCCACGGCATCCACAGGCAGTCGCAGACAAACACCCTGTCGAAGGCGCGGCGGCCCTTCTCGGCCAGGGGCGTGCCCAGCTCGCCCCACGCGTGGCCCTCGACCTCGACGGGCGCGAGGCTGGACGAGGGCGACAGCTCGGGCCGGGCGTTGCGCGCGGCGTTGGCCCGGAGGTTGGAGATGACGACGGGCGCCGGGTAGTCGGTCAGGACGACGCGGCTGGCGCCCAGGAGCGCGGCCAGCAGGGAGGGCAGGGCGGTGCCCGCGCCGAGCTCGAGGACGGACTGGCCGGCGACGTCGAACGCGGCCAGCGGGGGCCCGCACGGGCTCGTGACGCCGCCCTGCTCCGGCCCCAGGGCGAGGGTGCCGGATTCGACGAATTCGGCTAGGAGGAGCGAGGCGTTCCAGAGGTAGTGGCTGAAGAGGCGGCGATCATCGTCGGCGCTGGGGTCTGCCACGCTAATATGCAAGGGCTTTGGGAGATGCGGTGACTGATACAGGAGCCCGTGGTCGGCGTCACCATCTGCGAGGCGTTAGTACAATGTTTCTCTGTGTTGGGCAAAGTGCCCCTGGCAGATGTGATAGTAGACAGGGAATATGCGCATGGGAGCCGGTAACAGACAGCCTGTTGTAGACAAGACATGTTGGTTCGCGAGCCAACAGGCAGGTGAATATAGACAGTAATATGGTACAATCCCATTCAAGCGCACCAACAGACCCAACAAGGCACACTCCCCTAAGCATCTTTCACGTTGAGCACTCACGTTGGTTCATCACATCATCTGGGAAAATTACGCCAAGCGATGCGCCGAAGAGGTCCTCTGGATCCTCGGCAGGCGCACCTGTGAGGGTGATGCGAGAGGTCAACGCCATCTAGTCTATCTTGCTCGTGCCTTTGGGAAGGCCGAGCAGAGCCCCCTTTCCTATGCGTGTTGGTTCTTGCTGTGCTGTGCTGTGCTGTGCTGCGTGGCCTTGCCTTTGCGGTTGTGCGTTGTGCCGTGTGCCCGTCAGCCAGCCAGCCCTCTACACAGTACCTCCTGTTCGTCCTCGTATGCAAAGTGCCTGCCTGCTTGCCAGCCTGCCTGCCAATTCACCCTTTAGAAGCTCAAAATAGCTCCCCACCGCCCGTGTGTCTCAACACCGGAGCCTCTTGTCCAATAGGCCCGGGGAACGAGGCGACGACAAGCCGACAGGGATGCAGGAGGGCGACAGCCGAAAAAGAATCAATAAAAAGAAGAAGAAGGAAAAAAATTTAAGGCACAACAACGTGTCTGCATGCAGGTCGGGTTCGGGGCGGTCGGTTCGCGCGATCAAAAAAAGGTGTCGTTTCACACAGCCCTAAAGGCAAGCACTTCGCCACACGGCAGCATAGCCCACTCATCGGCGGTCTGGTCTGGCAGTGCCCGTCTGTCGGCAGGTAGCCCACTATTTTTGGGTCTCTCGGCGGCCTGCGAGTCTGCATACACACACACACACTCACTCACTCACTCCCACTCACTCCCACTCTCACTCCACACACTGGCTCACTAGCAGTACGTAGACACTAGATACACCTGCAGAAACACTCCGATGTGGCTTTAGGCCCCCAATCCTCCTCTACTTCGTGCCCCATGCCCACACACACAACATCGCAGTGCATGCTCCTTTGGTCAAAGGCCCGCTTTCTCGTTTGTTGATTTGGGTTCTTACCCGCCAGGATTTAAGGCAAACGGACGAAAAGAGACAGTGGGGGCCTCCCTATGGGGGTACGCACGATGGGATCGTGCGTTGCGTTGCGTTCGCTTCCCTTCCCCCCAAACAAAAAAAACACCCTTTCCATCGGCCCTGCAACCGGGGGATATCGAAGCACGTCAAGGGTTCCAGGGCCCGAATTTGGGGGCCATGATGCTGTCTTGGTCTTTTGCCGGCTGGGAACTTCGCACCCCGGGAGTCACATCTGGTCTCCAGATCCACTTGGATCGCGCTTCTCGCGATCCTTCTACAAATGCCCCGTAGTGGTTGCCATGTCCGATATGTGCTGCCTGATAACAATACTCCGCGATGTTGTCATTTGTTGCATTGCCGGCAAAGCTTGGACACCGAAGCCCGCGGTTGTCGAAACGCTACTAGCTGTGCCGTAATAAAGCACGGCCAAAGGTACATCTCGGCCCCCAACTGGTCCCGTTGTCCCTGTGGAGGACAAGGAAGGATTCCTTCACATCAAGTCACCACCAATGTCCGGAAACCTACCCACCGCCGTCACCCCGCGGCTACTGGGCACCCTGCGCAGCCAGCCCGGCCTACCAGACGACGTGTGGTACACCATCGTTGCCACCACACTGTGCGTCTTGAACAGGCCAGATGAGATCCAGGCAATCTACACCCATGCCGTTGCAGCAGACGCAGGTGCGAACGCAGTCGCAGATCCGGTCGCAGATCATGGGCGACAACTGAGAATAGCGCGACGTCTCCGCGAGGCTCTGTTGAAGGCGTCCGCCATAGGCGGGCTGCCAAAGGTAAGCATACAAGCCAGCCAGCCAGCCAGCCAGCCAGCCAGCCAGGCAGGAAAGGGCACATCACGACGCCCGCGGCTAGCAGCACAACCCCCTTCCTATCTCCTGACCCCCTCACCCCCTGAGGCCCGCCTCGGCTGGCGACCCATTCGAACTGACCCGTCCTGTCCTGACCCGTGTCTGTCCTCGTGCATGTAGACCATCAACGCCCTCCAGGAGCTCAAGAAGGTCGTGCCGCCAGGATGCTTTGACGAGCCGCACGGCGAGTCGCCGACCAATCGACGGCGGGACATCTACGAGACGCCAGCGCCACAGGTGCTGCAGCGCGGCAGGCGGTTCTTTGACGAGTGCTATGGCAAGGTCGCCGGGCGCGTCATGACCTCCCTGGACCATTGCGGCACCGAGGACCTTGGCCTCGCCGTGCGGCTCACCTACGGCTACGTACTGAGTACAACGGAGGTGCTATCCGAGGCCGAGACGTCCTTCGTCATGATCGCGGGCCTGATACCGCAGGATGTGAGTTTTCATTTCCCAGCAAATCCCCTACTTTCCGTCGGGCATTAGGCATGAAAGGGCGTCTATTAGATCTAGTAGAAGGATGACATGGGATGGGATGGGATGGGATTGACCGGGTGCACGTAGCGCGCTGGGCACCGTCTGTAAGGTATCTCCCCGCCCATCCGCCCGACAGAAGAACAAAGGACATAAACGAGTCGCTGTGGGGGGAGATATGGAAACTAGAACAGGATTGGGCGCCAGCCTGAGCGGCAACGAGCGCCGGGGCTAATGCGGGCACAGGTAAACCCCCAACTCAAAGGGCACCTCAGGGGCGCTCTGAACGGCGGCGCAAGCATTGAGCAGGTGCGCGCTGTGAGACATGTCTCCATCGAGGTCTGCCGGGCTTCGGGCATGCGCTTGCTCACGGCGGACGACGCGCCTGGCTGCTGGGGCTGGCGAGCCGAGGTTCAGAACCTTTGAGGGGGCAATGAGAAATACATGCCTGCTATGTCAACAACGTCGGGCGTGAAGACGTCGAGGTGTGACGCCAGACTCTGGATAGTAGAACTACTGTGTTGGCGGCCCAGACCCGCGGCGCACCTCGAGGTCCCGAGCCCCGGAGGGCGGACGTTCCGTCCCGCAGCGGAACAAGACTAGATTCTTGGGAGTGGCTTTGGCGTTGCCAGCTGTCAAGAAAGCGACTAGACTGGGCGGGATAGGATGCCTAGGGAGTGGTGTAGACATGTAAACTTAGACAATAGAATCGATAGGGTGACTTGAGAAAGAAGCATATGAGCAGGCAAGGCACCATACAATCCGCCAACAGAAAGATGTGCCATGACGGCCATTGGGGGCCAAAATCCCGGGGAGCCTGGGCCTGGGGGCAACCATCTACGGGCGCCCTACTATAATCGCCTAATCGCTGCGAGTCCAATCAGTCAGTCAGTCAGTCAGTCAGTCAGTCAGTCAGTCAGTCAGTCAGTCAGCCAGTCAGCCAGCTAGCCAGACAGTGGTCCTCGCCCTTGCTTACCCAGAAGCCGTCCCCATCCCACGTCCTTGGGGAGTCCAGAACACCCCGAACGCTGTGTGGGAATGAGGCTCAAAATTGCTGACCGGGGGTAGGGGTGTGAGCATGTGTTGTCTTCCGCCAATTCGCACGAGGCGAGCGGCCCCCCTTTGCGAAGAATCCTGGCGGCCGCACCTTGCCCTGCTTTCCTTTGGGCGAAACCTCTGGCCGAATCCTTCCGGACGCGCTGTCCCGCCGTGGGTCTCCAGTTCCTTCTCTGTGGGTGGCGGCGGTGTGCGCCAAGGTATCAAAGTACCATGCGCCCAAGCGAGCGACCTTGCTCTCTTTGGGGCAGGGGCGAGCAGGGGGTGGTGGCAGTAGGATTGCGGGCTTCCTCCACTCTTGTCTTATTAGTACTGTACTATTATGTGGTATTTGCCTCTTTACCATGCATACCATTTTGGGAGGAGTGGAGGTCGACAACGCATCACGTTGGATCGCCATTCCACCCTGGAAACGACGTGGGACGTGCGTGCATAGGCAGCGACGAAAGCTCATAGTACACAGTACTACACACAATGTATTTTAGGTGCTCAGGTTGACCGGGCCATCCACGGGCGGGCAAATGTGATGATGGGCTTTGCCGCGAGACTCCGGACGTCGGACAATGGGAAAGTTCCTTCATCGCGGTGGAACAATAGTGGAGGCCGCATCCCATCAATCTCCCCACAGACTGTCATCGTCTTTTGTTGAGGAGGCTCTGCGAGGCGGCGCCTTCAAGCGCTACCTAATTGCCATGCAGGACGAAGGTACGCAGTAGATAGACAGTCCAGTATCTACGTAGTCTGTGGGAGTGACTGACATTTCTCAGGGCGGTGGATCGACCTGGGGACCATTGTTTGACACATTGGTACCACAGCGGCGGCGCTGCCCAGCAAATGCACCATCGACGCGGAACTGGTTACTGAGTGTGCGATGCTGACTCAAGCCCCTGTACATGTTTATGATCGCCGACCTAGATTGACGAGGATCCCGAGATCATCAGCAAGACCTTCCAATGGGGTGTGACTCCTCATCTCGGATGGGCTACATGCCGAGCTAGGTCTAAGACTTGTTCCCCCAAAACACCCCTACAGTGCTATACGGGTCTCCGTCTCCGTCTCTGTGGGACTGGCTCGTGGTCGCGGGGAAGAATTCTACGTGGGACCCAAACGTCAACATCCAGCCAGATGGGGAGGCCGATCGACAGAATCGATGGGGCCAAGCTTTCTCATTTGGAATGGTCGACGTAACCGACTGCCAAGGGAGAGAGGAGGGTGGGGGAGAGGAACGTGGTCTGCCGGGCAAGCTGACGGTCTCACAGTCTGATCAATCAACCATTGATTGACAGGCATCAATTGTGGGTACTGTGAAGGAGGAAATATGACGGGCACGATTAACCGAAAGGGGTGAGCTCAAGCGTGCTGTGTTGCATCAGTTAGATCTCTGTCTGGAGGTGGCGAGCAGGGGCGGCGGGAAGGCTAGTTGGACCCAGACTGTCGGTGTCGGCGTCGGTGCAATCTGCCAGGCTTGTTGGAGCCGGCTGCATGGTGATGTGATGTGATGGTGAAGGAGCAATTAGTTTATGCGCCGGGGCAACATTATCTTCACCGACCTCGTTTCCTTTTGGCTGCAGATGGCTGACAGGGAGGCCAGGCCACCTGTCACCGCGCCGCACGAGCTTCGAAGTGCGGCGCCGAAGCCAGGTCCTACCCGAGAGGAGGAGACTTTTCGTGTCTGCCGGACAAGCTGCTGGGCGGAATGCTTGAACCTTGCTGTGAGGGGCGATCAGATGCCGGGACCAGGCAAATGACCAATATTTAATATATGGTTTATAGCGCTACGTCCAGTAGCTTGGAGGATCGCAGCAAGCATCAAGGCATGGCAGGTGGTGGCTGGTCTCTGTACCCGACGTTCTGGGACCGCTGCCCCTGCTGGAGGGAGAGGGCGTCAATGGCTGGGCCAATATGCCGTCGACTGGCGTATTTTCCCCCGATGTGCAAATACCAAGGGTCCATCTGATCTTGTAAGCATTCTAAGACTGGGTTGGCCGGCAGACGGGAGCTCCCAGTAGTAGTTACCAGACTGGCGGTGTCGCGGAAGACGGCTCCTTCATGATCATCCGAACCCTGTTGGTCCTCTCAAATTCCCTGCCTTTCGCCTAGTGCGGAAGTTTCTTGCTGCACCTAAGAGAAGATGATTCTGACCTTGCAACATCACGCTCTTCCTCACGGGCTAATGCAGTCGGGGGGTTTAGACAGCACCATGTCGTTGCAAGGCTCCATCAAAATGAGCTGACGCCAAGCGAAGCCGGCTCACGAGGAGCCTAGGTGTGTCTCTTATTCCTGGGCCCGATCTGGACTGCTTCCCCCACACGGTGAGAAGCAAGGGATGTTTCGGTTAGTCAAATTACCACCGTGATGGATGCAACTCTCAACATCTGTAGCATACCTAGCTTCTCGCCTAGGCTCTAGGTCGAGGGCCGGGGCGGTGGTGAGAGGCGCTGTCTGATGTGCCTGGAGCTGTCTGTACTGTATCTGCCCCTCCTCATGGACAGGAAGCAGAGTGAGAGAGTTCGGACAGGAAATGCGAGATCACAAAAGCGGCAATTGGTGTATCTGTCCGGGCTTTCATGCAAAGCTGTCAGATCTTCGTTGGACCCGAGGAGCTGGTAAGTCCGTTCTGGCAGTAGGACGATGCCCGCGATAGGAAAGCCACCCCCATTCGAGCACCCGCAGTTCCTGGTCCCCGGTGCCAGAGCGTCGGGTCTCGAACAGTGGGGACCACGTCGAGATTGCCGGGATCATTTGAGAGGGAGGTATAGTGGAGCTGCTATTGAATCTGTGGCATGGGGTTTTGTACTTCGTCATCTGCACCGGCTGGGGTGCCGGCAGCAAGTACGTACATGACAAAATGTGACTGGTAGTCAGCACTTCTGCTTGGGTCACTCCGTACTCATTTCCAAATTTAGGTCTTGTGGGAGCCTGGGACTTGCAGTAGCGTTGGCAAAGATCACAGGGCCCACCGAGAGAGACGTATCCTTGCTGTTAAGTGTTAAGACTCGCGTGTGTTAAAACCTTGATTCCTGTTATGTTCAAGCGACGAGTCTGTCGCGACCCCGGCGATATGGGCCCATCACTGAAGTTCAAACAGCACCAATATGATTGTTGAGCGGGACGAGGTACTGGACTCCTCCCATGATTGTGACGGACGCTTTCGCACTGTGGTACCGAGTTTGGGTCCTTTGGTGTGGGCAGAGCAGGTGGAGATTCTGCGATGTCTCGCCCGGGACGCCGCGGTGCGTGGCCGAAATGCAGGTGAACTACCGTGCTCTGCTTCTGTAATCCGCGCTGTGTTGCACTTATTGCCCCTGGCTGCCGATCATTTGAGTGAGAGCGTCCACCAATGCAGTCAACATGGCATAGCTGCCTGAGGTGTGGACCAGGCGTGCAGACGCTCATACCGCTGGCGCCGCGAAAAGGCCAATCGTAGCTACTCGAGGCGGCATGTTTGCTTGTGATTGTGAGGACCCCATCATCGGATCGAACTTGTTCCGCAGTGATATGACCATACAAAGCTTGAAAGTGGGAGGGTCTTGGTGGCATCCACCCTGCCGTCAGCTACCCTCTTGCAGTGCACCAAGTCGTTTTGGGAGGCCCGCATGGTGCTGCGTGCTTCTGGAGAGGCAGATCGCCCGCCGCGGTGCAACGTGTGCAAACGTCCCGTTCCGATTCAGGATATATTGATCGTGGATGGCTCGGGAAGCCCAGGCGGTGTCAAGTTTGATCAGACCGCTTCAGACATGAATTTGTGTCTCCTCGGAAAGTAAGAAGACGCGCAAAGAGAGACAGAGAGGTATCTCCGTTGATGATAGTCGACTCTTCTCTTTTCTCACCCTCTCGAGCCTTGCAGCACCTAGTCCCAGGCCTGCCAGCCTGCGGTACACGCGGCACGGTGGCGAGACAGCAAGGCCGGGCCAGCGACTTGCCGGCGCCTGCGGGATTCCTGACAGCGGAGAGACCCGTCCTCGACGACACGGGGCAAGCTAGACCTGGCCAAGCTAGGCCTCGCGGAGCTGTCTGCCGCCTCACGTCGTGATGGGTGGAGCACGACGAGAGCCTCGCCGTGTCGGACGTCATTGTTCGGACAGGCTTCCAAGGGTTCCTCGAATTGGAATTGCTTGCGAGACACGGTGGATGCTTCTCATCTATCTGTATTTGTCGGCCGAGCGGCTATCACTGGGTCCTGCTCTTTCATGGAGTCATGGGCGAATGGTCGAGAAAGAGGTGAAGCCAACCAGAGCAATGCTGCCGTGAGAGGCATCCGGCCCCCACAGCCGATGCCCGTTGTGACTTGTAGCAATGCCGGCATACCGACTTGCCTCGTCCAAACGGGGTGTGTGGCACAGTTTCACCGCCATACCCAAGTTTTGATGAGATAGGGAGCCATCGACAGCAACGTTCTGGAAGAAAAGCAGAATCCGGCCGCGTGTGTCATGCAATGCACCTGCAGCATGTGGGCTTCTCTGGCGTTGCTTGGGAGATTGAGGTGGCTTCTCGAGATGGCTTTTCGTCGATAGGACAAACACCGAGACGAGGGACCAAGCAGGCCGACGTATGTTGCCCAAAGAGGACTGACCTGGCGGTGATCTGGTCCTGGTCTGAAGCTTTGCAAGACAAGTGCATCTCGGGAAGTGACAGCCCACCTCCACCTCCTTATCATCATGTACCGACCAGTAGTACCTGCCATGTACTGGCTGGGTACTGACTGTACTTTCTGTCGGTCTGATCTGCCTGTCTTGTCTATACACCCATCAGAGACCATCGTCACTCCTGCCGCATGGACCAAAGTGAATGACTGCAATCTTGTCCCGTCATCAAACTACGCACACGCAGTGGAGGGCAGGAGGGCAGGGCAGGGCATAGCAGGGCAGGTGCAGCGCAACACCCCAAACAAGCCTCTGATCGGCGTTGCCGCCCTTGCACCTGCCCACATGCCATTGGTCGCTTTCCGGAAAGAGCGAGAATGAGAAAGGCAATTGCGCACCATTGCGCACCACTGCGCTCTCTCCGTGGGGCCCGATTCGGGACCGACGATCGTATCTTGTCCTCAATCTCCCAGAGGGCCCTCTCTTTCTGCGAGCTGCGCCCAATCGCAACCTCTGCGGGGCGCCATGACGAGACGCCCAAAGAGGCCAGACTGCCTACGTAGTCGACATCTACGCAGTAGCTGTCCACCCATATACGGATCTTGTTTAGTCTCCTATCTCTGCGACCCGCAAACAATGGCCCATTCGAAGCCGGCCTCAAAGCGCTGCTGCTAAGGGGCCGCCGCCTCAGGGGGGCCTGCAGCGAAGCCAAGATGGCGCCAGATTGATGTGTCCAGTCTACAAAGTACATGCTGTGCCTGTACTGTCTCGTCTGGTGGCAGCAACCGGAGCCACATGACAGGCAGTGCAGGCGGGCGCATGGTGCTTCGTACCACACTGTTCATCTTGTTTGATGAATCCGTCTCGAACGAGAATCCTGAATGGCAAGGACAAGGGCGCCATTCCAAAGCAAGAGCAGCACATTGCCGCCTGCACGCCCGCAGACCATGTTGGTCGTGTTGTCGCAATCCAAACACCCTTGCGCGTTTCAAGTCTCTGATGATGTCTTGTTGCTTCACCCATACAGACATCAGCATCGCATCGCATCGCAGCACAGCGCATCAACAGGGGCCTGCAAGGCTGCGGCGCGGACCTCCAGATATCTCGTTGGGGCGCTGGGCCACAACCATGGTCCCGTCTCCTGCGGGTACCAGCTCTCACACGAAACATACGACGGTGACTTCTTGGTACCGGCAGCGAGCCTGCAGGTCCTGTCTCGTCAGCCCTATGCGCGCAAGCACGTAGCGAATCACCAAGGCCAGTCCGCGGGCACACAGGCAGTAGGATTCGGGTGCCCAACAGCGAGACCAGGGGCACGAGATTCTCTCATTTGCGAGGGCTGCCAGTCGGCCATTTGCGTCGACGAGATGCCCTGTCCGGGGTCAAGCCAACAACACCGTGGCATCCGCTTGCGAGCGGATTTGGCAGCAATGCAAGGGCTGACCGCAACTCTACGACGAGTCAATGCATCCCGTTCCCTGGCCTTTCATTTGGGAAGAATGTCAGACTCTGCATCAGCATACCGTCCACACATGTCTCACGCATCCCATCCACTCCATCCGGAAAATTGCAATTGCTCTCAATACGACCCGTGCCGCCCGCCAATGACAGCCCTGGCTCCTGCATACAGGCGACAGGGTGGTCTACATACCACGAGGCAACCCTGTTGGGTCGCTGTGACTACGATCCAGCCCTTCGGCCCATCCAGCCATCCTACAGGCTACCATCACACCCTTCCGCACATCTCCATCAAGCCCTTGGTGCTGCCCGTGGATTGTGGATCACCCGTCGCGTGCCATTGTAGCTGCCCCTCCGAAGCATCTGTTACAAATCCCGACTGAGAGGATCTTGGCACCCTCAAATTACCTGCCTCATCCGCCGGACGTCAGCACTCTGATTTCTCGCCTGTCACCTGTTGAGAGACAAAGCGAAGTAGTCCCCTTTTCCTTGCATGCTTCTGGCTCACAGACCAGTGGCTTCAGAGCAGACGATGCCTCATCCAGATTGGCCGCGAGCCAGTGGCCCGGCACTAGCACAACGGACATGGGCACGGTCACGGCTCTCTAGCTACAGTCCTTGTTCGACATATGTCGTTGAATCGCTCCTTCTCATACGCACGGGCGCCATGTTCGTGTGGAGGTGGACATTCCCGTCTTTCCGTTGGGGTAGCTATGGGAGGGCAGAGCTATTAAGAGCCTTCACAGGGCTGCAAGCGCCATTGGCGAGTTTGAACAGCCTGAGGCGTCTGGCCACTTCGGACGTATCCATTACTATCTTCTCAGGCATCATACGAGGCCGCCAGGCACGCAACTCCAAACTCTATCGCTCCTACCATCGAGAAATGCGTGGCTGCAAGGGTTCTTTGTGGAATGCCCCCTTGGACGTCCAGCATGGGCTGCATGCCTGTCAGCAAGCCACACCCTCTTGTAAGCAGTGTAAGAGGCCATATCATGGTACCGAGTCTCATGTCAGTGACGGACATCCTGACGGTTGTCTGATGCCAACCTCCAAATACTTGCTTCGTCCATTGACTGCTGCCTTCTGGGCGGGTTGAAGGACTGTCCTATGAGGACGAATTTGACGGGAAAGCATGAGTGCTGAGATTACGAAGTCACGCCTTCGTCTCGAGCGATGTTACGGAGGCGCACTCCTGGTGTTCAATAGAACCGCAGCGAAGCCATCCGGTCCACGGAGCCCTCGAAACACTGGGGCAGGGCAGATGACCCAATGCATGACATCCAGGGCATCATCGCGGCGTAGCATTGCAGCTTGGATAAGCTGTGATCAGGACCCAGCAGTCTGGAGGCAGCCGAAAACGATTGGATGGGAAGCAACCGACCCAAAAGACATGATGAACTCTCCAAGCCGCAGAAGCCAAAAGCAAAGCCCCAAGCGCTCTCTGCATTGGCCCTACACCGGCTCCCACACTAAATCATGCTTGGGCTCGGTGAACAGAATCCGCCAATGATGTGCCAAACCCTAAGCCCATGTTGCGAAAGCGATAGCAATTGTTTGCTCGAACTTGGCTTTCTTGGTAACTTGATGCCACCATGAGCGGTCGGTCACCTCGTCGCGATGGTTGTGGTGGTCGGCGAAGCATCACAACTACACGGCACACACAGCCACTTCTCCCTCTTCTCTCGCCTTTCTTTTTTTTTTTTAATCCATGGGCTCTTTGCCTATCCCCACAGATGCAGGGACTCTCCCGGCCCAAGCTTTTCTGACCATCGCATATCTTCCAATCAGCTGGCAGGAACGTGCTGTCGGGAGTATGTGTGGGGCCTGACTTTGCGCGAAAGACGTCAGCCACAGCTATTCCGCATCAGGAGGCTATCCTCGAGGGACAGGTCTTCACTCCGACTTGTCAGAAAAGGATTGTCCGCTGCATGCCGTCACAGGGTGTCACTATTGATTTGAGTTTCACAAAATGACGATGGACCATTGCTAGAGTGAGGAAAATGAGCCTGCCATTCGGCCCTTGACCCAGATTCATCTGCCTGTCAGACCCGGGCAGGCTTTTGACTTGCAGCAGAGAGAGACAGGCACGCCTCCTCAGACTGGGGGTTCTGAACCACCCCTATGGCAAATTGTGATGAATCACGGGAGAAGCTTGATGCTGGCTCTTCAAGGACCTGCTGCGAAGAGTTGCGCGTGCACGCTGTTAGGGTGAGTTGCAAAATCTCAACAGCGGGTTTGCACATATTCGATTGGCAATATGTTCGAAACTACCGAGGAAAACTAATCCGAGTGTAGCCCGGGTAAACGAAGCTTCTTTTTTCGGAACAAGCTTCTCGTACCCGGGGAGCGGACGAGCTTCGCGGGGTGTTGTTTTGGAGTGCGTGGGTCTTTGTTTTAGCGCTCAAGGCTCCAGAACAGAAAACCACCTCGAGACGATGACAGACATGCAGGCGGGACCCAGGGCAGACTGCGGAGCGGAAGAGGGCCACTTCGTTGCCCGAGGCATGTTTCAAGACGGGAAGCCTGGCCCGCACGCGGCGGAGGAAGGCGACAGGGCACATGCGGCCTCGACCTGTCGGGACTCACGCGACGATGCTTGACTGACCGGTCGTGCGGATGCATCCATCCAGGCGCGTGTATGGTCTCGCAAATGAAGGGACCATCAAAACAGGTTTGAATGGGCAATAATCGCAGTGCCAATGACCAGCAACTCAGCACTTGGGAGGCATTCATCTAGTGCAACCACTGACAACTCACAGCGGCTCATTAGTCCACCTGCGCGGCCCGACGAATGCTTGGAAATGGCACGCGCTGCCCAACTGGACCATTTCCGCAACGAGACAAGCAAATACAAACAAGATGCTGACTGTGCACGGAAAAGGCTTGGTGAGTGTCCACAGTCGACTTCGTACTCGGGAAGTATGGGCGGACAGACAGCAGGAATCTCATCGCACAACAGTGGTGAGAGTACGACACTCGGTTCTGCATGAATATTGGAATAGCAATGACGAATTGTCAGCGTCGACACAAATACCTATCGCAGCAGCAGCACTGCAGTCACCCTGTTGATGAGCCTCTTTTGCAAGTGTGGTGATATGATCCTGAGAGGGTTAAGGGAGATGACACCATACGGTAGCCGGAAGAAGGGTAGTGCGATAAGGCTGTGCACTTATTTCGGGAATGTCAAGCCTGTGCCATTACTAGGTGGGTGGTCCAATAATGCCGGTAAAACCCCAGTCACAGCGACTGTTGGTGCTCGGGACAACAGACCTCCCGGCGCATACTGCTCGAAGGGTGGCCCTCGTATGGTGGGCTGTACAGCACACACACACTCGCTCGACATCAAGTGCCACCTGATTGCCTACTACTGACGTCCATGATGCTCACCTATGTGATAGGAGGCATGCTCGATTCCTGACCGCCAGGCACGGCCAGTAATAGCCGTGTGTTGCTGCATGGCCCCTTCGTGTGGACTGCATGCACTAGAATTTGGCTGGTGCCTATCCCGCAGATTCGCAGCACAGCGCAATTGACATGCATCATGATCGATCACGGAAACAAAAATAGCAAGAATATGACATGACAGTTAGGGTAGTGCCGTCCGAAAACCTTCGACCTTGCAGCGGCTGCCTCTGGAAAATCAGGGCACTGCGGCAGTACGAATCAATGGGGTGGGCGACGTTTCAGGGGCTTGTCCTTGTCGACCCAGGCCCGAAGCGATCTGGATCGTCACCCACGAAGGTGCTTGTGACCTCACCAGCCCTGACCCTGATCCCCACCGACTGTCGGTGCCGAGCCCGACCAGGGCTCGGAAGAGATGGGAGCCAGATTGATAGTGCGCTCTTGGCCTTGTCGCTCAGATGACTGGCTGACGCTATTGGGCAAAACCCGCGACAGCCCTGACCTGGGACAAACCTACAAGGTGATATGTGGCAGATGGGAGACCCATTCTATATCACTGCCCATGTATGGCTTATATTCCGCAATCGGGCATCGTCGCGGCCTCGACTTGTGATTAAGCTTCGGGGAGGTGCCGGCGAGTGCGACACTACATCACGTCTCCACGGCCCAGAACCAGGGCGCTGGGAAGAAGACGGACGGGGATCACAGACTCC
The DNA here is from genome assembly GCF_026229845.1 of Diaporthe amygdali. Taxonomy (NCBI): domain Eukaryota; kingdom Fungi; phylum Ascomycota; class Sordariomycetes; order Diaporthales; family Diaporthaceae; genus Diaporthe; species Diaporthe amygdali. The sequence goes on from NW_026517032.1 coordinate 548,209, forward strand.
CGTGCACTTTGACGCGGCGTGGCCCCAAAAAAAGGAGGTGTTAGGGGTGTGGAGGGGGGGACATGAGATTGTCTACCTACTGTTACTGTCTTCCTGCGCAGTAATAGTGTCATGATGACTTGGGCTCCCAGTGCGTGGCAGATGCGATCAGAGGACACACTCAATTTTACGAACAGGCATGATCCTGATGTGTCTGTGCAAAGACCGGTGGGTGGGTACAGCAATCAATCATCTGGCTGCTTTGTATACAGAGGAATAAGAAACGAGAGACATGCGGTGAAAGGCCAGGCAATTTTGGCTTGCGGTCACAACATTCAGTAACCAACCGACCCAGGCAACCTAACGCTTGGGACCTTGGAACAAACGATTGCACAGCGATCAGACTAGTACCAAGGGTAAGTTCTTTGGTCAAGCACAACGGCAGCAGCGATAGGTGGCCGAGCGCGAGCAGTCCAACGTCGACCACCACACCACGGGTTGATGCCACCGCCCAGAAGGGTCTTGGTGGAGGATGTGCGGGACGTACTATTTCCCAAGACCGCAGGCCCTGCGTACCAGCAGCAAGTAAGCATGCGCCGTGGATCGCAAGATGCTCTACTCATATGCATGTCTCAGTCAGAATATAACGGGATCTCCATGCCTGTCTTGGACCAGAAATCTTGGAAATGTCTCGCTTGCCCCCATCCCCGTCCCCGCAGCCGCTATGTCGTTTCCGGAGAGGTTGCTCGACGGAGGTGGGAGAAAAAGAGAGTTCAGATCACCCACAGTCTCTGCCCTCCTCGTGTTTCCCAGCCCGTGGAGGGCCAACCCTGGAAGGCTGCAGAGACAACAACTCGGCCGCCTGGGGCTAGAGAGACATGACAGACCAAACAGAACGGGACAGGGCAGGGCAGGACGGAACTAACCAGCCCAGCCCAAGCCTAAGCCCGAGCTAAACTATGCCAGGACCGGGGGCGTGGGTGGGCAGCGCGGGCGGGCGGTCGGTGGGCAGCAAGCCAGGCAAAGCGGGCGGGCGGGAGCGACGGCCAGAGGAAGGACTGGGGGAGGCTGTGACTTCAAAATAGCGGGTTCCTCAAGGTCCCATCCTTGTATGCGACAGATGACGCCGTCACCTTTCGCTTGCGACCTGGACTGCCTGGCATTATTGTGCTCTGTCTGTGCTGTGTTTGTCGACGTAGTAGTGGTGAGAGAAAGAGGACTCCGATCCCTGGGGATGGAACAAATAGTGTAGTATCTAGTCTATGCCTTTACTGTAGTCTACATAAGCTTAGAGACTCTGGATCCAAGCATTGCTGGGACCCTTTCCGAGATTCCCGCAGACAGACTATCATCATTTAACGGTCAGTAGTAGGGGTCGTATCTGCATTGAAGCTTCAGCAGCCGGGAGCCAGCCTGCCAGCTAGGCAAAATACTTACAACTAGTCACGATCGTTCAGAAGCAAATGTGCAAAAATACCCTACTCCAGATCGTTGGACGCCAGATACAAGTGTCTGGTCGCTAGGACATCCCATCTGCTCGGCCGGGTCTGTTCGTCAGGAGAAGGCTCAGGGGGACGCACCTCCTAGTGCCAAGGAGAGGAAAAAGCATCAGCGGACGGCGGGCGAGTGAGCAGAGCAGGCCCCAGACGCCCGCCCACATAAGCGAGGCCCTGGGAGGCAAGGTACATAAGCAGGCAGCGGAAACTGCATACACAGTGGACACGGTTGATATTGTAATCAATCAGTCCAAAAATTGCAGGGCGAGCGAACGAGACGGACACCCGGAAAGAGGATGACAAACAGGAGATACATGACCAGATACCTGAAATACACATGTCGCAAGTAGTTTAGCCTGGCAGAGAGGAAGAGGCCCTTTTGTCCCAGGAGAATGGGCTCGGTCCACATGGAACACGACCGCAATTACCGCAGAAACGAACAGGACCAACATCACCAGCATCATATCTCATCTCATCTCATCTCATCACATCACACACACTCACCAAAGAAGTACAGCACGCTATGGCGCAGTCTACCGTGGTCTATTGAGAGTAGAAGTTACATGGCATGCATACTATGCCATGCTATTCTGCGCATATTGCCAGCGGCAGCATCAGAGTCGGGGGGCGGTTGCGCGTTCGTCTTGTCCGCCAAGCTCTGTGGTGCACACCACATAGCATGGCATAGCCATGGTCCCAGTGTGTCTCCCTGCGCGTCTCCGAAAGTAAAAAAGGCACACACGGCCCCTCTGAAGGATCGGTACCCGCAGCGCATTGCATCTGTTTACCACGAGGCTTTGAGATGGTGGAATCCTTCGACTATGCATCAGTGGGATCGCCATGGTACCAGAAAGAATGCTACCGCACTGACTCCGACCCGTGGGCATTTCTCCCATCATTCCCCGGGGGCCTGCCCTTTCCAAGGGTGTCACGCTGAAGGGGGAAGGGTACTTTTGCCAAAGCAACTCTGGCGAGCCTGGACGGGGTCGAGGTTACTGCCCAAGTGGGATAGCCCCGTAGGCAGCAGTAAACCGTACATAGATAGATGCGACGCCTATTTTGGTAAGAAAGTCCACTGCAAAATGGTGCGTCCCACAGCCCACAACCCACAGCCTTGGGCACACCTGCACTTCACCGGGGGTGGAAGAATTCTCATCAGAAGATCGAGACAGGCAAACAGGGATAGAGACACAGACAGAGACTTGAGAGAGACTTTGAGAGACTGCGAGACTGGGAGGGGGAGAGAGCGGGAAGGACGGGGCGCGGAATTTGCTTTGCTCTACTGTGTGGTGTTGTTGACACAGCACAGTACAGTCAGTAGACAGACACTGACAGACAATGACAGACAGTCCTACAGACAGACCTACAGTAGGTACGGTACTTCCTGTCGGCGTGGGTGGGCCAGGCTGGGCTGGCTGGCTGGCCGGGCAAGGCCAGGGCAGGGCACCCTCTCTGCCTCTGCCCTCTGCACGCAAAAGACCCCTGCTCAGTGCCATCGATGGCTTCCACCCCTCCCAGCCCTCTCTCTCCTTGCCCCAGTGCTGCCCTCCTGCCCTCCTGCCCTCTCGTCCCACGCCCAGCACCATCGAGCGACCGGGCGACCAGCGATGCCCGGGGACCCCCTGGCACAGATGCAGCCCTCCCACACCAAATGCTGACATGGGTGCTGGCCGGGGTCAGGGGGCCAGGGGGGGGGGAGGGAGGAGCGCAGGAGGTACGTACTCTTTTCCCTACCGGTCCGCAGCACAGCATGGTACGGGTACAGGTACCATGTATCTTTTTGCTTCGCCTCTGGCCCTACCAGATCCAATATGGAGCCCATCGACCCAAGCCTTCTTCCAACCCGCCAGACCACGTAAAACACCACGCCGTCTATATCAACCCCGAGGGCCCCCAACCCATCTTATCCCAGCTGACTCCCCTTTCGCCCTCATGTTCCCCAGACATTCCTGAGATATCCCACGGCCCTGCTACGTCCATCTCCAAGGTTTCAAACCTCGTCAACGAGTATCCACGGCCACCAACACCGCCTACCCACATATACGCCCACCGCCTCCCCTGGCACCCGGACAGACAGACCCTCTCACCTGCGCCTGACCCTCACCAGTCCGGGACATATCGAAGTGCGCGACAGCTCAGCACAGCACGCGCAAAGAAGATCAAGGCATTTCATCGAACAGTTTGAAGAGCTAGGCACAAAACCATTACAGCCCGGCTCCGAACTCGTAAATCGCCCTGTCCAGCCCGTCACCCACCAGCGCTTTCTCACCGGTAGTCGATCGCTATCCGCGGACATAAAAAGACGACAAGTCCTTATGACCGCCTGAATTTGTTTCGAATCTCTCTCTCTGGGACTCGCAAACTCTTCCCACCTCCCACTCCAGCTCCTTCCAGTCGGAATCTGACCGTCTGGTATGAGCTAAACATCTGCAAGTAAGGCTTACGCCTCGTCGCCATGTGAGACAAGAGCTGTCTTGACTGACTCCGTCGCCGTAGCTTGAGCTCCGCCGCCTCTCTTTCTCTCTGACCTGACTTCTTTGACGAAGTCGTTGTGAGATCGGCCTAGTTGTATTCTGTCCCCAAACACCATGGTATCCCTCGAGCATCACACATTCGCCATGTTGCCCAGACACATGAGCGAGGAGCAGGAGCACCTAAGCTCCATTTACCCTGACCCACCGCAAGGCGCCTTTTCTGCTGCCGGCATGGACCTGGGCCTTACTTCTGACGTCTACTTCCCACGCCTCGGCCAAGAATTTCCCCCTACCATGAACGGCTTCGACCATCACATGCCATATGCCGCCGAAGGCGCCGCTGGCTGGACATATGGTGGTCGCATGTCACCGCCCATCTTCCAGGAAGACCGAGAGTTGGGAATCCCCTCAAACATGTCGACCGCTTCCGCCCCATCAGCACCCTCCTCAGCAGTCGGCTCACCGCAATCGACCCATGGCCAACCGGCACCAGTACCCGAGTGGGCTGGCCCTCAGGGCGTTGCCCTGAGCCCCGGCATTGTCGGCTCTCACGAGTACTTCACCGGATCCGAGTACAACAGCTACGCACCACAAGGTATGGAGGATCTCGCACCTTTTGCATTTGCAGACACTTCAAAGCCACCCGGATTTGTTGGTGAGTCACCACAGACTTCTAGACCTGTTGCTCCTGAGCATCTCCAGCAAGAACAACACAGTTCTGGTCCTCCTGTCTCTCCTTCCGTGTCTTGCCAATCACCACCATGTACTGTACTCGCCGAGCCTTGGTCTGCGGTCGATGCTTGTTCTGTCGCTTCGCATGCGCAGACATCAAGTTCGCCAATTTCCCCTCAGTTGTCCAGAAAATCCAGTGTCTTCACATCTCCTGATTCTGCCACTCCGTTTTCTTCTCCCACAGCGGCTGGCTGGACAAGCCCGACAACGCCTCAAGTGGCCTCTTCTTTCTTTTCTCAATCTAGTGGTCATTTTATTGCTCCTCTCGGGTCTTCTTGTTGGTTTCCTTACTCAAATCTTCAGTCCTCCGAAAAGGCACGTTACTGACTTTGAACTTTTCCATTAGACCCAAGCTTGATCCACCACGAGATCAGCCGGCCGCTCATGCCACCTTACGACGCTGGTTTCCAGCAAAACTCATCCGCGTACCCCAACTCGCCCGCTCTCACTGCGTCATCACCACACCTGAGGACAGGTAGCCAAAGCCCGTTTATGCCACAGAATGCTGGGTACCACTATTCCCCTTACCAAGCACCAATCGACCAGGGCCGACGGCCCAGTCTTGTTTCGTACCAATCCGGCCATTCTGGAGCGTTCAGCGACAGTGACTCCAAGGAGAAACAACGATGCCCGCATCCCGACTGCGGGAAGACCTTCAAGGACCTCAAGGCCCACATGTTGACTCACCAGACGGAGCGCCCTGAAAAGTGCCCCATCACGACATGCGAGTACCACATTAAGGGCTTTGCCAGGAAATACGACAAGAACCGCCACACACTCACCCATTACAAAGGCACCATGGTGTGTGGTTTCTGCCCAGGATCCGGCTCCGCAGCGGAGAAGTCCTTTAACAGGGCAGATGTGTTCAAGAGGCACTTGACGGCGGTGCACGGCGTAGAGCAGACGCCGCCCAACAGCCGCAAGAACAAGAACGGTAGCTCTACTTCAGCGTCCACGGGCAAGAAACCGGGGCCGGGCTACGCACCCGATGCCACCGGTAAGTGTTCGACATGTTCGCAGACATTCAGCAACGCACAGGACTTCTACGAGCATTTGGACGATTGTGTGCTGCGCATTGTCCAGCAAGAAGACCCCGCAGAGGCGGTCAACGCGAGGAGGCTCGCGGAGGTTGAGAACGACCGGGAGGTGCACGCCACCCTGGAGAAGAACAACCTGCCGACCACGACTCAAACGATGATGACGGATGATGAGGACGACGAGGAGATGATGGAAGAAGAGGAGGGCCAGTTCCTCGATGAGCAAAACCTGATGGCGCTTGGCGTCAAGACCTCAGCATCGCCCACCAAGAAGTCCAAGGGCAACCCAGCCAATGGCGTGCAAAAGTCTCGGGGCCTCACACATTCTCGTGGTGGTGTCTCGATTTCAAAATCCAATGCCAGCAACCGGGCGCGCAAGCACCGCCGGGAGTACCCATCATCGTGGGGTTTCGACAAGGGCCAGATGACGATGAAGAAGCGGGTGATGGCCGTCTTTGACGGGCCCCGCCGACTGGCCAAGGATGACATGATGCTCTCCACCGAGCGCGAAGTCCGCGTGCCATTGGCAGATGGAAAGTCCTACGTCACCGACCTGGACGTCCAGACCATGAAGAGGGCCGAGGGTTTCCTGAATGCCACCGAGGAGGAGAAGGGTATCTGGATCTCAGACGACCCAACGGAAGACGACATCAAGGCTATGCTGGATGCTCAGATGCAATGAGCCAGCCACCTTGATATGATCCGTCCTCCCTACGACTTATACAGATTCGGGATGCCGGACAGACCCGATACACAAGAGAATTTCGATACCCACTCTCATCACTCCTCATAAAGAAGCATTCTTATGCGCGGGAAATGATTTTGTATTTCTGGAGAGCGAGCAAGTAAAAGCGTTTTTTGTTTTCTTTCTTTTCAGCGTCTCTCTCTCTTGGGGGATGGCAGAATGGGGCGGGCTGGCATGTTCTCTCGGAGCGAGAAGATAGGGGGGAAAAGTGGGGGGGCCTTGCACATTATGGACCATTCTTCATACTACTACTTCTTCTTCTTCCACTACCTACTACTACTACATGCGCCATATGGCTGCGACGATACCCGGGTATATGGTTGTTTATTTTGGGAAAGGGGGCTTCATGTTTTGGCCCCTCCTGTGTCTGGCTTGGGTCGGGAATGCGCGGAGTTCAGTTGGATTGTATCGGTGTGGGGATCAATCACTGCTTTATGACCTACGCTGCCTTTTGGAATATAGGCTAGGGCGCGCGTGATGGGTGTAATACTCGTTGAATCCAAAAAGCTCCTTGACTGCAATGACTGTTCCTTTCCCCTGCTTCTGTGATGACTCCTGCTGGTCTATGAATTAACTCGCCCTGTTGCTAAATGTGCTCCTGGCGAGTGCGTGTGGAACCGCACCAAGTCAGGCCAGTGGATGTGAATGAAACCTGTAGGATCATTGTACCACGTGCGCAGTCACTGTAGTGGTTGCGTATGGTCTCAACCAGAAACGTCCAGGCGCATTCACAATTAAAGAGCTTGGATACCTAGGTACAACTAGCTTAAGCTCGGGTATCTGCTTCGTGGCCACAGTATCTCTGTGATGAATTCGTAAAAGAAAAGGTGGGAATCATAAGTTGCTCAGTCGTAGGACAACAGCTGCAGAATGATATCTTATGGGATAACCTTCCTTGGGATAATTTGCCTCGATATAATCTCTTGTACAGCACTTTGCTTTTGAAACATATTCTTTACGGAGAGTTAAGTACTGTAGGGGTGTCCGCGATGTCATTCTCACATTTTATTTGCGTGTGGCGGTATCAATCCAGTAGTGTATGTGAAGAATTTAGATACCTATGCGTGTAGGTACAAAGCAAGACCAAGATGAAGACGAAGTCGGTTGCCCTTGCTGACTGTCGGCGCACGGACCACATACCCACCTCAGCGCCTGGCCCAGAAAGCCCGAGGCTTAGGTTGGTAATTGAATGATGGCCGGCCGGCCTTCCGCTCAGCTCACTGCACTTATACACTTCAACGTGGCATCAAGCTGTAGGACATCCCACAGCACGCCATCCTTCTCGCCAGCTGCGTCGCCAACTACCTCGCATCCCGACTGCCACTATGGGCACTTGATCGAAGTGACTGTGGCCTCTTTTGATTTCCCTTATCAGGACGACGCAATCATTCTTTCAAAGCCCGGGGGAGAATCGTCAAGATGCGCTTGGCCATGTACGCCGGGGTATGTCCACCCCAGCTCCAGCTCCAGCTCAAGCTCCGACTCTGCTCGAGCTCCCCTCCTCCGGACGCATTCCCCTCCCATCATGTTGCACGCCTGCCGACCTGGTTTTCTGACCCAGAATCTATGGAAGCCATCGTGGTGTAGCAGCTGAGTGCTGGTCGCGAGAAGGGCTCGAAGCTAACATGACTGGTTTGAATAGGCCTCGGCGGCCCTCGCCGCCACGGTTGTCACGTCCGCCTTTTACCAGCGCGCCAACTTCTACTCTGCGATGGTCTATCTATCGCAAAGTAACCTTTGCTTGATGGTGAGTTGAGGTCCTCATCCCAGCAAACGCGTCCTCATCGGGGCACGCGACCACCGCCGATGGCCGGCTAACACTGATCGCCACCCTAACAGATCCTCGTCAACCTCGTCTTCCTCGTCTACGGCTCCTTCATGTACGGCCTCCAGCGCCTGTGCTTCGGAGCGCTCCGCCCCGTCGAAGTCGAACAGCTCTACGAGAAGGCCTGGTTCGCAATCACCGAGACGTGCCTCGCTATGACCGTGTTCCGCGAGGAGGTCGGCGCCTTCTTCATCGTCATGTTCACCGCCCTTATCACGGGCAAGGTCTGGGGCTGGATCGGCGAGGGCCGCGTCGAGGTCTTCGAGCAGCAACCGCCTGCGAACCCCCGCCTCTTCCACGCCCGGCTCGTCGTGTCGCTGCTCTCGAGCATCATATACAACGCATGGCTGCTTAGCTACTCGATCAATACGGTTATCGTGCAGGCGAAGCCGACGATGATGGTTATGTTCTTGTTCGAATTCGCCGTTCTGGCGGTCGGGTCGCTGCACACCGGGCTGCGTTATGTTATCTCCCTGGTTGAGGCAAGTGTTATTAAGAGGCAGACCGCTCAGAGGTTGGAGCAACGAAGGCGAGAGGTCAGAGAGCAGAGAGCAGAGATTTTGCGGAGAAGAGAAGCTGGGGAGGCGGCCGAAGATAACGAGGTACTGCCGGACGAGGACGACATCGACGAGATGGATATTGAGGTTCCGGGCTGGGATACGAAGGGCCAGTGGATTCTGTTCCTGGATCTCTTCGCTGGTGAGTCCGAGTACTGTCCATCAGTTTTAAAACCTTTTCTAACATGGTAACAGATTTGCTCAAGCTCTCAGTCTACACAGCATTCTTCTGCGTGTTGCTTGTCTTTTACGGTCTACCGATTCACATCATGAGGGATCTCTTTATGACAACCAGAAGCTTCGTCAAGCGACTCACAGCCCTACTGAGATACAAGCAGGCCCTGAGGGACATGAATCGATATCCAGATGCGACGGCGGAAGACCTGGGACGCGAAGACACTTGCATCATTTGCCGAGAGGAGATGCGTCCATGGGACCCGAACGGCGGACAAGTGGAGAGGACCCGACCAAAGAAACTTCCATGTGGCCATATTCTACACTTCGGATGTCTCAAGAGCTGGTTGGAAAGACAACAAGTGTGCCCAACCTGTCGAAGCTCTGTGGTGGTTGAACAGCCACCGAGAAATGGACAATACCGCCCCCGAATGGCGTTTCACATACAACCAAATCTACCGGGCGGACAGAATCAGCCCGCACAAGCGAATGGTCAAGCACCCGGCGCGCAGGATGCGCAGCTAAATGGGCAGGCCGGACAAGGCGGTCAACAACCTCTAAACCCAAGAGCAGCCATGCGATATATCAACCTCGGTCCAATAAGATTGGGCTTCGCCCAGGGTGGGCAAGAGGTGGCAGAGCTGGCGAACCGAATGGGTGTCGATCTAAATGGGCCCAATGCTCAAGCGGCAGCACAAGCGAATATTCCCCCGACAAATCCTGCGGATCTCTCGACAATGGAGGCTGTCCGGAATAGGTTGCTGGAAGTCGACCAGAGAATCCAGCAGGAAGTTCGTGACATACAGCAAGGCATACAGAATGTCCACATGGCCCAGCACGAGCTCCAGCTGATTAACTTGATGCTGGCTGAACTCGCACGTATACGGCAGCTCAACCTGGGCCAGCAACAACCCCCGGCCCAGCCTGGCCAGCCCACACCTACTCCTAATGCCGCCACTGCGCCAGCTGGTGGTGTACCTCCTCCCCAACCTCCAGGTGGGGTGCAGATACCGACGCCGCATGTATACCCTGCTGGCCAAATTCCCCTCCCGACGATGCCTCAAGCCTCGAACCCCTTTATCCCCAGGATGAACTCACCCACTGTTACCCGCCACGGAGCTGTTCCACAAACAACAGCCATTCCCTCTGGCAGCGCGGACCTTCCTGAGGGTGTTGTGATACCACCAGGGTGGTCCCTAATGCCTCTTCAACGCCTTGACGGCGGCGCGATTCCAGCAAATGGAATCCAAGCGCATGGTGGTCTCACACCCAACACCCAGCCAGAAGGGGCTGCGCAAGCTGGTAGTGGCCAGGCAAATGGGGCCATACCAGCCCAGTCGTCTAGCAGCACTACCGGAACGGCCGCTGGCGCTAATGGAGGTACAAACTCTGAGGAGGTCCACAGCACAGATTCTCAACACGCGTCTCGCGAATCAAGATCCGAGGCGCCCCAAGTCGCCGCGCCAACGCCGGTGACGCCAGTCTGGGGCGGGTCAGCGCAGCTCTTTGGTGGCGGTGGCAGTGGTAGATTGCCATTTGGGCTAGAAGCGCCTGGCTCGAGCCGGTCCACCTCCCAGACCCGTGATGGAGAGAACAGCAGCAACCGGGAGATTGGCGACCAGGGAGCGAGTGGTTCCAGCGAGCCGGGCAGGTCAGCTGCTCCGCCAGCGGCCGAGGAGCAGGAGGATGCCTCGTCAACCGCCAAGGGCAAGGCGCCTGCTGCTAGCGTCGAGGATGCCGAGGACTGAGGCATTGGGGGTTTCTAATTGGGGCTTGTCGCTTTTCTTGTAGCACTTATTGATAGCGAGACATACGGAGATACCAAATCATGGAAATCAGTTTTTCAACTGACGCAAGGAAAAGTCCTCTCTCACTATGATTTGCAGTCTGCAAAGCGGGCGGCGTATTTCGGCTTTTGTACTTTATTGCCTACACCAAGTCTGGACGACTAAATTGCTATTGCAAATTGTGAGGCTACTTATTCACCCAGAAACAGGCGTGACTGTTTTGTACGTGATGCGCCAGGGAGCGATGGGTTGTCCTGGTGAAGAGTCTTGAGACGAATTTCTCTGGGAAATTCTCTTCGCAGACAGTCCAATCCGCGTATACTTTCAGACTACTCCCCGGACGCGTTTTGGACCCTTAGCTGCATCGTGTCGACTCTGCCGATTGACTCGTTCGGAGGCTTATCCCCGAGATCGACGTCTGGACGAAGCCGGGGAGAAGTGATCGCCGGCCCATTCAGATAGCGAGTGACGGGACGCGCATCTATTCCGAAGACGTCGAGGGCGACGTTGAAACAAGGTTAAGCGTCGGTCCGTCCCGCTGGGCTCAGGGCCGCCCTGCACTATATCATCTAGGTATTGAGGGACTGCTGGCCGTCGCAAAACCTCCAAACTGCTTTGCGGAAATGACTGTGCGGCATGTTATGCCGATCCTGCTAAGCGGCATGAATCTGCCTACGTATATGATGTAGGTGCTTGGTCTCGAGGCTGATTGCGGTCATTATCGCCGGTCAAGCCGAGAGATCCGTTGCTTTTCTTTTCCCACTCGATGATCAACGCGGATCGAACTAGGCGGCAAGCTAGGGGAGGGTGTATGTGTATGGTACAGAACGACGTGTCTCCGAGCAGCCATGCAAGTGTACTATGAAAATGGTACCTTCGGGTTAAGGACATAGAGTACCAACGAGGGAGCACCCACCGCTAGGTTTCGCGAAACCTCATCTACTGCCGCAATCGATTCGAGATGTGATCTTACCAGAGGGAATCTGATCCGAGGCGGATTCAGTCTTCCACACAGGCTAACTGTCTCTATTACCACGGTGCCGATGGAAGAACCGGAGACGTCTCGGAAGCATGCCGATACATGCCTGTGACCCACACACTCGGAGTCAGACACCGGTGTCATGTCAGGGGCAGCTGCTTTCCCGTCCCTGATCAGACGCGAAGAACCTCTTGGGTGAGCGAGCAACTGCGAAACGTCAGCTTTGCCACTTCTATGCGTTCTTGGGGAACATGATTTGTTTTGTGATCCCCGCATCAATATTAAATATGCCTCCCATCTGCCATAACATTCCAGTGGGTCTCGGAAGAGTGAGGCGTCCCGCGAAATAAGAATGAGTCGGTGAGAAGTCTAGCCCGCCATTTCAACGTCTTCGCCGCCCGCATGCCTCTTGCTCTCAGCCCGATGTTTCATCTTCACTGTGGCGTCGTCCACCCACTTCTTATACGCGTCCTCACCGCCCTCCTTCAACTTCGAGGCTACTACGCCCTTCAGAACCTCTCCAGCAAAACCCACAAAGTTGTGCCGCCTGAGAGCATTCTCGAAGCGCCAATCCCTCCGCTTTCTCTCCTCTCGCTCTAGCAGCTCGTGGTCTCCAATTTCCTTCGCCCGGATCCGCAGGTCACGAACCATCGCCAGCAGGTTAAACCGGATCTCGGTCGCGTCGTACCGGCTCACCCTCCGCTGTAGCACCTCCATCACCTTGGTCGGGAACTCCTCCTGCGTGCAGGCGCCGTGGCTGATCGGCGCGGGCTGCAGGCCGTCCATCTCGTACAGGGTGCCGCCGATCGGCGTGTAGGCCACGAAGTGGTAGACGTCCTCGGGCTCGCCGGTCGTCCGCTGCGTCTCGTCCGCGAAGGGGCTGCTCTTCGCGAACGAGTTGTGCACGTCGCGGATCAGCTCGCTGTTGGACAGGGCCTCGCCCCTAAACTCGGGCGGCAGCGCCATCGTGAAGTCGCGGAACTCGCGCAGCTTCTCGCCGATCTCGATGTGGCCCGCCTCCCCCTCGGATGACTTGCTGTCCTGCTTGTTCATGAGCACTGACAGGAGCGCCTGGGTCCCGCACGCGTTCTGGATCGTCTGCGCGGCGAAGAAGAGGCGCTCGGCGGCGTCGTGGTCGAACGTGCCCTCGTGGGGCTTCTCGGCGGAGGTGTAGGGTGTGTCGGTCGGGTATTTGAAGAGGAAGATTACGCCGTAGACGGGGTGCAGCTGCGCAAGTGAGTCGGGGTCCATTGTTATGAGCTCCTCAAACTGCACATTTTTCACGCCGAGGTTGTCCAGGAGGTATGTGAAGACGCCCTTGTGCGTGTCAGCGTGTACTTCGAGCAGATGATCCCGCTTAGAGGGAGGGCATTTCAGGGCCTAGTGGTAGCTGCTGGGTGGCAGCTTGGCTGCTGAGAACATACCGCATCGGACTCGACTAGAACCAATTAGCGAACTGAAGCTTCACTATTGACAGTGGCCCCTCAAGGCCAAGCGAGATACTCACTAGTATTCCAACCACCACTCATTTTGACGGTGTGGCAGGCGCCCTGCAAGAAGACGCAATTCCAGTTCCTGGGCGACGGTTCAGCAGCCTGTCAAGGGATGATTGATTTACACCGAAAGCTGACGAATCTCCAGTCGATAAAGTTATTTCCGAAAATGGTGGCCTTGCAAGTACAGAGCCTAGGATTTGTTGATTGCGCCGTGGTTAAAGGTCATTTTGCAGAGCTTCTCGTAGAGTTCGGTGGGGAGCTCTCTGATGACGTTGAGAGGCCTTGGGCTTACGTTGACAGGGGGTACTCTCCACATCCCCTTATCTTCGATAAGTTTTGTACCCATGTATCGAAAGCCTTAAGCAACCTACCTACGACTTCAAATACATGTTCTCCCTCACTGATTCGGCACCAATCAATGTAGTCACATACTCCCTTCTCACCAACGTGCGTATCGGTAACCATTTGATGTTACGATGGACTCGAGCATAAGTGCTAAACACAACGGAGATTCGGCTGTCTACTTAGTCAGGCATGGTCCCAGAGACGGGAGTTGTTGTCCGATCCCCCAAGATGGCATCAATTTATTCCAGTAACTTTTTGGTTTATACATCCGAGACCTCTCAACAAAGCCTTAGTGTTTTGGAACTTAGCTATTCCGTAGACATTGAACCTCGAGTCCATCTGAAAAGCTCCCGAAACCAATGTCGAATTGGAGCCCTATCCAACCAAAAGGCCAGTAACCTCGAATCATGTCTTCTGATATGGAATTTATGCAACCCAATGAGACACTCAAGCACTCGAAACCTCAAATTCTACAGGAGTATACAAATACAATTTCTGTTTTCAAGCACTCAGCTTCGATATTTCATCCACTACGGACCCTTCATGTCCTGAATTCTCATGTGCTGAGTAGTCCAAAAGGATGGGATGGATACACAGGCACCTGGATTGGTTTTCCTTTGGCGTCAAAATTTCATAAGCCCATCATGACTAGCCGTAATAGTCTAGGGTTCAGTGTAATGTCTCCAAAAAAGGCCAGGAAATGTGTATACATGGCCTGTTTCATTGCGTCAACCTTCATTGTAGTCCGCCAAATATAATCTAAGAAAAACTTTGCCGGGCCTTGTTAACTTGACAGCCATTCATGCTTTATCATTTCAGCCGCCCTTTCCGCAACTCCATATACCGTGGCCTGTAAGTTCGCTGTTGTAACCAGCGGCATCATACTCGCATCGACAACACGCAAGCCTTGAACACCATACACACGCAGGGCACTGTCAACAACACCGCCGGCTTCCAAAGGTAGCATAGCGCACGCACCACCTGGATGCCACATGGAGTTGCTGCTCGCCTTCACGTACTTCTTTGCGTGGTCCAGATCTCCCTTCAGATCGGTGGCCGGATCACGTCGCTGCAGTGGCTGAGCGAGGAACTTGCTGGAGAGTGGCTCTGAGACGGCTATCTTCTCGATCTGGAGCATGTGCTCTGCCAGAATCTCAGTATCAAGCGGATGCGATAGGTAGGCTGGGTCAATGAGCGGTGCGGCGGTAGGGTCTGCACTGCGAATATGCACGGATCCGCGTGAAAGCGGATTGGATAGGAGCACGGCAATAGTGATGAACTTCCCAGGGATGGGACCAGTGGGCGAGTTCGGTGACCAGGACAAGTCGACGGGCAGAACTGCCTGGGCACGTAAGGCCAGGTAGGCCGCTGAAGATGCGGCCGAGTCGAGAAGGGTCTTCGATGCCAGGGAATATATTGCTTGGGCTGCGTGGTCCGCTTCAGAAGGGCGATTCTCTCGGATGAGATCGTGCAGTCTCTTCTGGCCAGGCCCATTACTGTGATCTATGACCGGTAGATACGCGTATGCTTCGATCCCGGTCGAGGTCAGAGGTCCGGATCTGTTGGTCACGTAGTCCTGCATAGCTAGGCCGACTGCCTCTGGCTCCTGTCTTGCGAGTGCGTCAAGAGTATCGAGAGAGTCGACTGCCCTGTAGCTGATACCACAGACAAGATGATCCTGTAGATTTTCTCCCACCCCTGGAAGGTCCTTGATGACTTCAATACCGTGCTTTTCGAGCAGCTTAGAGTTTCCGATGCCAGATAATTCTAGAATCTTGGGGGATTGAAAGGCACCTGCAGCGAGAATGACCTCCTTTGTAGCAGTAATGGTCTGTATTTCGCTGTGATGGCGATATCGAACGGTTTTTGCCTCGATTCCCCGGGAAGATTGTTGATCAAATAAAATCTTCTCAACGACAGCACCAGTTATAACGACGAGATTCTGCCGGTCTTTGACAGGATAATAGTAAGCAGTGGTTACATAGCTCCTCTCCCTGGTAGAAGGATCAACGCTGTTCAGATGGCTAAAGGAACCGACAGAGGCTTCGACAAAGGGATCCTTGGTCATATGCAAGCCTTTGCTTTTAAAAGTAGCAGACCAAACCTGTTGGATTGACGCCGAGGGATTTGGGGGATAAGAAGTAAGAATAGGTCCCTTTGCGGGAACATCTCCGGTTGTCCACCCATCAATACCCAGTGCTTTCTCTGTGTCGTTGTCTACAGAAGGACTGGAATAGGATTTTCTGATGTATTTCTGGAAGGTGTCCCAGTTCCAGCCTTCATTTCCAAGCAGCCCCCAAGCATCGATGAGATCCTTTGCAGGAGGAACAAACACTTGGGCATTGATGGCGCTGGAGCCTCCGAGGGCTCTGCCTTGGTTGACGCTGGCACATCTTCCCCCGAGCCCAGCCTGCCGTCAAGTTAGGTCATGATCAAGAGCTACACAGTCGAACAACTCCAGTACAGGCTGGCTGAAACGCTTACCTGTGGCTCGGTCTGGAAACCCCAGTCGGCTTCCGTCCCCAACAACGTGGTATACAAAGCCGGAGCTTTGACACGCAGATCGCCGCTGATATCCTTTCCAGCCTCTAGCACTAGAACCCGGAAATGCGAGACTTCCGAAAGACGAGTAGCCACCACAAGTCCGGCGGTTCCTCCTCCGATAATGACAAAGTCATAAGATGATGACATTTTGTGCTCTGCTTGAAGATTTTGCGACTGACTGATACAGTTGGAGGTAGTTGCTGGAATAAGAGAGTATTTCTGGAACAGTATTTGTGTAAAAAGAATCGTCTAGATGATCACTTTTACGGCACCGGAGAGTCGATATTGGAATAGATATTCCAAAGTCCAAAATGAAAATAATCGAATCGCTCGGCAGAGCGCCTCCTCTCTTATTCCACTATTTCTCGGTCTTGGGCCGTGCATACCAATTGAAAATCGCACATCTTGGTCGGCAACTTCGGACTCAATTGGTTCAGATCTATTCGGGCTCTGCCAACACGCATAAATGATTTCATCTTTGGTGTCTTGTTGCCCGTTGGCTGTAGCACGCATTGGCATATGCATGATCTCCACCTGACCCAGACATGAGGCAGGCGACTATCTACTGCGGCCGTGTGACATCCTAGTTGACGAAGCGGAGGTTCGGACTGATTCAATTTCAAAAGTCTGAAGAACTCTTTCAACCTACCTTTCGATGCGTATCGTAGAGGCCGTCTTCTTATGTAACTTGGGTACGATGAAGCGCCAGGTGCATCCATGGCCTGGATCAGTTCCGCCACAGCAGGATGCATTCCAGCTGCCGTCGCCTTAATTTGCATGTATTTTGCACATGAAGTGACAATTTATTTTGCTTAATTACAGCCACTGTTCGTCAAGCTCGATTTGAGTCAATGACAAGGCCAAAGGAAGGCTTGCTGACAGATGTCTAAGGCGAAGAACATCTGAACATCACCTGCAAGAAAGATCTGGCTCCTGAACTCGGCGGCATTCCGGATAGCTAGGAAATATGGACTCAACGCCTGCTCCGAGCTGTTTGCACATGTCTCCCCCGACAATGTCTTGCACGCACCGTGAATATGCATGCATCTCCATTGCTACGTTAAGCGAGCAAGTCACGGAGCCCAAGTTTGAGGGCACAATCAGTGATGATGGGCAGTCGGCAGTAAAGCATAATCACTTGCAAACCCAATGGAGGGAGGAGATAAATGCAAGTTGTCTCACAAACAAAGCAGTCTGCGACTGATAGTGTGTTCTATATGTACCCGAGAGTAGATCTACTAGGCCTACTCTAAAACCTATCACACTTGGATAGTGCCTATACTTTTCGGACAAGGATCTCGCCTTGCATCATCCCCAGGATGGCACCATCAGCACTAGCCCATTCCTCCCACGCAGCCGCCATTTCCTGCAGATCGTCCTCGGTAGCGAGCTTGGAACTGAGCCCAACACTGCGGAGCCGCCCCTTTTGCAGCGCGTCAACCATGCCCTGAGCTGCGTAATTCTTCAAATCAGCCGTATTCAGTAAAGAAGAGGGGAAGCATGTAAACAACAGCACCAACTCACCCCAGACCTTCCTCTCTTGGGGCTCCGAGTAACACCAAGACCCTAATCCCGGCGTCACCTGGTCTCGGGGAACTCCAGCCTGTAGCGCCCATGATAACAGCTGTCGGCCCGCCTTAGGACTTCCTCCAGCCATGCTGATAACGGCAGCCGTGAGTGTGTGAAACTTGGCCAGACCAGGAAGATCAGGCCACACACACTCGGTCTCCAGGTCGCCCTCCCGCGCCGCTACAATGCCTCCCGGCTTGGTAACACGCAGCATCTCGCGGATTGCATCAGCGGGCCGCGGGAGGTGGACGAGTACCTGGTGGCAATGAGTCACGTCGAATGTCGAGTCTTCGAAGGGCAGACGGCTGAGCACATCAGCCTCTTGGTAATCAATGTTGGTAATCCCGGCCAAGTCGGCAACGGCTTTGGCACGTGGCAGGATATCCGCCTTTATATCGGTGGCTGTGACATGTCCGTCGGGCTGGATTGCCTTAGCCAGCGTGGCGGAGATGGTGCCGGAGCCAGCACCAACATCTAGGAGTCTCAGCCTTGGGTTGGCCTTGTGGAGCTCTGCAAGTGTAGGAAGTAGATAGCCTGCGCTATTCTCTGCCGTCCTCAGCTCGTGATGTATGGCCTGTGGTGGTGGGATTCCAGATTGAGCCATAATCAAGGTGTATGATAATCTCGAAACGGAGAATTGGCTTGAGCTGGACGCTGTCAACCAAGGGTCTTGATAAGTCAGGAATTCCGAGGGATACAAAGAAATAAGGAAGGGAGCGTGGGCCTGGCGATTCTTTCGAAGCAAACGCTTTCTCGGCCGTAAAACCTCTCCCGAGATTAATGGCTTCGGCGAGTGGGCAAATCCAACAACATTACCATGCACTGTGATCAGCCGAATCGCTCTCGGTCGACCTGCTTTCGAGTGAGACACGTTCCACAAGTCAAAATACCAACTGCGTGTGAGCGAACTTGAAGAAAAAATCCTTGAAGAATGCGTCTCACTGATCAGCCTTGCAGGCCGACTCTTCCGGAACTGGTGCCTGTTGTGCTTACATACATGCAGCCACCAACTGGCAGGATGCGGCGTGGAAAGGATCGAGCATGGCGCTTGTCATCAGATGAACCATGGACTACTTGTGACGGTGTCTTACCCGGTCCGGCTCTGCGGCAGCGGCAGCTGAATTGGTAGCGCAGGGAAGCGTCGACACCAACACAGCAACCGAGCATTAATGCTGACTGCATTTGTGTCTCTAAGAGATCACCTCACACGGGTGTCGGGGCGATGTAAGTAGCAGTACTTTCAAAGAACACCTGATTCATGCAGAAGGATGCAGCAAACACGTATGTAAGGTATAATACAAAGTTGGAATCCTTCCAGACGCTATCACAAATGAGATGCAATGTCAACCAGTCAACCTACGACGCGGCTTCCGCAAGCATTGATGACGATGGAGTTGATCGGTCAGTTGAGGCAACATATAGTCGTGAAGCTAATACCCTTTTCGTCGACTTTACCCAGCGCTGGACGCGAGAAGTACAGACGCTGTTGAACAAGGGTTTCTTAAAACCACATCCGGTTCGGGAGGCCACCGATGGCGACTGCTGGGGAAATCGCATTGTCAGCGGTCTGGTAGAGCTACAGTACGGAGCGGTTAGAGGGCCGAAGTTGGCTGTTTGGGTGAATTATTATTAGAACTTTGGGCTTGGATCAGACACAGGTCGACGTCTCGCCGCCTGACCCATCATTATAATGGCTAAATTCAAGGCAAACAAAGGGGCTTTTCCAGATAGCAAAACAGCCAGGCCGCCTCATGAAATCTTCGACCATAGACTCAACAGAAGATTTTGCGCAAACGTATTAGCCAGAAGAATATGATTTGCAACAAAGTTATGTAAAGTTGGAGACTCGTGGATCCTCGGAGCCAGTAATCTTGGCTTGACGCTCACACACCAAAGACTCACTTTGAATCGCCTTGATCTGTCTTGTGTTTCATCCTATTCACCCTTCCATCTAGTCTATTGATTGCTTGAATATACAGTGTGATTTGTATCGCAGCTTGATCATCCACTGTCTCCCTCTACAGCACGCATCCTTGCCTTCGTAATGAGGAGCAGCTTTCAGACTGTTGCGTTGAAGACAGCTCCCCAGGGCGTCTGTCACGCCAAAAAAAAACAAAAAAAAAACCATATAAAACTGCACGAAGTCTAAGTATGTCTACTTCTGAGACGCAATGACCACCTGCTGTGGGATGACAACGTCCATCTCGTGGGTTTCTCTCACGCTCCCCTCTCTGTGGCCTTCGGACGGCATCGCTGAGGCTCTGTGGGCTGAGGCAGCAAACGACGTGCCGATATGCGAAGTGCGTGTGCTATCGAGATCGATCTCAGACATGGCAAATTCGTCGTGATGCTTTGCACCTTCGTCCTCTGCCCGGTGCTGTCGTCTCCGCTCGTCCTCCCAAAACTTGCCCTTACTGAAGACCCGCACGATCCATGGTTTTTCTCCGGCGGGCTTCCATGTCCAGTACTCTTTGTACTGGTAATCTTTTGGCTCGAGACTGCCGCGGCTGAGGGTCATCACTGCCCATATCATGCTATTCAGAGCTGTGTATACGAAAAGGCCACTGGGATCTCTTGTCAGCATGAAACATAAGACTTTGCGCACTAGGATACCTGGACAAGGCTCACGCGATCAGTCCGTATGCGACACTGTAGCTGAAGGGAATGAAAGCTATGGTCACGAAAGATGGAATAGCATCGCCAACATAGCGCCAGTTGACTGCAGTCACTTGGCGAATCATCAAGCATCCGACCTAAGCAGCAGAACTATCGTCAGCAACGATCCGCCTGGGTCAAGAAGTCCCGGTTCACTCACTAGTATCAAGGTACATCCCGTGGCCCATGGGGGTATCGAGGCAAATATAGGGCCAAAAAACACAGAAACCAGAAAGCACAGTCCTGTCACAATAGCTGTTAGTCCCGTCCTTCCACCTTCCGCTATACCTGCACCACTTTCAATGAAGGCCGTGACTGGCGAGCAGCCGAGAAGAGACCCAATGGAGATACACGCAGCATCAGTGCAGTAAGCTACCGTCGACCTTGGGAAGTCACCGTCTCCCTTTCGCGTCTTGTTGCAGAAGCGTGCCATGGAGTACAGCGTGGCTGTACAGTCGATGATATCCACATACAAGAACGTGAATAGCGCAAGAGCGAAGCTGGCTCCGTAATTGCCTGACAGGTCCCACTGCTGTGCGTTGAGGGTGTGGGTGATGGGATGAAAGCTGACAACTTTCTTGAAGAACTCGAAGCGTTCGTCACCTTCCACTGTGTTCGGGAAATAGGTAAAGGGAGTGCTACGGGGCCACGATAGGATCGAGACAAGAGCCACCCCAATGATAATTGCTGACTTGACCCGAAAGGCCATCAAGAAAGCCGTCAGGAGCCCACCGCACATGATTCCGAGCCACATCTTTGAGCTAGTCATGAGGTGGCTCATACAAGCGCCCGTCTTGAGGTCGAGATAGGCAGGATCGCAACCCGCAATGGCCAATGGCGTTTTGGGGTTTCCAGTGATGATGCCGATGCCCTCGGCGTACGACATTCCCACCATGGTGAGGAATAATCCAATTCCTACGCCACTTGCAGTCTTGATCGTTCCTGGGATTATCTTCACAAGCCAGTGTCGCATGCCGGTCAGAGCGAGGATAATGAAGATAAATCCCTCTACGAAGACTGCGGTCAAGGCTAGCGAGTATGGCACGGGGCCCTGGCCTCGAATGCCGACGACTTGGTAGGCGAAGTAGGCGTTAAGGCCCATACCTGGACTGCAAGCCTGGTCAACAAGGGCAGATCTCACGAAAGTAGGAACAGTAGCGACTCACGCCAATGCCACGGGCAGATTAGTGAAGAAGCCAAAGAGGATGCTGGCGAGTCCAGATAATGCCGCTGTCGCTGTTATGAGGTCCTGCTTGACCACTGCGGACGTCAACTTCATGGTATTACCCCAGATATTTCAAGCAACACATAGCCCTTACCGTTCGCGCAGGATTGGTATTCTGCTTCGTTGGCGCAAGTGTCTTTCGGACCAAATGGTGGCTGACACGTGCAAGTGCCGCCGGTTTCCGACAGTATATCTGCCTGAAGCGGATGTTAACATATTGATATAGCTCCCGAACCTCTGCAGAAAAGGAGGCACTAACATTGACGGCGATGATATATGCCATTGTGGCGAACGTCGTGAGACCGGCTCGAATTTCTGTATAGAAGCTGGCATCTTGGATCTCTTGGGGCTATATGACATATCGAAACCTTAGCTCGTCTAGTTCACTACCTCGATCTCCAGCCGGAAGGGGAGGGGAGATATCCTACATGACCACATCCACCGAGTCGAAAGACACGGCCGAACGTCGAAGTATTGACTGAAGTCTCGACGCCCCTGAGGCGGTCCAACACCCGTTCGAAGTTCCTCGCCATGAAACTCTGCCCGTACACATATTGTCGTTGGTCCTCCATTGCGTTACGAAGGTCTGTGGTCTATTGGAGCCAGAAAAATAGGCTTCGGCACCTCGTACCCCGTCAAACGCAGTCGTCAGCGTATAGTGAACGAGTGACAAGAAGACACCAAGGGAACAGAAACGAAGAGGGAAAGAGTGAGAAAAACGTGGGATGGGCTGCCGTGGTATAGTGGATTGGAAAGAAAGACATCTTTGAGACAGAGTGTTCCACGGCACCCGACTTCATATGCTCGCTGGAGAACGTTGCTAAGGGGCCTGGAAGCAGGGACTCGCTTCATTAGACTCGGAAGCATATATTACGGTGAACCCTGGACCTTCGATCTGAAGCCCGCCGTACGCACGTTGACATGCTTGTCTGTAGACGCCTTGAGCAGTTCCATGAACTTCCTGGTTCAACTAAATTGCCTCAAATGTATTGGCCTGACGAATTGCTGCGGACTTCCAAGTACTGCTGCTCCTGTTACTCTAACCCCTGGTGGATATCCGCGCTGAGATTCGGGACCCGGAAGATCAGCAGCCAGTGGCAAGGCACCTGAAGAAGAGCCGCCACTGAAAAGACGTATTTTCCCACACTAATGCTGTATGCTTGAAGCCCCGGGTGGTCCTGGGAGTACACATCGGCTCCACGGCATGATGATAGGTGGCGAGATCTGCTGGATCTTCTGCCCTGGTCATTATACTCGCACATGGCGTATCAGGGGCCCCAGCAGAAGATGATTCAGCTTTAACAGCCATCGAGGTGTCTAGGCCTGGATCCGTTGAAGCTGATGAGTCCATCCAGCCCTCGGTGGGTTCTGAGGCCCACCTAATGGCCAGACAGTCGAAATCATGTCTTGCTTTGCACATCCGTATCACCCATGGATCAGCTTGAGGCAAGCTGTCATTTTCCAGCCTCAATAAGAAGGAGTGCGGCAGTCCGACAATCCATTGGTTCAACGAAATGGACCCGGCAAGGTTAGCTATTGGCCCGTCCGACTCGAAAGCATGCAGCTGTGTCGACTCCCAGCTTCCAGTCCTGTCGTACATCTCCAAATGAATACCCTGCTTAATCGGCAATGCGCAGCTCGATATCGGGGAGAGATTCGCTTAACATGTGCTCCACAACAGGAAATTGCAATACTGCTGGATCTCTCCGTAATGCACGTTTAGGCGCGCATGCGACGTTGAACCAATTCGCGACAACAGTTACTAGTCATCTGGCAGCGGAATGGACTTACCGACGGCTCCTTGTTCGCAGATACAATTCACAAGTGTGCCGCGAACCCAGTAGCTGTGTGAATCTGGCTTATTCAATGCTTTGGCAAGGAGACGGAGGATCGCAGACCTAATGCGGCCGCCCATCCTGTCCCTCCCGAGGACCATCATGGCCCGCGCCACCTCAGCCGAGATATGAGACGGGTTTACAATGAAATGGCTAGCTACTTACCCAGACGGGAGAGATGGCGGCCATGGCCACCCGGGTGGCTGCAGAATGAGAGTGTGGGCTTCCAGCAGCGGTAGGGATCATAGGAGCGAGAGAGGAGATGATTGCATTTCAAGACTGGCTGGGCGGAAGCAGCCTCTCAACCTCCGTGGTTTACAAATCGCTGATATCGATCGCGGTATGCATTTTGTAAATTGGAAGCGAGTGATGGCATTGCACGCTCATAACCCCATTGTTGTCTTCAATAGGTAACACCGGTCCTCCGGCTGCCCGAGACTACACAAGACGTGTTACCTCTGGAGCAAAGAAATCGTCTGGACGGCTTACCCGAGCCATCCACTCACGGGCAGAGAGCAGAGAAACCAACAGGCCCGGTGTCTTGTGCCCGTTTCACACAAGTGATGTGTCCAAATCCGGGATGCAGGGTTTCGAAGCGATTTATTCCTGACTCAGAGAAGCCAGACACAAGACAGCGACGTATGAGCTTTGAGGTCTCTCTCAGTCAGCGAGATATGATTGGCGAGCATGAAGTATGATGTGGTCGATTCGATGAGGAGCGGGAAAGATCTCAAAATCACGAAACCCTTGTAGTTTCCTTTATACACCGTCCACATGAGTTTCATCACACGCCAGGGTGCTTTCTGGGAATCTGCTTTGAACACAGTCACATGGGCATGAGGCTCGACAACAAACCTCAGAACTGCGCCACTGTGCACTGATTTCTTTACCATGGAAGCTATTGTATTGTAAGACGAATTCCGATTCATACGAGACAAGCTCTTAAGAATCGGTCGGGCGTCACAACAGGTAGCTCCGGATCAAGGTCTTGCTGTAATCCGCCGCGTGCTGCTTCCATCCAGCCTGATTTATTCCTGGCCCCTGACTTCTGTAGCTGGAGAAGCGTATAGGCTTTGGTGGCTTCGGAAACCAACATAAGTGACATCCCGAGTGATGGTTCCGACTGGGACAATGCCATCCGAGCCACGAGCAAGGCTACCCTGCGCATGCTTCTCCAAGTGCGCAATGGGCGTGAGTTGATTTGTCGCGCCCCCCCCCTTTCTGTCTATACTCGAGAGATCAGATTGTGCCAAATTTCGACAACTATTGGAATCGTGGGAATTCCATGTCACTGTGATAAGGGCTCCGGTGCTTCGGGTCAAATTTGCTCAGCTCATAAGAGTCCCAGCAGGAGATTACGCGCATACTGATATGCATGCTGACCACTACTTAAGTACCGTCTACATTGGCATCCAATCAAAACTTTGGGATCTCGGGCTGCTAGCAGTAGGCTTCACCGACAAGTTCTTTAGACATGGCCTGCCAGAGGCCGTCAATCGACCTGTGTACGACTTCATAAGTGTAGACCTTGGTCTCGTCTGCCTGCCAGGGATTTCTGGCTGGTGCACGCTCTCTCCATACATTTTCTGGGTAAGTTGATGGGATATCTTCGACTTACCATTTCTCAAGACTTGAAATTGGAGGTGACTTGCGTTGCACATCTACTGCTGTCCCGGCAAAGGGAAACCCTCCACCCCCTTTCTTATTCTTTATCTCGTACGAGACTCATATGAACTGTATTCACTTGCTGTGCTAACGTCCGAACGGTCATGAAATCGGCTATAGCTGTGTGGTTGTACAGCTGTGGGCTGTTGTGGCTTCGTTAGAGTGACCA
Organism: Diaporthe amygdali; assembly: GCF_026229845.1. Lineage (NCBI taxonomy): Eukaryota > Fungi > Ascomycota > Sordariomycetes > Diaporthales > Diaporthaceae > Diaporthe > Diaporthe amygdali. Next base: position 573,497 of record NW_026517032.1, read on the forward strand.
CGTTCTCCCATCCCCTTCCCCATTCTTTCGTTTCCAAAAGCAGAAAATATTTTCATCGAATCGAATCGCAACGCTAGCAATAATACCTCCACCTCAGCTGTTAAGGAATCTACCAGTCGAGTTCCCTGCGGACAAAATGGAGTCCATGAGGAGACGCTAACTGGACTTCCGTGGAGTGTGTACTCAATATTCAAGGGTCGATCTGGGTCTTTCAGGGGGATGTTTGCCATCACGCCTGAGCTACCCACCTTAAGTCATCCAGAAAGTCTACAAGCGAGGGCTGCGTAACTGTTCTTTTATGTTGGAGCTGCGGGGTGCTTTGCATTACCTGATGCAATGGTCTCTGGCGATCAAGTCGCTGTAATTGACCCTTACTTCTCTCTTGTCAGTCACACAGCGCTGCTCCATGACCCTTCTCAGCTAAAGAACAGTGGAGCCTTAATTCTTCGCGTTCACTACGTACTTGTCTCCTTCTTGGTGTTTTGCGCAGATTCACTCTGCTCCAAGGGCTGATCTGGTGCGTCACTGTCAAGGACTTGCTCGTCGACCAGTGGCCTTCATACAGCCCTCAATCTTCCTGATCAAGGAACTCGCTTCTCTCAGAAAATACTCGTGCTATCTCTCACAAAGGATTCCTATGCAAATTACTGGCGTGCTCCTGGCCTACCTCGTCTGGTTGGAGCATCGAATCTGTCCTATGTCAGAAACGAGAACGACATCATCGTCAACTCAGTGAATGGTTACTCATCTCTCGCCCCCTTTCGATAGATTGTCAGTCAGATGCTGGATCATTATACTGCAATCCTTCTGTTCCCTGGGGATCTTGTGACGACCAGCAACAAGAGACCTCCCTCGATATCAAACCAGCCTCCGAGTTGTCTCCCACTCTAAACACACCTGCAGGTCCCTCAGAACCAAACGCTGAGTTTCCACAGCCCAATTCACAAACATCTTGAATTGGTCACACTGATCTCATGTTTCCCTGGCCGCCAATAAATCCTGTGCCGGAACTAACCAAATCAAGCAAAGAGCTGACATCTGTTGCATCCCAAATGGCCCATGATTAGAAGTCCGCTGCCGGCAAGATGTTCGATGTTGACTGGAGTGACCCCAATAGGGAGTCAGTTGGGGACAGGAGGGCCAGGAAACAGAGGGAAAAGGATCTCAGTGACAAGGCCAGCAGCAGAGACAATGGAGAAAAAGCCAGCAAGAAGGACGAGCAAAACAGCCAGACATCAGGCTCAGGCTCTGTCCGTAGCTCCATGTCCTCTGTGGACAAGCAGTTTGGGTTCTTTGGTGGCAAGAACCGGAAGAAGGGCCGAGTCCTGGGAAATAACAGATCGACAGCCAGCTCCTCGAATGGAGCTCCAACCATTCACGAGCTGGGGCCAACAGATGACAACACCATCGACGACACATCGAATGAGGTATCTGCAAGAGCACTGCAGGATTCTCAAGAATTTGATACAGAAGACAAACCGCATGGTATGTTTGGTAGACCTCTTTCAAGTAAGCTTCTACCTTAAGAAACAGCTCCCAAAGCTCCCAAGCCACATGGCCAAATCTGTGTTGGCCACCTGTCTGGCCTACACTGCATGTGCCTATGCAGTCATCACTTTTTGCTTTGTACACATCAAGTTCAAGTCGCTGACAGTATCCCAGGTTTCTCCGAGGCTGTCTTGAACAAGTGGAACGAGGGCCCTCCTGGAGGCTCCCTCCTTGGTTATGACATGGCGTCCCCCAAGCCAGGACTGAAATCAACACTGACCCAGGACCTTGGAGATGGAATTTCGTTCATTACCAAGATCACTGAAGTAAAGTCTACGAGTCGAGACAAGAAAGACCCTGACTACCTTGTTTCCACGGTGACGCTTTCTGTGGGACCTGCCCACGACGATCTCAAAGACTTCTCCGTCAAATCCACGTAAGTGAAGCCGCGTGACGCACTCAGGACGAAACAGGCTGATGTTGACAGTATTTTAAGCAGCTCATGGCAGCCCCCACCGCAGGTCACAGGGACCACTCACGGCCTCAAGACCGTTCCCGAGTCGCCTTCTACTTCCAACCTCGAAGACGCCCGTCATCTGATACCAATGATCACCGATATTTCCCCTACAAGCAGCCAGAACTCCGCGCTGATCGACCCGAAGCACGTACCAAAGCGCAAGCCAAAGGCCCCCTTGAGGGCGCCCGCAATCGTCCCAGCCTGTCTGCAGCACATCGGGCACCCCGACCTGTGGAAAGCCCCAGAGGTTTGGGAGTACAGCGCAAGCGAGCCGGAGGTATCTCCCACCGACGAGTCTGTGGTGCCGACTGGCTCAGAAGAGCTCAATCAGCTCGCCCTTGACCTGGCGAGCATGCAGCGCGAGGCTACTCGAATGCAGGCAGCAAGCCCTCGGGTCATCTTACTCCGTCTAAAGGAGAAATGGGCAGGCTTTGAGCTACACACGAACTTGGAAACTGAGGCCGAGAACACGCAGGAGCACATTGACATTGCCGTCGATCAGGCGCTGATGTACAAGGAGCTAGAGATGGACAGGAAGCGATGGATGCTTTCTGCGCTACATCACATGGAGACCAATTTGGATGCAACCAGCGTCATATCCAAGCCCAAGGTGAGGCCAAAGGTGCAGAAAATCCTGTCACTTTTCGATAGTCAAGGTATGTTGGCCTCTATTTCACGCCATTTATGTGTAATGCTGACTCTCGTCATCAAGCGGCCACGTCCTATCTCGCAATCTCGAACCCGAGCGTCCCCGTCTACCATCTTTCAGCAGATCCTCTACCCCACAAGCGTTATCCAAACATACACCCCATGGTCTGCCCGGCCATCTCGGCTTCCGCAGTTGGTGTGGCAACAGAAGCATTCTCAGCCGTGAATTGTCTGCCGATCGCATCCATATTGCCATCGTCGGAAATACCGAAGCTGCTCCAGAACATCTTCCGCGTCCTCGCCCCAGGCGGCTTCCTGAACATGGTCATCATCGACCCCCTTCCTAACCTCTTCTCAATGGGGCCCATCCTGAGGCAGTGGCTGGACGAGAACCTGATATTCAACCTCGAGCAGCAGTTCCGGTGCACCAATCCTAGCAGGAACTTCCCGGTCTGGCTGCAAGAGGCCGGTCTTCGGGCCAAAGGCAGCGTCATCACCACCACTCGCTTCCAGGCCATACCTCAAAGCCACACTGATGACAGTGGCGAAGGCGGCAGCGAGGGCCGCAGTAGCGGCGAGTTCGAGATGGCGACCATGAAGGAACTCCGCGCTGTGGTCGGCCGCATGCTGTGGCGGGAGATCTGGGGCCCCTTCGTGGGCGCGGACAAGTGGTGGTGGGAGGTGCCCGAGATCGTGGACGAGTGCACCGGCCGGGAAACACACTGGGAGTACAGCGTCATCGCTGCTTGCAAGGAGAGCACGGCCTGAGTGTACCTAAGAGTTCTCGGCTATTCGCCCTCTGTGCTCCCGCGACTCGATCACCATCACAGGCATGATTCTTCTGCTCGGGTACGGCATAGCTTGCGGGCGTTCTAGGATGGAATCATGGATGTTTTGGAGGAGATACCCCATGCCAATCGGCAGCTGGTTCCACTAAGAACAGGCGACGATTACATGATTGTCATTGATTGTATGATAGCATACACGCCATGGAGCCGACATTCACGAGGGTCACAGTAGAGGTTAATCCAGACGATATATTCAGGGAGGCCTTGTTCTAGAAAGACGATGCTCCACAGCGAGACATGGACTACCGCAGAACAATTCCCTCTTAACGTATGAAACGTTATCATATGTCGCAGTGACGCTGTCGATAGCCGAGGGTCGCGGAAATAAATACGCGGAAAATTATTTCCTGTGTGATTTCCAGTCTCATACCGCGGTGATGTTACCCATCTTGCCTTCTCCGAGGGCCTAGGACTGTCCTAGTATACGTGGTCAAGATATCTTGCTCACCTCCGGCCCCAGAACGGCGGGCCCCGCTTGACCGGCTCGGCACGTGTCTTGGTTGGTAAGTATGGGAATACACTAGGGGGTTGTCGGTCAAACAGTTACAAAACTTAGCACAATAAACATCGCCGAATATACAGCGACAAACAGGCATCCGGGCCGCAGCACGGTACCGGAAAATCACACTTGCTTGCAGCAATCGACGGTCATGATGATCTGAAACCTTTGTTCGTCATGATGGGGGCCAAAAGTTAACTTACCGATCACGTGGATATTCGGACAACGGCGACTGATATGTTTCAGGAAAGCACAGCAAGGGAGCCTCTGCACTCAAGTCATGTCAGAACATATTCCTATCATACCATTGGAGACTGGGAGCCCAACGCCGAGATCTTCAAGCCACCAGGCGCGGGCCAAACTCTACCCGTCCTTTAATACGAGAGGACCATCGGCAAGAGCAACACCCCACAAAATGTATGGTCATGTGCTAAGCAGCCATTGTTCTGGACTCCATCAGCAAAAGTTAAAGAAAGGGTTGTCCAATTTCTCGGTCTCCTATTCCAGCTACCCTTGCAGAGTCTAATGTGTCACCCTGGCCCTGGGCTAGCCGGCTGCACAGCACGTCGGCCGGCCACAAGGTTTACAACCAACGAAACCGCTCGCAGGGCTTGATCAAATGCCTCAGAAGGATATTGTCGGAGGGCCACGATTCCGCGCTTCATCGTCGCCATCCAGCATGGTGCGGGAGATCGAGAGCGAGGACGCGAAATCCGCGAGGGGAATGCAGCCTGCTGGCACGCACGATGTCGAAACAAGACTCGCCGCCCAGAAATGCGCTCCAGCAAGACCCATGGGAGCGTGTGGGCCGGACGCGAGAAATGCCCCGATGTCACCCACCGATCGGCCAGGGAGGGTGTGGAGGGTGGGGCCCTACCCCGGACTTCTGACAGCTCCACAGGCCAAGGGATACCCATGCCATCTGCCATGCGAGTCGCTGGATGGTGGGTGTGTGGTATCAGGGCCACGCTCTAACGCAGGGGCTTTGTCCCGATGAGGAAACATAACGCATGGGCTGTGCTTGCGTGTACGTATGCTGGGATGCTGTCGTCCAAAATGTATGCCGAAATGCCGTACTTGATGGAGGGATTAGAGTGGCCATCTGCCTCACATTCTGCATCGTTAGGTCATCCCAGCCGGGGGGTTCACCTTCTCCCTTGCTAGTAGATCGGTCCCAAGGTTATCATCATCTCAACACACGTTTTGATGTGTCCCAAAATGACCAACGACAGTGTGGCTTGCAGACTATAGCCAATGGCGACTGATCAATCACCCTTCATACCAGGGTAATCACGTTGGCGCAAGACTGAAAGGCCAGGGGACAAAGAGACCACAGACAATTTTTCTCCGAACCCCGCCACCAAGAGGGGGGGAACCAGTGCCTGGTAAGGATCGAAATGATGCTGTCAACCCAAGGACGACCTCATATGCCAGGATGAACAGCCCGGCTAATACGCGAGCCATCAAAACCATTAACCTCATGCTTGGCAACCCCAGACAAAGAGACCCGACAATCAGGATCTTAAGGCCCTTGGTGACCGGCTAAGCAGCCCCTATCCCCTTCTGACCAACACAAGCAACCACGCTTTATGGGGGCGTTTTTGGCTTAGATTGCCTCTTTTTTGTGATGCGATGGTGCAGAGTCTAACTGGGGGTCCTGCCGTCCCAACGGAGAGGAACCGGAACTAGCCTAGTCTCCAGTCTGGGGGACCAGGGAGAGCTCCCATGAATTGGTTGTGGGTGACACACACATTGAACAGGAACCGGGGAGTGCGCATCCGATCTGCATTGCGTATTGAGGGTCGCGATGAGGTCCTTCCGTCCGAGAACCCCTCGCCGGGCCGATTTGTGGGTGTGGTCGATGGGTGGCCAGGTACGGGCGTAGGGAGGGAGGTGTTGGTGGGTGGTATCAGGGACAGCATGCAATGCGTTATAACTGGTGGTCAGCAGTTTATCATCATCAACGTGCAGGGATTGGCTTTACCACCTGGAAGCTTGCCCCTAGCCCTGTAGCGCCTAGCTTCAAAGCTTCAAAGCATGAGAGACTTCTTGAGCTACTCGTACATCCGACGGGCTAAACAAGCTCAGAGAGGGCGATTTAATCGGGGCTCTCAACGCAGGCAAAACCTCACACGACGTTAGAGTTGAAGAGGTGTCAGGTCGAAGGTTGGAGCTGGAACAAGCAAATGCTTGGATGCAACGTAGAGGCGCAACGCAACGCAAACGTGGTAACACGCTGTGGCGTAACGATGCGTAGGTTACATCCCGTTAAATGCCGGGGCCCTGTGCAAGATGTTGGGCTGGGACGTAATATTGACTTCTCACTGACAGAATATCCGAGAAAATCTGGGATGTTCAATCAATGGCGGTATACAGAACAAAGACACAGAAACCAATGTAGCTTGACTCTCACTCTCACAGGGAACAAGTCGCTAGAATTAAAAACTACATTAACAACGTTCGCTTATCAAACAAGGCCGGTGATATCAGGCCGCTCCGCGCCTCAGCTCTTCTGTGGACTCAGAGGCCGAGCTGTCCTCCGACATCGTCCTCAAGTTCCGCCCCTTGCTCATCATCTCAAATGTTCCATTCCTGGCAGGAACAGATGCATTGTCGCGCCGTCCAGGAGGGACTCCCAGCCGGGATCTGCTTGTCGCCCGAATCGGTGCATCCGTCTTCGGCGAGCCCTGGAAGGAATGTCGAATATCATCCATGAGCTTCTTGCATGCCTTCCAACTCGTGACTATGTAGATTACAGCGTTCCAAAAGCCTTGCAGCGGCAACACAAAAGCTGACATGTATTCGAGGGGGAGGCTTGCTCCGTCGGTTTGCACAACGCTGTAGACTCTGTTTGCTGTTGAAGGGATCCATGTTATGAGAATAGCCGTAAAGAACAGGATCGAGCATTTGGTATACGACCACGCTGCGTTGTTGGCCTCATATGTGGCCTTCCTACGAGAGGAGCGCTGTGTGTGGTTGTCAATATTGAGGTTGCTGCTGGCTGTCGCTGCTGTCGCTGCTGGCGTCTTGGGTGCAGTTGCGGAGATTGAAACCGAATATGCAGATGGCTTGGATTGTCCAGCTGCTGAACTGTCACGATAAGATCGGTCGAGAGGTGTGAGGCCAACGGTGCTGTTCTGCGTCGTTGTGACTATCTCAGAGGTGACTGATACCTCAGTGGTCTTAGTGCTGAAGGCGTCGTCCATTGGCATTGGTTCAGGTTCGTAGTGACTTGTGTAGTTCAACTCTCTGAGCTGCTTATGCTTCCTGTAAATTTCCCGCCCGGCGCGGATGTAGATGAAAGTTGTAACGGCGATCGCCGCCCTGGGTATTGTTAGATCAATCATGGTGCTGATGGACTGCAAATATCTTACCAAACGGGTCCGTAAAATGTTATGATTCGGAAAATGTCCCACTCTCTCTTAACCCAACACCATAATGCGGCATCACCGTAGATCTTGCCCTTCGATGGGGATGATACGAAAATAAAGGCCAAGGCCACCACAAACGGAACCCCATAGCAGAAAAGCAAGTATGGGATCTCCATCTTCCGAAGCTTCTGCCCGTCGAACTTAAAGTAGAAAGTCAGATAGACGTTGATGGCCATCGCCAATATCCAGAAAGCATCAGCGGGCATGAACCTGATGAGGATGTAAGCCACAGTTGTACTGGTTGAATGAGATGCTTTGACCTACATTTGAATCAGAAACGCCTGGAACTGGCAACCGGCGGAATCAGGAACATCGACATAAGTCCTGGCAAGGAGTGTGGCTACATTCGTGAGCATATTGCCGCTGCGCGTCAAGACAAAGTCAGTACTAGTCCAGGCTCCAAGACGCCCTCGGCGCAAGCAATGACCCTGAGAAGGTTGCCACGTACAATGAAGCATAGAACACAAGACGATTTATTGGTTTGTGGAAAGCGTCCGACACACAGAAAGTCACAATGATGAAAACACATCCCACAAGGGATAACACCGAGCTCGTCCGCTCGATGACATTGAAGAGGTCCAGCTGCGTGCCGAGATTGTCGTAACTCATATTGCGCTCGTCGTTCGCAGCTTAGCTGCACCGGAACATTGATATCGGAACAGTGAGAACGGTGGAGCACAACCTGCGCGTACGGCCAGCGTCTGAATTCAGTCGTGAATAAATAACCGAGGACGTCCAAGTCCAGAGAAGCAGTAATAGCAGCCAACGAAGCGGCAATCCAGGTAGAGGCTAGGACACTGGGTCGGTAGTCGGGTCGATGCCTTCGAACTTCAGATCCGGGTTGAGCGGTCCTTCAGCCAAGAGGCTGTCAGATATCAGATTGTCGTGGCCGAAGGGCGAGCTGACTCTTTGAGCACTGCCCTGTCTTGTACTCCTTTGTCGATCCCAGTTGTATGTGCAACACGAGCGTGGTCAGCAGGTGGAACTAACGCTTAAACAGTGAGGCACTGGTGTCGGACGTCAAGAAGAAGCAGTGTTGGCCAATGGGTGGTAATCAGCGGCCCCCAAAAATGTGAGTCTGTTTACTGAATCGGGAATCCTTTGACGCAGGTCGGTTATGTGAACAGGAAGGTGGCTTAAGAGGCAGCGGCGCACAGATGTCGAGGGGTACACTTGTAAATATAATCACAGACGAGGCGTGGCCGAAGCCCTTAATAAGAATACAGTGAGAGGTATAAACAAGTTTGCGCAGGACGGGTAGTAAAACACTCGCACGGCAAAATGCGCCGGATGGGTACTGTATGGGTATAGGGTGGGCCGTGGTCCATCGTGGCCAGGAACCTGGGAGGAGGTACTCGACAGGGGTGGACATTGAAAAGCATCCTTGATCATAGTCAGGGGCCGCAATTGTGTGATCAGACCAGGGCTCGACAAGGGTCCGTTACTTAGCTCATGAACAAGGCATATAGGCTAACTGTGCATGGTAGAGACTTGCTCGTTCATCCGTCTCAACACTGATACCGCACCATGATAGGTGGTGGGACTGGGTTGATCCAATAGAAAATTTCGCAAGGTTAGGGTTGCTCGCAGGGTATAAGCATGCAGAAAGAGGCCATCTGGGAAGCGTGAATGAGATAGCAAATGTTGTCGGTAGGCTTAACCTCATCACTTAGCTGGTTGCAATCTTGTCTCGCGCAGCCTCTTTTGTGAGGATCACCAGGTGGTAGATGTGTCCACGTCTTGCGGCGCCGCTGGAGTGTAGTTTCGTCGGTGGATGGTGAACATGGCATGCATGGACATTGATTAGATGACGGTTCTCGACGTCCAAGCCGTGATCCGTACGCGAATGCTGACAGTCTGAAACCCGCTCGATCAGATGACGCAGAGGGCCTCGCAGTCCATGGTGACACTAGTCACCCGAGGGTCGCCCCGAGAGCTAAGTTGACCGACGACTCGGCCTAATTGAGGAGGATCAGAGCAGAGATCAGATCGGTAGTCTCAAGTCGTTATCTCATCTGGCACGCCTGAGTGGTAGAGTGCCAGGGCAGAAGTTGATGTCTGCTGCGCGGCCAAGCTTTGCTCTGCTGGTTGTTGGCGAGCTCGTGTGCCTATGACAGCCAGCTGGCGTTGCTAACTTTTGATGGCTGCGGGCAAGCTAGACACACATCAAAACGGCCGTCAGCCTACTTGATCCAGTGGGTGGACCATATCGCCAACCAAGCCTTTGAGGATGGGCCGGAGAAGGCTTAACTGCCGTGACATTTCATTACTCGGCGGACGATGTAATGGCGGGTGCCGGAAATTGCTACTGAATGATAGGCGACGCGGAGCAGGTAGGGCGCAGCACACGTGGTAATGGCTGATTGCCATCTGCCGGGCAGCCAGGAAGTGATCCCCAGAAGGAGGAGCTAGGCTGTGGGGCAGCTGGTTGTGGAGGAGTGGAGCTGTGGAGCTGAAACCTCTGGTCCCTGGTCCAGACTCCAAGCAGACTATTGTGTCTGTTGGCCAGGACTGAGCACCAGCTCGTACCGGACCGGCCAGCTCGAAATGCGTCGGCTAGGAGTTCATCTTGGCTCTCTCATCTGTCGGAGATTTGGGACGGTGGTGATCCTCAGTGGATCTGGACCGAACGCATTCGTCACACTGGACCGATGATCCATACTCTGCTGTGCAATGTGTGGATGAGCGTGGATCCGCATGCGAATGAGACATCGTCGGGCAGGTCACTTGTCTGATTCTGGCCATCATGCTTCGATCGCCTCAACGCTGTGCGTTGGCGCTGTGTGCTTCTCCTAGCATATACCAATAGAAATGAAGCCACAAGTCGGAGTGGCCGATCAGACCAGGAAAGTATGCCCAGATGAGGTGCACTCGAGGGATGTTTAGCTGTGGTTGTGGAAGCGAAGGTGAAGGTGAAGGTGAAGATGACGATGGTGAGGCAAGCATGAAGCAGGAACTGCTACACTGCAGGAAGCAGACCTCTAGCCTCCTCCTATGAGCAGTCCTACCCGAATTCTGGGAGTGGGAGTGGTGTGTAGGGTGGTCCGTGCTTGCTCTCGGCGAACCTGGAGCAGTTGCAGATGCGCATGCGTATGCGCATGCACCTGAACCTGCAGATGCAACTGCCAATGCGGTGGCCTGCAGCTCCCGCATCTGTGCACAGTCACCCACAGCGTTGGAAGTTTGCCACGCCTCAACGGCCGGCCATGTCTCTGTCCGGATAAGCATTGATCTTCTGAAACTTTTACCGTGTGCCTCCTCTACCAACGCCTCTTTTGTCTTTCTCTGGCTCTTCACACCCTCCCGACAGACTCGGCGACCTCGTTGCGATGCTTGCTCCGATCTGCCACCCACCTCCGGTTCGTCCTGCCTGGAGACAACTCGCTGTGGCCGCCTCCTGGTCGCCATCTACCGCGTTTCGAAATCTGCTTGCTATTCTGGCATGTCGACTTGGGATGTTTGCTCGCACATAGAGTTTGTTTCGCTGCCGAACTTTATGTGAACGGTGAGTTCCGAAAGCGAGCGCTCCGGATCGTGAAAACCATCTTCCGGCTTCGACCTTCAGCCTTGAGCCTCCCAGCGCTCTCGCCTTCAGTCAAGTAAAGACGAGCAGCTCAATCTACATGGACTATTTATGCATTTAGGTGTTCGAAAGCCGTCCAAGTTTCGTATTTCCAGTCTAAGGCCGCTGGTGTAAGTGGCGCACCCATCATCGCAGTGTGCCGTTAGGTCAGCCACCGCGCAAAACGACCAGTCCTGTCATCTCTCGCCAAAATAAGTGTGTTTGCTACCTCAGGCTGATTGGCAACCCATTCATATCACACGATTGCTGTCCTGCCGTGTCCATCGTCACAAACCTAGGCTGTGCACCTAGGACGTGCGAGGAGCGGCTGTAACCCTGTCACACTCAATCCCCCAAGACACTTGGTTGACTTGCATGCCGCCAGAGCCGCAAAATGGATGTCTATGCGCACTCAAGATAACAAGGTTTCAACAAGACAGCTTGATGCCTGATTGAGCGAGCGAGGTTTCTCCAGACTTTCTCCTTCTGGTCCCCGTCCACAGCGTCCAAGCACACGTAGTACTTGTTGCCCTCCACAATGCGTTCGTCCTTGCAACTCACGCACGTACCTGCATAAGGCTTGTTCCCAATTCCACAGCCCTACAAGCAGCGATGCCTGGACGAAACTTTACGACGTAGGTATTCTCGCTCCTTCGCAAGTCCCAAGGAACGGGTGAGGCCCGGCATGGCCGGTGAAGCGTGGGAACCAAGCTTTCGCTCCGTGTCCACCAATTCACAGCGTACTGTGATTGAATTGTGCAGAACGTTCGAGAGGGCATTTGCATTCATCTGTTGAGCTCAAGCTTTTACAATTGTGCCAGAGACATATATTCGCCACCGCCGTAGCCTGAAACTTGGGAATTGCAGCCAGCCTATCTCGTTCAACACAGGACTTGTCTGTTCGCACGAGGACGGAAGCTCGTACGACTCTTTCATCAGATTGGAAAACACACAAGGAGCCTGGCTGTTACAAATTATGGAAGACGGCATGAAGGAAAGCAGTGCCTTGGGTGTAATTTCTCGCGCAGCAGGTCAAGCTTGATGTTCCCTGACATATGTGGCTCGACCATAATACGACCAACCTCTTGGTGCCTACCTTTAGTCCAGGGAAGTTTACTGACAGATAGCGTTAAGAATTTTCTATTTTCTATCGACCACAAGAAAAATTACAATGCTGCCTTTTAGACATCTGTCAGCCTTGCTCCTGACCGCTGTTCGGATGGTAGACTGTCAGGCCTTTGGCGTGGCTGAGAGAGCATAGGACCGATCATCTTAGATATCTTATGCAGACTCTCACGAGCTGCTGTTAGAACTAATTCTTATGTTTTACGTTGGAACTCCCTGCTTTCATCTTCTAGCCTCCTTAAACAGCCTCTACCTTTTCATTTCACAAAACCCTGCAATAATCCGTGTCTGGGGCATTATTATATGACATGAGTCTCACCCCAATGCTTCCCGTATTACTTCGGGGAGCCTATATACGTACAACATGTGTTTTGACAACTGTTAGCCTTCATTAGTGTTGCAAACATACCACGTGATGAAGATTACGGAGTGCGCCTCTGCGCTTTGGAATCCTTTCTGTGGCCTCCTGGACGTTGTTCAAATTCAATAATACTTTGCCTTGAAAATATTGGAGAACTTTATTCTGAATATAATCGAGCAAGACTATAGCCTACCGAGAAGATTTAGAATAGTGCTGTTTTAGAATATTGTGACCACGAAATTGGCAGGTATGAGTGATCACGTTACACAAAATGCAGACAGAATCTTAGCAGGCATAAGCATCACCCCGCCCTGCTTCCTTGCAATTCTCTTCACCGACTTCGCCTATAAAATTCGACAATATCCGTTCTGCCAGAGTTTCTCACCAGGTCCAGCCGTCCGCAATGTGGCTTTTGAAGATCGAGGATGCGGCCGACGGTGCTCCAAGAATCAAACTAGAGTACCATGTAGGAACTTATCCTGACTACGCTATTCTCTCACACAGATGGGGCCCACCGTCCGACGAAGTCAGCTTCCAGGATCTCCAGAATAATTCCACAGCAGTCCGAACAAAAGCTGGGTACCGGAAGGTAGAGCAATGCTGCATCAAGGCCCTCGAACGAGGCTTGCGGTACGCCTGGATTGACACCTGTTGTATCGACAAGTCGAGCAGCGCAGAGCTATCTGAGGCCATCAATTCGATGTACGCTTGGTACCGGGATGCGCAAGTTTGTTTTGCTTATCTTGAGGATGTCTCAGTGCCATATTCAGATCCTGAATTTGGCCAGCAGCTCAAGCAGAGCGCCTGGTTTACCCGAGGCTGGACGCTCCAAGAACTTCTGGCCCCTTCGGGAGTTACATTCTTCACAAGCGACTGGCACCACAAGCCGATAGGTAGCAAAGCATCGCTGGTGAGCCTCCTTCACCAAATAACATCTATACCGATGCTGTTCCTAGTTGAGAGGAGCTTCATTTCTCATGCAAGTGTTGCTGAGAGAATGTCTTGGGCTTCAAAGCGTGTAACGACGCGCGTTGAGGACGAGGCATACTGTCTAATGGGTCTTTTTGGTGTCCACATACCGATCATCTACGGAGAAGGACGACATGCTTTTCAAAGACTTCAGGAGGAGATCATGAAGACGATCCCGGATCATAGTATTTTTGCGTGGTCTAGTCTCCCGACCCCTAATTTTGAGGATTACCTCCCGGTACTGGCAGAGCGCCCTGCACAATTTCTCGAATCTTCCGATCATATGCCTATGGATCTCAGCGCCTTCGACACAAGGTATGGGCCAGGAGAGCCTGGTTACACCTTGACAAATTTCGGACTGCGCATAGATCTTCCAATATGTTCTTTTCCCGATGGACTTGGAGGGCTTTTCATAGCCTTCCTTGCCTGTAAACTCGGAAGGGGAGCGGATAAAGAAGTTGTCCTTATCTTACGCCGACGACCTGACCGTCCAGACGGCCACTTCTTCCGTGTCGCATTCAACAAGAGTCCCCTTTCATTATCATCACGAAATGCAGCCGCTGCTTCAAGAATGAAGTTACGGAGGGGTATTCTCTGGATATCGACCCATATTGAAGGTACATTCAAAGCAACTCTGGAGCTGTCATCCCGTTCCTTGGATTCCGTTCAATTTCGGGGCATTACATTCAGCGACGAAACTTCGCCTTTCATGCACAGTACGGTTGAGCTAGTGCCAGGAAACAACGTGGCTATTGTAGCAGCTTTTCAGGCACGATCTGGATGTCATTCGGACCAGATGCATGTGCTTTTCGCAGCCACAGGGCTTCATAAGGGCGAAGTCTGGTATTATTTCGATGGACAGGAGACCGCCGGTCAGGAACTGGGGACAGCAGAGGAGTTATACAGCAAGCTAGATTTTGGTCACAACATGGGATGGTATGTCCCTGGAGTTCGTGATAGGGTGGGATTCATCCGGCGTGATGGCCATGTTGAGTGGAATTCGGGTCCATGTAATTGTTTCAATGTGCATATGTATGTCTTTGGTCATTGGGGTATTCATTTTCAAGTTGACGGGGATGCATCTGTTCAGTGGGTCGAGCTCAAGATAACGGGTCGAGCTTTGACTAAGTACAGTTTTGACCACAACAGAGCCTTTAAAGTACATTCTGGAGGAAAGGAAGGGAGATCTGTCGGATGCTACTGGCCGCGGCTCTGTGGGATCTTCATACAGACTGAGGCGGCTGAAGAAGACAGAGAAACTCTCTTCGATACTTCTCCAGATATAGTGGAGACGTCGCCATTGTCGGATATTGAGCCTTATGAAGGTGACCAAGAGCGGGCTACCATAATGGTCATATAAGTGAGGCATCAAAATGGACCGTGGCATGGGATTTAAAAATTAGAGAAAGAGTAATAGCTAGTTTCTGAGTACTAATAAATCCATAATTTTTTTACTTTTAATAAAGGAATCGATTAAAGTCTTTATATAAAACTTTACAGAGTTAGATTATTTACAAGTAGTATAAAAACTAGTAGTGCAGTTGCTGTAATAGTTGCTGTTAAAAATGAGGAGGCTTTAGTATTCACAGATATATGCATGTTAAGGATAGACTAAAGGGGAAAATGGATATTCTTAGTAAGATATAACTTAAGATAGCGTTTAATATGAAAATACGTTACGAAGCCAAACTGAGAGCTAAATGCAATGTCTTATTGTATAATCTTTGTTATATATCTTGCTTTAACTTTGCAAAGTACGAGAACATTATTATTCGATACAAAACGCAGTATACAGGATTGAACTACCCTCCATATGGACCCTTCCTCAGGGCCTTCCGTTGGGGAATATAGCTGGATGATCACTCGCAGGATACCTCAAGTGAGATTACCGGATACAGGTGTGTTAAAACTTGTTTCACAAGTCTACTGGAAAGCTGTTGCTACCGAACCATTCCTGCCTACGCACTTGTAACGTACGGGGATCAGAGCAACGTTTCCCGCATCACCGGCTTCGTTGTCGTTCCGGCAAGCATATCCGCACACAACATGTGTTTTGACAACCGGTCAGCCTTTATCATTGTTGGAATACTCAAACGAAAAGCCCGCAATCCTACTTTCGCTTGAAAATCGGCTCCTTCCCTCATCTATGCTTTGACAACTCGTCCAAGTACGCCTCTCCGGTTTTGGAGAATAGCATTTCGTCGACCTTGGAAGCAGTTCTTGGGCATCCAGACCACATTCACAACCCTTATGACGATGATCACGCCAACAGCGTACGTGGGAGCGTGAGCCAGAGCCGCAGATCCTATCTCCACACTCATCACGTCGTACAACTACGCTCCCGGATGCAGAGAGATTCTCGCTGTCATCGAGATCACATACAGCGTTTCGACAGAAACTGTGATCACAGCCGACATCTCTGACACCCGTCTCGGCGCCTGTGCCATTAGGTACCACGTGGGTACCTCTGGAGAGACTCCAGACTTTTTGGGGTTTGACTGTCCTTCACACTGGTGACTTAGAGCCCCAGTAGAAAGGCAATCGGTAGTCGCGATCGTCAACAGCTAGGCCGGCTGGTGGCCAGACATCTACGGAGACATGACGTCACATAAGCCTCTCGTCCGTTCATGAACAGATCGATCGAGGATGATATAGTGGTGAGTGCATTGTAATGAATTATCGCCGAAAGGTGGAGTAGCAACAACGGACGGGGGCCAAGAGGGGTGTGGCAATGTATATGAACGAGCGTGAAGGCTTCTCCACAAGTCAAGCTGATCCTCCGGAAGGAGAACGTGAATCGTGCCTGGGTTGAAATAATATTGACATGGTCGGTATGACATATTTCCTAGGAGCGCATGACCATCGGTCTCACAAGTCATCTACAAGCGTAAATGCCAGTCTCAGTAGCCAGGTCTTCAATCAAATGGTCTGGAAGCTATAGTATCTCGGAGCCTTGCGCTAGATAGCAAAATTCTAGGAAACATATTTGCTCTTTGCTCTGGGTTTGTGGTGAAGTAGTAATGGTTGTCTTCGCATCGAATCCGAGCTCGACTTGCGTTTTCGGCGATGAAAGTTATCCTGGACTCTGACGTAGAACGTTTCTGCATTCAGCTTCAACATTGAAGGATTCAGAACCAAAACTTCCAAGTAGGACCCAGGGCATTCACGACCCTTAACATAGGCACAAACTCAGCGAACAAAAACAGCTTCCCTGGGGATGACGTCCAAGAGCGTTTTAAAGTAGGCAGTAGTGTGATGAAACACCCCTGGCCCCAGGCGCGAGGGCGGCAGAGCTCGAATGACGCCTTTCGAAGCCCGGAAAGCACATTGGGCACCCCTTCATGAATCAGACCAACGCTCTCCCACCTGATACCTGATATCTAATCCCACGGTGAACAAGGAGCAGGGTGGCATCGGCAAGGTTGAGGTCGCAACTGGGAAGAAGCCAGAAACCTAAATGGCTCGCCAGTGCCACAGCCTACATTCAACCCATGAATCATAATGGCTCGAGCTGATTGGATACATTAGGGGTCTGGCTATCATTGACAAACGACCATGCTCTCTGTCCAGGCGCAGAGCAGGATGGAGGCTCGAACCTTGCTAGGAGAGGCGATTGATTTGATTGGATTTCGAAACGACTCAGGCGTTGGAAAGCAGTCATGAATGTAGAGAGTAGAGAGAGACGTGCTGCCAGGCACGAACCTGAACTGACCTGCTGGTGACACGGTGATGAAATACACAGCGAAGGCCTCGAGTAGCAGCGCCCTGAGAGACTGGGTAGGCTCATAATCTACCAGCTAATATCTCTGCCATAGCGTGGTACACATCAAATGAAATTCATGTCCGTTTCGATGTTGGGAAGCTAGATCCACTGTGAAATGCAGAAGCCACTAAAGTCTGCCTGTCCGTTCGAGGAGAATAGGCGAGAGGGCTTACGGAATGGGAGACAGAATTCTTTCAGGAGAGGCATATGCGTGCTGTTCGAAAGCATCGTGCCCCCTCCCCCCCCATTACTGGTATGATATCACTATGGGTCAAATCTCAGACAGAGAAACAAATCTTGCTTGACCCCATAGGACATGCAACCACGCGCTCGGCTGTTTACTCAGGAGCGAGGACCTAGAATGAGAATGAGGACTGAGCTCAATGGGTGTTGACTCGAAAAATGGCTGGCGCTCGGCGGTCTGTCGTCGCCGCCGCCATTTCCATTACCATCCGGGCTTTCATTATTCTCGTAGCAGCCGCGGAAGCAGCACGAAGCCAGGGGCTGCGATAAGCTGGCCGACGCGGTATGACATGAAGCACATGTCGGGGCAGAGATGTTTACCCGCTTCGTCATCGCCGTAGAATCTCGATATGAGCTTACCCCAAAGACGCCAGAGTGACGTCTTGCCTGCAGCAAGTCTCATATAGCCGTGCAGATACGAAAACATTTGCAGAAGGTCTGTTGGTAGGTTCATTTTGAAGATTTGTGAACATGACGAGATGGCGTCATGCTGGCATCTTCCGTCAGCCTCCGTTTTAACAAATTCCTGAAGAAGCTGACGGACTGGGTGGTGAAAGGAGACAAACGATTGACCGCCTGGAATTATTACATCAGTCTCGGCAAATGACGTCCGTACTGGTTTCCTCCACTCCAGCCAGGAAAGGGAGGCGAAAAGGTAGGCGATGTCCATGTATTGGAGGTATGACTTTGATGGCATCCCCGTCAACGAGCCATATTCTCATCAAGCGACGAAATGACTGCACAATCTGTGGATGAAACAACAGCAATTGCTCGGTGTGAACAGGGCATTCAGGGCCTGGAAAGGTCTTCGCCGCGGAGCCGGATCGCTGGCCGGAAGGCCAAACACGGCGCCAAGAGTCTGGAATCTCACTTCAGTGGCGAATTTGCTGGGGATATGATGGGGATTTCGAGATGTCCATTGCAGACAATGCTCTCCACCTGTGTCTTTGAGAAGCACCCCGGGCACGCACCCACCATGTAACAGCACTGGGACTATCTACCTTCTTCACGCGGGAGTTTCAATTCGAATATCGCGTGTGGCCCGAGAATGTAGAACCACTGACGAGGCTGCGATCTTGGGATCGGAGTTTCTTAGTTGAAATCGAACTAATGAGCAGACGTCATCACGTGTGCGAGCTGAAATGCTCCAGCCTTGCAGTAGAGCAGAGGTCAATGGCCATTGCTAGGCCCGCAGGTAGCTGTGGGCCGTTGAAGCTGTAGCTGTTGAATGACGCTGTATCTTAGCTGTGGCTGTCGAATGACGACGATCGACGTTCCGAGAGGGAGTGAAGGGTCCGGAGGGACAGGGGAGATGCACTAGTGTCACAGTGAAGTTCGTTTCGACGGCCTGGGCCGTGAAGTCACGCTGGCGTGGCTGGGAAGGTGGAAGGATGGTCCTGACGTTCCTCGTGGTCTGGATCGTCAGGCCTAGTGTGTACTGTACGCATACACTGGCATAGTCCTGCACTGGCAGATGTGTGAAGACACATTGGACCGGGCTCCGCAAGGTCCATGCTCGAGAAATCATGCACGCCGGCCGGTCTGGCGGAGGGAGGCGCTGGACCCTTGATGCGTCTATGGCGTGTCAGTCAGGGCGGGGAAGCGAAGGAAGACGTTGCGTCAGGACTAGGACAGTAGTGGTGCCAATGTACGTAGTCTAGTATCAACACTTTCTTCATGGCTGCGTAGAAGGGCAGGCTCGAGAGAGAGACTGGTGGGCCGGCAAGCAGGCATGATGATCTCACCTGGCCGCGCATGAAGACGAAGGGTCGAGCCGAAGAGTGGCGCCCTAAGCTGCAATGCAGGTGCAGATGCTGGCTGCAGGTGCGCATGCTCATGGTGAATCGTGACAGGGTGGTTTGTTTGTCGGAAGCCTGGGACGCCTGTGTGTGGCAAGCGACGTCAAAGGCGCGGATCTGGCGTTGTGGTGGGCTAGTAAATGGGATTGTCGAAACGCGCGAGACGTCAACACTGACGTCGAGGCAAGTCAGCGATAGGCGCAGATATGGATGCAGACTAGTGGTAGGAGGATTGAGGCGGAAGAAAAAGGGCTGGGGTCCCTGAAAGAAGGACCCTGAATGCAGCGGAGCAGGCACATGCTTCCGGACCCCCCTGGGTCCCTTGGCCCCCCCTTGGGCCTAGACTGTCGTGGACCCCTGGCAGTCGACTGTAACTAAGTTCTGCACCCTTAGGCACCGTTGCTACCACCACGCCCGGAGCCGGCTGGCCTCTTGCCGTTTCCGTTTCCGTGCCGATGACGTAGTTGCCAGCTGCGACGGGGTGGCACGCCTTCCGTCACTTCTGACCTCACTCGTGCAAAGTCAGCTTCCTTTTGGTAGTGACCACCGCCGAGCATGTCGAACCACTGTCGTCAATTGCCGCCTCCCCTATCGCCTCAGCCGTCCGCCCGCCACCGCACAGTACAGTAGACTTATCCAGATGTACCTGCAGTGCTGTCAGTACGTAATGTGTCGCCAGGTCAGGACAGGCTGACGGGAGGTCAGAGGCGTCTCGTCTTGTTCCTGAATGAAATGGCTGGCCGCCAGCAGCATTCGCGATGGCTTCGCACACGCCCAGAGAGCCTCGACTCGTGAGCCCAATCACGGCCTGATGAATTCAGGATTAGGGGAACAACACGCTCGGGGCGTGGCCGTGCAAGGCCACTCCATGCATGTGGGATCCAGCACCTGCCAACTCTTGCCAACTTTGCTGCTGCTCCTGGTCGCGGTCAGAGACTCCCCAGACAATGCCCACCCAGCTGCCCTGGCTGTCCCTATACACCACAGCTGACACAGGCTGCATAGGCCGTGATCAGCCTCCCTCAGCCAGTGAGCGTCTGCCCGTGGCCCACAGTTTGCTCTGGGGAAGCCCTTGGATACCTGCTGTCGAGGTAGCCAGTACGCTTAGACCAACGCACCAGGCCGTCCCTACGTCCCTCGCACCAGCCAATGACATCATGTGGAAGCGAGACTATGTGGCCAAAGGCTGTGTCGATCTCTCGAGGCGTACTGCTCAGCAGCCCAGGTATCCTGGTATCCTAGCATGCCTGGGCTGTGGTCGTGCGCCGGTCTCTGTCTCGCACAGTCCAGGTCGTCCCAAGCCGTCCCAAACACGCACCTGAGGAAATCCCGTGCCTATGTTCGTGTGTGTCTTTCAGGGCCTGACACGGCTAAGTTGCTCCTCCCGGCGAGTGCCATTGTGGTCTACCTGATCTGCGCTACATCTGACGACATTCGTCCAGATAATCCCCCCCGGATGGGCTGCTACGGCGAGCTGTGGCCAACAGGCACTGATGTAGCCCATGACTTCACTTCAGTCCCGTTGCCGATCGACAGGGTCTTGCACACCCACGCTCGCTCGCCGTCATGTACATCAGACCCTGTGTGATCCTAGCGTCGCCTGTGAGGTTCGGCAGGACCATGCAGACTCATCATTGTCCACCACTCCCGAGCCGCGCCTGGGCTGCGGCTACATCACCCAGCCCTGCAAGTGGCGACGATCCCTGTGGGCCGTCACTCGCACACATGCTGGGTTACGACATTCTGTGCAGCCATGCGTTAGACAGTCTGACCAAACATGGCCCTCAGCAATGACGATCCCACTCCCAAAACCGCTGCAGGAGGGGCTGGGGCGTGGAGGTAGCAGCACTAACAGCTCCATTCTTTTCCCTCTGTTCCAAGTGGGCTACTGGTAGAGCAGCTGGACGAGGGTCTGGAGATGGAGACGGGGACCTGGTCAACGCAGCCCAAACGGCTACCTTGCCCAAGGCCCGTCTTTGCCTTGCTTCTCGCCCAAATAAGCTTCCGCCTACCTAGTCTTATATAAACTGGATTCATCCCAGGGAACTCCTTCTCTTTCCCAAACCCTATTTCCACTTCCACCAGATATCCCATTTGATATAACATCCAGCCCAACTTCTCCAACTTCACCAAAGCTTTATCCAGATCTTGGAGTTTATTTAAAACTACAAGGCCAAACTCATCTCTGTTCTCTTCAGGTCACACTCGTCTTCCACTCAGACTACCACCTACACTTTTATACAAACGCATATGCCTCTCCTCAGAATGTCGTCCCGAGAAGACTCCTTTTCTGTCAACATGCAGAACTCTCCACCACCGCCTACAGATATCGGGTCGTACTCCCGCACAATGTTGTTACACACAAAGAGACAAATGGAAGCTTTCTCAGGCACACCAGACCGTCGGAGTCGAAGCAACGGTTCGCGAAGTAGTGGCAGTGGCCAACGCGTCACACCACCAATGCCCAACGGTGTGCACCACACATCGAGTTCTGAAGACGATTACCACCATACATGATCGTGCAAGCGACAAAATTTTTGGCTTCAACGTTTAGACCATTACTATCGCCATGCGTAGCGAACGAGACGCTGCGCGGTGTAGAAGTGTTGCCCACCATCACAAGGCAACCCAATTCGGCAGGAAACTCGGCCGCGCTCCGAAACGGGAAAGCAAACGATATTCCCTACTCACCTTTGGGCAAGATCATATGCCAACTTTCCCCGGCTCGTGACAAGACACTACCAAAGTCTTGGACACATAACGGCCGCAGCACCTGTACACTACCATTACCACCATTATCACGATATGCCGACGACAGTATTCATACACGCGGATCGTGCGGCGAATCTTTCAGGAGCATTACCAGGAGCGAAGGAGATTTGACGCCGCCACAACAAATTGTGACGGCTTTCTGACCAGCGGCCACGAAAAAGGCAGTGCAGAATATTTAGCGTTGAAATTCATTTATATTCACGAACCTTGCACTGAAAGTACCATTTTCTAATCATGCCCATTGAATGTCATCCCAAAGTCCACTGTGAATGTGAGCGTTGTGCATTTATTCCTACGACCCGGTAGAGATTGGTCCTCCGACACACTGTGAAAAGAGTTGCTGCTTGCACAGTGGATATCTGTGAAACACTCGCCCGTACTCTGCGAGGGCGAGTGGTGTGTATCCATTGATCTGTACGGTGCATAATGATCAGTTAGCTACAATGACGCCCCCCTCTCTCGACGGGGCCACCGTCATGGTGGCATTCCCTGTCAAAGAGAGGCTTTAGCTCAACGTAGATACCTGCTTTTCGAAATTGATGGTGTGTACACCTGACTGTGGGCTCGCAAGAAATCCAGATCCGCAACCCTCCTGCCGTTTTCGTTCGGGCTTAACCGGCTTTTCTGCTCGTGCGCGGCCACCACCCACTTGTCTGGCCCTCTAGCATGGAGCTTCCTGTACTGCAGTAGAGGCCAGGTCCTTTGGCTCACGGGGAACCTATCGGTCCCGAAGGATAAGAGGGCGCTGGCCGCCTCATTGGTACGAGTATGCTTTGATAGAGGAGAAAATGTCTGCACACCATGCCTCTTCCTGCTCGACGCGGACACACCCGGCCGTGCAGGACGTGAGAAAGTGTGTTTTCTGCCACGTTCAGCAGCGCCATGCCAGGGAAGGAAGCCCATCGAGACCTTCAACCAACAGTGCTACATCAACCAGTCGGCGGGCTCCTGTTGGGTGACGTGAAGCATTGCATCGTAGTGTTTTACCCTGGCTAATGAAACATCTTTGCCCGGGCCACATTTTTGTGTCTCCCTCGAACACCGCGCGGCAATCCCTTTGCCAGTTTTTCTACATCGTCGTGGCTACCACAAGGGGGAATTATCCCGCGAGAGTTGGCATGTGGTGTAAGTACCTGGCTGCCCTGTACCACCCACCCCTGGCTTGAATATGATAGGCCCGCCCCCTCCACCTGGCCGGTTCCCTCAAATCTCGTCGCGCAGCAGCAACGTATGGGGTGACATTCGCCTGGGCGCATGCACACACTTGACTCGGGGCCATGTTTGTGGTCATCGTCTCCCACGCCAAAGCCTGTTCTCAAGGCTCCACCCAATCTCCACGGGTGGGTTGTCTTCGTGGGGAGGTCGGGCGGTTTGACAGGTTAGCAGGTTAGCTGGTTCTGTTTTCAGCTGGCCACTGCGGCTTGCTACAAAAGCGCCGTCATTTTTAATTCTGCACGATCTGGCTAAGAGTTGGGTGTTGCTGAGAGCAACTTGGCTGGCTGCGGGGACCCCCGCGTCGTCCGCAGGGATAATCGAATTTTGAACCATTTTGGGTATCGTAGCTTTTGACTCCTAGACGCCGTAACACACATGCTTAATCACTGTCCGACCCATACTCAACTAGAACTGCCTTGGCCTTCACTGTCGGAGCCGGAGCCGGCGCCGGCTTCACGGCTGGTACAGGAGGGGGCCCCATTTTGAGGCCCGGGATGAGGACCTGCTCCTTCTTTTTAGCCTGCTTCTTGAAGCTGAAGGACGCAGGGGCCGCCTCCTCCTCCTCTGGCGCTTTCCTCTTGACACCATTCCCGTTGCTGGCCGAGTGCGAGTCTCTGGCTGCCACGTCGTCTTCTATCACCTCCCAGGTCTCCTGCTGTGCCTTGGCCGCCGCGATGGCGTTCCTATAAGCCTCTTCGTCCTCCGCATCCTCTTGGCGCCTCAGCTCGTCCTCGGGCCGGACGACCGAGGCGTCCCCCAGCATGCCGTCGTGGTTCGCCCGCTCCATCCGCGCATTGCGAGTCCTGATTTCGTCCAGGGCGTCCGCGACGGCCATGTCCCGCTTGGCGTCGATGGTCTTGGCCTCGAGCTCCTCCATGGCGTTGCGCTCCTCATCTTCTTTTTCCAGCCTGTCCAAGCGCTGCTCGTCCGTCTCGTCCTCGTCCTCGACCTTGCGCCACGGCTCCGTGTTCCGCTTGGCGCCGCGCTCGCACGTGTAGTCCTGGTTCTTTGGGTCCGTCTTGAATGTGATCTCGGAGCTGCACCGCGTGCAGCGGATGTAGAAGCGGAAGATCTGGATGCCCAGGTATTTCTCATTCTCGGGCGTCTCTTTTCGCGCGTTGAACTTGCGGCCCTTGTAGATGTACTCGCCGCAGCTGGTGCACTTCATGCTGAAGGGGGCCATGAGACGGACGGTTTGGACCTTGGGACCGACCTGCTTGGGCCCCTTCTTCTTGGTCAATGCCGCCGGGTCGAAATCCGGGGGATAGTATTTCGCTAAAGAAACTTGTTAGCTGGTTCTATGTATGGGGAGGAGTAAGAAGATAGGATTCTAGGCTACTGCCTAAGGGTGATGCAGCAGGTTTGGAAGAGCGATCGAGTTGGACTTACTGAGCACTTTTCGTTCAGACATCTTGAATAAGGCTCACGAATGTATCAGTACCGGCGGAAGTTATTTGATGCGACTGGCCTGTCGTGTGCAATATCGAAGGGGGAAGAGAGTTTGGCATCAGCATTCATGGAGGTAGTGGTGGTGGTATTTCGAGAACCCGCCTCCTCGGGTATTAGGTAATCAGCCGCCATCGGTCCCTCACCGTGGCTCACCTTCGGCACTCAGCTAACAGCCACCTTGTCCTGGTAAGGCGGTGAGTACCCCAACTATTCTGCCGGGCGATTCGCAACTTTTTCTTGGGTGCGAGCCGGCGCGCTTGTTTCTGCCCTTTCCTCTTCCTTTCTTTAACGTGCGACCACTCACTCATATCACCGCCAGCATAGCAATCTCTTCCTCTGTACTGGCAATCTCGAGCTGTGGTCTAGATCAAACAAGCTAGACTTGACAATAGTGCCCTAAAACCGTCATTATGAGGGCCCCTATATGCGTGGCATCCCAGGATCTGATGACGACCTGACGGTACAGACATTCCATTCCAATACCAGTTCATAGCAGAGGCTGCACACCTCGGACTCTGCACAATGACGTGCTGTGTTACTACGTACGGTGACAGCTGAAACGTAAGTGTATATCCCATCCTGTTTGCCCCCAAAATATCCTGCTGTGATGCTACAACAATCATCTGGTAAGCTGAACGCTCAGCCTGGTGCCTACGGCATCCGTCAGGAGTCGTGGGCGCACCGTGGTTGAGCTGGAAGAAACAGATTATGGCAATATTTAATTCATCTGAGCGGCATTATGATACCCAGCTTGATGAGCCCTGCTTCACGGTGCCGAGGCTGACTTCTGGCAGCGTCTCACTTTGGGTCGCTTCAGTTGTCAGATGGATGCTTTGCAGCGCGAAGAGCCGACTCCCCACGGCCCGGTTCGCCTTGCCGACTGCGGATGTGACCCTGCTCTGGCTCTATCAAACCTTACGTGAAGTCCTCTGGCACACAATATAGAATTGTAGCTAGCTCTGGACTCTCCCTCCTGGCGCATGGCATGCGCCCGCACGATCTATGTGATCGGTACGATGTTTGGGCACTGTCTAGAAGGTCTGGCGCGGCGGCGTAATGAATTAAGGTCGACAGCGTCTGAGGATTTCGTCCATGCATCAATGTCGTGCATTCCGTATAGAGAACTCATTCCAGGCCTGGCCGTTCGTTCTGCCTCAACAACCGACAAATCTCCGAGATAATGGATATCGTGATATGGGAGTCTCATCCGGCGGCACTATGATAATCCCGTGGGCCACTTTGGCTTTGTCTGGGTGGAGGGACCCCCCACTTGGTGACGGCGGGGCGGGAACGCGATTGCGAACAATCAGATCTTTTGCCAGAACAAGCCATTGAGACGTCACGTCTTCCCTCCTTTCTCCAAAAATTTGTCGCCGTGTTTGATAACTACCCTCCGTTCGCTCACTTGGTATCTCACTGTCGTATCGTCCCTTCTACTGCGCTGTCGCGCGGGCTAGACAATCGCAAGCGGCTGTTTGACTGCCGACAACGGAGCGACACGCGATCCCGCCCACGCTGCATTTATCGTGAGCCATCGTTCTCGGTCTTGCTCTCGTTGTCCAGTCTGTCTGCTCGTATTGCACACTGCGCCCACTCGAGGTCCCATCGCCTTCATCATGGACAAAATCACGGACAAGATCGCGGCTCTGCCGCCCGATGCCAACTACTTCTCCCTCGAATTCTTCCCACCCAAGACCCAGATGGGCTTTGCCAACCTGCGATCCCGTCTTGAACGCATGGCCCGAGCCCTAAAACCGACCTTCGTCAACGTCACCTGGGGTGCTGGTGGCTCGACCGCGCAGAAGTCCATGGAGC